>NW_019394270.1:0-683105 GCF_000612105.2 Orussus abietinus | reverse complement strand
ATTTGTTTTTAATAAGTTTTTGGAACGTAACCCCCCTTTTTATACTAGCTCTGGGTCTCATGCAACACGGTTTCACACAACACGGCATTTTCTAGGAACCTAACTACCGTGTTATAGGAGGGTTACCTGTATTTAATTACAATTCGCACTTCGCGAAAACGGGAATCAGTTAACAACGTTCGCACCTCGCGACAGCAGATTTTACTTTCAATAAGGTTCGCACTTCGCGAAACAAAAAGGGAAATTAACGTGTCGACCGCTCAAGACAGCATTCTCGAGTTCGGGTCAACACAGCTTCTTGATCCGACTGAGGAGAGAGGCAGCAGGAGATATTTTACTTCAAAAAGGCCGCTCACACGAGACTTTGGTCGAAAATATTAGAAAGGGCCGTGTTCTGCCCGGCTAGTTTGTCGGGCAGTTGTTGTATGAATCCCGATGGTTTTTGCAAGTGGAATTGCAAAATGGGATATTCATACAACTGCTCACATGAAGAAGGAAGGTACCCGAAAGAAGAGTGAGACTGTCGCGATCAAAACAACTTAAATTTATTATAATATTAAATGGACGACTGACTTATTGAATTTTGTCAGCTCTTCACGCGTGAATAATGATGACTGATGCAGAGATGATGGTGAAGGCTGACGAGAGACGTGTTAAATTATCGAGAGACGGAGACTGACTGACTTACAGAAAAAATACAGAAATCCTCCTCCGGTCGCATTACATTTTTTGAGGAGGTGGTAGCATATTTCTAGCATAGCGATTGGCTGACTGATTTTAACAAGGGCGGTTNCCTCGTGATTGGTCGGTGGCTGCCCAATACGGTTAGGTGAAAACGGAAAATTTCAAGTTGCTGTGCAGATGGAAAAACATGCTGTATGCACGTGTGCATGTTGCGCGCACGTGTAAGCGGTAAAGTTAAAAAAGGTATGACGGTATAGAATAGAGACGGTCAACCCGAGAAAATTCTAAAGAGCCCTAAACTTTCTCGTTGGGACGTACGGGGCAATATAACCGTGTCGTAGAAAACTAAAATTTACGAGCTGATTTCGGCGTTAGAAATTGTTAAATTGGTAAATGGCCCGATGGGCCCAAGCAGGCAGTAAGTCCCTTTCTGGGAATTTGTTTGACATTCCAAAGTCCGCGATAAATTTATATATATGAGTGTCGCGCACGGAACAGGCCGCTCACACGAGACTTGGTCGTCAGTATCGGAAAATGGTCGCTCACACGAGACTTTGACCGTGAAAATACAAAAAGGGCCGCTCACACGAGACTAGACCGACAAATTCGGAAAATGGCCGCTCACACGAAACTAGGCCGAGAGAAACAAAAGAGGCCGATCACGCGGGATCCTGGTCGATTAGATAGCGGAAGAGCCGACCGCGTGGCGCGCGGCCCGGCGACGGGGTACCCGAGGAAAACGCGAAACAATGAATTCTACAAAATCTACGCAAAATGTCCTAAAAAATGTACGGTACGCTCAAACCTCGGGCTCGGAGAATGCGACGGTGCTCCCCCGGGGTCCTGGAGATCCACCAGCGGCGGCGATGCTCCCAGGTATCGGCGATGTTCGGCGAGGTAGCGATGCAAGGGGTGGTGTGTAGGCAGCGGAAAATGGAGACGGCTCAACAGCTTGACGCTCACGGACCAAGAAGGCCGGGTCCTCGCCGCGGTCCTCCGGGAAGGCTCGACGGCTCCTTGTCGGCAGCTCGAAGTCCTTGTTGATTGGCCGCCGTCGGCTGCCAAATTGCGTCGGCCAATTGACAGCGGTCGCGTTCGTAATTGCGAGGATTTTGGGTGATGACAGCCGCGGCGCAGGTTCGCGCGCCGGACTTGAAGCGGATCCTGATGTCCAATTGGGGCGCGCGGCCGGCGCATGACGTCATCCGCAGGTCCAGGGACGTAGCTCCTCGGGGACTCGGTGACGCCGGTCCTGGGCTTCCTTGAGCCAAGATTCCTCGCGAATTTGCCCGGGGGTACCGACATCCCTCGATGCAACGGCTCCCGGGTGAGGGGAGCAGTGGGCCCTTCCGCCCTGGGGTCACCGCAGCCAGGCCTCGGCGTAGGAGGGCGACGCAAATGGGACCCCCCTCACCGCCCTTTTATGGACTCCTTTGAGTCAAAGGTCACGGCGGGGGGTCTACAGCCACCGGCAATGCGCCCTCCTCCCGCCATCATTGAGGGGCCGGAAATCCGGGTGCGGATGCGGTGACCCAGCGACGCCGCCATGGGTCGGCCCTTGCCGTCAAGCGCGGGGTCACGGGTGGCTCTATTCGGCCCTACTCCGCGCGGCCCCGGCACCCATGGGCGACGGCGGGGCAGGCCTCTCTGCCACCGTTGTCGTCCGCTTCTCTGGTCCCTCGAGGACGCCCTTGTCCCGCGATGGCTGTTGACTTCTTATGCCGCACTCGCCTCACCGCGAGGACGTCCTAACATCTAAGCTATACACAACTTATACTACCAAAAAAAAACACAAGGCAACGCAACGAATATTCGGTCTCCTCTCCTCCTCGGCCTTGAGCATCGAGTGTGCTGAAATAAAACATGAATGTAATAATACGAGAAAATATATTATCACTGCCTTCGAAAAGGATTTTAATGCTTTGCCGGATGGAGGTATTAAGATATGGAGCCCTGGAGCGATCGCCCGCCGGGTGCATCGTCACAATATATATATATATCATGCGAGTAAAATAATGTATATTTACGTACATAAAATATATGTACCTTTTACGTTTTTGGTAGGTCAGTTTTTCTTCACTTAATATACGCACAACATACATCCATTATATGTTTTATGCATGTGAAATACTACACATACAAATTCCTATTAAATAGAGATATATAATATGTTTACTAAACGTATTTAATTGGTGCAAATTTTGAGGTTCTCGTAACATATTTAATACGTATAATGTACATCTAAAATACAACAGAATATTTATGACATTCCGTGAACATATATTATACGTATACTTTTAACTTTTGATATACCGAAACATCCCGTAGCAATAGAAACATTCTATATACGTATAATAGAACTTTTGTTCCGTGTGGGAATGACCATTTCATACCGCCTTAAAGCTTTAAAAATCTTATATGTGCACACATGGCACTAATTTATACAGAAGCAACAGTTTCCTCTTTGGATTCCCTTCATATCCTCGGGTATAAATTGGCACTGAAGTTTCGTACCTCCAGTTGGTCTGTGGTAATCGGAGTAATCGGTGTAATCACTGTAATTGAGATTACTTCGAACAAGCAGGGCCGCCTTACCCGGAATGGCGGGTCTGATATTGTTTGTTATTGGCTTAAGAGTGGCGCCGGGAACACGGTCGAAGCTATGAATTTATAAGAGGCGAAAATTGTGCCGCTCAACTCTCCGCTTATAACCGGTATTCCCGCCACACTTTTCAAATCGGTTTTCCCTAGAAGTGCTTTAACAACCAATCGTACGTGATTGCTCCGCTTTTACCCGCGCAAGCATGCAATAAAACATAAGAAACTTAAAATCAAAGGCGTTTGATTGCTGCAACGCTGGTGTATATCCCAGGCAACTCATGAAGTGGAATATCCGTAAATTATCCGTCTAAATTGGGTCTATAGGCATGGCAAATGTATATCGTCTATTATGCACCTAAAAAAAATATCTTTTGCAAGTATATGGATCTATTTTAGGTACATCTCTATAAAATATATATATCATAAATATCTGAACGATATATATTAATATCAATGTCTATTGTAGATGAAAATTATATATCCACTATTGATCTACAAATATCTACTTATTTCTTGACGGATGCAAAATATATAATAGCTCTAGTAGACATCTACCACAGATTAATCAACATAGTTGAAAACACCTTTAGAAAAATAAAAAGACACCTGATGTAACCAAACATTTTTAATACATACTTAATGTTTCTATGGTATGCATAATAAAAATATCCCGTGAATATATATGTAAATCTTTTTCATACGTACATTTTCAGTACATATATCACAGAAGTTTTATTAACCTATATAGAAATCTAAACTATTGCAAAAAGTTAAATTGATAGTTTACATTCAGATTAATAGTTAACATTCAGCTTCCACAAACTTACAAAAATGTAGTTACACTGGAAAAATTGCACACATTTAAATTAAATATCTTTAAATAATATTCATAAAATTCATGTACTTTTAGGATATACAGTTGTATTATAACTACGAATTTAGTATCTTAAAGGGAATCGGAATACATTTATTAAACACTTTTAAATAGAAAGATGATTTTGTAACATACTGTTACAATTTTTCTATTGACTCTTAATTTTACAAACACTTACAAGTTTTTTTTTAGAATAAGTTTATAACGAGATACAGTAAGTATCTTTAGCACCGATCGAGGAGTACCGGAGCGGTCTTCATAATTCCGAAAAATATTTATTCGTTCATAGGCTTTGGTAGCATCATGGTTAGCGTTATTGCTTCCTACCCGTGAGTCCCGGATTCAAATCCTGGCAATTTCAAACAAATATTTCTGTGTCAAAAACAGCAGGATTTGTCTGAATAACTGTATTAAACAAGTTCTCAAACAGACTCGGCTCCAAAAGTTTTATGAGTTTCATTTTTTTTACAAATACATCTATAGACGTGGATTAACCACCATCTATTGTAGATATCTATGATACTACGTATCAAATGCGAACATTTAGCTTTTGAGTGTATCTAAAATACAGTTCATAGATATGTATGTATTTTACATACGTTCAATAAACATTTACATACTGTTCATTTACGTATATTCCATATTACACCATGCCTGAGATAAGCGAAAAATGGCTACACCGATGAGATATAATTATTTTTAAATACAATGATTTTGTTATATGTGCCCGTAATTATGAATATTTTGTAGGTTAAAGATTTAAAAAAAATGGAATTACATATTAATCTTGCTTAAGCTCAATCAACGTCATTAATCTTTTGCATCAGTTAATCTTAGATAAATGATTTCTATTCGATACGCTAAAGTGTCAATAGCAAGGCCATAATCGTTTCCTCCGTGTTTATTTATTTTTGTCATAATTTTGTAATAATGCAATTTTGGATCTATGTTTGTAAACGTTTCCTTTCTATTTGCACTCGTAGAACAGTTAGATTATTCCGTTTGGAAACACCCTGCATGTATTGAGAAAAATAGATGTTCCTCCCAGTGAATGCGAAATAATTTAGTAAGCTCATGAATATAAAGATAATGGAGCATTAATGGTTCATCTTAACATAAAAGAGTATCATCTTTGATCTCATCCACGTTTATATATTATAAAAAATTGCTTCGATCGAGCGGGTAGATTGTACGTTTGAGTAGTCGCGTGGAATATCGAAAATTGGGGTAATCTTGGATAAAGTAATCCATATTTGAAGAGTTTACAAATTATTCGCCGAAGTGAGGCATGACAGGGAGCGGTATCGCAGCTGACAGTCGCAAATAGAATTGGTAATGATTATTTATTAATGCAGTGGAGTTGCGCATGCGAGGTAACGCGGTTTCCCACGTCTCGACCGATTACTTTGCGGTAATTACGATCTATACCGTGTCGCGTTGTCGCAAGGGGAAGGCTGACACTTTTTTATGCCGACTAATTCGTGCGTGTAAATCGTGAGAGCTTTGGGACGTAATCATGACGGATGAAGGCGGATCTATGAGACTAACGATTGTTTCCGCCGAAACGAGGAGGACAAGTCTGCAGGACCTTCAAAATCTGCTCGTTATTATTTTACGCAAGACAGTCAGCTACCTCTTCAGAATCTGGCACTCGAAATTTCAAAAAGTGCATTCAACGTGTAAGGAATGAGTGCAGCGGAAGTGTGATTAAAATTTCAAGCCTTTTGAATTCCTTTGAAAGAGTTTCAACTGCGCGTTTCCGTTTCAATGACACGTTTGGCATCCAAAACAAGCATTTTGTTACTGATTATGATTTTTAAGAATTTAGCGACTGTAATTTGTGTACAACTTTTTTAGTCGCTTGACAAGTTAAGGGTTGAAGAATAGATTAAGCTCGGTAGTTTATTCATTATTAACGCGGAGAGGTTAAAAGTGCAGCAAAGGTGTCTTTAAAATTTCTGGCCTTCTGTATATCCTTAAAAAAAGTGTCGACTAAGCGTTTTTGTTTTAACGAAACGTTTAGTACCTATAATAGGCATTTTATTAATGATTGCAATTTTTAAGAATTTAATAAATGTATTTTAAATACTATTTCTTTAGTCGCTTGAGGAACGTCGAAATTAGAGGTAGAGGAGTAGATTCCGTGTAGTTTATTTATCCGCTAGAATGTTCTATTCCGGTATTTTCGATTCTTTTCTTTTTTCTTTAGCGTAAGACATTTTTCCTGAAACATAAACGTAGGAAAAAAAAAGTGTATTATGTACTCGACCGATGCTTAAGAGTTTGCGAAGCCTTGAAAAATGTCCGTTCGCACATTTGGTCGAAAAGTACTTTATGTGGCCCTTGGGGACCCTTCGGTGTTACCCAGGAAAAGTTTTTCCGACATTCTTCTCCCTTGACTTCTGAACTCTACTACTGTTAATCTCGTTATACACCTCTCGAAGTATAAAAATAAACGGTTCCATGGAGCATATTAATTGATAGAATATTGGTAAGCTGTAGTTCATATAGTGGTAAAGTAATACAACTATTACTGTAATATTAAAATGTGAACATTTTGATTAATTCACAGAATATTCCATTGTAGTTTACAAAGGCAATGTATCAAACATTATAGACGTATTCTAACAAAATACAGCGTACCTAACTACATTTATCCAGAATGTACTAATATATTGAATCTAACATTCACTGGAACACAAAATATTATATTAGCTGAATATAGGCTAATAATTGATAACATTTTATCAGCATCAGTACTGAACTGTTATTGTACCAACATATTGCCAATATTCGTTTCTACAAGGTAAATTTTTTGTTTCACTTTATGCATCGCTTGTTTCAGTACGATATTTTAGCGACTCTCTCATTTCCGAAGCTTTTGGTGTCTCTGATTTTTTTTTTCTTCTTGCTCTGTTAGCATTCATCATAATTTTGTTCCGGTTTGCTTTTCATCTCTTGGTGTTTGGCTTCTTCTATTTTCCTTTTTCCTCTCCTGTTCATCGTAGGTTAGAAATAAAAAGTTAAAGAATACGATTAGATATTAATTGTTCTTTCACAAAATACCCTTACCTGTTCTAGTACCGGTTGTTTCGGGTAAAATTATCAAAATTTTGTATCTGTCCCTACATGAGTATCAGTTTCATGAGTGATACATTGTTCCTATAAAAGTTCTAATTTTGTAACATCTATTTCTTATTAGTCTTGGGCACTTCTTTTTCCTTTGCGAGAAAATGTGCGCAATTGAAATAATTATCGTTCAGTTTTAATGTTCAATAGAATATTCCTTAATCTATTAAGGGCGCGCAATATATAATTTTAACAAAAAAATGAAAATAAAGACGTAATCATTGTTAACCATTTCGTCGCCTGCTTATTTAAAAATACTTTCTCAAACTAAAACCAATGAAAATGTGCGAATAATATTTAACGCAGTAAGTTGTCATTAATGATTATTTCTGGTGGTATCTCTAAAGAAATAAACCCTAAACTCGTATCATATTTTCTCCAAGGCTCAGTATTCACTCGGGATATCATGGATTTTAATGCTCGATATTATGTAGAAATTATCTGAAAATAGCCAGCAGAAATTACTAGAAATCGTTGGAAATCGATGTAAATCACAAAAACGTTACCACAATTTTAAGGCCAACCGTCACTTGTTACCAAATCACATTGTTGCTCATCATATGAAATCAAAGGCAATCGACCCTCAAAGAAGGAAATCGTTTTTACTAATTTCCGAGTAAACAGCCCCTCGATTTTCTCACATAACAATGCACATAGATACAGGAGGTTAAAAAGTACTCTTCAGTAAGGGTGACAGAGGTTAAGGGGTACATGTCAGTTAAGTGTTAACACTGTATTAAATTGGATATATTTAATTTCCATCAACGAAAGCACGGTCTCGTCTACTATTAAAATATTTAACTATCCTTATACTCATGTTTCGTCTCCAGCGAGAAACATTGGGTCCTTTTAATCATTTCAGATATCAGGCGCAGAAACTCTCTGATGATCCGCCAATCAATTTATTCGATAGCATCATCGGCACAACTGCGTATTACCACGCCTAATGCGACGACCGGTCACGGCGATGACGAAGAATGAATATAGGTTTGGAAGTCGACCGAACTAGATGGATAATTGTACAGTGAATCGTTCTCAGTTCGATAATAAAATTGAATTTTATTTAAATAGTACAGAAACGACCTCTTTCATTTCTCGAGTGATATTAAATTGGTAGCTCGGGAGTGCCGGAGTAGCCCAAAATATTTGTCTTATATTTTCTACATATTTAAAGAATATCGTACATTTTGTAAATATTTAAAAGACGTTTAAAGTGTTTTCAAAGCATTTACCTTAGAATATTATTTTTATAATACCTATATAATATTAGCTTCACGTGTTTTCGTAATATCGTTTCTTATACATGTCCAATACATATCGTTTTATTTTATTATAAGTATTTTTTAAATAATATCTGGCTAATACATTACAAACGTTTTAAAAATAATTAAAATTAAAATCGCACGTTTTGCTACTATAATGAAATGGCGGAACAAGGAAATTGCAAAAATTTGTCGTATTTCTTGATACCAAATGAAGTTTCCGATAATCATCGTAAAGTAAAAAATGTATTTTTGTAACATATTGATAAATTAAAAAATATGATCTCGATACTTGTTTCTAAATTATTGAAACTAAATATGTCTGAGATTTTCAACAAATATTTTAGATATCTGGAAATGAAATCTACTAGACATCTTAAAAAATCTGTTGCTTGAGATATGTACAAAGATTAGAAAAATATATTTAGAGATTTATTCTGTGCTACTAGGAATTGATTTCGTCAATACAAATCACATTTACCTATCAAGTAATTAATTCAGTAATTTTATCCTTTCTTTCCAAAATCCGCCGCATGGACAATTCGCCGACGGTTCAGATAAAGCATTTTCCAGGAGTCGGGCGAGATCTTGAACTCCCTCTTGATCTCACGCGTGTCCCTCGCAGCGCTGGCTCTTTCTTCCAGCTCTCCTTCTCTTCCTTCCCCATAGCCTCTTCCTTCGTCCTTCTTCCCTTTTTCGCCGGAAGGAAAGCACACCTGCTATTCGTAGGAGAGCGGCGCCTGCGCCCCTCGCGTCGAGAGCTTTCACGAGGGCGCCGGACTGGCTGACAGCGACAGTCCTGCCGCAACATCAAAACACGCCGCACAATCGTGAGTAATGAATTTTAGAACTAGTTACACGGTTACGTACCGAGCCCGTTCACGTCCAGGAACTCGCGACCGTGCCGCCTGCTGACTTTTCGTCGGCATTTCCGCAAACTCTTGCCCCTCTCTTGCCCCTCCTAGAAAGAGAGAGAGAGACTGATAAAGCAGTCCGAAAAAGTATTACTGAGTGATATCGAAGGTAGATAAGACGTCTTCATAGTTTGGAAAATATTTTCCTAGTGACACGTTTGCGGGTTAATTGCGAAAAAATAATTTAACTCGGATTCAGATTAACTTTACATTCTGGATATAAAATTGTAGAGAACAATAATGCGGAATGTTGAGTTCTTTTTTAATGATAATTGGTTAAAGATTAATCGTAGGTATTGTATTTATTTATTATGGTAAGCATCAATGGGTATGACTTTGCAGTACCCTACATTTTTTTTAATGATTATCGGTTAAAGATTAATCGCAGGTATTGTGTTTATTTGTTATAACAAGAATCAGTGGACCTTCTTTGTCAAATTTTTAAGGGAAATTTCTTAAAATTAGAGTGCCGGATAATGAACTAATAATGTTTCCATTAGTCTTAAATGGGCTGTTTTGTCATAGGTATAATGGATAAAATGCTTTGAATGTGTGACAAAAAAAATAATTATTAAGGGTTTTCAATAACAGCTTTAATGAATCTACAATACCATGAAAAACAAACGAAGAAATAATCGTTTGATACTCTTTAAACTTAATATATTAATAATAAATGAGTCTCATAAAATTATTTCATATTGAATCGTAATTTTCTATTCTATTTGCGGCCACATCCGGTGCAGTTATTTTTCTAACCACGAAACCTGCAACGACATACGTTCAGTTTTTATTACGACGTTTTGTAATTTAAATCGTATAAAACGCTTCACCCGAGGAATGAACGCGAAAAAGTCCAAGAATATTGACACATGAGAATTTTTAACGTTAGATTATGTAGATTTTACAAAAGTAACATGTACATATTATACGATATAACTAACAATAGGTAAATTTCTGAAACTCACCAAAATATGTTAGGTGCCGCTAAATGTTTTTTTTTAGAATACTTTCAGAAAGTGACATAATTTAGTTCTTTAAATGAATGAACCATGTTTGCCCGCTAAGGCGTATACATATTATATTTATAATACAACCCATAAGTTTTTAAAAATGACAATGTGGCATAATGTACGGTTTTATCCTATACGGTGAGATAGTTTGATGATGAATTTAAAATTCGTTAATGGCTTTCGATATAGGGTGTACACGTGAAACTCAAGTTTTTAAAATATGGAATTTAAAGGTTAAAAAAGAATTTCTATTTATAGAGGGAATGAGTCAGATAAGTACTTGTTGCAATTTAATTCTGCTTTGCGAGAAGCACTGAGTTGGAGTTTTATTTGTTAATTATTAGAAGATCAGTGATGTGGAAAGTCCAGGAATAAAATATTTCGGGATAAGTTAGCAGGAAATGGTAATACTCATTTGTGTAATACTTAAAAGACTGGCAAGTGCTGTATATTATGTCGTGTGTCAAGATTTTAATCTCCCGTTCCAAGAGTAGATACCTTCAGTCATGCGTGTAAAATAAAACGGATATGCAATTAATGTATGAAATGCAATAGTACACTTTTACTTCTTTTTTGTTTGTTAAGCGTCGCATCAACTTCCAGGTTATTAGCGATGAAATAATATACTACTTTTCCCGAGGCGTTCTATTTTCTACGTTCTTGTTTTCCAGAATAAAGAAGAAAAGAAGTGGAAAAATTTGTTTCCTTTTCAATTATATTTTGTCCAATATAAAGAAAGACATTAGAAGCGTCGCCACAGGTATCATTCGGTAATATTTTTCGCTTTTCTCTCTGTAGTGATAAAAATGCCCATGTAAATTTACATACTCAATCATTGATTATTTTGATGCCACAATAAATTGCCGTAAAATCACATTGTCTCTGTAATATCACATTCAGAATCCAGGTTAATGAAAATTATAATGTAATGTGGTATTTAATTCAAGTAAAAATGCGTTAATACGGTAAACATACCATGTTATGTGTATTTATACATTTTCTAATTCATAATTATTTCACGTGATTTATAATTATTCTACGTGAAACATCACTTATTAGGTGTGTCAAAATGCATGTAAATTTACATCGATTTTTATCAGGGTGTTAAAGAGAATCAAATTTAATTGAAAGACAGCTTACAAAATTTAAATGAGACAGCTATATTACCATTGAAGGGTGGAAATGAATTCCCTTGAGTTTTTAGCTACGGTTGCAAGTTCTCTCGAGGTATCCTTGGGATTGTCCTGGAAAGAACGTTCGAAGCGCGGTTCATCGAAGATCCTGCTAGGATCCTGGATTCGTGATGTCACACAAAGCGTGGAGAGAAAGACCTCAGCTTCCCTAATTCTGCATTCTGTCATTTAAATAATCCCTTTCTCCCTTAAATCACTGAGCATTTTGTTGTATACATTAAAGAACCCAGATAACCCATGAAGTGGAATTTCCGTAAATTAACCGTCTAAATTAGGTCTATAGGGATAGCAAATGTATATCGCCTATTATGCACCTAAAAAAATATCTTTTGTAAGTATATGGATCTATTTTAGGTATATGNTCTAATTTTTTAAATTACTTCATTTTACAATCACTTACGAGTTCTTTTTTTAAGAATAAGTTTATAACAAGATGCAATAAATATCTTTAGCACCGATCGAGAAGTACCGGAGCGGTCTTCATATGTCCGAAAAATATTTATTCTTCCATAGGCTTTGGTAGAATCATGATTAACGTTACTACTCCTTACCCGTGAGCCTTGGGTTCAAATCCTGACAATTGCAAACAAATATTTCTGTGTCAAAGACAGCAAAATTTGTCTGCATAGCTGTACTGAACAAGTTTTCAGATAGGCTTAGCTCTCAAAAAGTGTTATGAATTTAATTTTTTTTTCCAAATACATATGAATATCTATAGAAGTGAATTAACCATCTATTGTAGATATCTACGATATATTTATGTGTATATATATTACGTATCATATCCGGACATCCAGCCTTTGCGTGTATCTAAAATAGAGTTCATACATACATATATATCTTACATACATTCAATAAACATTTATATACGATTAATTTACGGATATTCCACTTTGCGCGGTGCCTGGGAAGAGATCAGCTCTAGCATTATAAATTTAACAACACGTAACTAACGTGAAACTGACACGTAACTAACCATTCCGGGGGAACTGATTTTTTCGGATTTCCTTGGAAAATCCGGGAAAAGTCGCATTAGTGATATCGAGAGATGCGATTTTTCCAGTTTTATATTTACCACCGACCATTCGCTTGAAATTAAATAAATAATCTCCTTCTCCCTCCGTTTAAATAAGGTAATTGTGTCGAAAAGTAGAGTGACCAGGGCCTATACATGAGCCAATTTTTGTAAAATTAACGCAACTCAAATATTAATTTGGTAAGTTAATTTAACGTTTATTCTGAGCTTACCATTTCCCGTCAGAATTCCTCCTTTTATAGGATTCCTTGGGGAGGATTAAGTCGCAGTCTCGTTAACTGAAAATGTAATTTAATTATCTTATACTTAGGAGAGTAAGGCATCACTGTCTCTGAGCTTTTAAATTTTTACAATCTTTATTCCTATTAAATGATGCCTCTTAGTTTAATGAAATCATCTGATTGCTCAGATAATAAAATATGAAATTCATTCGTTCTCCATAATCATCGTAACGGTATTAAGTCATAGTAGGGGACACCGGGGCAAGTTATCCCACGGGGTAAATTGACCGATATTTAATAAAGTTTTTGTTTTTTTACTTAATATCATTCTTAATTTTATCATCCATTCCTAATTGTATCCATCACTTTCGTCGGTACTTAACATCATTTTTTGCCGCATCGTTTAGTTATAAAAAAATGAAACACAAAAACTATGATAGGAAGTAAATTTTTTCAGTCCTCCTTTTTTTCCTGTTTTTGTATAATATATTGCTTTCCATAATTTTGAAAATATGGCATATGAAAGGAGCATCTATTTAGCTTTGCATCGCTGTGTTTATATTTTTAAATAAAATTATTTATCATTTGCCAATATGCTTTCGATTGTTAAGATAACGTTCGGGGCAAATTGACTTACGACAAGCAGAGCAGGTTCACCGTCAAGCTCTTAACTCGCATTGCCTGGTAGGTTTTCTGTTATCGTCCGTGCTTCAAGTATATTCCGAATAATTATTTATCTGTTCGCTTAAAATAATGAGCTGAGATTGGTGTGCTCTAAATTTATTGCGAAATTTCATTCAATGATCGGTCGATGTATTGTCTGTTTTCCTTGCGCGTAATCGTAACTTAACCTCTTCCAACGACAATCATCAACTTTTTGAGATTATCCACCAACTACAACGCAAAACGTCACATTAAAAAATTTGTCAAAACCATTATTAAAAATGTACCGTAAAGTAGAAAATAATTTTTACTTATATAACTGGGAAAAAAGTGTGGGTCATTCATAATAAAATCTCGTAGAAGCAATTCTAGTAAGGTGAACATTTTCTATCCTTAATATTGTAATCGGTAATGTTTATATAAAATGATAACTTATTCGTCAAAATAGTCACCTGAAAAAGAAGTTAAATTTTATGATGACCGCTCCACGCTTCTACTTTTAGCTATATAAGTCGAAACTATTTTACACTTTACAATGCATTTTTAATACGGGGTGATTGTAGGATTAATTTAATGTGTTTTTATAATTTTGTATTTCCTATTATTGTAACGTCATCGGAACCACGTAGGTGTGCAAAATTATCGCCATCTTTCTTGTGTATTTTTTGTGAGTCAAGAGGTCTCCTAAAAATTTCTCATTAGTACCGATTTAACACTTTCGACACATTTGTAATTTTAACAAGTACTAATCAAAGTAAGAACATTTTATTTTGTTTAAGCAAGTCATTAAGTCTTAAGAGAAAGTTAAAGCATCACAAACATTTCTTATTATGTGTGAAAAAATTAATTGTTGCGTATTTATAAATGTATATTTTGTTTCTCTTAAGAATGAAAACAATGTTTTTAAACTTGCAACTTTTTATTTTCAATTGTATGCGAATTTCGTGCGGATCTATATGCCGTGTCAATTTGCCCCGACTAATAGGTCAACTTTCCCCGTACCCGGGGCAAGTTTTATAATTTGTAATTCTTCCACTTTAAGTTTTTCTATGTGAAACTTAAGTTACGAAGTATGTAAAAATTTATGTAAATTTCCATCAATTTTTATAAGTATATTGTCTTTTATGGAAAGTAATATATTAACTCCATGTTCATCGCTTTCGAATACTCTCTACTTTCTTATTCCGAGCCTTTATATTACCTTCACTGAGCCAAGCTCCATGAATCGAAAATAATTACTGATAATCCATTCATCCTTAAAAAATTTCAAAACGTTTTACAAAATATTCCAAAAAATCATGTAGATTACAGACACTTGAATTAGATATATTTTATAAAAGCTGGCTATATCGAATTTTTTTACCGCGCGCTGCAGGAATTACTTTAAAATCTTATCTTTCATTATACACGAATGTCAGAATATAAATGTAGTCACATTTTAACAGACCGTTTCGTCTGCTTTATGGCAATGCGCTCGACAAATTTAATCAGTTCCTCGGATTTTCTTTTTTCCTGTCGCATTTCTTCCGTCTTCTTCCTTTATGCTTTTATCAGGCTGACAGAAGTTACAACTTAACCTGTATATGGAGGACTCGTATCGCTATATCCACTGTGTATGCCGTGTCACGCGTGTCATCCGTCGTAAAAAAAACGACAGTTGCATCTCAGCTGGGACTCCGATGAGAATATCGCGGATGTAACACTCCACGTGAATACGGCCTTTAATCGAGCATGTTGCCGCGGTAATAGTTTTGCACGTTATTTCGTAATCGTCGGCGGAATAATTAACGCAGCTGGGCTTTCAAGCGATTTGCACTCTTCTGCTTGCGAGCAGACCGGGAAAAGTGCTGGGGCCTCGAAGGGAAATTTAAAACGGAATAAATACCGTGTCAATCACAATTTTCCACTTACTTCAACGTAAACCAATCTTGGACAAGGTCCAAAAGTATTAGAGGTACCCGTAAGTAATCAATTTTTTTGACGTCTAAAACACCTCTTTCAAAATAATTGATTACTTATGGGTACATCTAATATTTTCTGAAAGACTGCACCCACGAAGATGGATGTTTGAAAACGATTCCAATGTATTGAGATTTTTTTAGAAGGAAAGGAAAACTAAATAGAATTTCTGTCGTCGAGGCTCTATTATACAAGTATAAATTAACGCGTAAATATTTTCATTTTTTTTTTTCAACAAAAAATAGCAGCTATGAAGTATTTTTGCAACGCCATTCCAGGCAATTCTCGTTACGGTGGCATCGTGCACAGTCTTTGAGATGGGATAGAAACACTAAAATTTCGCGTTCCTATGTAACAGGTCGATATGTCGAATATTTTTAATGCTTTTAAAGAAAAAACTTATAATTTTCGCTGAAAAGCTGTATGGATAAAGTCTGTAGTAAACGTACATTTCAGTACATCGCAAAACTCTGAAATACCGAGATAGATAATTTAAAAAAAAAGATCACATGAAAGCTTGAAGTGAATCGAATAACAATATAGACGCCTGATAAGAAAACCTCGAATATTTTGTGTACAGAAATTATAATTTTTAAAAATTGTACCATGGAGCACCGTTTAGTAGCTACCCAGGCAATCCATTAAATGGAATATACGTAAATTAATCGTCTGAACTAGGTCTATAGATATAGCAAATGTATATCGTCTATCATTAACCTAAAAAAATATCTGAACGATATATATGAATATCTATGTCTATTGTAGTTGAAAATTATATATTCACTATTGATCTACAAATATCTACTTATTTCTTGACACATACGAAATATATAATAGCTCTAGCAGACATCTACCAAAGATTAATTAACATCATTGAAAATATGTTTAAAAAAATAAAAAGATACCTCATGTAACCTAACATTTTTCATACAAACTTAATGCTTATATCTAAATTCCAACTTGATAAAACTGTTAATTTTGTCCATACTCTGATATTTAATTTATTTCCTCTTTGGCTGATGTCCATACATAATGATTTTTTACCACTATGTAAATTATGATGTATTACCACGTACCGTATGAAGTATAATATACTTATGGTGGACGTACAAATTAGGACATAAGCGTAGGAAACTTACATTATCTATGGTATGCATCATAAAAATATCCTGTGAATATATATGTAAATCTTTTTCACGCCTATATTTTCAGTACATATATCATAGAAGCCTAAATAACCAGTATAAAAAGTCTAAACTATTCGAAAACGTTAAATTGAAAATTTATAATCACGTTTCATTGACTTATAAAAATGTAGTTACACTGTAAAAAATTGCGCACATATAAATGAAATATCTTTAATTAATATTCATGAAATTCATGCAGTTTTAGTATATAAGGTTGTACTAAAATTATGAGTTTAGTATCTTAAAAGTGAATCGGTATACATTTATTATGCACTTTTAAATAAAAAGTTGATTTTATAATATACTGATACAATTTTTAAATGATTTAATTTTACAATCACTTACGAGTTTTTTTTTTCGAATAATATTACAAAAAGATGCAATAAGTATCTTTAGCACCGATCGAGAAGTACCGGTGCGGTCGTCATAAGTCCGCAAAATATTCTTTCATAGGCTTTGGTAGCATCATGGTTACCATTCCTGCTTCCTAACTCCTACTTGTGAGTCCCGGGTTCAAATCCCGCGAATTGCAAATTAATTGCTCTGTGTCAAAAACAGCAGGATTTGTCTGCAATGCTGTACTGTGAACAAATTCTCAAACAGACTCTGCTCAAGAAGTGTTATGAATTTAATTTTTTTTACAAATACATGTAAATATCTATAGACCATCTATTGGATATCTATCTATATATATAACATACGTTCAATAAACATTTATATATGATCAATTACGGATATTCCACGTTTCGCAGTGCCCGGGTTTACAATCAAGATTACAAGAAAAAGAAAATGGAACAGATTTAACAGTATCTTATAAAATTACTTTAATTTTGAGTCTTTTCGGAAATCCTGGGGGAAAGATGAATCTATTGAAGGCTTATGGAAGAACGTGGTGCTATTGATTGCAGGCGGTGATTACAGGTCGCGATTGTTCATCACTGGGAACATGTCCGGATTAGAGCTTGTAAAGAGTCGTGAATCTAAAAGAACGGAAATAGCTAGACTAGTTTAATCTTCACCGAGGGTTTCTCATTTCACTTCCATTGGGTATAAACAAGATCCTGGAAAATAATAGTTCCGCAGAGGTACCTTAATTTCGTTTTTAACTGGCATCATTTGACAATGGAGTGTCCGGGATGCGTGGGCGAAAAGAATGGCCATTTCATTGGTTCAAATTAAGGTTTTCAAGTTCTGTGTTATTTCGCGTAAATTCAGCTTAAGTATTAATCATTGCTTGACAAAACGTCAATTTCATTCTACAATTTTTATGAGACACAATGATAGAGCATGCAGACATTTCTAATAACTGATCACAAATTATCTGGAGACTGGTAAGAGCTCAATAGTAAATATTCACTACTTTTGGTATTTTTTTTCATTATTGAGGTGACTCGAAATAATTTTTGTTGTGGGTTTTTTGTCCTTTTAATACCGATCGTAACGATTTATTGGGTCAACATAAGGGTCGAAGGTATTAAATATTAGCGGATTGCTAATCGGCTTAGAATTCGTAAACACAGTTCCCTCTTTGTTTTTCTTCATTTCCGTCCCCCTTGTTGACTCGATAGTGGGCTAACTCCATATCGATGAAATTTTTATGAATACAACGATTCACCTGAACTCGGTTGGGACAGAAAAGTTTCGTAGGAGGGTAGATTGCAAGGTCCCCCAGATCAGTAAAACGTGTCCCCCAGTTTTCTTGCATTTTCGTCGTGTCCCGTCGAACCAATTTCTGCACCCCTTGCGAATCGACCTGTCCCAGATGCGATCTGGGCCATTCGTCTTTCTTTTTCGTTTATCATACCCTTACTATCTCACACGAACATTTAGTAGCAACACTTTATCAGCGCGAAACACATTTTCCTGTGATAAGGACAACGTGTACGAGAAATTACGGGATAGCTTTATTGCTTACGTAGCGATAACAGTCACCCTCTTTCTGCTCGAATTGAAAAAGCCGAAACGACCAATATCCTCATTTTGAAATTTCATCTTTACACAACTGCGGAACAGAATTATTTTAATCTTTTTTTAATTATAAAATCTACTATTTTTACCAGTTTGGAACATTTTCGTAATTTTAAGGAAAATGCTGATCTAATCCTAATGAATTAGTAATGGTAAGATTAATTATATTGGGAAATGGTTCAACTTTGGAGAACTTTTTTGGGTAATGTGTTTCAATAAATGTACTCATTGATATATTAAACAGCAATTCAGTGTTACACTACCATATTGTGTGTCGAAGTAGCATATACAAGTTCAGCTCATTGACTATGTTGATAATATTTTATTTGACGTGAAATTATTAACGAATATAATGAATGTTATTGTGCTGCTCATGGCTCCTTCGCGCGAGTATTGTTTCGAAAAATTAACACTTTGATTAGTTTTTAAAGCACCGTATTTTCATTTTATAATCTACCATTGATTTCTTATCTCTTATATTTTTATGTTATTCTTTTCCAACTTATTCTAACCAAAGGTTCATTTTGTTTACTCGAAAGTTAAGCTACCCGGAAATTAAATTACTCGACTTCCACCGACTTTCTGGTTCGCTTTGCATTTCAGTTTCCACCTATGTGCAACATTAAATGCCAAAGACGGCCCTTAAAGTTTATTCTGTTCTTACAAGACCCAGGTAAAAATCCACACATATTAACCAGTTAACTGTGTTTGACGAGTCTACTCGTCATGAAAACACACGTTTCAAATAGGCCGACACAGTTAACTGGTTAATTAGAAACTCAGTCGGTATCGCCTGATTTCACAATTATGTTTAGAGGTCTGTTGGTGCATCCGAAATGAACATTTTCAATGTTTGTAAAGTTTTCGGCGGTCGAATTGTTGTAAACATGAAAGAAATCTCAAATTTCACGGTAGCTGCCCGTAGAGGCACACATGGGAAAATACAGAAATGAAACTACTGGTTCGGTGGACCGTGGAATAGAAATGGCCGCGAGGTTAAGGGCGAAAAGAACAAGATGGAAACAACGCAATACTTTTTCGTTTTGAAGTTAAGTTTACAAAATAAACTGGCCGGAAGAAAAAATTTTCTCTGACAGATTTCATAGGTTGTTACTGTCGAGGTTGAAATTACGAAATTTATATATTTACATCTGAAAGAGAAACCTCTGACCAACGCTTTCGGATTCGAGCAAAATAATTTCATTAACCATTATTTTATTATCGAGACTGAAATAACGAATACTATACATTTCCACATTAAACAAAATCTTATGATAAACGTTTATTAAGTAGGAGAATTTAACTTTGGGTATCCCTAAATTCTATCTTTCAAAAATTCTGCAGTTTATCAAACTGTTAATATTGGCCGTCTGGATATGTAAATTTGCAAGAAATATTTAGGAAAAGATACTTCAGCAAAAATTAAACAATAATTGTTACGTGTTGCGCAAAATCTATACGCAGAGAAATCATTCACAGCCGTAACAAAAAATTGGACAAACGAGGACACCAATAAAAAAGAAGAAACGCATAAGTCTGAAAGATCTCTGCATTAAACAAACATGAATAAATAAATAAATAAATAAAATAAAAAATGTGCAAATTATAAATCGAATAAAAAGAGACTGAGACAAGTACAGAAACGAACTTAAAAGAATAAAAGACAAAATAGTCGCGCTGACGGAAAATATAACAATACAAGAATAAATAAATATAAAAATCAAATGCTACGTTGGAATAAACAAATAAATAAAGAGAAAGGCGAATTACAAAAGGAAATAGTATGAGAACAAGACGCATAATATAAGTAACAATGATTAGAGAGAGAGAGAGAGAGAGAGGGGCTTATCTTTCTGGAGATGAATGCGAGGGATCGCCAATGCGACAATAAAATGGATTGCCTTTTTAACAGTCCGCAGATTTGACTCCAATTAAAAATACTTGGCCAGGCCATGCAGGAGGAACCTGGCAACAACTGGTCAGATCGTGCGTCCACGATCGTAATAGAGTTCCTCAAACTTCTGGCAGCTGCTTTTGATAACGGCAGCCGACTTTTTTCTGATAAAGGGAACACCGTTGAACCTCCTGGTTCCCTCTCTCTTATCACTCACACCTTTCAGAATATTCGAACTCAAAATCCCCTCCTCTCATTTTATCTATCTCTTTCCATCTCTCCCGCCATTTCTCTTTATCTATCTCTCTCCATCTCTCCATTTACAGGTTTATTAAATATTAAGAATAACCACAACATATATTTGCTATGTAGAAATAGAAAAACTATTACATCGTTCAGGCAACAGAAATGTTCTTCGCGGTTGCAGTATTCCTTACTCGCGATAACAAATCGGATATCGTTTATTTGATTGAGTAGTAACAACAATATTTTGTTGGCTGTTGCTACAATTTTATTTCCTAATTCGGCAAAAATATTTTCTGAAGAAAGCTGTCGCGGTCACATCTACGTTTGCTGCACTTATAAACATTACTACTATCCGTGCAATTATAACTGCAGTCAGAATAAACTTTCATCAGCAATGTGTTCTTTGTTAAAAATACAAATATCTTTTCTACCATGCATCGCGATGGGTTTTGCATTTCGGTCTCTTATGAAGAATTCAAAAGTAAAAGGAAATCGAGTAATTCGAGATTTTATTGCACGCAGTTGAGCGAATGGTTCTTGCTTTTAAGATTTACGCTTAAATTACATCCGAACATAGTCTCCTCCGATGATTCCGGCCCTGCGGTTGGCTGATCTTTAGTTAGAGCCGAAACGCTAAAAGACTCCTGCATTTTTCAGACGGAAATGGCCGAGGCTTAAACGGAGGAAAACGAGGAAACGAGGCTACGTAAAGACTAAATCAGGAAAAGCTTTTTAAGAGAGGGAAGAAGCAGAGTAACCTGATCGATATTGATCCCTGGACATTTTTAAATAGAAATTTCCGTATTAATTTTTTACAAGATAGGACCTGGCAATACATAATTTCCTCTCTCAGCCTAAAATATTAGCACGTGCATTGAACAAATTCCTCGAAATAGATCAGTATTTAATTTTGCAAAAGGACCAACATAATAACGAGTACTAACTGTACATGTAGCGTGGTCAGATTTCATGAGGATCGCTTAGTGTATCCTTTTAATGTTTTCACACGAAATATATAAGCATTAAGACGTTAAAACTCTACAATTGTGAAATAATTAAATTCTCTCGGCCTGACATATCAGTACGTATACTGAACAAATTCATAAAAATCGATCAGTATTTAACTTTACAAGAGGACCAACATAATAACCAGTACTAACTAGGTGCACATGTAGAGTTGTAAGATTTAATTAGAATGGCTTAGTGTATCCTTTTAATGGTTTCACATAAAATATAAGATAAGATATCAAGATTCCACAATTCTGTAATAATTAAAATCTCCGATAGAATGATCACAAGTTAGTTTGTAAAATCAATATCGTGCTGATCCCGCCATATGACTCCACAGTGTTTGTTCTACTTGAACGTAATTGTTCAACACGTGGTACAGTTGACGGTGTACACCGAGTTGAACACTGAACGATCCCTTGTCTTGATTTGCAAATTACCGGGCCGGTAATAACCAACTAATTAAGCTTCTGCAGGACACGACACCCTTACACTGTATTACGCTAATCCTTGTTCAAATGGTGCATCACTTTTCAACAATGCGCGTAAGCTGTGAATAACGATCGGCTTTTCCGTCAATAAATTCGCAGTGATTGACCGGTCCTTGACTCGGATGGGAACGCAGAAAAGGGGATCGCGTTTCATCGCAGGATTCAGGGGAAAGAAAATTCAAGCGAGCGAAAGGAGGGTAATTGCGCGGTGAATTTGTAATTGCACGCTAGTTAATCGCCGAGCAGGGGGGGATAAGTTGTACGAAATCGTCATCGTATTCACCAGTCCCGATGGTTCGCTAATCCTGGACTCCAGGGGGAACTCGGGTTTTTTTCGCCACGGGGATTAGCTGAGGGTTAAATGGAGGGAAACGAGGAAACGAGGCTAGCGGAGTGACGTCCCGTGGAATAGAAATGGTCGACAGGATAGTGAAAAAATTAGGCCAGAGTAATTTGGTCAACATTCTTCTCGCGAACTTTAGCAAGCAAATGTTCGACAGGGTTTTTTTGCAAGGAGCGAGCTCTTTAACCGAAATCGGGGACATTTCCAGTGTGAGGTGAGGGACATTTCCCATGTAAGGTGATGAGGGATTTAATCGGCGTTGGTAAGCGAGATTTCTAACTAATGTACTATCTGAAATAATTTCCAGTTTCTACCCATTTTCGGGACGATGCCGTTTTGGAAATGTTGGGTCTGAGAGCACTTATAGAGGATAATAATGGGATGACCAAGAATTTCACTGCATGCGTTTATAAAACTTTTCTTGATATTTTTCACGTTAATCTATTATGCTTGATTGCTATAATTTTTCAAATATTTATGCCTAGGTTCTGAAAGTCTTCGTATTGTATACTTTCACAGTCGGCATTAACAATGACATTATGGTTCTAGCCTGGGATGTTAAAAACAATTTTTTCTTTAAATGCAATTTCGTGAGTGTCAAGACTTTCCTTAGAGCCTCCATATTCGCAAGAGCCAGTTTTAAGTGAGTCGATGCACCTAGTTCAGAGAAATGTGTTACGAATACTTTTACGACTAAGTGGCCATTTTCACATCACTTTAATTACAGAACTAGAAGAGTCAGCGTGTTGCGTGGAATTAATGTCTGGGGGAAGGTGAATTCTTGAACCGCCAGACTTTATTGAAATAATATTAAAAGTTAAACATATTAAACTGATTGCAAATTCGAAATCAGCACGAGAGTCTCGAAGTTTCAATTCTTGTACAGTAATGAACAAAATATTGAAATTGAAATTCCCTTTAGTGGCAAAATTTTGAAATTGGTGGTTCCGTATAAGATTCCAGGGAGTCAGATACAAAAATTAATGGTATTTCTAAAATCTGGGAGTGGCGTGGGGGGGGGGTCTTTTATCATTTTCTGATATCTGCACCTTAAGTGTTTCAAATCATGTTACGAACATTTAATTACATATAGCGCTATAGTAAAGAGCGATGATGATTCTAATCATCCGAAGGGAACACATAAAAGATGAATGCACCTCGAAATCTGCATCATGAGAACCGCGTGCTATATTCCGCAAGTAGCGTGAGCAATTAGTTAAAGCCTCAAACGCCGGTAATTATATACTCTTGAACGTGGCACTGTAAATACTCCCGTGAAGTACTTTATCCTTGAACCTCACGCAATAGTTGGCTCCTCCACCGAACCTGATATCGTGATGGTTTGTTGCTCTTGACTTAGAAAGCTACAGGGCCCTTCTGCGTTTCGCGGCCAGAGAAGGGTTAAACGGAGGGAAACGAGGAAACGAGGCTATCAGCGCGACAGCCCTGCAACTGAAATGGCTGACAGGCCGAGAGAAGGAAGACCAAATAACTCGCAGCTTCTTCGACTCAAGATCGCTTTACTTCACGGCGAGGTTAGGGATTGCCAGAGTTGGTGGTGGAAACTTGAAGACGCTTTCTGGATGATCTAGTTACTGAATTCTGGAGGACATTTAATGGGAACTTGATGCCGAAGCACCATATCACATGGGATCTGCACTTATAATTAGTTACTAGTGGCCAATCAAGGAATTTACCAACGCAAACGATATTAACCCTTCTAGTGCCGGTCGAAATTCTGAGCACTTGTAAAACGACGATATATCGTTGTCCGACACTAAAAGGGTTAAAGGAAGCATCACTAAATATATTTTTATTCGTGAAATACATTATCCTTGGGATTTATACATCTATTCTGGCTCAGCACGCGATTTGAAGCAGCTACTCTTGCTTTTGGTAGCAACGGAGCTTTTTTTCCACATATCGCGGCCAGAAAAGCGTTAAATGAAAGGAAACGTGAAAACGAGGGACTGAGACTATCGGTGTGATAGCTCTTCAACTGAAATGGCTGACAGATCAAGATAAGAATCACCAAATAACTTGCAGCCTCCTTGGCTCAAGATCGCTTTACTATCAAAGCAGCATATCTTATGGTAGCTGTTAGATCGAACGAAAAGTTCGGTCATGGTAGAAGGATACAAAAATAGTTCACCAAAAAGGCACGAATTTTCCGTTGAGCCGAGTACATCTTGATATTTGCACTTAAAGCTATTAATTAACTTTTGCACCAGACGTCGTAAATACTTCAGTAAAATACATTATCTTTGAGAGTTATGCATCAATTGGTCCTTTCGTAAACTCAGGCGCAGTACTCAACTTGAACCAATTATGTTTGATTTGGGCAGCAACCGGGCTCCTTCCACGTTTTGAGACCAGAGAAGCGTAAAACGAAAGGAAACGAGAAAACGAGGGAACGAGGCTATCAGTGCGACAGCTCTGGAACTGAAATGGCTGCCAGGCCGTGGGAAGGAAGACCAAATAACTTGGTACTTCCGTTGCTCAAGATCGCTTCACGAGGTTAGAGGTTGCGAGGGTTACTGGTGGGTGGGCGAGATTTTTAAATTACCTTACCCTCTCTTCTCCTCTTGTTTTTCTTGTGGAATGAGGCGCGGATGGAGAAGTAACAAGCCTCGCCAGGTAACCCTGCTAATTTTTTACTTATCCTAGAAGAGGGTGAGGAATTCTTTACGACATTGCAACGATCCTCCCCTTGTCGTTCCTGATCTAGGAAATATGGACAGGCGTGCTGTTACTGGGCTTGTATTTTTTGGGATAATTCTGGGAGAAAAAAAGAGAGAGATTCGGGGTGAGGGCTATGCTCTTAGGGACACTACTTTGGACCAACGAAAAAGGGACCATCAGATTTGCATACGGAAAGAGAAGGTGGAAACGAGGTACCGGATTTGGGCAACTACTTTTCTAAGAGTCGTAGGGCCGTCTCTAACTTCTTATTATTGTTAATTATCTTTGTTACCATCTCCTGGTTTTACCTATAGTTCTGGACCAGGTGGAACACCTGTAGTGTAGACGAAACCGAAATATCGAACCTTTCACACGAATTTCCGTTTATATATCGCTTTATACGTTTCCGGTTTCAATGGTGATACTAGAAAGCATCGACGATCGTGCGCTATGTTGATTCCTGGTAAAAAAGTTTTTCTATGAACATGTATCCAGTGTAAATGAGTAAATCTACAAAAATGGCAAACATGTAACGTGCAGCACGCTTGAAAATTTGAAATATGACCGGTTTGCCAAGGCACGATATTTCAAATTTCGTTTAACTGCGTTTCGACGAGGACTTTCCGTTCTGTGGGATGTTTTTACAATTGTATTGTTCGCTTCACGGTTATGGGTACATTGGATTTACCCACACTTTTCGTTCTATATTGGAGAAAAATCACCTATAGCGAATATTATATTTCTCGCTCAGCCCACGTCGCGGAAAAATAACTTGATATATTCACATCTCGATGTCAGCAATTCAATTCCGTTACAGAGCAAAGCAAAACATCTACCGACGTAGCATCGTGGCTCTTCTCCGTATTTTGCAACGCAACGCGAAGAAAATATTTGGATAATGGCAGTTTTTGAGATGGAGAGAAATGCGAGGGTTAGAAACTGAAAACGCTTCAGTGTAAAATATGACGAAACAGGCACACGATGGTTTGAATCGTCATTGATATTGCAGTTTGTTTAAAAAGAAATTTTTCTGAGGCTATTCTCATTTCTGCATCGTTAAAAATATTTGTAAATTTGAATCAATTCTAATATACAGAATTATACTACAATCCCAAATTTTAAAGGACGATTTAAATTAATCTGCAGTATTTGTAAATTTTTTAACAACCTTCGGATTTGACAAGATTTCATTAGAAATGTTTTAACCAGCTTGTAAAATTAACAAGTACGTACATTGAATCCAATTCGTCTCCGAGTTTATTGTAAATTTGACGCGCCATATTAGAATAAAACATCCATTCCAAGTTTCAAGAATTTATTACAGCTTTTTTTTAACGCCGTGGATAAAGTTCCATTGAACAAATCGTGCAAGAAACGGCACTTTAACTGACAATAAAAGTGGATTACGTCCGCGTGGGAGGTCCTTAATTCTCTTCGTCCTCCCTAAGGGACGAGAAGAGACCACGTAGGCAGGATTTGCGCTCCCAGGATCGAAGTTCGCCTGGCAAATGCACATTTATAGTTTTGCATGCTGAAGTAGGTATGGGTGGAGAGCGGAAACCGGGGAGGGAGTAATGAAAGAGAAAGCGGAAGTTCCCGAATTATCTGAAGAGATTCGAAGAGACTCTTAGACAATGATAAGTCTGGGCTTGTGTGAATGCTCTTTCGTAGTCACTTGAGTTAAGACGAGTTGGTAGCTACTGTCGGACAAAGTCAAGACTAAGTCTAATTCCACCGCAGAGTACCTACTTTTCATTTGATTTTGCATTCATTCTCCGGAATGGGAATCACAATGTCAAGAGTATTTAATGCGAATTACGTGCCTCTGAAATAATGATTAAACTCGTGCGGCGAAGTTAGTATCGTTAAAAAAATACTGAATCTATGTCGAATGGGTAAATATTATTCGTTCACTCACAATGGCAAAGAAATCGGTTAAGCTTGCCAAATACGCATTATTTGTGTTCGAGTTCGCCCTGACATCCAGCTGGCACAGTTCAATTAAAAATGAAGGCGTTTTCCTAATCGATTGCTTCTGAATAAATGCAGTCCTTTATCCGCTGGTGTCTATTCGAAGTAGCATTCATGAAACCTCGGCCGGGTCTTACGAGGGTAAATATAGTTCATTGTTGCACCATCCGCATTGACCCTGATTTTATGAAAACCGATGATCGTGACCGCTGGCTTTCAGGAAACACAAAAAGGCAACTAACACAAATTAACGAAAGTATTGAGTGGTGATTTATTAACCCTTTGCGGACGAGACTTTTCCTTTCTAAAGACTTTTAGGCGTTTATTTGGCGACATTCGTCCGCAAAGGATTAATTAAAGAAAATTTAGAATTCAGCGATCAACAGAATTTCATTTCAGACCCACCAAACACACTATGTTACAGTTACATAACACTGAAATAACATGATATATAACGAATGTTATTCAAAAGATACATTAATATCATATGACGTCGAATTATTACCGTTCGGTAACATTGTTACAAATTTGTTAGCATTGCAGATATATAATATTAACATAACATCCCAAGCAACCCATGAAGTGGAATATACGTAAACTAATCGTCTAAATTAGATCTATAGGTATAGCAAATGTATATCGCCTATCATCCACCTAAAAAAATATCTAAAGGATATCATGTTACACGGTATCAAAGGATAACATGTTACCGATATGTCCCAGCCACCGTGCAACGTGGAATATCCGTAAATGAAACGTATATAAATGTTTATTGAACGTATGTAAAATATATAAAGATATCTATGAATTCTATTTTAGACAAACTCAATGGGTCCATGTCCGGACATGATACGTAATATTATATATATTGTATATAATATTATATATATATATCGTACATATCTACAATAGATGGTCTATATATATTCACATGTATTTGTAAAAAAAACTAAATTCATAACATTTTTTGAGCAGAGTCTGTTCGAGAACTTGTTCACAGTACAGTTTTGCAGACAAATCCTGCTGTTTTTGACACAGAAAAATTAAATTGCAATTGTCGTAATTTGAACCTGGGACTCACAGGTAGGAAACAGGAACGGTAACCATGATGCTATCAAAGCCAATAAATGAATAAGTATTTTGCGGACTTATGAAGATCGCTCCGATACTTTTCGATGGGTACTAAAAATACTTATTGCATCTTGTTGTAAACTTATTCTTAAAAAAAGAACTCGTAAGTGATTGTATAATTAAGCCATTTAAAAGATTGTAACAGTATGATATAAAATAATCTTTTTATTTAAAAGTGTATAATAAATGTATACCGATTCACTTTTAAGATACTAAACTCATCATTTTAGTACAACCTTATATACTAAAACTGCATGAATTTTATGAACATTATTTAAAGATATTTCATTTAAATGTGCGTTATTTTTTGCAGTGTAATTACATTTTTATAAGTCTGTGGAAGGTGAATACAAACTATCAAATTAACGTTTTCTAATAGTTTAGTCAGATTTCTTTACGGGTTATTTAGACCTCTATGATATATGTACTGAAAATATAGGAGTGAAAAAGATTTTCATTATACTCACGGGATATTTTTATTATGCATACCATAGACGATGTAAGTTTTCTATACTTATCGGCGTTCACCACCAAAGTGGGGACGATGACTTCCACTGCTGGCTGGCATTAACATCGAATTTGGTGGGAGGTAACCAAAACGTACTTTCTTGCTCGGGTGAGGGAAATGCGACGTACAATAGGCGGTGTTTATTAGCAACGGACGAAAAATGTGCGCTTGTTGGCACGTATAGGACTCACACAACAGCTAGACGCCTTTGGATTAGGCGCCGAAACGTGGTACACCCGGCCGCACGCACACGCCAATTGGACGTTCCGTCTAGAGTCGGCAACGGTTGCTAAGGGATGCCCAAATTCTTCGCGAGAAATACGAAAATCCAGAAAAAGGTGCTCCACGGGGACAACGATTTTGAGCGGATTTCTCAACCTATTGCGCTCAACAAGTGCTCGTTTTAAAGATAAAATGTTGACGTGTGTTTATATGGAAGCGATTTTCGATCAAACCCCTCATCCCTAGTTAAAAGAGCATTCAGATTATGTCGTTGCACTCTTTTATATGAAAATAACCACTTATCGAAAATCGCTCCTATATAAACACAAGTCAACATTTCATCTTCAATATGAGCATTCGTTAAGCTCGATCGATTTAGAATACGTTCGGAATCGTTGTCCCCGTAAGGCGCTGCAAAATCGCTGGAGTGGTGAGCGCCCTTAAGCCCTAATTTGTACGTCCACTGTAAGTATATTATACTTCATACGGTGCCTCGTAATGCATCATAATTCACATAGTATTAAAAAATCATGATGTATGGTCACCAGCTAAAAAGGAAGTAAATACAAAATCGGAGTATAGACGAAATTAACAGTTTTATCATGTTGGAATTTATATATAAATATTAAGCATGTATGAATGTCAGGTGCCTTTTTATTTTTCTGAAGGTATTTTCAACGATGTTGATTAATATTTCGTAGATGTCTACTATAGCTATTATATATGTTGTACGTGTGAAGAAATAAGTAGATATTTGTAGATCAATAGTGGATATATCATTTTCATCTACAATTGCGCGCGCACGCACGCACGCGCGCGCGCGTTATATAGCTATATACCTAAAATACATCCATGTGCTTTCAAAAGATCTTTTTTTTAGGTGTATGATATACTACCCACACGGAACAACTACATATGGTATACGTATATAGGATATTTGGCTAAAACATTCAGATGTTTAATAGATGTATACAAAAGTATACGGAATGTGCTGAGACATGTACAAATGTCCGCGTCGTCAACATCTAGTATATGTATCTTTGAACATTCAACTTTCATTTAATATACATTCCATATGGATAAAGTATGTATATTATATGTAAACGAGATATATGGTAGACGTATTATGTATAGTAGACGTATATAAGATATCTGACACAGACGTATATACGTATAATAAACCAATAAATAAAGGTTTCAATAGATGGTATGCCTATATTCGAAAGTTCAACAGCCGTACACTGGACATATTATTCACGTAGAATGTTATACGTATTTTATACATATATAAGACGTATTCCAAATGTAGGTGGAATAATTTTAAAAAAGTATTATTTAATTTGCACTAAATGCATTTTTTTTAGAAACAATTTACCACGATCTGTTCAGGGACCTGAAATCTGCGAGATATACAAACATCTGACATTGAAAAAATCCCCATGGTGGTGACCGGGATTCGAAACCGAATCATTTAGGTAACAGACTATAATAGTGGTGACCACTGAGCTACCGTAGTCCTATGGATTATGCGACACGTTTCGTATATTAACACACCACAGTAACAAGTTTAAATAAAATTTGGTTTAATCAATATAATTTATATTGTCAATCTCTGGCCAAAAATAGGGACATGTGTATAAGTTATGCGTGTATATATATATATTCCTTGCAAATAATTGTATAAGAAAACCGTCACGACAAAAACGATATGTCTCGTGACATCATTTTGATTTTGTATATGCTTCACTTTCAATTTGCAATAGTCAGGTCGCACACCAATGAAACGTACAACAAACATTTAGCAAAGAAACATTTAATGTACCATTTTATTTGAATACATCTAGGCATATATTACAAGAATTTGTTGTATTATGTACTTTATGGGTAGGAATAGATTCCCCTGTATGTTTGTTATTATACGTATGTAATATGTATGTATGTCATGTGTATGCGGCAAATTAATGGTCATTTCCTTAATATACCCGCAACTTACACATATTACATATCTTTTGCATGTGTGAGATGTCAGACATAAGTGCGCCTTAAACAGAAGTATATTATACGTTTAGTATACGTCGTTTATTTGTGAAAACGTGGTTGCTTTAGGAACGTATAAAGTACGTATATCAAATATACGAGTAAAAGAATTTATATTTGTTTACATAGAATAAACGTATATTTCACGTCTGTGGTAGGTCAATTTTTCTTCCTCTAATATACACAGAACATACGTTCATTAGATGTCTTTTGCATGTGTAATATCGCAGATACAGGAGTCTATTAAATAGAGATGTATTATACGTTCATTACACGTATTTAATTGGTAAATATGTAGATGCTCTAGTAACGTGTAACATATATATATCAATCATGCGATTAAAATAATATATATTTACGCACATAAAATATATGTACATTTTACGTTTTTGGTAGGTCAGTTTTTCTTCACTTAATATACGCACAACATATATCCATTATATGTTTTTTGCATGTGAAATACTACACATATAAATTCCTGTTAAATAGAGATATATTATACGTTTACTAGTCGTATTTACTTGGTGCAAATTTTGATGTTCTAGGAACATATTTAATACGTATAATGTACATCTAAAATCCAATAGAATATTTTTGACATTGAACATATATTATACGTATATTTTTAACTTCTGATATACTGAAACATCCCGTAGCCATGAAATCATTCTATATACGTATAATAGAGCTTTGGTTCCTTGTGGGTATATACATTTGCTATACCTATAGACCTAATTAAGACGGTTAATTTACGGATGTTCCACTTTATGGGTTGCCTGGGGTCATATATACATTACATTATTCGTCTTGAAACAGTGCTACATAGCTGAGTAGGAAATGGTGATACAAATCTTACTTATATATTACATGCATATCATATTACATGTTCCAAACGTTACGTAACCGTCATGTTATGTTACGTAACCGTGTTTGGTGGGCATTGTTACGAAGGCTCTGCAAAAAATAACTTTAATGATCCCATTATTATTTACCAGCCTTGGAAATATTCTCAATTATTAATAAACTAACAAGGAAGGTATCCCAGGTCGATCTCTCCGATTTGGTTTCTTTTATAATATGTAATAGTAGACTAAAAACTAAGCGACACGTATTTTTTTTTTATCTGCAATTAAACACTTTAAGGGAGTGAAACCACCATCCAAAGTAAGACCTGTGAGGGGTGACTCTTCCATTAATTTTTTTTTTAATTGAAAAAATTATATTTTTCATTTCTTGTTATGATAAAGCTTTCCATTTGGATTGGTTAAAAAATATTATGTTCTTGTGGATGAAACTGCCCAATGGCCCGTTGACATGCCTTACTTTGGATGGTGGTTTCACCCCCTTAAAGTGATTAATAGCAGATAAAAGAAAATACGTGTCGCTTAGTTTATAGTCTACTATAACATATTATAAAAGAAATCAAATCGGAGAGATCGACCTGGGATATCTTCCTTGTAAGTGAAAAGAGGTTCACATGATCAATTTAAAGATATGGCCGAAGTAGATAATATAGATTATGATCCGGCGGATCCAGTAGTCCTGAACTGATTAAATCAGACCGAAATTCCTGCGGCCATTGTAGTTCTGTTTAATTCTTGCAAGACTGCTGCTAAGTTCAAAAAAATAGTTTACCTACACATGGGTTGGCACGGGACAGTTTCAAAAATGAAAGTTGAATAAATCGCGAACACCAATCTTAGCCGTCACGTGCGAGCAATTAAAAGGTAACCATGGTATGAAGAGAGTTTCAAAGAAAATTTTCATGTATTTTCCGAATTTTCTTGGACTGGACGAAAGTATATTACAACAAGTCGCGAAATAGGCCTATCATCAATCGCTATTATTCAAGATGAAATACATTAAACATAAAAATAGATTGATCACTCACGACTTCGGTTCCAAAATACGAACTATAGTGTTAATGAACAATTGAAATACGTTTATCAATCGCGTTCAGAGATTCTATTCAGGTACTGAGTTTATAGAGCGCATCATAGATATATTCTTTTTGACTATTTGTTTTAAATTTGTTCTCCATACGAATATCTTTTCATACATTTACACACATTGAATCTTAATTTGCATCAAATATTCGCATCAAATTTGTCATTTTAATTCAATTTTGTAAGTTCAAATTGTAGGAAACATTTTTAATGGCGCATGTAAACTTTAGTTTAGCACGGCTGGGAGAGTTTGCGTTGCGTTGGTAAATTGAACGAAGATAAACGCAAATTTAATCTCGGTTCTTTATGTTTAGGTGTAAATATATTACCCGATGTCCGATCAGTCGTCTGGAAGACAGCCATCGGGCGAGTTAAGCGTCGTGCAAAGTCGTTCGAGAGAATCGATAGTGCGATATGTCTGGCAAAATAGCACATGCTATCGCGAATTCGATCAAGCTTAAGACTTACGTGGACACATTTTACGTGACAGGCCGGAAATTGCCCATGAACAATGTCGAATAACTTTTCATTATTCTACAAAATTTCTCAAAAGCTTTGAGAAGTTACATCCCAGTAGGAAAATCGTCAAACGATAAAACTGGAATTCATTATATTTTCTTTTAAAAATTTCCTGAAACTATTATTAGTACACGTTTTATCTTGAAGGAAAAGTTCTAATAAAAGCTTTGGAGGGTCTGCACTGTCATCAATGGCCGACAGGTGATTGGTGATTATCTAATCGAACGTTGGATTCCAGAGGCAAGTCGTTAATCGTGTCAAATCACTTATGTCTACTGGTAGCGGACAATCGGTGCCAACTAGTTTACATACGTACAAGGTGTCTCTCTCAATTGAGGCATATCGGAGAACTTAACAAAACCTTCAAGATTTTCTAATTGCGAAGACTGTTAAAAATGACTATCTGCAACTATGCGTTGGTACTGATACAAAAAAACTGGAACAAAAAGCAACTGGTACAAAAATGATGTGACATGGAATTAATTAGCATAGCGAATCTCGAAAAGTGAACATCGTTCTTAACACATCGGGGAGATCTCCCCGTTCGGTCGGCTAAGTGTTAACTTTGAGGAAAAATACTTTTTAGTGGTTTAAAATTCTTTTCCCAAAATAATTTTAATTTACATTAACTTGCCATCATTTGAGTTTTAATGCTGATAATTCTTACAAAACCAATTTTACCGGATCTAAGAAATGTTTTACCAAGAAACATTTAGATTGGCACAAGTTGGCAATTGACACAATTAATTCTGCCTAGACAGTAAATTATTCCTTCAGTGTATTTTATTTAAAAGAAAAAGTATTTCGTAATCAGTGACGACACATATTTCCTAGGACTAATCCCGCCAAGATGCGATAATCCCTTACATAATTACTAAGCAAGCCAGAAATCTACTTACAATGCAGTTAGCTAGGTTCAAAATAACCCGGCATGTTTATTAAACTGCTTTGCCCTGCGTGACATCAAATGCATTTACATATTAACCATACGGATATTCTGCCGAAGCACATGCATTCTCGGGCACAAAGTTATGTAATAACATGGTCTATTAAGGTCAATCATTCTTGACGAAGTTAGAACCCAAGTAAGAAGTATAATTTAGTATATAACAATTACTCAAAAAATGAGACGATCTTGTTCGAAGTAAAATTTTCTAAATTTTAATCGTAACGAGAAGATTAATTCTCTAGTTCATTTTTATTTAGAAAAGCAATTGTAATTTAATTAGGCTTCGTAAAGGGATTGACCAGGGCGATGCCATCAAAAGCAGTTCCTGATATCCCGATTTTTGCATTGATAATGGTTGCGTTATCAGGGTACAAGACGTTTTCCAGTTCGGTGATTAGGATCTCCTGCATATTTGTGTGTATATATGCATATATCTACGTAGCTAGGTAATTAGGTAGGCGAGAATAGTGACGGCAAACCGTAATTTCGATCTTACCTTCATGTAGGAAGGAACTGTCGCGAACTCGCCTCGTCCTCGAGACGTTCCGTGAGACTTCCATTCGGTTAATATCGCCAGCAAACGAAGGAAATTGGAAATGAAAAGTTTCACAGTAATGAACCTAGTCGCTTCTCGTTGTGCCTCCCCGTTACCTTCAAATGGAAAACTGACGGACCTGTCGATAAGGAAATCATTTCTCTTCGTTCCTCATTTGATCGGTTTGTAAGAGTATTTGCTGAAAACGGTAGGAGAGGTAGAAAAAGAGACAAGAAGGAGAACTAGAGCAGAGGGGAGAGAATACGAAAAGAACGATACCAGCGAATACGGTAAAAATAATAGAAAAAAGAGTAAGCTGAGTTTATTTCCATTTTTTATAGGTTGCGACAGGAATTCCTATCCCTGATCGTCAAACTGTCCTACGCTCGGGATTAATTGCAGAAAGGGATCGAGCCCGATATTTGGCCCCTCCGGCAAGCCTGATTTATTTGTCGGGGCGCCAGGCGCGCGTGAGCGCACCTCGGGCTTCCGGGGCCCGGCCGTACAAGCACACAGACCCGGCCCTTGGGTCAGGGCCACCCGGGCGTCGCCGACCGGCCACTCAGCCCCGCGAGAACCTTACGCCCTTCGCGGCACGGCAGAGTTGGGGGCTTCGTTACGACTTAAAATGAGGGAGGAGGAGTCGGCCGCGGAATTTGGAAACAGATTAGGTTGTTAAATAATCACCAATGGAATGCGATAAAATCCTTCGCCAGGATCTTTATTCGGAGTCCTATTTCGACTTCAACGTCCGGGCGCGTCCGCGAAACAATCTTTCCGGGACTGGGAGCGCCTGTCGAACGGGACAGGCGGGGAAAAGGGAAATACCAAATTCTAATGGTCGCGCCGGTATTGGTAACCCCACGGCAGGGGCCCAAAACGGCACAACGCCCGGTCGGGAGGACCTGTATTGCCCCTCGGAGCCTCGGTAAGGGCCCGGCGTCCGGTAACTGCGCAGCGGTACGGAAACGCAGGAGCCATACCGCTGGCCCGCGGTATGGCTCCTGCGTTTCTCGCGCACCCTGACCCACGCGCACGTGGCCACGGTAATTTTCCCCGACAACATCCGGCGGAATTCAAACGATACTTGAGGGGCACGGTACAAAAAGGCGCGCGAGAATCTCCTCCCGACAAATTCCAGTACAAAACGCGCTATGCAACCCGACGGAAGTCGCCTCCACTCCGTGGATCGGACGGTGCCGCCTAAAGGAAGGGACCCGGTCGAATCATCCGCGGTCCGAACACTCACATCCGAATCCAGCCGGCCGGCACCCTGCGAACCGCGGAGGACGTAAACGAAACGTTACGAGACTTAGGGCCTCCTTGGCAAGGCGGCCACGAATCGGCGCGAGATACAATGACACGATAACCTACGACTAGGTTGCGGTATAAAATATTACAAGGTTCGACCCGATAAAGGGACGTTTACACGCGGATACATAATTCTCGCGACACGGAAAGGGATTGAATTCGGTTCACGGAACGGCAGGAAAATGGCGGTCAAGAGGCTCCCTGGGCAGGCTCGGCTCACCGGTACAGCTCAATCTTCCGGAAGATGGTACGGTTCCCTTAGGACGGCGGCAGCGCTGACGGTTCTTGGGACGGAAAGGCGCCCTTCGGGACGGAACGGCACGAGGCCCTCCGGAACTCTCTTGGCGGGAAGAGCGGCGCTGCCGCTGTCGGGACGAGAAGTCTGTGAGCTGTAGCTGGTGCGGTAGTCCCTCTGGCAATGAGGATTCCGCCGGAAGATCTTCCGTCCAGCGCTGTCGTTCTCCTGGCGGATCCTCCGGAACCTCTTAGCGCGCGCCGGCCTGCCATCTGGCCTTGTCAAAATAGGTCACTAGGCCTCCTAATTAGGGCGGCCGCCGATGGGTGGCAGCAGGGCCCCCAAATTTTGGGGCCCCGCGCCCGTTCCGCGAGCCTGGCAAATCAAATGCCGCGCGTCGCTGCGCGCCAATGCGCGCGCGCCTGCGCACGGCTATGAAATTAAAGCATTTACATACATTTTTTACAACATTAACACTTATACTAGTGATTGCCCGAGGGACTCCTCCTCGCTGCGGTATTAGTAAAATCCCTTTGTGACGGGCAAAGATTTTGCACGTCACAAAGTATTGATAATCAATAGCAACTTTTCTGCAATTTTTTCACCAGGTGTTTTTTACCAGGATTTCTGTGTATGCAGAAAAAAAATCGTGTTCAGTGAAGAAAATGTATTAATTGCATTGGTTAATTTCGGAGAACGTTTTGATCAAGTGAACCGGATTTTAGTCCACGTCAGCAACTCGCATACTTCGAGTAACTGAAGTGGATTGATCAAATAATTTTATTAATTTTAAGAAATATTTTTGTCGACAATGTTCGTAGAATCGCGAATGTCATTGGAGAGAGCGAGGTGCCGGGTGCGATCTGGTTAACCGTGACAACAAAGTTTGTAAAAATCGAACTTAACAACCGAATGATAACAATCTGACATAGGACTACGAACAACAATAATACAATACTTTAGTTTACGCGGTGCCGATATAAGATCATTATACGAAGTGAAGCGGTAAGAACGTCGTAGTTCTCATACAGTGGAGCGGTCGAGATCGGTGATCTCTGCGAACCGAAGAAAAGATTATTCTCACGGGAGATATTGGTAGGATCTGTTCGTCTCGATGGAAAAACAGAACAGAGAAGCTTCAGGATGCTGTCCTCGAAGGCGGAGTTTTTTAAAGGAGCAATGCTGATAGGTCTAAGGAAAGTGGAGTTGCATTTAACAATTGAAGGCGATTGGTGGTAGCACTTTTGGGAAAGGCAAAATTATGCACTTTAGAAGTCGTAGGTGAGGAAAGCAAAAATAGGCTACAGGACGAGGAGTTCTAGGAAAGGAACATTTCAAAGTCTAAAGGACCGCAGTGACAGAGAAGTACTCGATGGTACAAGTCGATATTTTAGAGTTTTGGATTTAACTGATGAGCTTCAAGAGCGAAATGTACGTGAAAAGGAGAAAGCGAAGAGAGTCACGGAATATCGCGAAACATGTGAGAGTTTGACAAAAGGAAGACGCGGACTCGAAAGAGAAGAACACCCAGGTCGCTGGGAAAGAAAACCCTGCCCCGGGGATTTGAGGGTCGCCTCTTACCCTTACCAGACGGCCAGGCACCAGGATGTTCGAAGGGTCGTCTGGTCCGCTTGTGTGTCTCTATGACTCGATGTGGTTCTATCAATCGTTAATTTATCTTAACATGTTGATCTTAACAATTTTAATAAATAAACTGAACACCGGTTAAATACACCAAATGATTAAGAAATTTGGGGCGATTTACCACAATATTTTATATAGTCAAGCAAGAATTGTTAACCAAAGAATACTGTCATGTCAACTAGATATATGGTTGATCATATAATAACCACATTCCACGGTTAAACCATTGAACGTTTTATTGATTCGATTGATTTGTGTACGTATATCATCTTTAAGGGGATGTGAAAATGGTATGTGAAGGGTGAATCGTTCATGAAACTTGTCTCTGAACTGGGTGTACCAAATCGTTTCAAACTTTGGAAGGCAAATATAGAGACTATAAGAAAGGTCCTGACATCCGTGAAATTTCATCATTCTTGCCCACACGTAACGGTAGGTATACGTATATTAGATATATATGGAATATTCATACATCTATAGGAGATCTATATCGTTCATAGACGCTAGCTATACTGAAAATATATATCTATTTTACGTATGTAGATCTATAGCACGTATACGCACTCATTAGATATTCTATAGGTAATCGCAGATATCTAGGTTCAGTATATGCAAATCCATAGCTGATCTATATTCGCATATACTATTCATATACAAAAAGTAGATATACATATTACGTCTATTCAATATAAAAAAATATACATACATAACGGATATTCCATAGATAATCGTAGATATCTAGGTTTGATGTATGCATATCTATGGTTGGTCCATATCCGCATATAGTTCATATACAATATATATAACATCTATTTAATATCATAAAAGATGTAGACATAATAGATATTCTGTAGATAATCGCAGATATCGGGATTTGATACATGCATATCTATGGTTGATCTAAATCCATACATCCTCTTTATACACAGAAAGTAGATATTCATATTACGTTTATTTAACGTCGAAAAGATATATACATAATTGATGTTCCCTAGATAGATGCAATTATGGAGGTTTGATCCGCCGAGAGGTCAAAAGAGGTCTGAATGGAGAGAGTGAGAGAAAGATACATATATTCACTATCTATGATATATCTACTAGGTCATTAGTACATTCATAAAAAATCTGTAACGGAGACTGGAAAGAGTTGTACATGTCATATTATATGGTTGTTTACTGTACATAAATAATACGTAAATAATATACATATATGAGATATAATACGATATCTATCGTACATTATATATTTATATATGTTACGTATAACATCATGCAAATCATATTCACATCATATACGCGTATTAGCTAGTTATTTATATATATCTTATAGATCCCTATAAATAGGCATATACCGAACGTAGATATCTGTGATTATCTATTATGTGTATACTCTTTAGATGTTTAATAGACGTAATATAAATATATATCTTTTATATATGAATAGTATATGGGAATATAGGTCAACAATAGATATTGATGTATCTAACCCCGATGTCTGCGATTATCTAGAGAATATCTAATAGGAGCGTAAGAGCGTAAGAGATACATAATATAGATGACGATACTTCAGCTCTGCTTCGATGAAAGACTGTCCTCAACCCGGAGACGAGGGAAGGGGAAAAACGGTAACCGAGACAACACACATCCACACCAAGCAATTAACAAAAATGTTACCTCCTTTTCAGAATAAAAATATATAAGAATACTGACAGTGTGGCAGGCACATAACAAATGTCCATACTATATGCCCATAATTTGTCCAATATGTTGCAACCTTTGATTCAACATTGACCTTAGTTTTGATATACGTAAAATAGATATTACATATTATGTATATTAAATATCTCATTACGTCACATATACATATCTGAATTACGTACAATATACGTATATTAGACGATCGTTTAGCTCTATTTTACATATTCTATAGATATCTTACGAATATCTGTAGATAGTCAATATATGTATATAATAGGTATACGTTCCGTGTGGGTCAAAAAAGGTTAACATGCCTATAAGTAAATTTAAAAAAAATTAAAATTTCATGAGGGTCGGGACCTTCCTTATAGTCTACACGTTCACGTTGTAAAGTTTGAAACGATTTGGTACACCCAGTTCGGAAAAAAGTTTCGTAAATGACACCTGTGTAACGCCACTTTCACATCGCCTTAATGTCAGCACGGAACAATTATTAGCATAGTCTAATATTTCCCCATTCAAGCTTGTTTTATTTTAAAACGAACTTTATGACCGCATTTCGGTATAAGTACTCGGTACCGAACAATTTGACGTAATTACAAATTTTTCTTCCGGATCCATTAAAAGTTCCTCCGTCACCACTCTCCCTTTTGCGGGGAGAGATTCGAAACGCTCGTGCGGGAATCTGGCGGAGTTTTCTCGGTGACCCATTGAAGTACAAACCGCGGTCGATGGTGCTTAACCTCGGAGACCATTTAGACTCGTGAGTTAACATGGGAGTAAGAGAGTTTCTCGTTTTCAGAAATTGGTCGGACGAGGACGCTTTTACTGGTCCAGAGATTGCTTGGAAGAATGGCCGAACAAACACGCTCACTCGTTTCGCTCGCCCGGCGCTTTTGCTCAAAGATTTTGAGCAACAAAACACGCCGGTTGAGGTTTAGGTTCTATCTCATTTTCATCGTGTCTCAAATCTCTTATGAATTTTTCTTCTCGAAGTTAAACTTCGTATGGCTTGGTAGTTCCTGTAAAATCACATTTTCTGAACGGGATTCGTGTCGGAAAATTAAACTCCTTGTTCCTTTTCCAGTTGATTAACATATTCATGGTGTCAAATTTGTATTGTAGTTTTTTTTTTTCAATTTTTAGTTTTAGCATTAGCATAATTTGTGTAAACCTTTTCGTTAGGGTTATTTAATTTCGATTTGTTGTTGAAAATGTGTAAGAAGTTGCACTTTCGGTTTTCGACTTATTGTTACAGAAGTTGACTTAAAATCGCCGTTCATTATTATTATTATCGTTTTATCCCAATTCCTATTTTTTTTGCGAAAGAATAACCGCAACAGATTTTCCCTTCATCGCATTCATTCTGAAATCTGATTGTTCAAATTTCCCGAATTTTGTTCATATTTTCTTTTCTATATTGAGACAGTATAAAAATTCTTGGAAGAAATGGGGTAAACATTTATCGATAAAGGCAGTGAAGGAAGTAAATATAAAAAGATGCGACAGTGGATCAAATTGAAAATACGGATAACCCATGTCGTATGATCACTCAAATTTCATACAAAATTTTCCCCGAGACCTTACGTTCCACACTTGGAAACTAAATAATCAAACTTTTCGAGAATCGTATTCTGGAATAGAAACCTAGAAATGAAGTTCTTCTTTTTCCCTGTTCCAAAATCACATCTGCAGTCTCCATTGCGGGAGCAATCTTCGAAAGTGTTATATCATTCACCACTGTCATTGAAAAATTATATAACATTTGTTTCACTATTAATCAAGTACTAACTCGATCAAATTGAACTTCTAGACAATGAGAACTGCATAAATTGTACCGGGACTCTCAATTAAAAACGGCTTGATCGAGTGTAAAAAAAACTTTGCCAATTCATATATATCGTGATCGTCATAAAGGTTTCCGATCACAAAACAACTGAGATCAGTTATTATGTTCTAAATACAAAACATATCTCCCATCCAGTTTATTAATGACATTTCTAAACTGAGGCATTATAACACATAATCTATAAAGTAAAAAATATCTCAATAACTTTCCAGCACATAATGATTCTCTCAAAACACATCTTCGGTGTACAATAATTCAGCCAAATACATTTATCTTTATTCAATTAATTGCTAAAATATCTTAAATGACTCCCTTCCCACGAAAAGCTCAAATCAACTACTTTTGCCAAATATAATAGAACATTCCCTTAAAGTCCCGGCTAAAAGCTTTTTGCCAAATGTTACAATACATTTGGTTTTATGTATGTTGCATGTACAAGATTTTCTACTTCATCTAACAGAATACAAATATTAAAAACTATATCGAAATAAATAAAAAAAATTAGACTAACTAAATTTGAAAACAATATTTTATTTGGCGAGCACCAAAATGATCATATGCTAGGAGTATAGCTCGGGGGGTTGCCGAATAAAATAGTGTTCTCAAATTTAGTTTGTAATTTTTTAATTTGTTTCTATATAGTTTTTAATATTTGCCTTCGGTTTGAGGAAGTAGAAACTCTTGTACGCGCAATATACGTGAAACTAAATGTACTGTAACATTTAGCTAAAAGATTTTAGCTGGGATTTTAATGGAATGAATGTTCTATATTTGGCAAAAGTAGCTGATTTGAGCTTTTCATGGGAATGGAGCAATTAGAGCTATTTTTGCAATTAGTTGAGTGATGATAAATGTACTTAGCTACATTTGTTTACACCGAAGGTGTGTTTTGAGAGGATAATCTGAATGTCTTTTCAGCACGTAATGATTATTGAAGGAGTCGCGTGTAATTCGTCTTTAATGATTCAACGGTCAATGAGTAACGACATTGCGATGTCTTCGCAGATCTATTCCCTCGATTTTCCCGGCCAGATTCATTTCCACGGGATAAGAAGTACATGTTTGGGTTGTAGTGGCGCAAAAAGGGAAGCGACGCGAATCGCCTTATATCTGTCGCTTTTTCCGTGGGGAAGGATGGGATCACCCTTCGAGTCCTTTGATAAGGAAACTGAACCGAAGGCATGTCGAAAGAGGGGATGTATTCGTCCTGAACACGTAACTGGAAAAGTAATGATTTGCGAGTTTCCTTCGAGGGAGCCTCGTCATCCTGTTTGCACTTTGCCGAGTGTCCTTATTTTTTTCCTTACCTTGTTGGTGCAAATGCTCGAGGAAAACCAGGTGACTTCTCCTTAAAGGGAAAATGTGTGCCATGTATATGCACGGCATATTCAGGAATAACGTTTCAGGAATAACCTAGGCTTATAGGATTAAGTACACACCGAGTTATGGAAATGTCCGTCAGGAAATTCAATTTCCAGACCTGCCCTGTTAAACAAAACTGGATTCGCTATATTTCAAAATGAAAGGAAGCATTGGTTGCGAAAGTATTTGTACACTTAGCAGAAACATTTATGTAAAAGTCAGCTGTAACTGAAGCTGCAAAAGTCTGTTAATATTAATAGCAATGAAACTGGTATATTTACAGTATTACAAAATTGTAGGTGCAACGAAAAATATCTGTAGACATTACAGATTCGGTCCGTTCAGATTATATTTTATTTTTTTCAGATAGATTAAAAATATTTGTAAGTATTACGGACGTAATCTGCAGATTTAATAGATTCAATAGGTTAAGGATAATGCATATTTATCCGTAACCTTTTCAAATACTTACATGTGATTGTTATAGATATTTATATGTAATTTTTTGGATTTGAGTATCAAAAGCTTTATCGTGACGCTAACGGAAATAATCTGCTGTCCTTATTTCAACGGATAAAATTTGTACATTTTACAGATTTCTCTATAAATTTAACAGATTTTTCTCTCCGTAATTGAGTATCCAAGATGTATGTCACGTTGAAGTGGATTTGAGAGTAAAAGGTTAAAACAATTGCTGCAATTTTTGACAATTATGATTTATGAATACATTTTACAGACATTTGAGGAAATTTAACAGTATTTAAGAGGATTTTATTTAAATACACTTTTAATTATTCCTGCCGTTCAGACGTAATTATCTGAATATTGTTGAAATGAAATCCCTTTTACAACGCATCCGGTTAATGGAGAATGTGTACGGTACATGTCTTAAATTACAAGAAATGAGATTACGTACTACCGCAGAAAAATTCCATACGGAAAAAAGACGCTTGAATATACTCTTGGTAAAGACGGCAATGCTAATATAGTTTTCCTTTTACTGCTGTATTAATTAAAATAACAGTCAAAATATTTGTAATTATGACAAAAGTAGATGTAAGCATAGAAGAGCTTTCGTTAGAAAAACTGTTGCTAAATTGGGAAACAAATTTGTAGTGAAAACGAAATAAATATTACTGTTATTGATGAAGTGACGGTATACAATTTATTCTCATTAATGAAGAATATTGCAACCATGAATATAATTTGCAGAACGTAACTGTAAATAAATTTCGCTGTCACATTTTAAATGTTTTTTACGTCTGCTGAAGCAAGTAAAATTTTCCTTACGACTGAATTATTTTTCTACGGGTATTTGTGAAATTCATTGGTCATTAAAATTCATTAAATGTTCATAAATGTATTTAATAAATTGTGGTTTTAAAAAACTAGGGCAACTTTTTACTTTTAAATAATTTCACTTTTCTATATGTTATTAGGTATCTATGAAATTCTTTTACAATTCGCCCTGTTAATGGAGAATAGAAATTGCCTTAGTAGCACAAAATATTTATCTTATATTTTATATATATTGAACGAATATCGTACGTTATGTAAATATTTAGCAGACATTTGAAATATTTGCAAAACATTTACATTAGAATATTACCTTTATAATATTTGTATAATATTAACTCCACGTATTTTCGTTATATTTTTCTTACAGATTATTATGAATTTCTTCGCACACTCACAGTAAAATACACTTTAATTCTAATAGTCATTTATACATTCAAGTTCTTTGTTGAGGTCCAATGAATTACAGTGTTCGAAAAGAAGTTTTGAAGGGCTAGAGACTTATTCAGTTCGACAGTTGGTTAACGAATGGCGCATTTTGTTTTTTGCTATTCATTCATTGAGTTTAGAAGACCTTACTTGGTCAAATCTTACGAAAGGAAAAGGGAAATGGGGGTTCGGTCCAGGGTCTTACTGAGAAATGATACCTAGGTCCAGCGTCAGCGTGAGAGCATCAGCGTGTGAACTTATACGTGGGAAATCGCATAACAGGATATACAAAATATTTCGTTTCATTTTAATATAAGCATTTTTTAAATATTATCTGCTGAATTCATTATAAACGTTTTATAAACATTTAGAATTCAAGTTACACGTTTTGCTACCATAATGAAATAGCGGCACGAAAATATTGCAAAAATTTGTCGTGTTTTTTGATACCAAATGAAGTGTCCGATAATAATCGTAAAGTAAAAAATGTATTTTTCTTACATGTTTCTACATTATTAAGACTAAATATGTAATTGAGATTTTCAACGAATATTTTAGATATCTTCGAATTAAATTTACGAGACTTAACTCATAAAAAATCTATCGCTTGAGATATTTAGCAAACATTACAAAAAAATATTTCAAATGATGAAAAACAATTTAAATGAAATCTACAAAATAGCTTACGAAATCTGCCGCTTGAGATATTTAGCACAGATTGCGACAAAATATTTGGAAATTATTCTGTGCTACTAGGATGCATGTGTTACGTAACCGGAGCCGGCAGCGACGGTTCTGAATTTCTACAACGAAATTCAGAGTGAGAGATTCAGAAAGAAGAATGATCGCTAGAATCTTGACCGAGGATTCTGTATCCCGAGTATGCTCTTCCCGTATTGACGCTGGAAACGATGCAGAGAGAGTGTTGAAAAAATATCCCGAGCGGCTGGAATATTCTTATCGGGGATTCGTTGCTGTTTCAAGGTGTTTTGCACCCCATACTGATTCGTACTCTTCTAATCGTCCTTCAGGAAAGACTGGATAGAGGGTTTTCAAATGAATTAAATAGCAAGTATAGACTAAGTATAATTAACAACAAAACCATTTACAATAGATAGAAGCCAACGTTTCATTTAATACGAATTGACGATTGAGAGTAACGCGATAGAATGATAAATTACCAAAATAATTTAACCAGAACACTTTGATTGATCGAAGCACGCGAGTTTAGCCAAGAGAATTAAAATTCGATTCACTTGATCAAAATGATTTGTGAAATTAACCAATTGCAGTCAATCAATCGTTGTTCAATGAACCAAATTTGTCTTGCATGTATTTTATAGGTAGTACTGCGCGATGAGTAGACAGATGAGTGTCAAAACATTCTAATTCTAAGAGTTCAATCTGTAGAGATTACAAAAAAATATTTGTAAGTGGTACGAATTAACATGCGGAAATATTACGGGTGAGTAACTTTAAAGAATATAACTTGATACATGTAAAAATAACAGAACAATAACTCTGAGGATAACAGGACATTTTTGTAAAGGTTGCAGATAACATTCTGTAATAGTTACAGATAAATGTTTATAAGGTGTTGCGATATTAAAATGTTAATACTAGAACCTCTCCAAATTCCTAAATAGTTCTTTTAATGGTATATTCTACCATACGTCAGAACAGAAATCCAAAACTCCTTTACAATCAAGAATGAGTCATATTCAATGTTTTCGATGGTTATAGAGAAACTTTTGATTTCCGTTTTGTCATTCTGGATACCTATAGAATATAAGTATACCATTAAATAGATTATTAGGAATTTTGAGAAACTCCAATATAAACACTCTAATGTTACAGGTTAAAGATTGCATAAAATTTGATTTTAAAGTTCTTTATTTATGAAACAGTCAACTTTTTTTAAAAATTAGTAAAGAATACTTCCCCTGGATTTTTGACGTATATAGGATCTCGTTAAGGTTTGTCACGATCTTTAGAATTACCTAAAAAACATGATGTAATATTTTTTTAGAACTTTGTCCAACGAGATTGACTTACCTGAATGTGAAGTTATATATTATGGACACAGTAATTAATGTGAAAATACTAAAATTGAACAGGAACCGAGAGTTATTGGCAGTAAGGTTGATCGAGGCATCGCGCGCCTCATTCAACAGAAGAAAGACATTTCCGATACGCAACTACTCACATGCACATTCGATTGTTTATGTGGATGCTTGCAAAAGGTACTTCTACGGAAGAAATCTGTAGATTTAACAGATTCAATATGTGAAATATTCAGATTTTATACATAATGCTTACCAATATGTTTAACCTTTCCGAAAACGATAACCCGAACAGAGTTAATCTGTAATATCAACAAATATTTTTTCTTGCTCCTACAATTTTATAATGCTTCAAATATACCAGTTTTATCCCTGTCAATATTAACAGCCATTTTCAGCTGCATTTACACATGGCTCTTACAGAAATACTTCTGCTACCTGTACATGGGAGAAAGTAAAGTTAGCTGAATTAATTATTTAATGGGATAGCTTTTAACTGTATCGAGAACAGACATTTCCAACAGATAGACATCTGTAACTTTTAAGCTCTTATTTTTCTCCGTATATACGCCAAGGATCGAGATTTAAGGAGTGGGGGAAATGGGAATCTACTCTCTCCATTACCATAGAAAAAGAAATGAACGATCAGCTTAAAAAATCCAGCAAGAAATCAGGATTTTTTTTTAATTTACCCGGCTCCCATCGCTAGTACCTACGTGAAGATATAGCATCTTGAAGTTTTTCAGCACTCGCAGAATCGTGGTTCTGTTATCATCATCATCATCGTCGCCCCAGTGACAGACTACTTTTTCGTACAGACATGATAGGGACTGTCATATAGTTCTTGGGCAGCCGATATGCAGCACCACCTCGCGCAGAACGAAAAGGAACTATACCCATCCCAGTTTTAAAATGAATGGATTTTTACACAAAAAGGTTTCTTAATGTTTTTGAGATCGCTAAAGCCAAATCAGATAATATAATTTTAAGATTCAAAATGGCGGACCCAAAATGCGGACAACAAATTTCAGACATTTGATATTTATAAAAAAAAGGATTTCTCTAGAATCTTGGAATCGTTGAATTCAAATATGACAACAGAATGCGAATTTCAAAATTCAAAATGGCGAATCGAATATGGCGAATAATATAATTTCATAATGATTGGATTATTATAAAAAACGGTTTAGCGTGGTTTTTATAACCGCTTAATTCAAATCTGGTAATAGAATTTTGAAATTCAAACTGGCGGATCCAATATGGCAGATAAAAATGTATAAATGGATTTTTATAAAAATGAGTTTCTCACGGTAGTAGTAGTCGCTGAATTCAAATCTGGTAACAAAATTCCGGAATGTAATATGGCGGACAGGGAATTACAATATTGTTACAATTTTGATGGAAAATAAAGGGTTATTCAAGATCTTCGAGGTCGCTGAATCCATTTCTGGAAACAGAATTAAGTAATTAAAAACATCTAATCTAATATGGCGAATAAAAATGTAGGAATGGTTAGATTTTTATAAAAATGGGATTTTGCCAAATGTCACAGTACATTTGGTTTCACGTATGTTGCACCCGAGGTATACTCCTAGGTTATGATCATTTTCGTGCTCGCCAAATAAATATTGTTTCCAAATTTAGTTTCTAATTTTTTTATTTGTTTCGATATAGTTTTTAATATTTCTCTACGGTTTCAGGAAGCAGAAAATCTTGGACATACAACATGCGTGAAACCAAATGTACTGTGACATTTAGCAAACAGACTTTAGCTGAGATTTGAATGGACGAATGTTCTACCTCAGACGGAACAACTACATATGGCATACGTATATAGGATATCTAGCTAAAACATTCAGATGTGTAATAGATGTGTATAAAAGTGTATGGAATGTGCTGGGGATCTACAAATGTCCGCGCCGTCAACATATAGTACATGTATTTATGAACATTCAAGTTTCATTTACGTGCATACATTCCACGTTACGTACATACATTCTACGTTACATACATACCATATGGATAAAGTATGTATATTATATGGAAACAAGATATATGGTAGACATATTATGTATAGTAGACGTATATAAGATATCTGACACAAACGTATACGCGTATAACAAACCAAAAAATAAAAGTTTCAATAGATGATATTTGTATAATAGATGTATATTTTGCACTAAATGCATTTTGTTTAGAAACAATTTACCACGATCTGTTCAGGGATCTGAAATCTTCGAGATATACAAACATCTGACATTGAAAAAATCCCAATGGTAGTGACCGGGATGTGAACCCGAATCATTTAGGTAACAGATTATAATAGTGCTGACCATTGAGCTACCGTAGGCCTATGGATTATTCGACACGTTTCGCATATTAAAATACCACAGTAATCAGTGTAATTAAAATTTGGTTTAATCAATATCATTTATATCGCCAATCCCTGGCCAAAAATAAGGACATGTATATTCCTTGTAAATACTTGTACTTGTATAAGAAAACCGTCGCGGCCAAAACGATATGTCTAGTGACATCATTCTGATTTTGTATGAGCTTCACTTTGAGTCTGCAGTAGTCAGGTCGCACATCAATGAAGCATATAACAAACATGCAGTAAAGAAGCATTTAATGTACCATTTTATTTGAATACATCGAGGCACATATTACAAGCATTTGTTGTATTATGTACTTTATGGGTAGAAATAAATTTCCCTATATGTTTGTTATTATACATATGTCATATGTATACGGGAAATTAATGTTCATTTCCTTAATATACGCGCAACTTATACATATTACATATTTTTTGCATGTGTGATATGTCAGACATAAGTGCGCCTTAAATAGAAATATATCATACGTTTAGTATACGTCGTTTATTTGGGAAAACGTGGTTGCTCTAGGAACGTATAAAGTACGTATATCAAACATACGAGTAAAATAATTTATATTTGTTTACATAGAATGTACGTATATTTTACGTCTGTGGTGGGTCAATTTTTCTTCCCTTAATATACACACAACATACGTTCATTAGATGTCGTTTGCGTGTGTAATATCGCATATACAGGAGTCTATTAAATAGAGATGTATTGTACGTCTATTAAACATGTTTAATTGGTGAATATGTAGATCCTTTAGTAACGTATAACATACATATATCAGTTATACGAGTAAAATAATGTATATTTACGTACATAAACTATATGTACATTTTACGTTTTTGATAGGTCAGGTTTTCTTCCCTTAATATATGCATAACATACATCCATCATATGTTTTTTGCATGTAAAATACTACACATACAAATTCCTGTTAAATAGAGATATATTATACGTTTACTAAACGTATTTAATTGGTGGAAATGTTGATGTTCTGGTAACATATTTAATACGTATAATGTACGTCTAAAATCCAATAGAACATCTTTGACATTCCGTGAATATATATTATACGTATATTTTTAATTTCTGATATACTGAATCATCCCGCAGCCATGAAAACATTCTATGTACGTATAATAGAGCTTTTGTTCCGTGTGGGACTATATTTGACAAAAGTCGATGATTTGAGCTTTTTATGGGAAAGCAGCTATTAGAACTATTTTTGTATTGTATTGAATAAAGATAAATGCATTGGCTAAATTTTTGTACACCGAAGGTGTTTTGAGGGGACATGTTATTACAGCTAACAAACTGGATACGCGTATCTTCTATTCATAAACTAATGCAAACAGATGATCATATGAATACAAATATGGATACGTAAATGGCCTGGTGGTATGTACGACAACTTTATACATCCGAATCGAAATGACCAGTTGAACATGTTCTCATGTTACATGCATCACATTAGCACAGTAATTTGGGTACTTACGTGATAGCTTTCAGCGGAAATATAAAGTGCACTGTTAAAAATATAAAATTCATACACTTTTGACACATAAGGTTGTGGTAAAATTATAAATTTTATGTCTCAAAAGTAAATTATTACAAATTTAGGGTAAACTTCAAAATAAATTAGTAATTTTGTAACATCCTGTTAGAAATTTGTGAAAATTTGTAGAATAATGAGTACACTTACGTATTAAATTTATAACATATGTTAAAAATGTTGTTTTCAAATGTTATAAAATTAGTATACCGTGTCTGGAAAAAACTTCCAACCAAAATTTTATAAAATTTCAAAATTTTTTTTAGCAGTATACATTTATAAATGGAGCACATAATTTATATAAGGATATAATAATACTCTCAACGTCAATGATAGATTTCCTCGATAATTGAATACCGATTATTACGCAAAATGTGAAGAGAAAATTAAATGATCCAGATTCCAAAGCTGTTCCGATTTCGCCCGGAATTTCATGTTTGCTCTTCAAGGACGAAGGATATCGGAAAATACTGGAAGGTAACCAAAGGTGTAGGCGGAATTTCGTCGAGATCACGTCTAGCAATTTTGCCAACCGACAAATCCCCAGGAATACGTGTTCGTGACAGAGAGCAAAGTCTCTTCGTGGCTTACGACAGCCTTCTTGTAATGCAACTCGTGGTACACAGGAGATACCCTTAAAATGGGGATCAGACGGAAGCAAAATGTTTTTGAGTGCCAGGATTTTAGTAATGAGATGGAATTGATATTCGCCACTTGTAAAAATAACGTGCTCAATTAGGAATTATGAATATATATTATAATTTCTTTTGCGCTAGCTTTTGGCGTCCATTATTACGGTTTCTCCAGTCTCGATAAAGCAGATAATAGTTTTCGGGATCTATTTCGCCGCCTCCTAAGTTTGGAAGTTTGGGCAACATTAATGTAATTTTCGGTGTTTAAGTAAACCGTGCTATGTACAGGAAAAGGCATTACGGCGTAAACATGTTAATTGACCTCGACATAATCTCCAGTTTTCAGATTAATTGTGTCACTTTGATGCCTAACTATAACCCTATCAATACACTTGAATATTCAAGGCCAATAATTCAATTTCATCCCTCATTTGGATATCAAATCTTGTAATTGATTACAAGCTGAGGAAATGTATTGGTTTGATGCATAAGTAATGGCGTTTTTTTTACACGTTACGTTACGTGTAAAAAATGCCATTACTTATGCATCAACTTAACTTAATATAATTCTTATATTATATCCGTTTTCTTGTAGATATAAATGTTAAAGTGTGAATAAACACGTTTTTACGGATTGAATGATATACACGGCGTATTTTTTAAGATTCCCTTTTTAAACTTACAGAACTTTTTATCTTTTAACCAATTTTCATGAAATTTGAAGTACAGTACATTGATGTTGCAAGTTTTTTTTCCTGAAAGTGTACAATATTGTACCGGTGTTAATGGAAGATGTGTAAAGCCTAAATGTGCGGGTTAAAATTGTTATTCTTTGTTCCGTTTAATAAATGTCAGGTTTCATTAAACATTTGACTTCATAAATTTATTCACACTAGTCCTAGCGCGATAATTTTCGACTCATTCGATTTCTCGTGAAATACCGATCGTGATTGCTGTATCACTAAAAATAATGTGACATGGTGATAGCAAAATTATGTAATTTTCTTTTCATGAAAAAGCCTTATGGCAGCAATATACTATGTTAAAAATTTCATCAAAATTGATTGAACAACAAAAACATTATCCGAGTTTTAAAAAAGAAATTAAAAAATGACCACCTGTACTACAAGATGTATTAGGTTATCTGGAAAGTTCATTCCGATTTAAAGTCCTAATGCTACCTACCAATAACATGGCACAAAAGACAAGACTTTATCCAGTATTGGGAATAGAATTGTTGTAGTATTAATTTTTTTTTATCAAAAATATTGATAAAATAGAAGTTGTATATATGATTTCTCAAACTGTGTAAGAAGCTCAGGAAACAAATACCAAATTTATATCGGTGACAATCAGAAGCTCAGTACTGATATGAAGGTTACTGAGAAGTGTTACGCAACCCGACATTATTTAGTAAATTAAACATTACACACGAGGTACGCCAAATGCTGACCACAGCAAATACAATTGATTTATCGGGCGCTGCTCATTACTCGCTGATCGACGCACACAAAAGTGAATTTGGCTTCATTATTGGGGCACTTGAGCATGGTTTGAGTACCTGACGATTACTCATTGTCACATTGATTGATTTAATGGCAGCCCATGAAAGGCAACCACCACCTATCGCGATGTTTTCGGATGAGAAAAGCGACAATACCTCACGTTGAAAAATGTTAAGAATTTCCAACAATAATAGATTGTCCTTTCGATTGTTAAGGTGAAGTGAAACCCCCTTCAAATCAGTCGATTCGAATACAACACTTTTTTTTAAGGGTATTAGACCAAACTGTCCGAAACTTTGACACGTCCCTCCTGATCATCTAAGAATTGTCCTGACACATTCAGAATATGGATTTCTGGAAAAAATTTGTTAACTCAGCCCAGACCAGAACCAAAATGGCGTCGAGCTCTCATATTTCGATCAATATGCAATTATCGAAGGCTCTGATATAAGAATCGAAAGGGTCAGGACAATTATACGACAATTTAGAACACTCTGGTAGTAGATAAACTCGCATTTGAACGGGATAAAGGCAAAAAAAAGTGTTGTATGCGCTTCTATGCTAAAACGATGGTAATATGAGGTCTCGGAATGAAAATTTAATTGACCTGGAAATCACAGATGGCGCAGGGGGTCCCTCTGCAGTCAATTAGGACCCCAGAAAGCATGAATCCTGAAGAATTCTGGAGTTTTACTTCGATTTCTTTATAATTATTGTACGAAAATGACAGGTGGAGTATGCCATTTGATATAATACCCAATATAATTCGACACAGCTGTCAATAGAAAAACGAACGTCGGCAACGTAGGCATTTAGAAAAATCTTCTTTATCGACGTCGATCAAGTTCCTCGACGTGTTTCACTTCATCTTAAACTCCTTTCAGCACGTCAGAGTATTTCAAAATAAAAATTGAAATCCGCATTGCAACTTCTCAGCTGTCAGAAACGGATAGTACGAATAAACATGTATTCCCAACAAATTCCAGTAAATTTTCAATTTAAGTACAACATTTAAATCATTACTTATAATTATCTAATCGATCTCTTTCGATTGAATAGATTTTGAATGAATTGGATCTTTGTCATAATTAATTCCACAACTTTTTGATGGAATCATCGTAAATATAAAAGAATATAATTTGCAAAGATGAAGGACTCACTTTAAACGTGACTGAAGTCATGCAGGATTAATTGCCAGTTTTTCAGCTTACTTTAAAGGGGCAGGGCAACAATTTATTCCCAATGCGTGTTCTTGGCAGGCAACAGCGTTTCTTCGTGCCTTACGACGGCCTTCTGTGCTACAGATCGCGAGAGCGAAACCTGTAGGGGATATCCTCGAAATAAAGGGGAAGGATCCTTTCCTTGCGACCGAGAATCCTCGCTCCGGCATCCGCTTTTCATTCCCTGTCAAGTGCAGTCGGGAACAATTAAACGGGGCAAACACACGGGATACCATGCAATCAATTTCCCGTAACCATAGTGGGACCTGGTCCCGGTGGTTCGGGTATACACGTCAGGGTATGCGCAAATACAAAGCAGGACGTATGTGTCCTAATGCGTCCCCTGACACTGGACTGGGGTTGGGTAATTTCGGGTTTTTTTCAGGTTTTTGGCATATACGTAAACCACGATAATTTACTGTAGAAAATAGTAGAAGACTAGTAAAAAACCAGTAGATTACGTTTGGAGGATAATATGGAGGATACCACAAATGTACGATATACGGCATCCGCTAGGTTGTAAACGTCATTTAGCGCACATGTAAACACGTAACAATTTTTAAGGAATAATTTGGTGCTTGAATTCAAAATTCTGTCGACTTAACCCTGTTTAACATCAAATTTCAAATAGGACTTATTATTTGCTATATAGAAAAGAAGGACGTAATGTACTTCATGCTCGCGTAGAAAACTAGGGACGTTTTATACGTTGTAATATAGACGTAACAAACCACGTTAATTACCTGACGTATTTACCTACCCAACTCTGCATAGGACACAAATCGATTTTGAGGTGCTTTGTTTACTCGTAAAATATGTTGCCTAATTCTAACCTTGCCGACAATTGCTGCAACTGTTGCTTGAGCCGTTCACAGGCCAATTAACTCTACTTTTAGATTTTTTTTTAGTTTTAGTGCCAAAGTATTTGATAGATGCTTAACTTATATTTAACAATTTTCTCTAATTTTCTTGTTCTGGAGTTAATTTTTGGATTTCTTTTAAAATTTATTACCAAAGCAATTGAATGTCGCTTAACTGTTTAAATTGATGAATTTTTCTATTTTCTTTGTGTGAAGTTAACATTTCGAATGTTTTGAATTTTAGCGTTAAAATACTTGATCGACGCTTAACTTTTTATGTTCATAAATTCAATTTACTTCTTTTTTTTTTTTTTGGTAAAGTTAATCTTTTCGGTTAAATGAGCTGCTCAATTGCAGAACAAATTCCATAGAAATTTTTCCCAAATTTTTTCAAATCAACCGCTAGTAAATAATTCATATAAGTACAGCGGTTTATTTCATTTTGAAGGTTATTGTGTCTGTCTCTAATTCTTATATGTATCTTTACTGCATTTATTTTTATTGATGGGATATTACGTTTCTTTTAACATTTGATTTGTACCACTTAAATCTTTAATAATTGTTTGCTCGAGCGAAACTGCGGAGCTAGCAAAGCAGTCAACGGGAATGCTGTGCACTGTGGAGTAGTCCACTTTGGAGGATTTGATTTTATGTTAAACCCCGCCATTGTTTAAAGTCCCATTTAGGAATCGTAAAGTTTACAACTGTTCCAAAACTCCGTTACTGGTGCTTGCCTCCACGATGATAATTTGAACCAACTTTGCGTCTTATTGCTCTGCAGTTTGGAAATCTTCGCGAGCATTGATTGTGAAGTTCATGACGTTCGTTCTTCCAGGGAGTTTGAAAAGCGATGAAGTATTTAAAAAATGTATAAAAATAATCACTCAGAATAAAAAATCCACTGCGACCTCATTTACATCTGTCGATAGGCAAACACGTAAATGGATTATTTGTTAAATATAACCTGTCGTAAATTCAACTCTGATAGCCAGCAGAAAATCTCCCCAGCCCTGATTTGGAGGATCTGCTCATTCAGAGCAGCTTGCACCAACATTCGAGTTAAAATCCTCAATCAATATGTAAAAATATATTTGGTTGAACACTTCGATATGGTTATTATGTGGACGACTAAATATTTGGCTGATATGACTAAATTCTTCAGTTAATAACGTTTGATTGATTACGTCAAATATTATAGCACATCACACCAAATGTTAAAGTAATTTAATACGTTTAACCGACATTTTAACCTTATTGCCTAAAATATTTTCTGAAATTAACAAAACACTTTAATTGATTGAAATAAACGAGTTTGATCAAGTCGACCAAAATTCTGTTCACTCGACTAAAACGCTTTCTGAAATAAATCGAAAGCAGTCAATCAAATAATTTTCTCTAATAGACCAAATTTGTCATCCACGTAAAGGTTTACTTACAGAGTGAATAGAGTTAATCGTCCGATTTCAGATGGTTATCTAGCAGCGAATTTAAATCTTCGGTTAAACCAATTTCTGTCGGTGCAACGCGAATCTTATCGATTTTAGGTTAACCCTTTGCGCTAAAATGATGAGTTTGACTCATTCAGCCAGAATGGTTCATAATTAACCAGTTAGCTGAATTTGACGAGTATACTCGTCGTGAAACCACACGTTTCAAATAGGTTGACGCAGTTAATTGGTTAAGTCGAAGTGTAAGGGGTGAATTAATCAAAGAAATTTCACCCTAATCTCGATTGATACCCTAAAATGTCGTTCAAGATGTTTATTTTAAATCTCTGTAAAATCTTTAGTCACCATGAGTACAGTTGACCCATTATTCACCTTAATCCAGACACCTGAAGGGACTCGAGTTTCTTGGACACCTCCTTAGAATTACCTCAGAGGAAATTAGACGTGAAGTCCACTCTGGGCCGCTTAGACGCAGACTTGACCTCATAGCTACGAGATCGTCGTATACGGAAGGTTGGCTGGCTTGGCTAGCTTCTTAAGCCAAAGAGTTGGGAGTGCCACCTGTTGCGAGAGAAACTCTTTTACTTGCGAGACTACTCAATATTCGGAATCCAGGCTCGTAGGATGGAGGTTTGCGAGGCTGATCAAAACGGAGAACGGGTAGTGGACAACGGGGCAAATTCATCAAATTTTTCGACATTTAATTGCGAGTGAGACAATGAGAATTTTGAAATATATTATACATCGAAATGTAGGGCATATATTGGAGTACAATAATTGTAGTCCAAGATTTTTTAATCTTTTTCAAAAAATAAGAAATGAAAGTTATTTACGCCCGTCGATGCGGTTAGACTACTTGCTCCGGAAACGAACGACACATCAACCAATCAATGAAAAAAATTCCACAGTAATTTAGAGCGTCCGAATTATAGTATGGCGCATTATTTCAATTAAACTAGTAAATAATTATTCAAAATATCTGTGACACGGAAAATTACAGAGCTGTTACGTGACGGCCGAACGGATGCGAGGCCGGGGTGATTCTGATGGAAATTACCCGAATCTTGCGCGTAACGATTATCTTAAGTTTGTGAGGAGATTGATCCGAGCGGCTAGATCAATTCCTCTGGTAGAATCTAGGGGAGTGAGGATAAAAAAAAAGGGGTACGAACGAATGGCAATGTGGCTAATGTATTAAGATAGTTTACATTTATTCGTCCGTGAGGTCTGAATTACAATCAGCTGGGAGGGCACCCGAGGTGCCTTGACCTAATTTCCTCTGGGTTAATATACTTCCGCGTCGCGGCAGTTCGGGTGTCGCGATAGCGCGCTTAAGCGGCAGTAGGTTACTGGACGCCGGAGTGCTGATGCGGGAATTCTTCGCTGTTTTAATGGCGGTCTACGCGTGATTCAGACTCGCGATACTGAAATTTCGAGCTCAGCTGTTTGGAGGAAGTTAATGGGTTCTTAATCTATCCGGTTAACCGGAGCAAGGCATGGAAATCGCGATAATGGTTAGAATTCGGTTTTGATCGAAGATGAAGAGTTAATAAATAGACTAGAATGAAAATGAGGATGAGTCGAGCTTGCGAAGGATCCTCTACCTGGCTTGATCAGCGGCCGTATTCGGTGACAGTCTCCTTTGATCGACCCAACCGAATGACTGTGCGTGAACACCTTCGTCCCGTGACGTGCCTTAGGGTTGGAGGTCTCCTAGAAGCCTCCCGTCCAACGGAAGTCGCAGTGCCGCCGTCTGGTCCTGACTCGGTGGTTGGATCGCTGGAGTACCGGATGGCACTACTGCAGCTCGCAGGATAGTGGTCCTTGGCAGGGAGTCCGGCGGTCTCGGTCTCTGACTCGCTAGGAACGGAGTACCGGGAACCAGGAGCTCCACTCGAAGTCGGTGATGACCGACGATATGACACTTGATTGAAGACTTGAGACGTACGATTAACTAACAACTATGACATGACTAATGACAAGCTGTCTCGATCTGACTGCTGGTTTTATTAGCAGGGTGTTCCAATTGGTGGGGGTTTCCTAGGGCCCAGGTGAGGGTGGCGTTTCTGGATCGTGCTGATGCGTTGCGTAGTCATCAGGTTGTTCGCCTCGGGTCGATCGATGACTTTTGGAGCCGTTTGGCCGATGAACTTGTTGGGTCCTTTCGCAAGACTTTCCTAATCGCGTTCCCGTATTCGGATTTCCATGGCTAGCTCCGGTGATCGGAAAATGGGGTTTTCCCTACGTTAGGGTACGGAAGGTATCTACGTAACAAAGCAACTATCAGCCAGCGCGATGCTAGAGATCGTCGGTCAACTTGCCTCGAACGTCGCTATAACATTCGAACGCATATTGACAAACGATAAACTATTTTATTTAAAAAAGCATACACAGTAACATAAAGCTAATAGATGCCATTTTCGTACTTCGTATTTTCAAAAGGAGAGAAAGTAATACACTTGACTAAAAAGAAAAAAGAAAAGAGGATTGAACAAATTTACCTACCATTTCAGTTTTAATATTTTACTTTTTGATAAATAAACAACGTTGCAGAAAATTATGTTAAACACCAACGGAAGTGTGGAATACGATTAGGAATGTATGATAAAATTGAAAACGATCTTAAGTAAAAAATAAAATACTTATTAAACATTGGTCGATTTACCTCGTAGGACAACTTGCCCTGGTCTCCCCTATACTTAGGTGAGCATCATTCCCTATTAATTCTTTTTCACCTGTCCTACAGGTGTACAAATCGTCAAATTTCGATCAGCACGTGTACCCACTTCGCTAAGTTTGACAAGCAGTGTTTGACACAAGTTTCGCCATGTCATCATGAGAGGTGGTCGTTAGGGTGTTTGATCCTATTACTAAAGCTAACTGAATCGACCATCTTGATTAAAAAGTTGGCGGTAATCAAGGGCCATCCATTGAGGAAGTTGGCCAATCACGTAATGGATTTGGAGAGCAGGAGAGGTACCCAGGTGCATTCTGGATGTTTCTCCCTTTATGTCCGAGTTGATTCCTTTAGACTTTTTGTGCTAGAATTGGCCTCATAGAGCTAAGTGCGATTGTTCAGTATTCCTCCGTGCATTTCTGCCCATCGATGAATCGCTAATCTTCTGTGGAATTTCCATTCCTAATCAACTTACTCCTAAAGTATCCTAAACGTGCGGAACAAGAAGTTTATATCAAGGAGATCCATCGAGGGGCTACTCACTTGGAAGTCAGTGAAAACGATTTCTTTCTTTGAGAGCCGATTGCCTTTGATTTCATATGATAAACAACAATGCGATTGGGTAACAAATGACGTTTGGTCTTAAAATTGTGACAGTGGACGATGATTTCCAACGATGTCCAACGATTTCCAACGATTTCCAACGATTTCCAACGATTTCCAACGATTTCCAACGATTTCTAACGATTTCCAACAATTTCCAACGATTTCTCCTTGTGATTTCCAGCTAATTTCCACATCATTTCAAACATTAACAAATCCATGATTTCCTAAGTGAGACCGATTGAACTTACAGGAAATCCTCGAGACCGATTGAACTTACAGGAAATCATGAATAGCCCATTACAGTACAAAACATTATAAAATACCTAAAAGAACGGAACAGCTACAATCTGATGTGACCTATACTGTTAATCCTTTGAACTCCTTTGTCGAGTGGGACTCGACATCAGCAAACGACATCTCAATAATTGGGAGTGCAAAGGGTTAAAAGTGTACATAACATTCATACACTTGAAGTTCATAAGATTGAAGGAAAATTATACACTTTATTACTTAAAAGTGAATTAGTATACTTTTATCATAAATTTGTATACCAATTTATAAGTTTTTAACATTGCATTATAATTTCGTGAACTTGCAGAGTAAAATTAATACGCTTCTATACTAAATTCATAAGATATCTTATAAATTTCATTTAAAAATGTTAGTATACCGGATCTGAACAAAATTTGAAAGAAATTTATAAAATTACAATTTTTTTTCAACTGTATATGCAACTCAAAGGTATATGGGATTGAAAATCATCTGCTAACTACATCTCTAATTACTATATACTTATTGACTGCACAGTCACCTTTACATACAAACACCACGTATCAACGTAATCGCTGATAACTTCTAATGGTTGATACAACTTTCAATAAATAGAGTAAAAAACTATCTCCTATAATTGCCAAAAAAATGCTGACAATATTTCCAGAGAATTTAAAATAACGGAGTACTTAAAAATAATCTTTACTTCATCCCGAGTTGAATCTCAACAATGAGAGGAATCTAGATTAATTCTATTGATAAAAGCAATTATATTTATTTGTAGAACCTCAGCCTCTCCTCGGTCGATCCAAATTCTTCGCTCGATTTTTAACAAAAACAAGGAAATTTAGGTATTTCTGGATTTTCAATCTTCGGGTCGTAATACCCTGACGAGATTTCCTCATACTCGGAGATGGCTCGGATGGAGACGTTCTCGGGGTCAAGCTTTTTGATCAGGAGTGTCAACAGGCTGCTGGACTCTTTTAAATTGCAGAGTTTATTGACAGAGCGAACCAGGAAGAGAACCGGAGAAAAATACGAGCCGGAGGGGCAGAGAAAATGGAAGATTCGGGTTTCGCGAGTCCGGATCAAGCCAGCCCTTTAAACTCGCGTTCGAGGGGCATCGGACGGATAATCAAAGGTAAAGAGAAGCCAGAGCGTCACAGAAAGCTCACGGAGATCTGGTGAAATCGTAGCAATTAATCGATTTATCGAATGGGTGTCCGATGAAACACTGGCAAAGTCAAGTGCTCCAGGAAATGGCTGCCTCTCAAGGGTGTAATTCTCAGGATCGAATCGTAAGGGTTTTATTGAATCCTGCGCACATAGAACCTCTTAAAGATTTTTACGCTTAATATCTGCGCGTGGTAAAATTAAATAATTATTCAACGGAAATTGTTGTATCGGGGAATTTATTGGAGTGAAAATATCTAGTGCTTTGTAGCTTGTAGAGCAGTGGGCGATGGGAACTGGGTCAATGCGTTGTGGCAGACAGTATTTCGACTTATTGCAAGCAATCTTCGGAACTGTATTAAATATTGAGCATATCGTCTCGGAACCGCGCTTCTCAATAATGCGCACAGTACTTCTCTACGTACTTATTTAGGTTATATTGCCCCTCATTTCCCGTCGGTTACACGGGACCTTCATCTTATATTATCTTCGATATTGGAAAACAATGGCGCATAATACGTTGAAGATCAGTAGAGAGTGGCCTTTTATAAGAGATGCATAAACGTCAAACCGCACGTGGACTGAAAAAAGTAAATTGAAAATAAATTATGTATGTTGAAATAGACCAAGCTATGGGCAATATTGCATACCTGTTTATGATTTCTAAGATCCAAACTTTTCAGTTTTCAGAATTACAAATTATTTTGAATAACTATAAATCGGTGCTCCTCCGCAAACGGGGTATATTTTAAACAAGACCGAGAAAAATCTGCCCATTATTTCTACTTAACTTCGTATTCTCCTATAGCTTGTACATTTTATTTGTCAACCCATCGCGGAATTTTTCGTCGAGCATTTTTCCTAGAGAAACAGCAGTCACGTTCTGAATTATAATTCAGGAATTGCGGCACGAAGCAGGCGCTCGTATTCGACGTTTTTACGCGCGTGACTACAAAAAAGGTTGACGAGGAAATCAAATCGAGCCGAAACTCGGTTCCCTAGGTTGCGAACAAGGACTAAGGGACCCTTAACGAGATATCCCGAGGGTAGGAGCTCACGTAATTTCTGAAAATAATTCCGAGTGTGGGAGCTTTATCGACGGCCCCATGGCTCCTGGAGGAGCACCTCGGATGTCCCGGGAAAAGACCCCGCAGATTTTCAGGACCACGCAAGGTTTACCCCGAAGAAGGATCCCTGCGATCCGTAATCCTTTTGCGTCATCCCGAATTCATCCCAAATGAACGTATCCGTCCCGAATGATCGCGAGGGGCGAACGTTATGGGGCGGCGATGGGGTGCGGCAACCCCCGAAATATTTCGGGAAAATCGTCCCGGCCAGCAGTAATTTTCGAGGGCTGCGGAATTGGGGCGAGAAGTTTGTCTTTCCGTCGAAACGCTGTCGAGGGGGCGGAAATCGATCCAGAAGCAAAATTATGAAAGTTCCAGCTTCTACGGCGCTCTGGAAGTAATTAGAATGCAGCAATGCCCGCGTACTTGCACCTCCAGGATCTGTAACCCGAGTCAAACTATTCCCCTGGAAAACGGGATGAGCGGTTGTGCGATGGCTTCGGGATCGTGATGGCCTTCTTCCCTCCTTTCCATCCTCGAAATTCCGCTGGAAATCGTGATATTCCCTGTTTATACAAATCTTGGGGCGTAAGTACGTTGCTCGCTGAACTAAGTTAAAATAAATTCTTAATAATATTGTTGAAAGGTAGCCGAGTGCTCTTATAAAAAGTACCTATTCACAGAGAACACGTTACAACCGCTAGATAGTTTTCAGAAGACTGTTATTGAAGGTGATGTGAAAGTGGGGGCACAAAGGTCTCGTTTATGAAAATTTTCTCTGAACTGTGTGTATTGAATCGATTTAAAGTTCACAACGTGAACATGGAAATTATAAGGAAGGTCTTGACACCTATGAAATTGAAATTGTTTAAAAATTTGTTTATAGACATTTTTTTAATTTTTTTGTTGAAACTACAATTGTATGGGTGTCAGGACCTTCCTTATAGCCTCCATATTCACGTTGAACAGTTTGAAATGATTTGGTGTACTCAGTTCAGAGAAAAGTTTCTGTACGATCAACCTCTCGGATGTCACTGTCACATCCCCTTCATATATTCTCCTAGCCGTTGCTAAGAGACTAACACGACGTTCGGAGGAGAAGCGTTTACAAGGTGTTCATATTTTACAATATTAACAAATAAAAATATAAGTTCTGTCCTGATCGTTTTGGGCATAAATAATTATATTTTTTATTTATCTTATTTTTGTTTCCCTATAAATGTCAATAATTCACTGAGAAAATAGCGCACTAGTATTAACACAATGTTTAAGCACATTGTCCCAATCCAGATATAAAAATGACTGTAAATGAGAAGTAACTATGAAAAACGGAATTGATATGGGATACCAATAATAATGAGCGACGATTTTAATGTCAACTTTGCCGCTAATTGACTTTTTAGACCACAAATTGAAATGAAACAATATGAATGAAAATGTTTACGCAAATTGTGATAATACTCCAATACGGGCCCCTTCCATGAATGTCGACTTGCTTTTACTACCGTGCCATGAAAAGTTTCATTTCAAATATCACAACACCTGGAAATAAAAATCATGCAAATCAAACACAAATATATATTATTTAATATAAAGTGAGGACAGTTATTCAATGTTGGTTTAAAAAGAACCTGTAATTAATGAGACATGATCACAGTTTGCTTTTTTTATGCTAATCGATATTTACAGTTATCAGATATACATGACTTCGATTTTTATGTGTTGCAGTTTTTTTGGGGGCGAGCAATGTATTAATTATTGTAATAATTTTGGTCGGATTTGATAAGGTTGATGTTAATATCGAGCCATCTATAGTCTTTTATTCTTACGTAAAAGATTACCATTTTGGTTATGATTCCCGAATAGAGCACACTTATCTAGGAAGAAACTTTAGGGTCAATTCGTGACCGACTATTTTTAACTTACAATATGGTGCTCCTTGTAAATGAGGAGTCATCTTCCTTATGACATTGCTTGGCATCGTAAGTTATGACTCGCCAAAACACCTCTGGTGATTTATTAGGTCCCTCGATTTCTTCATTTAACGAAGACTTCTTTTACTTAAACGTTTTTTGAGACTTCATCAAGCGTTCATAAATTACTAATTGTTATAAAATGCGGATATCACAAGTACGGCGTGCTTCTTTATTCGAAATTGCTTTTTGGACGTCTCTATGTACACGCGCTTTTGAAATCTTTTATATTAAAAGATGTAGGCAGAAGAGAGCACCTTGATGAAACAGAAAATTTAAAGGGAAACGGTATTCAGCATCCTTTTGAAGATTTTAATGGAAGTTGGTATATATAGAAAGAGTAAAAGTAGTGAACAAGATAAATATGAAAAAGTTGATTCCAAAATGGGCGTCTTGTAATTTTCAGACTGGTTTCACTCCTCTTTTCTTGTTTCTTACTCTATCGGGCCATCAATTTAACAAAATCTAAAGAAAAACGTGTACAGAACTAACGACCAGGAAATGAGTACAATTATTTTGAAAACTGTTTTAAAAAGGTTTCAATTAATGTACAGATGTATATACGTATCTAATGGGAAGTGGAATTGATTAGGAAAGAGGCAATTCCTCAATCTTTTATATCCGATGTCGTATGACACATTTCTGATTATTAAGAACATTGTTTCTATATTACTTATCCCGTACTTTGATTCATTCTTTGATAAAAACACCTCTAACATTTACATTTCGTTTACCCTTGAAAGCTTTTTCCTCTTTATTCATTTATCCTTCTTATTTGCCTGCTTGAAGATGATAAATGAATTCCGCATCCGCGCCATTAATATGTATTTATTTTCTGTTTACGGGTAATTGCGGAATTAATAAAAGTGCCTCCATCACTCGGACGTGGTTTTATGGGTAACGAAAATTTTTTGTTACTCAATATATTAAGTTACTTTAGTTCATAAAAGCACATCCATTATCGATTTTATTGCTCGGAAGTCCTCCATTACATGCCCTCCTTCCTATAGGCTAATATAAACACATTTGATTCATTCCTTTGATCCTGTAACAATTTCTCCGCTTCAGAGATTTTATTGGAGCTTGCCTTAATTACGGCATTTAATCAGAAACGACTCCTTTTCATTAGTGACTAATACATAATTTCGAAGAAAATCGGTAGTATCATACTTACGTACACCTACGCACTTTTTGAGTATTCATGTAATATTTAACGGAAAAGGAAAAAGAAACACTCATAAGCGTTTCGACGCTTTCAGTTACAGGGATTGTTAAAATGGATCGTTAAATGTTACGACTCAATCACCAAAACGATATATTTTTATAATATCGTTATATACCAATTCTTGAGTATTATCAAACTGTTTCATTACCAATTCATATTGTTTTTAGTGAGAAGTATTTTGTCTTTCGCTTCGACGTACTTCTGACGTAATTTAATTTAATCGAATATAATTTAATTTAGAATACATGGGGTTGCCAGGGTGTTCGCATAAACTCGACTCCAGGATTGATGAGTATTGATTCAATTACAGCAACTTTGATTAATTATCCATTAGACCTACATCTATCTTAAATAGACAGGTGCGTCCGGGATCCTTACATGCCGGTGACAGTAATGGTCCAAGGGAGGCCATTGAATAGTGGAGCGGAATATATTCGGAGAATCAGCTCTTCGAGAGTAATTTCCAAAGATTCGTGAATTAAAATGAGAAGCTTATATTCTCGTCGACAGACTTACGGGAAGAAGAGGGCAAAGGAAATCGATTTGGAATCTGGATTTCGAAGTTTCTCCTCGCCGTTGTCGTCCTCGAAGACCGAAGCCGGATTGTATTCCTGATTGGATCAGCCGACTTCGTTATTTCGTGGAAAGGTACAATAAAGTGGCGAACGAGAGTTGCGACAATATTGAATGAAAAATGTAAAACGTGTAGAGCTCAAATATTTGGGAAAGTTTCCTACTCTTCCCAAAAAATGTTTCCTATTAATGGAGATAAACGGGTGAGGGCTGAAAAAATTACTTTCCTTTGAGAATTTTTATTGACGCCCATAAAACGGGTAGGTAAATTAATGGATTTGCATGGAATCAATCATGTTTTGAACAGTTGAAAAATATATTTTTCTATACCGGCAAGGACTTGGAGTTTTTAAAAGTTATACGAAATATAATAGACAACGATTTTCTTAAAGAATTTGAATGCATTTCCAGTGCTCAGAAATTGAAGACACTTATTCGCAAAATGTCGTACGTGTAAAAAAATGTTCGAAAATCATCCAAAAATATATCGCTTCTTGCATTTTTGGATGAAACTTCAATCGCCATCTTCCGTTGCCAGCATTTTTGCTTCTTTTAAATGAATATAAGAACAAGCTTTGAACTACACGATACGTCGTTTGCAATTTGTATGCTCTTTGAAATAATGTCCAGCACAATTTGACAATCTTTTATATGTTTTCTCACACACTTTACCATACTTCAAAAAAAGCGCTGCGTGCGTGTGTATACACAGAAAAATACATAGTTGAAGTAATTAATTTTATGTTGGGTCAATCATAGAATAGGGTTATTATACGGACAACCAAATATTTGGTTGACATGACAAAATTCACTGGTAAACAACTTCTAATTGAATACAGCAAATATTGTGGTAGACCATGCCCAATTTTAAAGTAATTTAGCTCACTTAACCAAAATGTTCGGATTATTGGCTAAAATATTTTCTATAATTAATAAAATGATTCAACGGATCACTTTCGTTGATTGAAGCAAACGAGACTAGTCGAGTGGACTGAAATTCGGTTCATTGAACCAAAATGTTTTCTGAAGTTAACCAAATGCGACCAATCGAACGATTTTGTTCAATGTACCAATCTTTTTTTATACGTGTTGCAAACAAAATTAAAACAGTTCCCTTACGACTCGAGCTTCAGACCCCTCAATTGAAATCTGACTTTCTTCATCCCCTTATTTCTAAATCCACGCATTAGCTCCTCACGAAATTATCTCTTTAAAGTTTCCTAGTATAGATCCACACCACAGAATATTACTTCGCATATCGCAGAAAAGTTGGGTACTTCCGATATCGAACTCGCGGTGAAATATTGATAATTGAATTTTTAAAACCATGGAATCGCGTGAAACATGCATGGCAAAAACGAGGAATATTCGGCGGCTTTCTCCCATTTTCGTTGTAGCCTGGGCAGGGACGTGAAATATTTAAATATTTGAAAACTCTCGGGAATGGCGGCCGTTTTTTATCCACACATCGCAAGAATGGCAGTCCGGAGATATATCCGGCGGAACATTTATACTAAAATTCTATAATCCCTTTTTGCTTTCACTTTTTCAAAATCCGCTCTTCCGAGAAGTAATCCTCTATCCCGGCTTCGTTTTTTTACAAGTGAAATCGGATTGCGGTTAGACGTTAAATTGGGGAAATAGAATTGACAGAATCAATGCAATTGAAATGATCGTCTAGATATTCAGTTTCAGCGGAGGACATGCAAAATTGAACATTGGAATTACATTCATATTGGTGGCTTTTAATTTAATATTTCACTGCCACGGAAAATCTAATATTCCTTTTTGGTGCATCTGTAACATTGTATTACAACGCAATTTAGTCTGGCAGGATTGCAATTTTACTGTGACATTTACAGCCGACTCTCTTTACCAAAGTGGGGTGTACCGTTTGTGTCACATGCAAACTGTTAAATTCACAGTAACACAAGAGTGGCCTTTCGAGGGTGATGACATGCTGCAAACCGCAGTGCAACTTGCATTTAATGAAATAGTTGAATATCAAAGCGGCGCGTGTAATTCCTGTCGTGTTAGATGGAAGTTACAACTAACGGGTGTGTATTAGTTTATATGTAATAGTGCCTGAATTTCGCAGTTGACTTGGAATATCACGTATCACACATGAAGAAGCATAATGGCCAACTCCTGTTCTACATATTTACGCCTCTACGTCAGATGAAACCAAGGAATGTTAATTCACGTCATCCTAAACTTATGCAGGGAAGTGCGTTTTCTCATTTACCTTTTCTTATAAATCACGGTAGCCATACATTTTTTATTCGCAGAATCCAATATATGATCGTGCCTCAATTTCATAATTGTTTTGAATTACCTGACATAGTACTTGAAAGAGGCCCATTTCCGTGCAGCCCATTTACACCTTCACGCAATGTAAAAACACGGAGCGTTCATTAATATCGTTCCAAATCCATGCGGTAAAGAGCGCTCTTTTACTTAATTTTCTACATTTATCTCAAATTCAAAGTAGCATAAAAATTCCCTTTGCTACATCGGGACGACAATTCGCGGCATTCATATATCATGTCCTCCAGACGTTTCAAGTTCTTCGAAAACGTAAACACGTTATTTTAGTTGGCGCCGTTTCCCAGGAAACAGTTAAAGCGAACGAGGGGGAAGTTTGGGTTGAAAGTGAACTGACTCCCATCCGAGTCTCCTCGAAATTTCCATTTTCAGGGTATTAAGAGTTTACATCCACCTGCGGCCCACCCACCTCCACCCACCGTCTCTTCTCGCCTGATCTCTCAGGAACTGTCACTGTCGTGAGATACGATCACGCGAGGTGCCAACTTTACCTCCAGTTTTGCTCGCAACCAAGTTCTCATCTTCAGGGCGCTTTAGAATTTCCACCCCTGCGATGGGGTAGGAGTTTCCCGACTAATTTGTCCACGGTTGCATGCGGATTGATATCCAGGAATATGACGGAAACTCGGCCTGGAAAACGGTCCAATACGATTCTATGTTTAATTGATACCAATTTCCATCGGACATATTCGCGAACTTTAACGGGATGCGAAAGTAGCATCTGAGGTGTCAATTGTTTATGGAACTCGTAATTGCGTGCACCGAATCGTTTTAAATTTTACCGCATGAATTTGGAGGTCCTAAGGAAGGTCCTGACGCCCGTGAAATTTCTTACAAATAAACATTTCTTAGAATTTTGAATAGAAAAATTAATTTCACGGATTTAAGAACCTTTGCTAAGACCTCCGTGTTCAGATGGTAAAATTTCAGACAATGCGGTAAACCCAGTTCCGAGGAAAATTGTATAAACGATTGACCACTTAGACGCCACTTTCATGACACCTTGTATGTAACTTGTTGTAATTCAATAAATGAATATAAAATTCAAGTTTAGCTAAATATGAAATGAATGCACAGGCAAGATGGTCGTAATATCCTTTCAACCCTTATAGTCAGTATCACTGCTTAATCATACTTAAAAAAATGTACTTTGTCCATGTTAGTACACAAAATGTAATGTAACATAAATTTTCTCCTCAAAACTCCATGTAAAGGTCTTCACAACCCATAAGCCTAGCTTTAAGAATTGACCCATTAAATTTCCGAACATGAAGCGCCACTTAAAAATATATAAGCGGTTGAAAGATTTCATAAGCTTGGAATTTTTGGGGCTATGCAAATTATTATATACGTAAGGGAGCGTTTTGTTTATTATAGACAATTGATACCGATAATTTTCGGGTCCATCATGTAGCATTGCTTTCCATTGCTTATGGCTGGGTGTTTTTGGGTGTATTCGGTTTATGTTTAATCGTTGTGGTTGTGTTTATGATTACGTTATGCGAGATATGTATGAAGTCGTTAACATGATACCCCTTGTAACAATTAATCCCCTATTTGTAATATAATGTTTTGTATAACTTTTTTTCATTTCCTTCGTAAACAATAATTTTTATTTTTAGCTAAACAGCGCTTCGAGTATTCTCGAGCATTATCGGTTTTGTTTAATATACTTGGCGCCAGGTTTTCTTTACGTTTATAGTGTTTTTTCTATGGGATATTTAATACTTCGTATCAGAGTTACGACCCTAATAATGACCGGTGATAGCACGTTACAAACCATCAATTGGGTACTTGAAGAATTACTACCTAAAGTGTTCTAGTGATATCGATTTATATGCTCCGAATTTCTATAGCAATTTTTTATCCCTTAAAACCCATAAGATCGTCTTAATTATTTTAATCGAAGGACATCCAGGAATTCCAAAAAACCGACGTAGCGACGAATGTAGATTTTCAGTATTAATTACGAAAAGACAATTGCGCTTTATTTCAATGCTACGAAAATCCTGCCCATTATTTAGAGAATAATTTATAACCGTAATGGGGGCATAGGTTTGGGATCGATGAATTTTGAATAATTATATCAGGTAACGTGTATAACAAGTTACCTGTGCAATGCTTCTTTTCACATTAATGTTCATATTGCATCTATTTTACATCTATTAAACTATCGTTACAATCGTGTAACATGAGCTTTGTTTAAACATTTATGGTGGCACTATCTTGAGAAAGCGAGATACTTCGCAAATTTCATCATTAACAAATTTCCTTTTGGATAAAAGTACAGTCTTCGTACATTTTTTACCATTCGACTATTGCTTAAATCCCGTGCTTTCGAAAAAGTACAGAGAGCGAAAATTTGTGTCTAACCTACGCTAGTCATTTAAATACACGCGGGAAAATAACTCGTAGCCAAAATAAAATATTTCACTTACTTAGCAAATGCAAACACTTAAAAATGAGCCAGCAAAATTCATTTGTCGAAAAGTTTTGCCGTATGGGCAACAGTGAAACTGGGACGATATAAACTGTACTCATGGTAGCAATATTATCTATCAGCGACAACTTATATATAGTGGAAGTTAGTAGGAACAACAGTACATTTTCAGCTGTTGCAACAAACATATTTTCTAAATCAGCATATATTTTTTCCAAAGAAAGTTCTCCCATGGTTATATCTACGATTGTCACAATTGTAGACAATTTTTCTGTCAGTGTAATTATAATCGCAGGAAGAACAAAACTTAATCAGCAATGCTGTCCTTTCCTAAGAGTGCAAATGTCCCCTTTTCCGTAGGCATACACCCCGTAGCAATGAATTCTCTATTTCTATGGAGAATTCATATCATGGGTCTATGGAAGTAACAAGGAGTAATGCGTATGAACAAGAAATCTCAATGATGACGAACAAGATTGCATTCATTACGCCCGAATAGGTCCTTTGTCCAATACACCGAGTTACGAGCATTGAAACATCTTGAAAGAACCCTCATTCGACGTTGTAAAAGGCCGGGAATCTTCCGACGACAGCTGAATGGTTCCGCAGTCGTCCGAGTCGTATAACTCGGAGTCCTCCCCCTTCGGTGGAGATGGAAGTCAAAATCCACCCCTTGATTCGCCAGGAGCCAAAAGTGCTCCTTAGATCGGAGGGAAAAGAAATACGCCCATCCATTTCCATCCCACTTCTCTCGCGTGCGGACTCTTCTTCGACCCGATAAATTTTCTCTATGCCGTGAAATCCACAAACACCCCGAAATGCGAATCACCCCTTCATGGCAGATCTCGGTGAAAAGAAAATAGCAATCCACCGTGGATTTTCCTTGTGGTAGCCAGGGTAAATATTTTTTTACTTCGCCGTCTCTTCAGCCACCCCTGCACTTTCATTACCCCTACCGACCCTCATTAACCATGGTCCGTCCCTGAGAAAGGGCTAGATGAAGTTAAGAACGCTCTCCGAGGTCCACAAAAAATCCACCTTCCTTCCCTGTTGGAAAACTGAACACAATCCACGGCAGAAAGAAAAAATTGTCATCTCTCGTTTCAACCGATTTTGAAATCATTAAACTTGGCTGAATTTCGTACTTACGCACCGAAAAATGAAAATTGGTTCATTGAACAAAATCGTTTGATTGACTGCATTTGGTTAACTTCAAAAAACATTTCAGTTGAGTGAACTAAATTTTAGTTCACTTGCTTCCACCGAATTTCTTTGCTTCAATCAACCAAAGTCTTTAGTTCATTCGCTTTGTTAATTTTGGAAAATTTTTCAACAATTTTTTAACAATGAATAAAATACTTCGCTTGAATGTACCGAATTACGTTAATATTTGGTGCAATCTACTGCAATATTTTATATAATAAACTAGAAGTTGTAAATAAAATAATTTTGTTACGTCCACCAAATATTTTGTTGATCATGGAATAATCATATTGTATCGTTAAATAAACAAAAGATGTATTGATTCCACCAAATATTTTTCGACGTGTAATATGGACTGGATCATCTCTCAGATTTTTACAAATTTTTAATGGAGAACAGTCAAACGTTTATTCAATTTCATGTAATTTCAGCTTTTTAATTTATGTTTCAATACGAATGATTTTTTCTTATCCCGTAACTTATGTTTGTTCTTAAAAAGAAATGTGAATTGTTTATAAACAGTATTTGCTGCGGAGTATTCGTTGAAAATCTGTCAATTCTATTGGCTTTCCTGGAAAGGATAATAAAGATTACTCATAAAAAAATTCCATTGAAAAACGAATAGTGTTTTCTAAACGAATTCAATTGAAAATTAGATATATTACACTTCTCCGTTTTCCGAACAAATTCAAGCGTGGCTTACACATGACTCAGCGCTTCTAGTATGATGAACAAATGACTAATTTTTTTATTCAATAAGTACATGGATTCACGTACAAAAGGAAAGTTTCAGAATTTTGGGGTTGCTTCCTATACCAGTGTTGGCTTCAGGGTTGAAATTGCGGGTGATATCGTCAGTATGTTGATCATTCGCAAACGTCATTGTTTACATCATTGGAGTTTGGGGCATTGTTGTCAGTGACAGTGACATTGCTTATTAACCCTGATGATGCAAACTGCGAATAGTGTTTGCGAAACATCGATACATTCGCTACATAGTCATACATATCTATGTGTAAGTGATCTTGACAATAATGATTAATATATCTACCATCTGGATGATGATGTCAGAATTTTATGAGATTCTTAACGAGTTCCTGAAATATTACAGCTCTCCGTTTTTCCATAAATGCAAAGGATGCAGCTGAACATCTCGTTAAATAAATACATGTTCCTCTTCATATATATTTTTCTCTGAAACGCAATCTCATTTCTTCATTCTCTTCATACTGTTACAAATTCATGATATAAATATGTGTACGCGTAATATTTTCTTATACAAAAATATTGAATCTGATAATGTCAAAAAGTTCGTCAGTCTTTTAGCTTACATTCGTTATGTTCTAAAACTTCCTTAGGTATCTTTTAAGCGAATAACATGTTTTATTTTGTTCTCTAACGTGAGGATAGAAAACGTGGGTATATTTCTTATACCATCTCATTTACATTACGTAACAATAAATATGCACACTAAAAGCTCCCATAAAAAAAATGATACCTGGAGTATTCAATAGAAACGAGCTTCTTCCTTTAAACGTTCGTACGAAAATTGCATTCAATAACAAATTTTCTGGGTAAGGGTTATTAACAAGAGAAGGTTATGAACTCAATCATCCCTCGGTTTCGATGAAATTACAATGTACATCAAGTGGTTCGGTCGTTTAAACGAGTTACGTCCATTACTCCGACGAGCAGGCATTTTAAAGAACCCCTCGAGGGAAAGAAAGCGTATCTATATTATCGCCAATATTAAATTAACTTGAAATTAATAAAGGTACAAATTCGAACGGAAAGTTTCTGCCATTTTTAATGTCACTTTTAAAATCTTAACTGCAATTGGAGATATATATTAACTATTATAGAGATGCTGAAAAGTCCGGTGAATTTCATCGGCATATCTGGAAAAGATTTCAGGTTCTGACTGGATTTATGAGCAATCTTTCTCCACACGTTGGCGAAATATTTCGAAGTTATTGATGGCTGTACATTAAACAATAGTCCAGATAACCCCGCAAATAAAAGTCGGGGGATGTGAGCAGGGGAGGAACGTGGCCAGGCAATGGATTCCGACCAATCCATTTATTCCGCAATCGATCATTTAAAGGCTGTCTCGTTTTTCGGCTGAAATGAAGCGATACATTATCAACAAACTCGGTAGGATTTCCAGCCAAGTACATTTTTGAGCGAGAAACTTGCAGCGTTGAGTGTTGAGAGAAACGCGCTCTGCGGGCATGAGCTCGAGCGAGACGCTACAGAGTTCTATACGCCAAGGATGAGAGATTTCAGGAGTGGGGGAATAGAAATACAATTTCTCCACTACTATAGAAAAAGAAAGGAATGTCTGATTAGTAAAAAAAATTAAGCAAAAATCAGAAATTTTTTCAAATTTACCCGGCTTCGATCGTTGGTACCTACATGAAGGTATAGCACCTTCAAGTTTTTCAGCACTCTCAGAATCGTGGTTCCGTTATTATCATCGTCGTCGCCCCAGTCACAAACAACTTTTTCGCTCAGACATGATAGGTCGACTATTATAGAGTTCTTGGGCAGCCGACATGCGGCATCGCCTCGCGTGGAACAAAAAGGAACTATACCCATCCCAGCTTTAAAATGATTCGATTTTTCTAGAAAAAAGGTTTCTTGAAGTTTTTGAGATCGCTGAAGCCAAGTCAGATAATATAATTTCAAAACTCAAAATGGCTGACCCAATATGGCGGACAAAAACTTTCAGACCGATTTGATTTTTAAATGAAAAAAGGATTTCTCTAGAATCTTGGAATCGTCCAATTCAAATAGGACAACAGAATGCAACTTTCAAAATTCCAAATGGCGGATCATATATAGCGAATAATATAATTTCAAAATGATTGGATTATTATAAAAAAAAAGTTTAGCGTGGTTTTTATAACCGCTTAATCCAAATCTGGCAACAGAATTGTAAAATTCAACATGGCGGAGAAAAACATATAAATGGTTGAATTTTTATAAAAATAAGTTTCTCACGGTATTCGTGGCCGCTGAATTCAAATCTGACAACATAATTTCGAAATTCAAAATGGCGAACAGAAAATTGCAAAATTGTTGCCCTTTTATAAGAAGAAAGGAGTTTTGTAGATTTTTGAGGTCGCTGAATCCAATCTGGCAACAGAATTTGAAAACTCAAAATAGCGGATCAAAAAAGAAATTCAGATTTTTGTTCGAAAAATAGTTTCTCAAGACCTTTAGGATCATTGACTCCAAATCTGAAAACAAATTTTTTTAATCCAAAATGGTGGATCCAAAACGGCGGATAAAAATGTAAAAATGGTTGTATTTTTATAAAAATGAGTTTCTCACGGTAGTTGTGGTCATTGAATTCAAATTTGATACTAGAATTTTAAAATTTACATTGGCGGATAAATTGTGATGTTATTAGGAATGTTGAGGGTGTTAATATAAATAAATATATTCATATACACTGCGTATACAAAATATCTATATTCTTAGTAACTTTTTATCAATTTATATGTTTGTAGTAATTATATTTTGATAGTATAGGAATGTATCAAATACATTTACTGATTTTATTATTAATAATAGAGACATTAAAATTTGGTTTAACAAAAAGTAGTGAAATCTCCTCAAAACACTTTCGGTGTACAAAAATTTAGCTAAATACATTTATCGTTATTCAATTAATTGCAAAAATAGCACATATTGCTCCCTTCCCATGAATAGGTCATATCAATTATTTTTGCCAAATATAGTAGAACATTCATTCCATTAAAGTCTCAGGTAAAATCTATTTGCCAAATGTTACAGTACATTTGGTTTCACGTACGTCGTATGTACAACATTTTCTGCTTCCTCGAACCGAAGACAAATATGGAAAACTATATCGAAACAAATAAAAAAATTACAAACTAAATTTGAAAAGAATATTTTATTTGGCGAGCACCCAAGGTATACTCCTAGTATATGATCATCTTGGTGCTCGCCAAATAAAATATTGTTTTCCAATTTAGTTTCTAATTTTTTTATTTGTTTCGATATAGTTTTTAATATTTGTCTTCGGTTTGTGGAAGGAGAAAATCTTGTACATACAACATACATGAAACCAAATGTACTGTGACATTTGGAAAAAGATTTTAGCTGAGACTTTAATGGAATGAATGTTCTACTGTATTTGGCAAAAATAGATGATTTGAGCTTTTCATGGGAAGGGAGGAATTTGAGCTACTTTTGCAATTATTTGAATAAAGATAAATGTATTTGGCTAAATTTTTGTACACCGAAAGTGTTTTGAGGGGATTTCACTCCTTTTTTGTAAATAAAATGTTAATGACTATTATTAATAATAAAATCGNATAAAATACTGTTTTCTAATTTATTTTCTAGCTTTTTTATTTATGTCGATATAGTTTTTAATATTTGTCTTCGGTTTGAGGATGCAGAAAATCTTGTACATACAACATGCGTGAAACCAAATGTACTGTGACATTTAGCAAACAAACTTTAACTGAGATTTTAATGGATGAATGTTCTACTATTTTTGGCAAAAGTAGTTGATTTGAGCTTTTCATGAGATGGGAGCAATTTCAGCTAATTGTGCAATTAGTTGAATAAAGATAAATGTATTTGGCTAAATTTTTGTAAACCCAAGGTGTTTTGAGGTCGAACATACACCACCTACGGCATATTATTTTGAGTAGAGCTTTCTGCAATAATTATTGATTTTATAAAATTCCAAGCAATTCTGTCTTTATGAATCCATACTTCAAATGAAATTTGTATGTCTTGAGTTGGCTTGAAAATAAATACCTGCATTCTTCGACTTTTAACCTGCCAAGTAATAAAATATCTCATTTAATCAAAGCCCTGACCTAATCTGTACTATCGGCGATGACACGTAAAAATTAGTTATTGTCGAGCCAAAACTGGAAGCACTTGTCACCTGCAATATACTATTTCGAGTAGAGTATTTGCAAGAATTATTAATGTTTAAAAATCCTATATGTTTTTGTTGCCATAAGTCCACACTTGGAAGGAAACTCATATGCCATGTGAGTAGTTTTGTAAACAAATACCTATAATCTATGAATTTTAATTTGGAAATGTAAGAGCTCGCGATTTAAATGTAACGAACACCGATGGATGGGACAAGGTGCTGTGGGTGAGGAGCCGCGATATTCCTCGATTGCCGAAAGAGAGGAGCAGTTTGTATCGAACTTAAATGTGGGAGAGATCAATTGTATCAACAGATTGAGAATAAAGCGTCAAAACTCACTTCGTACAATTATGTCTCATTTTTGAGTGCATTCCCATATGTATGCGTCCGCGTTCAGATCGAAAAGCTTACGCCAAGGAGTAAAACATCTCGTTCACTCGAAGCACTGATTTAATCACCACTGCCGACGATGCATCTCCAAAATTAGTTGATGTTGGACCGAAATTGGAAGCGATCGAGTTCACGTGATTCCTTTGTAAACGCATTGGTACATTGCATGCCGATACATAGGAAGTTCATTTAAAGTTAGTCGATAATTCCACGTAACTCAGGATCCATGTTCCTCCGAATTCAAGTGTGTTAGCTGATTAACAAAATGGGCGAAGTGAAGGAAGTTGCGTTATTTTACACTAAAAATAATTTCAGTTCTGGCAGAAAAATAAAAATAAGCGAAAAAAGTGTTATAAGTCAGAGTCTACAAAGGTGTTAAAAAGTCCTGCGTATTTGTAGTCACCGTTTTACAACGAAATTGTATCGTTATCTAGGACAGTTTAACTGCCTGGAATAGTGACGTTACAAAGTTTACATTATTAACATTGCAGTGTTTCCTAACACGGTAAACAAGGCAAATTCATATTCGCTACGACCGGTTTCACGCTAGTATTCATTTTAAAGCCCGAGCTTTTACAGAGCATGGTCTATATCCCGAACGCCCTGGTTACAATGTGAGTGCTCCATAAACCGAATGGCCTTGGTTCCTGATTCGCCATTGTTGGTTGCTTCTATGGGTCGAATCGAAGGCCGTGAAAGCAGAAACCTTCGATCACTAATACGTATATGTGTAGCTCGCAAAAAAACCGCAAAATCTACAAACAAAAATCACGCAAATTAAAAACTAACATGCAGTAGAATCCCATGTCACGCGGTTACGTTCCGCGCTATATGAATTCGCGTTATAGGAAATCGGGCTGTGACCAAGCCATGGTCATAATCTCCATTCATTTAAACTAAACGATACACGTGGTCATCGGGTATGCGTAACTTTGATTTTTAGATGTTGTAATTGTTTGGCAAACGCTAATCATGTGGAAATTTGAAAAAAAATGTACAGTATTCGTGGGACAGCACATTATTAAAAATATTCATAAAATTCATACCCTTTTAATATATAAGGTCGTAGTAAAATTGTAAATTTATTGCCCTAAAAATGAATTAGCATATAGATACTACGAATTGCGGAAGAAATTTATAATTTTTCAACATCGTGTTATAAGCTTGTTAAATTGTATATGTACCAAATGTGTGAAATATGTTCACAAATTGCACAAACAAAAAGTTACAAAATTAATGTACCACACATGAACATGATTTTCAAGAAAATGTCATAAAATAACAATATTTCTTCAGCAATTTGGAAAAACCGGGTGGAGAAAAAAATTCCCTCACAAAACTAAACATTAAAATTAAACTCAATTAAAAAGGGCAGCTCAGAAAATTCTGATCAACTTGTATTAACAGATATTTTAAATGGCCGCTGTCTAACGCGTTTTAAGACAACACTTTGTAACTGCATTTTTAATTCAACGATCGACACCGTTAGATTACACGATCGTTCCATCGATGCTTACCCTACTTAAACCATGCATTACTATCCCGTTACAATTTTTCCCTTTCGATACTGAATTCATCAAAATTGACCGGGAGTTTGAATAAACACATCCCTCGGTTCAATATGTAGTGCATACCAATATCGTCACATCGCGAGGTATTTGGGTCTACGTTTATGATCGGCCATTGAATCGAGCATCAGAGGCATAACTGCGACCATCGATCAGTCAGCTCTTCGGTGTCTTAAACCATAGATATTAAGACCTCTCACTGACAATGAATGGAAAAGATAAACTCGAATACCACGTGGGCCGTCGGCACGAACTAATATGCATTATGTACGTGTAAAGATCGGACCCAATCAGATTTTAGACCATATATGTATTATTTAGATCATGTACATATGTAGACTTCGCCTTGCATTGGAAGGAGTAAACGAATGTACCACGTAACTACTTACCCACCCAGTCAGGGTTAGGTGAGGAAAATATCCTAATTGTAATTCCTGTAATTTACGTAGTTCTTTACGGTAACTTCCTAGGTATTTTACTTTACAAATTTCATCGGTGTTGTATATTACATTAATATGGGACTTTGTTTTCCCAGTTCCCATTCCCGATACGCTTAAAATTCAAAATTTTCCGTCGAATGTATGGAAAACTGGAATGTAGAAGCCTAGATCTTTTTCATGGCATGCTCTTACTTGCTGTTACTTTATATTCCTTTTTTTTGCTGCAAAGCTTATTGACAAGTGACGTATACTTTGACCACTTTGAAAAAGTGCGGTTACAGTCCCACCACCTTTGTCGGGTAGTTTACTAGGTAATTTACTTGGATTTTACGTAAAATACTTCCCTTAAATATGTTATGTAGAGCATCTTGACTGACGCATAACTGTCCAACTCTGAACACAGTTAAAAGTCATTGTGTTTACTGAAAATTGGAAGGGGAGGTTCAGTGCGGGGTCTACACATATATGGTCTAACGTCGGCGCAGGTCGGCACCTGTCGACGTTCATCGGCTCGCGTCGGTTGCGTCGTCCGTCGTTGGGGGGTGTCAGCAGTCGTAGGGTGTCGGCAGTCGTCGGGAGTTGTCGGCGGGTGTCGGCAGGTGTCGGTAGGAGTCGGTAGGAGTCGGTAGGTGTCGGCAGTTGTCGGCAGTTGTCGGCGGGTGTCGGGGATGGCGCTGCCATCGGTCGAGGTTGATGCCGCGGCGACCCGTTTTCCGTCAACGGTGACCCAGTTCCGCTCCGCCCGAGTCGACTGGCGGGGGTTGCTCGACCCAGGTTGTACGTACACGACAACCAACAGGTAGCTGCCACAATCGTTCCCTACCTTATAAATAGACGCAGCCATGATCATCCCTGGACCAGCGCGGATGCCGCCCCTTATCCTCCCGCTATCCGCTCGTTATTCCCGCCTCGCTCTCTTGCGCGCGTCTCGCATTTTTCGCATAGGATAGAAAAATTTTCACTTGGTCCTTTGCGTCTCCGACGAGTTTTCATACGTCCTGAAATTCGCCAATTGAATTCAAATGTATTTCCTACCAATATCGGGGATCTCCATGATATTAGAAAGCGGAGACTTGATCGATGCCATTAGGATTTTATTGGTTACGCGGAACAACGCCGCATCTCTATTTATTTACGTCTGTTTTTATTTTTTTATAGGACATTATTGTGTAAAATATTGTTTTTTCTTGGTTTGATAAGAACCTCCTTGTTCTGAAATTAATTTATCAATTTTTCCGGAGAACGTAGATCTAAGATTAGGGCTCCGAAGATACGTGGACTACGTTTCCAATGTTTAACTACATTTTATAATAACTACATTTACTACATTTTATTAAATACCCATAGCTCCGAAATTCCTAAAATTTAAACATTTTTTTTTTCCGCGTGTTTTGTATGTATTGTAAATGTTTACTAATTTGAAATTCAATTATTTTCCAGGTCACGAAAGCTGATTCTGTATCTAGGATTTCCTTGCTGTTCCCGCTGAAGGTATGTTTCCGAGTTTCATGTTTATACGATAGAAGGACTTGCACGAAAAAGAGACCAATTAAGTCGAGAATGGGAACTTGTTCACTAATGTGGGCGTGTAAAGTAGTAACGATCTTTTACATACTAACGAGTTTATTTAGCCAGAATTTTACCCGAACAGGATAAAATACGAAGAATGTCAGTTCCGTAGCTTCAAATTACGACAACCAGCTGGAGAATAGGCATTCCACGTTTCTCCAGATATACGTTAGCAGTCCCTAATTTACCAATGAGGATTTAGCCGCTTTCATCTCTTCAATTAAACGATCCGTTTTAATGAAACCGAGCTCACTCAGCATGAACGGATATATTACTGTTCTCTTCCCCTAATCGGATCTAGCGACGTAGCCATGGTACTTTACGACCGAACAGATTTTCTCCGTAAAAAGAAAGAATTCAAAAAACTTTATTCGCCGTTACTGACGTCGGATAAATCAACGCATTCTTATTAAAAAACGCGTTAAATATTTAGTAATTATGCATAAAAAGATGATCATCTCCAAATTTCGTATAACTTTGATATATTGTAGAGGACGTCCCGAGTATTTTCATATATATTTAATACGTTCCGTGCCACGCCCTGTACCAGCCGATGTTAACGCGTATTATCGGTGGTACACGTGGCACGGAACGTGTTAAGGGTCGGACTTGAATATTTTCGGAGTTACAATGAAGAAAAGGAAACAAAAGATGCTACATACTGGACTACTTTCGACTACCCTCCTAGTTCCATCGCTTTGTTTACATTCAAACCTCACCCTCCCAGGCACCGCGGAACGTGGAATGTCCGTAAATTAATCGAATATAAATGTTTGTTAACATATATGAAATATATATAGACATCTGTGACTTTATTTTAAATACATTTAAAGGCTAGATGTCCGGATATGGTACGCATATATATATGTTTATTGAATGTATGGAAGATATACCATTGGTATATAGATATCTATGAACTCTATTTTAGATACACTCAAAGGCTGGATGTCCGGATATGATACATTATATAGTGTATCTAACTTTGAGCGTATCTAAAATAGAATTCATAGATATCTATATATCAATGGTATATCTTACATGCATTCAATAAACATTTATATACGTTTCATTTACGGATATTCCACGTTGCACGGTGCCTGGGAAATATCGGTAACATGTTATATATATATATGAAAATACTCGGGACTACGTCCTTTACAATATATCAAAATTATACGAAGAATTGGAGAGGATCACCCTTTTATGCATAATTACCAAATATTTTTGAGATAAAAAAAACTATCTCGCGTGACATTTGAACCCATACACCTTCTGTGACTAGTTGCGTCTTTTAGTTCGTGAATTTACGATCTTCGCAAATTTCTGAATTATAAATTGTATTTTGACTCGGGGCATTCAGAAGGGAATCTATAAATTAATGCAAGGTAACTGAAATGCATGTTAATTGTTCTTTACGTTGAAAAAACCAAACCAAATACCTTCTCTTGTGATCATGCCACGTTTGGTACTACACAAGTTCTTGATAATGGGTTTATAATTTCCTCGTATTTCATATTTTTAAACCGTACTTCAGCTGACGTCCGCTTGGAAAATGCCGAAGGGACGAAAGACCCCGTTTCAGAAGGGAATGGCTACACTTGCTCAATTAGAATCGACCTGGCATTGGCCCGGAATCAGTATCGTCCGGCCGGATGGGATTGCTCGCAACCGCATTCATCGACAGAAATCCGTTCTGGGCCGGGCCGAGTAGGAACGAACAAGTGTGCGTCCTCGTTCGGCAATTCCAATGGAGCGATCGGCATTTCGGTGCCCTTCGGTTGTTCGCCCTACACCCCGGTACTCTTCGCCGTTTTGGATTTGCCTTTGACACACCCTGCCACGTCACGCGTTGCATACGCGGCCTCTGGAATTCCTGATGCGAGCCAATTCCGCCCGGACAAGCGTGCTTATCCGATACCGCTCATGGATTTTTCCGGCCCGATGTTCGGTCCGGGTAATGTGCTCCGATTTTGATGCCCTTTGCTCCCCGAATTTCGATGGGAAAGGGTCGGCCATTTTCTGGAGGCTTGCTTTATACACCCCAATAGGCAATGCGTTTCCCTAATGGTACGCCAAATTACATCCGGGTCTCTTTTAACGCGGCTTTTAGAAGGTATATTGTTGACTTTTACGTGGTTTTAACACATTCTGTTTACCTTTACAGGTTGATACGCGTTCGACTATCACCTGTTTTTCAAACATGTTTTGTTTGCTTCTATGCGGTCTTTTTCAACACTATTGCTTACTTTTACCCGTTATCTGCCCGTTTTATTAACTCTTCTACTGATATTTAAACGCGGTTCACTTACGTCAACATGGTTGCAGAAACTCATAGGTTATGCATTCACTGTGTGAAAAAAAACCCAAGGATATTCAAATTGGCTACATCTTGTCGATTTTCTGGATCATTTCCCGGTAATTTCGAGTCATCGACAGAAACGGTAACGGTGTTACAATCCAGTCGGGGGATATTTATTCTTAACGGTGTTCAAGGAAAAAATAGAATCGAAATTTGATAGATTGGCTGCTTCCGACTTTACCCTTGTTGGTAACTCCATTTTTCGGTGCTTTATTTCTTGTCTAGTAAATCATTGTCACGCTTCAGACTTTGATGGATTTGTTAGCGAAGAGAGTCTTCCGTAAATTGGTACCAATACTCGTTACTTGTTACGAATAAAGCGTGTACGTTTTACGTGGAATTTTGGTTCTCGTGAGTTATCCACCCACAAATATTTAACGTACTTTTTCGATACTAGATGTACATTTAAGGTGACGAGAATGTGTCGTCCAAGGGATCTCGTTTATAAAACTTTTCTCCGAACTGGGTATATCGAATCATTTGAAACTTTACAACGTGTAAACAGAGGTTATAAGGAAAGTTCTGACACTCATGAATTAAAATTAAAAAAAATTTTTTTAAATGTACAAACAAATTTTTAAACAGTTTACATTTTGTGGTTGTCAGGACCTTCCTTACAGCCTCCATATTCACAATGTAAAATTTGAAACGATTCGATGCATCCAATTCGAAGAAAAGTTTCATGAACTATACTTCTTCGATGCCACTTTCACATCACCTTAAAGATTCGTTTATCGCTTCACGGCGAATAGACTAGAACTATTAACCAAACTTAACTCAAATTATTAATGAAAATCGTGTAAATAAAGTCTATGAGTACAAAAGTATAAAATATTGGAAATGAAAGCTAGTACATATAAGTTTTACAAATATATATTTATTTCAAATAGCTTAACAAAAAAGGTAATGACGTTTCAAAACCACGTAAATTGTGTTATAATTTACCGTGTAAAAAAGAGACCCACGTAAAAAGAGTGCCCCTTAAATTAAGGGAGGGGTGTATTTTGGACTGATTTAATTGAAGTTGATTTAAGTACGTGTCAAATTCGGTTAATAGGTCTAGTCCAGCAATGAACTGTAACAATACATGAGTCTTCTGAGTTGTCCCATACGAACCGGAGTTTTTTGTCAACATCAACCACCCGATGGCATCAATTTTAATTTGAGGGTTCGCGAGAAGGAACCCACGAGATGAGTTTTGCAATGTCGTGGTGCTCCGCAACTCGAGTGAAACGGGAAATTGGCAGAAGCGAATCGCTGCGTCGACGAGATTTGAGTGGTGGGTCTTTTTCAAGGGAATTTATCCGAGTTCGGGCCGAGTGTTTATTTCGATAGGTAGGAAGGAGTTTCGGGGATGGCGAGAGGGTGGTGGTTTTATTAAACCATTTCGAGGAGCGATCGATCGGGCTAATATAAATCATGTCTGCGCGCGGAGGGCGATGATACCGCGATATCTTGACACTTTGGCGAGAATTGATTGCTCGTGAAAATATCACTCTGTCACAGGCGCAACGTCTCCTTCCCTCTGTCGTGTCCCTCTCTTTCTCCCTCTCTATATCTGTCGTTTGGCCCGTTTCTCGCCGGCGACTGTCGCGACCAAGTCCACACTTGAACTTGTTGCTTTTTCTCCAAGTGGGTCAGACAACGAGTTTTCAAACTTTGTCACGACGATGCGTCACATTGCGATTCGCCATGCTTTGTTATGTCGCGGTCGCATATGAAAAGCTGGCGTGCTTAACGCGTGTCGCTCGGAATGTAACTCGGTTGTAACGCTTCGGTGTAAATGTGCGATCATAAATTCAAATGCGGTGGAAAGACATGAGCTCTGGGATCGTTAGTGGTCATTAAACCTCTATTGTCGACACTTTAAGCCGAATACGTACGATTTCTCTTCCGCGAGATGCGAGAGTAGAATTTTATTGCTATGTTGGCATGTTTAAAAAAATATCCTAAGGTATACAGACCCGAGGTATCCCGTTGACACAAATAGTGCGATGTAATTCGGTTTTAACGTATGCATAGGCACGAGATCGTAAATTCGAATGCACTTGCACGGCACGTACAACCGAATGAGTCATCATGGGAATTGCATTGCAAACACGTCGCGCGAGGTTTACCGGTAGATTATTTTTTGCAGTCGACAATATCTTATCTTTTGGAGATATTTCTCGGGTGAAAAACTACCTAGGAAGTCCCAGATAGGATCTGGGTTTCAGATGGAATTTCTACGTTAAAGGGATATGAAAGTGGCATGTGGGGAGTTAATTGTTCATGATACTTTTCCCTTGAATGGAGACTTCGAATTGTCTGAAATTTTGCCACGCGGAGACGGAGGCTCTGGGGAAGGTTTTGACAACCATGAAATATCATTTTCGTATAAAACATTTAAAAAAAAATGTTTATACACAAATTTTAAAAGAATGAAGTTTTACGGGTATATGAACTTTCGTTAGGACCCCCATATTCACGTAGTAACGTTTCAAATGATTTGGTATACTCGGTTCAGAAAAAAGTTTCATAAACGATTGACCTAAACTTGTTCACAACACCTCTATGTCAAACTAATAAGAGAAGTTCCCCAACCCTGAAAGTAAAAAAAAATTTGAAACTTTGGGCATATTTAGAGGGTGTCTAGGTAAGTTACAAACAATTTTTTTTCGGCGGAAAATCATGTTGAAGGGGTGAAATCAACCTATAAAAATTATTCAACTTTCAGTTATCATTTTATTTTTCGCAAACGATGAGAGGTACGCTAAATGTTACAAATAAAAGATAATTCTCTTGATAAGAGTTATCACAGGGTGAAGTAAAAAAAAATTAAAAATGTAAATAACTGCAAAACATGATTGCAAAATTGCAAATAACATTATAAATGTCCCTCAAGTTTCAAAATTTTTTGAATTTCCGAGTTGGGCAACCTCCCTTGTAAGACCTACTTAAGTTTTAATTTGACATCGAAGACATTGTCATCTAAGTTCTAGTGCCTGGCTAGAGCTTTCTCAAAATTTAATTTTACGTTCAACATAATTTTATCCGATTCTTCCGTTAAGAGGGTAAGCTTGGCTACCCTAGGTAGATCTTGATTTTCCAACGTGTGCCATACATTGATAGATTACCATCGTGGCTAGGCCCTTTGCAGACTTTCTGTCCAGAAATTCCCAGAGAATCAGTTTGGGCATACCCGTTCCAGCTCAGGTGGAAAATTTACGACGTCGCATCTGGGGCAAGTGTTCTCATCATCATTAGTGCATTTGGTTGTCAACGCATAGGGATTCGCCGTTTCGCCAGCGGTGCATTTTCCCCATGATTTCGGAACGCTCACCGGAATCGATGTAATCAATAGGAATCCGCTCGATTGCACCTTCGGTCCACCATTACACACAACTCTTGGCCACCTCGAATCCCTAGACGCTTAAGCGATTACCATTTCCCCCAGAACCGCCCTTACGGCGCTGTGAAATTCGATTCCGCCCCCCGCGGGGAAAGAATTTTATTCCATCTCTTTCCACCAGGAACGATCCAACTAGAAATTCATTCCCACGTACGTCGTTTCGACGCCGACTTCCGGGGGTTGCGACTTGCTTATGGTGTTACGGAGTCCTCGCAAAAATATCATTTTCCAACTCTTTCCGAGGTTGAAACAAATGAGAAGAAATTCTCATCGTTTTCCGATCGGTTCGATAAACAAATCGTGTCGTAAATTTTAAGCCGAATGAACGCGCACTTCGAGAAACAGGAAGAATTTTACAGCGAACGCATATATGGCAATAATAATTGCAGGTATCCAAAAAATTATTTATGAATTAAAAAATGTCCAATACTATATGCGTACTTGTAATTCTTTTGACGAGTTATGAGATTACCTACGAAAAATGTAGGTAAATTTTACGATCACTCCCTTGGCAGTGGTACTGTTTTCCTTTTCATATCCTTCACTACCTTACGGTTTCGATATTCTTTATACGCAAATTAAAAACAATGAAGTTTAACGGATGTTAAGATCTCCCTTAGGATCTCCATATTTACGTGGAAAATTTGTAAACGATTCGGTGCACCGAATTGGGAGAAAAGGTTCCAAAACGACGTGATGTGAAAGTGGTATTTGAGGGGGCATTCGTTTATGAAGCAGCTCGCCGGACTCGGTGTATCGAAATCGTTAAAAAATTGACCACGTGAAAATAGAGGCCCTAACGAAGGTATTGACACCCATTACATTTCATATTTGTAAATGTATTTCTAAACATTCTTTTAGTCTTAAATAAAGTATGAAGTCTCACGTGTCTTACGCGCCTTTGCCTTCAAATGCTAAAATGTCAAATGATTCGGTACATTCAATTCGGGGAAAAGTTTCATAAACGATTGACCCCTCAGATTCCACTTTCATGACACCTTAGAGGTTCGCTAGAGGATGTTCAACAACCATTTGTGCACGCACGAATTCAGTCGAAAGCAGGATTTCGTTGGTGGTTAAACAGGTGGCATTGGTCTGAAGAACTCGGCAGGAAAATTAGGGTATTGAGAAGAAGCGTACGGAACTCGGAGAGGCAAGAGGATGCATACGGCGCGACAAAAGGCCGCGAATAAAGTGACTTGGGGAGAATATCGAAGAGGTGCACCCGCACAAGAGAGGATATAGAAATTCCTCAGCTGCCTCGTTCTTCAATTCCTTGTACGAAGGGAGTCCGACATGGACTGGTGGCAGGCTCTCGTTCGTATTGCACATCTTTTTCGTTTTCTTTTTCCCGTTTTTCTTCGACTAGAGGAAATCAAGAAATTCGGTAGAGTTTCGACCCAAATACATTTTTGAGCGAGAACTCGTAGCGTTGAGAGATCCAAGAAACACGCCCTGCACGTTGAGTTCGAGCGAGACGCTACAGAGTACTATACAGTAAGGATTGAGATTTCAGGAGTGGGGGAAATGGAAATATAATTTCTTCATTGCTACAGATAAAGAAATAAACTGTCGAACAACTAGAAATATCCAGCAAAAATCATGAATTTTTTTAATTTACCCGACTCTGCTGCTATCTACGTAAAGATATGGCACGATAAAGTCGTCAGCATTCTCAGAAACGATGTTATACCGTCATCGTCGTCTCTCCAGCCACGGACTACCATTTTCGCACTCACATGACAGGTCAACCATCATACGACTTTTCGTACGATTTTCGATGGCGCCCCGAGGGGTACTATTTGGTACTGCGATTAGCAACCCTTTAAATGGTTCAGAATAAAGATTAGTCACTTACAGAATCGAGTGGAGGCCTTAAAGTGAGCAAAATGATAGACCATGAAAGTATTATACTAGCATACATTGTTAGATATTTTTGAAAGTTTATTTACTGTTACTTTCATATAATATATTAACAATTCAAAGTTATAGGAACGGTTATTAATCGAGCTGTATTTGTACTTGTCTTGCGGTAACTGATTTCACTACTTTAAAAGGCCATCGGTACACCGGTCAAATTGTTTTAAACTTGTCAGCAACGGTTGATTTCGTAACTTTAGTAGGTTGAACAGAAAAAATAATTGTTTGGTCTTTTTTTGGAAAAATAAAATGATTACTACTGCTACTTCAGAAGGTTTGTTGTACTTTTTTTTTTAATTAATAATAACCGATACGGAACAACTACATATGGTATACGTATATAGGATATCTGGCTAAAACATTCAGATGCGTAATAGATGTATACAAAAGTATACGGAATGTGCTGGGGCATGTACAAATGCCCGCGCCGTCAACATATAGTATATGTATCTTTGAACATTGAACTTTCATTTAATATACATTCCATATGGATAAAGTATATATATTATATGTAAACGAGATATATGGTAGACGTATTATGTATAGTGGACGTATATAAGATCTGACACAGATGTATACACGTATAATAAACCAATAAATAAAAGTTTCAATTGATGGTATTCCTATATTCAAAAGTTCAACGGCCGTACACTGGACATATTATTCACGTATAATATTATACGTATTTTATACATATACAAGACGTATTCCAAATGTAGGTGGAATAATTAAAAAAAGTATTATTTATTTTACACCAAATGCATTTTTTTTTAGAAACAATTTACCACGTTCTGTTCAGGGACCTGAAACCTTCGAGATATACAAACATCTGACACTGAAAAACTCCCCATGGTGGTGACCTGAATCATTTAGGTAACAGACTATAATAGTGCTGACCACTGAGCTACCGTAGTTCTATGGATTATATCAAACCTACGAGTAAAATAATTTATATTTGTTTACATAGAATGTACATATATTTTACGTCTGTGGCAGGTCAGTTTTTCTTCCCTTAATATACACACAACATACGTTCATTAGATGTTTTTCGCATGTGAAATACTACACATATAAATTCCTGTTAAATAGAGATATATTATACGTTTAGTAAACGTACTACTCTACGTACCAATAGAATATTTTTGACATTCCGTGAACATATATTATACGCATATTTTTAGCTTCTGATATACTGAAACATCCCGAATGCATGAAAACATTCTATATATGTATATTAGAGCTTTTGTCCGTGTGGGAACATAGTGGCAACTGATTTTTTGTAGCAATGTTCGTAGTGTTTCCAGAAGGTGAAGTGATATCAGGCAATGAACTTGTCTTCTTTTTTACACCAAAGGTGTTGTTGCTGGGATTTCTTTTCTTTTTGTAAATATATATATATATATACATGCACGTTTTTTTTTATTAAATAGCATAACAGAAATTATGATAAGTACTACACTACAAGAAATAGTTCAACGATAAGTAGTGGATCGAAAGAAATAATTTTTACTGTACCATAAGTATTGGACTACGAGAAGCAAATGCATTACGGAAGGTTTCACACATTATCGTAATGCAAGAAAGTTGGTTAATAATGAACTTAATAATGACATAGTTTTTTAACCTTACGATAATGACAGAAACTTTTCGTAATGACATTTGTTTCTCGCAGGGTAATACTTATTGTAGAGTAAAAATTATTTCTGCCATTCCACTACTTATCGTAAAATTATTTTTCGTAGGCTAGTATTTATTGTTGGATAATAGCATGCTTCATTAAACAGTAGGCAGAATATTTTCTCCTAAATAGTAAATTGACAGTTTGAATTATGCACACGATTTTAAAAGTACTTACGATGTGGAGTCACTAGATGGCAGTTCCATACTTTTCCTTGGGTTGGGAAATAGTCGCGCGATGAGAACGAGTTTTGAGGGACAACCCGGCTTTAAATATGTGTACTCACGAGCGTGGATTTCGCTCGCGTGTAGGTTCGTAGGTGAGGGAGACTACACGAATGTGATCAAACTAACGTTGTTGAAATTTCGAACCGCTATAACTCCAGAACACCTTCACCGATTGTAATGACTAAGATCTTAAAAAAAAGGAAAAACATGAGCGAAACGTTTCGTGTAGGTTAAAATGTTCTTCGGTCTTTAGTATGTCAACGTCAACACTGACCGAATGAAGAAAATGAAATGCCCGCTGGCAAGATGTTTCGAGTAATGAAGTGGTAGCGGCCATGAACTTGTCTGAGCCGCTTGCGCGTCTCTTGATTAGTGATTTCTGGTATTGATCCATCCAGACTGATACATTGCTTGTACTGATATTAAATTAGATTATATGCAGTTTATTCATAACTTTCTATTAATACTGGTATCGCCCTTTCATAGTTTTAACATCAATCGACACATTTAGATTACTGATTTCGGGTATTGATTCTTCCGAAATGATACTTTGCTTTTTTTGATATTAGATTAGATCCTCTCTCGACTCCTCTTTGGCTATTACATATAATAATTCAATTCTCTTTCGATACCAGTTTGAACATTAATACTTTCAGTTTGGTGTATTAGTAACTCGATACTTTCCTNTATCCACTATTGATATACAAATATCTACTTTTTTCTTGACGCATACAAAATATATAATAGCTCTAGTAGACATCTACCAAAGGTTAGTCAACACCGTTGAAAATAGGTTTAGAACAATAATAATAAAAATATCCCGTGAATATATATGTATATCTTTTTCACGCCTATATTTATAGCACATATATCATAGAAGTCTAGATGACCTGTATAGAAATCTAAACTATTCGAAAATGTTACATTGATAGTGTTTATATTCAGATTTACAGTTTACATTCAGCTATTAAAGACTTCTAAAAATGTAGTTACACTAAAAAATTGCGCACATTTAAATGAAATATCTTTAAATAATATTCATAAAATTCATACACCTTTAGTATATGAGGTTGTACTAAAATAATGACTTTAATATCTTAAAAGTGAATCGGTATACATTCATTACACACTTTCAAATGAAAAGATGATTTTATAACATACTGTTATAATTTTTTATATGACTTAATTTTACAATCACTTATGAGTTTTTTTTTAAGAATAAGTTTACAACAAGATGGAATAAGTACCTTTAGCACCGATCGAGAAATATTGGAGCGGTCTTTATAAGTCCGAAAAATATTTATTTATTCATAGATTTTGGTAGCATTATGGTTAATGTTCCTGCTTCCTACCCGTGAATCCCGGGTTCAAATCCCGACAATTGCAATTAAATTTTTCTGTGTCAAAAACAGCAGGATTTGTCTGCGTAGCTGTACTGAACAAGTTCTCAAACAGACTCTGCTCAAAAAGTGTTGTGAATTTTATTCTTTTTACAAATACATATGAATATCTAAAGGCGTGGATTAACTATCTATTGTAGATATCTACGATTTATATATTACGTATCATATCCGGACATCTAGCCTTTGAGTGTACCTAAAATGGAGTTTATAGATATCTATATATATCTTACATTCGTTCAGTAAACATGTATATACCATTAATTTACGGATATTCCACGTTCCTAGATGCCTGGATTAGGTGTAAAAAAACTTCACCAAACACATTCTTGTTTCTTTCTTGAATTGCAAAAATAATTCAAACCGTTTTTTTCGAATAAAACAAGTGGAAATCCACTATTTGTACCAAATATGTTAGTACTTTCATTTTATTTAATACTCAAATCAGATATTATTACTAAATTATTGTATATTTTGTTCCACACGACACAAGCACATCTATTATAAACATAATATTATCACTTAAAATCATTCATTCATTAGGACTTCTTTTATTTTTCTATATTTACAACATTTTATTTGGCGAGCACTGAAATACTGACGAGAAGTCCAATGAGTATTGGACTTCTGATTGACGAGAAGACCAATACTGATTGGACTTCTCGTCTGTATTTCAGTGCTCGCCAAATAAAATGTTGTTTTCAACTTGAGTTTTTAATTTTTTTTATTTTATCAGATTTAGTTTTAAGTTTTATTTGGTTAAAGGAAAATAGAAAACTGTAGATTTTCATAGACATATGATTTTAAGTGATAATATCATTTTTATAATACATGTGGTTGTATTATGTGGAACAAAATGTACAATAATTTAGCAATAACATCTGATGTATTTAATAAAATGAAAGTACTAACATATTTGGCACAAGTAGTGGATTTACATTTGTTTTATTGAAAAAAAACGGTTTGAATTTTTGGAATTCAAGAAAGAAACAAGAATGTGTTTGGCGAAGTTTTTTTACACCTAAGGTGTCTTTTGAAGAGATTCATAACAATTTCTGCAACGGTCCCAAGAGCACGAGGGATGCCAATTCGGGAATCTAATGTCCGATCTATCAAGAGACGTTTCGACCGTTCCCCAATGCCAGTTCTGGCACCAATTTATTTGGCTCCTTCGTTGAATACGACTGTATGCGCAATTCAAGAGCGGGGAAAAAAGGGAAAACGGAACGCACGCGAGGGTGCGTCTTTTTGTGGCGAACCGGTGCAATCGAAATAGTCACCCATTCGTGTTCAAAACGTACAGCGCTTCCCAATTCTTCCTATATAAGCATTCCCTGGGCTTTATTGTTCACCTCTCAGAACAAATTCTAACAGCGGGCTTGGGAACAATGTAGGTTAGGGACGTAATTAATTAGTATTAGAGGGTTAACCCTCTATAATCCGAACTTTTTTGAAGCCCAAAGAAACCCAGATGGACAAAGTGATCTAAAATTTTCATCCACTTTGCCACAAAAGATCACGAAACGAGTCATGAGGGTGTTGCTTATGAGTCATCATTTGAAACTCATGTCTGTAGGACACAATGACGAACCAAAAGTACTTAAATATGAAACAAAGTTAAGTACATGCCATGTCTCAATGTTTGCACGCATATGTACAGCTAAATTTTTCTCACGCATTGCTAACTAACAATTCTTCAAAATAGTCTTTAAAAAGTCATGGCGTGAGGGAAATGGGAACATGGAGCAACGTCATATTCAGCTTACATTTGTAGCATTAACTAATTTCATACAATGTCCGAAAATTCATATCATGGAATGACGTTATAGCTCCTGTTAAATTTTTCACAACTTTTCAGTTCATAAATGTCGATTATGGCATAACTAGCATATGACACAAGTATGCGGTAAATATACTGCTACAACTATTTATGACAAATTTACAGCGAATTTTTGTTCAAATTTATTGTGTGATATGCGTACATGTATTGCAGACATTTCATGCAGCAAGTGATATGCAAATTGTTTGTAAATCGATTTTCCTCGTTATATGATTATGAATTTCTATCTGGGCGTGGTATACCGTCAACAAACAGTCATCTCGCCATGTAAACTAACTTTTGATTTACAATTTATAAATAGATTTCTTGGATACAGAGGGGTTATTAAGAATAAGGTGCAAAAGTAATTACGATTTTTACTCGCGGTTGATACTTGGAAACCGTAACGGTTTTTTCACCGACATAATAAAGTACTTAAGTTTTGTTGGAAAAATCAAATAAAACATGGAAAATATAAGCGAAAGGGCACGTGACTTTAAAATTACAAGGGGTTGTGAAGGATTAAGACGGATTTTTCGGTGCGCATGAAAGAAAATGCAAAAACATAGAATGTCCATTTACTTGGAACATGAAATGTTCATATTGTACATCTAACATTTTTTTTTTCATTTTATTATTAGCAAAGTTCATGATGAGATATCTAATTTATTGAAATGGATTCGAAATTTGTATTCTACGTTTACCTTTCCTGTTAAAAAAGAGATTATTAATTGTATTAATTACTCATGATATGAAGTAAAGAAGATCCATGGTGAAGAACTCTAATTAGGTAGCCTGTCTTTAATGAATTCAACGTTTCAAAGAAATCCCGTAAAATGTAGCCGCTGATAAAGTTTTTAACTCCGTGACATTCCTTTCCGATCAGCTTGGTTCTCTCCCATTTTAGAATTGCAAGTTTCAGTCGCTTTCCGTTGAATCGCTTAGCCCATTGTTCGAGATCCTACACTTCTCTTTTCCAAAGATTACAGAAGAAAGAGCTATTCTAAGTTTTTTACTTCCTTCCTTTTTCACTGACTTTTAAAATGAGATGCCCAGCAAGGTATCGTAAATTTCATAAACTGTGATCGACCTCATCGGGACTTAAGAATTAACCTAGTTGTCTCTATAAATACATGATATTCAAGACTTGGACCTTCCACAACGTCCCTGAGGATGTGCTTCGTTGTTAAAAATATATGATACATCTAAATACATTTAAATACAAATGTATCCCACATTTCGAATAATATCAATTCAATGAGAGAAGTAGGGTCTAAATATCCAAAACTTTGAACGAAACGGTAAGATAGGAGAAGAAATAAGTAAAAATGTTAATAAATGTACTAGAATGCGCATTTTTCAAAATGCATTCAACTTTTTACGCGTGAGTGATCGAAAATCAGTGTAAAATGTATCCAAGTCTAATGACGGTCGTACATCCGTACATGCATTTTTGTACACGTGATTGGAAAGTACTACAAGAAAGATTGCGAAATTTAGTACATATATCCTCTGAAATTCGTACACTTGCAAAATAAAATCCCGAACACTATTGAATACGAAATTTTTAAATATACCGTCTTAACAAAAACTTTGGACTACATGTATACTATACTTTGAACGGATATTTTTAACAGTGAGCGGGTGGGTCGGAAAATTCTGCTAAACTGTTTTTCGGCGTTGGATCATTCTTTCTCTCTTCACGTAGTTTCCTTCCGAAGAAACCAATTGGTAAGAAGAAAATTGAGTTTATCTCCCCATCAGAGCAATTTTCAGTCGATAAGCGTTGAACGGAATTAACTTATTCCGAGTAGATTACGTTTCCCAATGAAACTTCTTTACTCCATTTTGCTTCCTGCTTACCAAATTTGAGACGTCCAAAAATTACATGTTTTATTACAGTGGATGGTAGATTGTACATGCCATCACACTGTTAAAAATGTACACTGAATCCAGAAACAGCGGCAAGAAATTAAAACGGGATAGATGTGAGTTTCAAACAATCCTGAAAGAGTGATTGTATATGAGCATTCAATATTTCGAATACTTTCTAATATAAATACATACTGAAATCAGAAACAGAGATGAGAAACAAACAAATGTACACTACATTCTGAAGATCGCCATTATCCACGTAAGAATCAGTACAAAAATATTCAACGTTGTGAAAGAAACGATAAGTTGGCAAAAGAATTTACTACAAAGCGCCTTTAATATTTTGCACCGAGGGGCTACTCACTCGGAGATCTGTGAAAACCATTTCCCTCTTTGAGAACCAACTGCTATCGATTTCATATGTTAAACAACAATGCCAGTCACTAACAACTGACAGTCGGCATTAAAATTGTGGCAACGTTTTGGTGATTTCCGACGATTTCCAGTAATTTCTGCTTGCGATTTTCAGCTGATGTCCACGTGATTTCGAGCATTAAAATGCAGGATTTTCTCGTTTTGCACATTGTCACATTTGTATGCGAGACAAATAGAAAAGCCTCTGGGATCTTATAAAAGCTGTTGAAACGGGATTTCAAGTGCATCATGCTTCACGTGGAATGTCATAGAAGTTAGAAGAATGGTAGTAACGTAGGTCGTACCTTCTACAGCGTATGACTAGTACAATGCTTTGCCTCATATTTTCGTTTTAGAAATGTTTAATGAGATTTTCTTCGCATGTGTGTTTCTGATTTTCTACCAATAGTTGTGATTAATTAGGTAAAAACTGAGTATTACAGTACTCGGTCGAGTAAAATTACCCTATCTGCTACTTTGTGACTGAAACTCCGAAACTGAATTTCGGGCCAAATACGAATGTATGTACATGCTTGAGTATGATGCAAAAATGACACCGAGATCTTTACGGCAAATTCAGCATAGCAATCAGGAGTAGGTAGATTAATAACTCAATTTTGAGAGCTGGTTCATTAATCACGTGGATTCATTAATCCACGTATCATGCAACTCTATATAGTTTCGTGTGAAGTAGGTACATTCATACATATGAATGCGCGAATGTCGCCGAGATCTTTGCTGCGAAGTTTGGTAAAGGAATCAGATATCGTGAAATTCTGTAAAGTTTTGCACCAAATGCATACACATACGTGTATACACACATGTTTGCTGCATGTATTCGCTAACCCCATTGAGGCTTTGCGGTAACATTCGGCATGGTAATCAAATACACATTAGTATCTCAATCTTGAAACTTATCAATATACTCATGTACAAGTTACAAGTTAATTGAAGAATGACGTTTTCCATAGTCACTTTAAATATTTTAATTTTACTATTGCAACTTTAATTGGTGCTGCACTGTTTTAGAAACGTTGAAGTTCGGATTTTTCCTAGTAAATTTATTCCATTGTTATTTACCTTTAACATTGTTTTGTTTAAATTGGTAAAGTTGGATATGACTATGTGAGAAATTAATAATAACGTGAGAAACTAATTCTTGTACTTACCAATTTTGCTTCATTTGGAATAATAGACCAATATAGACTCTCGTGAATGTTAATGCTAATTGTATGAAGCTCTTCCATGAACGACAGGCGGTAAGACGAGGTTTAGATGTTAACATTATCGAAGCTTTTAGGACTTTAGTAGGAACGCTAATGGGATTTTACGGTCGACCTGTACGAAGTGACATTTATGACATCGAATCCCGCAAAATATGTTCGTACTTGTATTTACTGTACTTGTGCACTTTCAAGTGACTACTTTCGGCATAGTTTATTCATTGTGTTAGTACGGCCTTTGCAAAGTTTGCTTAATTTGGTCGTTTTTAAATTGGGTCATGACCACACTGCGTACGTTAAAATTAATAACGAGATTCGAGTACTCGTTATCTGGGAAAACAGGTATTACAGGTATCAAGATTTAGAAAAATGAATTGAAGTATCCGCACAAATAAGCTGTTAAAAATTTGGTTTGCAATTATTATGGGCTTCCAACCAGAGCTTCTGGTAATGTTGGAATATTTGTAATATCGATGTTTTGCCAATGTATAAATATAGGTACACAGATATAACAAATGAACTCTGTAAATGTATAAACATGCGGGTCCACTTTACGTTTAGTCATAATTGAATTAAAAAATGTATGTAACATAAACACATAAGGAGATTAGTTGATAATTATTAACATAAAGACTCGTGTTTCGCATTCTCTCAGTCTGTAATTATTAGACAAATGAGATTTTAATGGCGAGGTTATTTCGGAGCTTGGACGCATTCGAATAATAATACGAAATTTATGTGAGAGAATTGCATTCCCGGAGCACGTATTCATACACCAGCGAAATTGTTCACGTTATTGCATTCGATAATTAATTCCATCGCAATTTTCCTGGTCGCACGCCTGACCAGGAATGCACTATCAACATCATTTTTACCTCTGACACAAAAAAAATTGCCATCTAATTCTTGAATATTTAAAAAAAAATTCGTCCTCTCTCAACATTCTCATTTGCATTATCCATCATTACTTTTTCTCATTGAAAGGTTCAAATTTCGCATCTCTTATTGGAATTTTGAAAATACTATCATACCTAAAAGTTTCCATTATCACTCTTTTTCATTCCAAGTTTCAAAATTTGTACCGATTACTGCCAATTTAAAATCGCTGTCGTACCATTTATTTATTATTACGTTGTTACTTCGGCTGTATTTTTCGTCTTACATTTTCATTTCTCACTAATTCCATTCTATTCAAAGTTTCAAACTTTGCATCGAATATTGTCATTTTGAAAACGTTGCCGTGCCATTTATTTGTTATTACGTAATTCATTCGGCAGTATTTTTGTAAACATTTTTTCGGGTTATATTTCTATTTCTTACGCTCCATTCTAATTCTACTCTATTCGTAGTTTCAAACTGTGCATCGAACACTGTCATGTCATTTATCCGCGTTTGGGAAAAATGAAACCATTTAAGAAGAAAATTCACGGAATCCTGGGCGACTGAGAATTCGCGGTAGACAGCGAATACAGGAAGAGTTACACTGCACCAACAACTTTTAAAGAACATTATTCGCTTCCTCCTGACAATTTATAGCCTCCCTGTAAATTGTCACTTTTCGACGTTTCTTTGGCTGGAAGTTTTCCCTGAAGCCAGACATCCGGAAACACTTTGCAAAATGACGTGCTCAGCCAACGTGCGTATACGGTTGTTTAAATGTTTAAAACTAGCTCGACAGAATGAACATTCTGCCGTTTTCGCCGGTCAATTCGCAGTTATCGTAGCAAATTGGACGAGCGATTACAATTGTGCTAATTTAATCAGAAAACTGATGGTCCTTTGAGAAGAAGGATGAATCATAGTAGAAATTCAGTAAAAGAGATGCGAAAATTTTGGTGCTGCTGTCTTTGGGAATTATCGGGTAAAGAGACTCTTCTGTTTAATAGATTTGGCTAATTTTACAGCGGTACAATTTTTTAAATTTACGTTTTTTAGAAGTAATACGTTCCCTGTCGGATGTATTCTTTTCAGTAGACGTTTCTTTCAATGATAGATAAAGCTACCGGTGATATCCGTGATGACGTGATTAAGATCTTATTCTTTTTCTTCGTCATATTATTCACAATGGACTGCAATCATGAGATACGCTTGCAAATGTATTGACTCTCGTCTCCAAGGACAAGTCAACAATTGAATGACAATGAAACACGCGTGGGATTTTGGCATTTCGACTTGGACTAGAAACTTGGCTGTAAATTCATAAAATTTCTGAAAACCGACACTTTAACCGTTTCGTGCCCAGCAAAATATTTTTTACTGTGGTTTTCATAGTTTCTCTATGATTCGCGAGTTACACTATCACTCTCAGTACATTGTTAAAAAAAAAAGATTGAAATTTTATAAAACTTTTGTTCGAAGTTTTATTCAAACATGGTATACTAATCTTCTAACATTTCCAAACAACATTTATAACGTACGCCATAAATTTAATACATAAGTGTCCTCATTTTTTCTTCCAAATTTCACGAACTTCTAATTTTAACGTTAACAAATTACAAATTTATTTTGAAGTTTATCATAAATGTATAATAATGAATTTTTGAGACATGAAATTTATAGTTTTACCACAACCTTATGTACCAAAAGTGTATGAATTTTATGAATATTTTTAACAGTGTACATCATCTAGTACTTTCCGATCGACAAGATCAGCAGATCTTGTCGGACTTTTACTTTTTCTAATTTTTCTTCCCCTCGGTGCAACCTGTTTTGGCTGAGTAATCAATCAGTGTTGTAGTTTACCATTTCCTTTATCTTCGAAATCTCTTTCTCCTTCCCCCAAAAATTTGGGAAATCACTGCACGAAAAAGCGGATACTAAAAAATGAAGCATTTGCACGCAACTGCAACGAAACAAATTAGCCGAGTGCCTAACTTTTTCTTTACGGTGCAAACCATAATCTGTGATGACGTTTGCAGCATTTTTTAGGCTCTGCACTAATGATACACACGTTGGAAATTAATCGACAATTGTTGCGTGTATTTACTTTGTATGTCTCTGATAGATATTTGTATCATCACAATAAAGAGTAACGGCAAAAAGGAGACCAAGTCAAATTATTTAAAAAATGTATATTTTACGTTCAATGGGATTTAGAAGTGTAAGACGAATAGATAAATAGTATATTAGTGCATATACGATTCATAGTCGTTGCAGTTAAAACCATTAAATACGAATGAAAAAGATCGGCGCGTGGCTACCAGTCATGTTAACAATTAAATTTCTATCGTAAAGAACATTATTTAATATCATCATTTATTTTTAATTGTTCTTTTACAAAATACCCTTACGTGTTCGGCAGCGATTGTTTTGGGCATACTTATTTTTACATATCCTTGTACCTATTGCACTTTGTCAATAATTAATCGAGGGAACTAGGGAGGAACATTAACGAGAATGTTTACGCAAATTGTCGCGATACTGACACATAAAGTTGAATATAAATTGTGATGATCCGTAATAATAAAATTTACGCGAATTGTGTCAATATTAAAACTCAAATATGAATGTAAATACCGCTTATCTGGAGAAAGGAAATTTGGATGAGATTAATAACGATAAGTGCGAATTAAATGTTAACGTTGTCAAGCCAGAAGCACAGCCACTAATTGACTTTCTTTATCAACAAATTGAAATTAAGTAACACCAGTTAAAACATTCACGCAAATTGTGTTGATACTAATGCACCACGATGAATGTAAATAATAATTGACTGCAAAAAGAAAATGAACCAAAGGAAGTTTCCTTTTCGTGACATGTGAATTTCCAAACATCGAACTAACATCTTCTATCATAAGAAGTTTCATTTAAAAACTCGTATCTGAGAGAAATATGCAGGATGTACGGATATACACTTTTTGATGGTGGATTGCAGTTCATACAACTTTTACGCGATCTTACGTTTTATACTATCTTGTAACTTGACTTGCCTATTCCAGGGATCAATGAAGTTTCAACTTCGACCTAAGTACGATTAAGTTGACCGAGTCTAGCAATTTAGTGCGGTAGCAGCGGTGACTTTGAGACCGCTTAAATACCTCGAAACATCGATTAGGATCGGCCATATTAGGGACATCGCTAACGAGATGGTCGACTCTCGAACGAGCCAGAATCGATTTCGGCCTTTGGGCGACCCCTCGAACTACCGATTCCGCCACTTCCTGGCCTCAGTTTTCTGATCCTCCGAGCTTGCGGAAATTGCTCTCCGGGAAGTGATGCCTGCCAACCACTCCGATGTATTTTAACGGCCGAGGATCCAGAACGAACAATTCTATCGTGGCTATTTCATTTTCAATTTCTCATTGATGGTCTACCGGCATGACGGTGAGTCGATTAACCCTTTCGTTACCTTGGACGAGTTATCTCGCGATCCGATAGTAGCGGATTAACGCTTTTGACGATAATCTAGCTTTCTAGCACCAATATTTTGACATTCTAGATGAATATATTTTATAACTAATTATATTCGTATAGCTAAAGGAAGAAATAAATACAGTTTTTATTAATTTAATGAAATTATTTTTATTTACTTTCTACGTGGTATAATTGAAAACATGGTTGGAAAATATTAGTGCTAGGAAGCTAGATTATCGTCAAAAGCGTTCATCCGCTATTACCGGATCGCGAGATATCTCGTCAAAAGCGTTGATCGGCTACTACCGGGTCGCGAGATATCTCGTCAAAAGCGTTGATCGGCCAGTATCGGATCGCGAGATATCTCGTCAAAAGCGTTAATCGGCCAGTATTGGGTCGCGAGATATCTCATCCAAGGTAACGAAAGGGTTAAACGATCCCACAAATTGATTTCTCGAAATCCCCCGAACTTTGGTATCGTATTAAGATTAGCTATTGGGTGGGTAATTCTAAAAATTCTGACGTTTGTTAGCAACTTGTAGAACCTCTATAAACGTCAGATCTTTGGAATTACCAATTAGATGAGAGTGGAGCTAGTTGTTATTTCTTATTGCATTTATGCCTGTTTTGAACACAATTTTGTACATGTCACAATTTGTTCCATCGTGAATCTCAAAGTTGTTCACTTTACAAGGTGCCAAAAAATGTAAGTACGTAGTTGATTAATATAAAAAAGGAAAATTGTCAAAATACATCTTAGAGTTTACTCGATGGGCAATGAAATACTCAAGTTTCAGGCTTAGTTGGAGACTCGTAAAAAAAAAAATAGTAAACTCGAAATAAAAACAGCCCCGGTTTCTCTTATTCCAAGCTCCGACATCGAAGAAAAATCTAAGCACCGATAGAATTTTGCACAATGTAATATTTGCCCAATGTAGGTAGCGCTATCCGAAGAATGCGCAATATACATTCTGCGGATAATAGGATATACCTATAGGTATCAAGGAAGCGCACCGGCAGGACCTCGGAAAACCTCCGGTATGCAGGAACGTTCATCACGAGAAACCGTCCAGTAAATAAGAGATAAATCGCGCAATCTCGGACGCGGTTACGTACGCGAGGTTCAGATTCGTCGCAAAAACAGGCCGAGATCTTAAATAACGACCGACCCATCTATTCATTAAACGTATCCATATATCAGGCACCTCTCCAGGTTCCGAAAAATCCGAACTGGATTTCCAATGAGAAATATAAAATCGGCACATTTGCAAGGAGTAAACGTCAACCGCGAGCGGATTTACGAGGGGAAAATTCGGGCAAGGCGGGTTGGATTCGCAAACAGATCCGGAGGGAAACCCGAGCTTCCGATAAGCGAAATCGAGTAAAGAGGGCACGGACACCGTATGCAAATACAATAAAGGGCCGTACAATATTGACCTATGGGGTGGCCGGAGGGCGCAGGACCGGTAAGCCTCGGAATCGATTCGATTGCCCCCGATTGTGCGAGACGGCGAGGCTGCCTTTCGATTTCGGACACACTGAGAGCGAAAACCTTCGTGGCTTCCTACTTGGTCATAGGGACCACGACCAATCGATAGAGCAAACTGTTGATTCCGACCCGGCCCTCGACTGCGACTGTCACTCTGGAACTCCGACTGGAGATCCCGGCCATCGCGTGCATCCGCGGAAATGCATCCCGATAAGCCGATAACCCTAAAAAGCGCCGATTCGACGGGAATTCGTTTTTCCTCGTTTCGATTTCACGGCACGCGAGGACCGCGAAATGGGAGGCATTTTGCGAAATTCACATATTCCGGGGAACAGAGGATTTATGGGATTTCTTGGCGGAAAACTTTTAACACCGCTACTGAATATTTTAAGGAATATTGTAAATGTGACGTCTGGTCGGTTTAAGATTTAGAGTTTCGTATCCTCTCTCGATGAATTTTCCTAATCTCCGATTTGAACTTTAGATAGGGATGCATTTTGCGAAATTCACACATTTTGGGGAACATATGGCTCGTGGCATTTTTTTAGCGTTAAAATTTTTATTAACCACCCTTGCTGATTATAATTTGAGAAATATTACATGTGTAACATCTATTCGATTTAAGATTTAGCGTTTCGTCTTCTTTCTGAATTAAAACAGAGATTTTTTCAAGAATGTTCCTCGTCTCCGATTTGAAATTTCGATAGGGATGCATTTTGTTACTATCATGTATTTCTGGGAAAGTGTCGTTTAGAGCATTTTTTGGAGTAAAAGTTTTGTTAATACCGCAAGTGATCATAATTTAATAAACATTGAAAATGTGTACATCCTTATATGTTATCGTATTAAACTAGTATCTTTTTTTGAGTTTCGTATTTATTTTGATGATGAGACTATTTGATATGTATATGGGATATTTTTTTCACGATAGTCAAAGGTGGCTAAAAGAAAAAGGTGATTCTTCTGGAAAATATCTACTTCTTGAATCAGAGAGTACAGAGATATATATTCTAGAAAAAAAATCTAAATCTTAAATCAGTGAAATGTTATATTTGTAACGTTTATGAGATTGTATTTAGTTCTGGTACTAATATAAAAATTATATCAAAATGTGTATAAAAGATTTTTTCTCTAAAATATATGATTTTAGGGGAATTACTCAACAAGATTTTGGTAAAAAGAGTAAATGCTTGTATATGGTCCATGTCTAAGAAGTATCGGAAATTGTGAATATAATTTTGCCACGGTTACAAAATGGCAGCTCCAGCACGTAATCACGACGTTGATTCTTTCCCAGTTAATTCGGCCAGTTAAATTACGGGAAGTCTGATGCACCCGGGTTAACTCAAGCCAAGTTGCACTTAACACTCGAAGCGGATCACGGTTGATTGTGAGTTTTATCGGAGTAATTCAATTATTTCGTAAATGCAATTATTTTGCTTGGCTAATTGGAAGCAACATTGGCCTCATTAATCGCCGCCATTTTAGGCTAAACTGATAACCATGGACCATAATCATATTTATGGAATGCCATCTGAGTTTGTCTGGGCGTATGCTGCAATACACCGCTTAATAATAAACATAAAACATAATACATGCATTCAGCCAAAGTGATTTCATTACTTCGGTACACTCAATTATTACTTTACGGGTGTTTTTAAAAAATTGTATTTTACTTGGAACATAAGACGCACGTATTTGGCAAAAGTGATTAATTTCATTATCTTCATTCCTTAATTATTAATTTATTGTTAGACTGGTTTTGTAAAAGTCAAATCTGATAAATAATGGGTGTGATGCAAGTGTTCTTTTACATCGAAGGCGTTTTTGTAGGGATTTGAGTTTTTTGGTACGTAGTCTGCAAAATACGTTTCGCAGAAAAGTACCTAAAAAATTGCACCTTGGTTTGGGGAACACGTGGAAATATCAATATTCCCTTGCCGCGGTAATACCCTCTCTCCCTCTCTCGAAACGTATGCTCTCATCCAAATAATAAAGTGACCCATTTCACTAAGGGTAGGACGATTCGAATTTCTACTACGTCCACGAATTTTTTCCCGATATATTGGTCCGTCCATTTCGTTGGTGGGGTCGTTCCACGAAATGGTCTTCCGTTGCGACATACTATGCTCGGCTGGGCATCGATGATCCTAGAGCAGATTCTTTATCCACCAACTAGGTAATTTTGCAACATGTTTGATATACACTTTACATGCTTTTCCATTCTAAGCTCTTATAGAAACAATTTGGAGGAAACGCACGGACACGAATAAGTACGAATCACAGACATCGCCACAAATTATTTATGAATTTCTGTAACATTTAATACACGTGCAAAGATCACACCTCTACGTTAATCGTATCCATAACTTAGCTTAAACTAATTTTTTAAAATAAAACTAATTTAAAATATCAGGGAGATTATTAATAAATGATCATAACTTGGTGCGATTTCAATAAAATCGTTGAAAAACGATAAATCGTCCGAACTTATGCATCGACCTAATTTCGTTCGTAATTATTTAGGGAAACCTTTTCAAGTTAGAACTATGAAGCCCCTCATCAACCCCGCAGAAAACCCACCATACTTGGGCGTCATTTCTTCCGTTCTACCACGAGGGAAAAGGGAAAGGTGTTCATTTCTATGAGGAGCAATTATACGAGCGTGTCGTCCAGTTCCTGAAGTAAATCCTTAAAAGCAACATTACGTTCCCCATCTGGTGCCGTTTAAATCGGGATACTCGACGCTTATGTCGAGGCACGGCCTCCCTGTATAAGCTCGTCGTCGGTCCTACTGGAAGCACAATCGATACTCGGTCCGCTGTCGAGAGCATTAGACACACTCAAAGTATTCCCCATAACCTCGGATGGGGGTTGTCCCTCCGCAGCTTCCGCCGTCCACGTTACGGCCCCGATGTGGTTTCACATTGCTCGATACATTTTCCCGAGGCGGTTCGAAGGCCTAAGCTCTCGATTATATTCAACCCGTCGCTTCCCTGTCAATATTTTCCTACCAACGGTTCTAATTTACCAGGAAAAACAGGGGAAACCCGAGAGGTTCCTTCGACCTCTTCGATTTTCCTTACATTTTCATGTACAGGGCTGTCAATTGCATATTTTTAAACTGTACGTTAACCCTCTGTGCCCCAATATTTCCTTCAAGCCAAAGAAAAAATTCAAACACCCCTCCCTCAATTTATGCGGCACTTTTTCTACGCGGTAAATTATACGCGATATTAAAACGTCATTATTTCGTTTTCTGTTAAGCAATTTTAAATAAATACGTATTCCTAAAACTTATATGTACTAGCTCTTATTTCCAATACTTTTTCTTTTGTTCTGACAGACTTTATTTACGCGATTTCCATGCGCGCAAAACAAGTCCACGTGGGACGGATACTCCGCGTAAATTGAGGAACGGCTGTACCTATAACGAGGAACTTGTAATAATTAACCTTCTGATATTAACTATTTGTTTATAAACTTCCTGGGTATGTAAGATTTTATAGATTAAAATGATAATAAATTAACAGTCTATAATTCAATTACTTGGTTACAAAGGAGTGATACAATTGTAAGGCGTAATGAAATATATTAAAGTGATATTAAAGTGGTATCTAAGAGACCAATCGCTCGTTAAAATGTTCTCCAAATTGCGTGTACCAATTTGTCTCAAATTGTACCATATGAATCAGGAGACTCTAAGGTAGGTTCTGAAACTTGTGAAATTTCATTGTTTATATAAACCCTGGAAAATATATATGAACAAATTTTCTTAAAATTGAAATTTTATGAGTGGAAGGACTTTCCTTATAGCCTCCATATTCACGTTGTAAAATTTGAATCAATTCCGTACACTTATTGTTAGTTCGGAGAAAAGTTTCACTAACGAGACCTCTTTGTCACCACTTTCATGTCACCTTAAAATTCCGTAACGCCATGTGACATTGAAGTAACGTAATGTTTTCGAGTTATTATGTCTCACTGACGTTTTCGGCAGCAGAAAAATAATTCATAGTCATAATTAAATATTTTACTTGCGCGAGTAACTGTAAATCCTTGAAAATGGGATAGCAACATTCTTTTGCAGACACAATTTCGTTGGGTGGATAACTCAAAAACTGGAGCAACACAAATTACACCCTGAGGTAGCGATATTTTTTTACTAGCGACAACAAACTGTACATTGCTAATTTAATTGAGGAATAACAACAATAATTTCTCGGCTATTGCTAGAAATTTTGTTTGCTAATTTAACAAGTGTTTTTCAGAGAACGCCCTCACACGATTACATCGACGTTTGATACAAATACAAACGTTTTTGCTACCAGTGCAATTATTTTCGCGATAAGAGCAAGCCATTGTCAACAATGTTATACTTCGTTAAAAGTACAAATGTTTTTTATTATTCGTGTAGGGATGAAAAGGGCCGTGTTATAGAACGAGTATCGAGAAACAACAGAAAATAACAGTCAATGGCAGGATACGAAGTTAACATGATTTGTGACTTATTAATTCGATTCCGCTACATTACGCCGCAAGAAACCTAAATATGACTCAGATCGCTATTAACTTGTACATATTTGTAGGATTTCCTGAAGTTGTCTCGCTCATTTTTCATTTGAACTAATGTGCCGTGGCTTTCCGAAACAGATATTAGAAATCGAGCCGTACTATTATGACGAACGATTATATGGCTAGGGAGACCAGTCTCCGAGCAATAAATCTTTATGTCCGCCATAAAGTGTAGCGTCTGCTGCAATTTAAATCGAAATTATCACGTGGAAATAAAGTCGGACAGTATGAAAGCCCATCGACGACCTTATCGCGTCATCTTGGGGTTACGATGAAATATTCAAGTAAGGGGAAAATATGAATATTGGTAATAAAATATCGTTTCAAAATATTCGAAGAGTTATACGGTAGAAAAATAAAGAGCAGAAAATTGTATTCCATGAAACTGAGCCTGAAAGTCTTGAAACTCAACTCGATGTCGCTCTCCAGATTGCAAAGTTTATGGCAGACTTCTAAGCCGTGCCGTAAGGATTCAGATGCAGAAGTTGAAAGAATAGCAGATATGGACTAAAGTTCCATAAATAAAGCGACCAGGTGGAGACAATGGAAAAACCTTTAACGCAACCCACCGGCAAGTCCTTTCCATACTCTATAACTTGTTGGAACGTCACGGAATTATTTTTCAGTCGGTCGATTATTCTCTTAATCCTCCTTTTTTGTTAACTCTTTCGTTTCATCGCTCATGTATTAACTTACCTCACTTTTCGGACATTTACAATATCTGACTGAAATATTATTACATTGCATTGTTATAATTTAACGTAAAGTGTCAATTAGTATAATTGTGAATATTCGACACGAAGTAAAATTGATATAAAAAATTAATTGAAACTTAAGTAATTCTAATTAATACACGTTAAATATCACTAATGCCGGCACATTACGTTTAATTAACATTAAAATAAGTGTTAATTAAAACAATTTCACGTAATGTACGTGTCGATTATTCTCTTAAGCCTCGTTTTTTGTTAATTCCTTCCTTTCGTTGTTCTTGGATTAACTTACCTCACTTTTGGATCATTTACCATCGACATCAGCCTGAAATACCATCACGGTACATTGTTATAATTTAATGTAGAGGGTCAATTAATATAATTGCAGTCTAATGCAGATATTTGACATGTGTTAAATAAAATCGAAATAAAATTTAATTGAAACATAAGTAATTCTAATTAATACACGTTAAATATCATTAATACACGTAGAATACTTTAATTAACATTAAAATAAGTGGTAATTAAAACAATTTCAAGTAATATACGTTGAATATCCGGAGTTGGACTAATTTTCGACGTACTTTAAATTACGATCGCGTATTCTTGATGGTATTTAAAAATAATTTTTATATTAAACTTATGATCCTGACGGGCGTTAAAGGCGCCCATGTAGCCGAATTTGCAGAGAATAAAGGCGGTATTTTACGCAAACACATCATGCAGATTCCATACCCTCGCAGTGCCATTATTTTCAACTCGAGAGGGGAAGGAATGGCATAAAGTTTGTGCGCAGCGGTGGAATATCATAATATCTCCTGATCCCGTCACGTTCCTCTCGTGACATGGCCAGCATGCGTAACGTACGCATTCTGCCCACACTGTCCACCAACGGAAGCAAACTACCACGAAAACGGGAACGCGACTTGTCCCGCCAATATCGAGACACCTGACTAGTAGTTTCCATGACTCGTCCAAGTGGAGAGAATATCCGTAACGTGACTTTTTTCACCTATAAGGGAATAAAAAATTATTCGACTGACCCTAACTTCGGAATTGGGCCCAGGGGAAGCATTACAGACTTCCGGAGCACGCCGAGGAGAAATATCGAACACCGTTCAGCAATAAATGTCGCTCTTGCAAAAACTGAAATATCGAAATATCAATGTGAATATAAATAAAAAACGTACGGAATAATATTAATTCTCGGGATTTCCACCAGTGGCCGAAAATTAAAAGTGAGAAATTAATTGTATGGATTTAATTGCCGCAGCTGACAGGTTCTATTAAATATGTTGGGCATTTTTTGTGTTATAATAACTAGACATTTGATTTTTCATCATCCCACTGTTAATCATTAATCCTACGTAATAAATCTATTTTTACATATAAAATTTGATACATAAGGCTTTTTAAGATTCCTTTGTCTAAAGACGAATAACAATTTTTTAAACCAATTTTTATACAATTTTGAATGTAGGATACTATTATAAGGATTATTCCGGAAAATTGACGATTTCGTCCAATCGTTCAATTCCGCGGGAAAATTCCGATTATGGACGATATATCACTCAAAGATGCCATTTCTTCGGGATAAAACCTTATGACGTCAATATGCTGTTTTTAAAATTACATTAAAATTAGTTGAAAGATGAAAAGGTTACTTCAGTTTAAAGGAAGGAGTCTTAAAAAGGAGCCCTTGTATGTAGCCCTGCTATTTCTAGGTGTTGCCCTTTTATCAACCAGCATTGTAATTATAAATGAAGGTTCTTGTAATTTCGACCTACTTTATTTCTCTATTATTACCAGATTATAGGCCGAGAACTTGACGTTAGGTACCTCGAAGTCAATCCATAGAATTAATTACTGCCCGTGACGTATCGAAAATCCTAATTCTTCCATCCTAAAACTCATGTTCGTACCATTAACGTATCTTGCCCCTTCTCCAACTGGAGCTTCTCTGGTCACTTCAACAATGCACGAACAACTTCTGGAATTAATTCTTAATCCTAGACCCCCTCTCTTCGGTATCAGGGTGATCTACACACCCCCGTCCTTGCACCATCCCCTGGAATACATCGTGACACCCCACATAGGTACAACGTAGATACCACATGGGAACACCATGGCCTACATGTGCCTCGACACATGGGCACGCCATAACCCCTACATACTCATCCTCACCTCGTTCTCGTCTTTCCAAGAGAGGACCAAGAGGCCTAAATATCCAGTCGGTCATCCCGGCGAGCTCAGCCCTGCTCCCTCGTCCAAAATCGATGGAGCTTAAGTTCCCGGAGGAACATGGGGGTGTACTTAGACCCTTCATGCTCTTCTCTTCGCCCTTTTTGCAGCCCATCTCGTGGAGGCATTGTGAACATCCCGTTTATGCGCGTTCCTCTCGAGAGACGCATAGACCCGAATTGATACCGATATCGATATGCTTTGACTTATTAATTGAATCGAAAAAAAAAGGATGGTCACTCAAAGCGAAATTTTGATCCTACTGAACACTTCTAATTGTAGACCTCGAATGGATTTTAAAATAATATAAAAGGCAACTTCTGTACGTTTGTCGTCCTACAAAGGCTTTGACCTTAAAAGTGGCAGACATTTCCATTTTTTCCTACTTGTCGGCCTGAAGTTGGTCATAAAGTGAGATGGAAATGGCGGCTGAGGGGTTTCTGTAACACTTTTCTCTGATAAGGTTTAGTGAACCGTTTAAAATTTCATCGCAGGAATATGGGGACTCGAAGGAAGGAATTAACTTCCTTGAAATTTCATTCTTTAAAGTTGTTTATACATTTTTTTTCTTTACTTTTTGTAAAGAATGAGATTTTATGGGTAACAGTACCTTCCTTGAGGCTCTCATATTCGCGTGAATAATTTTAAATTATTTGACACACGCAATTTAGAGAAGTATCGTTAACAATGGACCCCTCGGATGTTGCTTTTACATCACCCTAATTCGTATTAACACTAGGTTTACGGGCGTTTTTTATATACCTGTTTCTACGAGCACCCGTCAAATTGACGGGTAAACGAAAACACGCATTTTCTTTAAAAAATCAATTTATTCAAATTAAGTCTGTGTTAAACAACCCTAGGCTTTACGTTTAAATAAATTATTAATAAGTAAAAAGTCCTTTTTTAACAATTATCATGGAAACGATTGGAATGCTCGTCCTCTCATCCTCGGAGTCAAAACTAGAAAGAATGCGCATCCTTTTCTTGCTACGACACCCTTTCAAGAAGTTTTCCTCTTCACTATCCGAAGATCCTTCTATTTCTCCATTTTCAATGCAAACTTTCACTCTCATCTTCGCCTTACACTCACTGCAACGAAGCAAATATATATGGATTGTTTATGAAATTAGCTAGTCCGTCAATTTGACGGGTTTCGTAGAGATAGGTATACTACATACAGATTTTAATAATTAGAAGGCTTAGGAAAAAATAATTGTGTGTACAAATTCTTTGGATGAAATGATTAATTTACGATACAAAAATGGTTAAAATCAATGCTATGGTTTTTTCGGTATTTCTTTTTGATGTTTGAATTCCGTCAAATTAACGGGTCCCGTAAACCTAGTGTTAACACTTTAACGACCGCTCACACAACATGTGTGTGATAGCCGGAACAACCGTTAACGACCGCTCACACAACATGTGTGTGAATTGTTGTTGTTTTTTGTTTTATGTTAACTTTTTCGTGAATTCAATAAAGTTCTTTAAAATGAATTCTTCAAAAATACTGCCGGCCCCTGGCGACGTTTGACTGCGTAGACGGACGGTCGTTAAAGTGTTAAGGTCGTAGTACGATCGAAAGTAGGACTTGATAAGTGAAATAAGACTAAATGAGGGCTTGCTTACGTAACATGGATTCAAAGGATTAAAATTTCTACTTGAGCAGTGTCGAAAAAAAGAGTATCGGTACGTACTCGTATCGAATCAAAATGTGCACAATAAATATACGAAACTGGTCGCACATAAAAAGCATGAATTAACCCTATGCAGGACAAGATTCTGAAATTATTTTATAAACGTTGTTACCCTCGACGCAGGACCCCAAAAGGTTAAGCAATGCAAAAGAAGAATGCCGTTGTGAACAAATTTCCTTAACAATTAAAACACATTTTAGTTATTAATAGCGTTTACGCGGTCCGATCTTCATTCGATTCGACTTGAGTACTTTTCATCGATTCCATGTATCGAGGTAGGGAGTATCGATGCCGAAAGTACATAGCATCGAAATGAAGGTATCGAGTAAATACTCGTATGGACTTGTGTTGGTTTTCCACTGGCGGCATACACGTTTAATCGCGAGCGAGCGAGCGTGTAAACGACATCTCGCGACTCCTTCGCCGAAGGGCTGTCCCAACTTCTTGAAATTCATTTCCTGTCTGACAAGAAATCGCCCTCGAAATTCATCTCGAGACGCGTGTCGACTCCGGAATGTTTCTGCATACTTCGAGCCGGATGCGACGAAAAGCAACGTTAACTCGCTCTGAGTGGCCCTCGTAGCTTCTCCATGAAAGGTAAAACATATCTAGTCTTGACATAAACTCGGAATTGCAGAATATTACGAGTCGAGGTGTACTTCTATTTCTAGCACGGGATTTTACAACAGAATTTTACGAATAAATTCTATTGCAACGTAAAAAGTGTGTGAACTTCTACCCAAGAAGAGTCTTCGAGACGCCTCAATTGAAATGTTAGCCCTACTTTGAACCCGAGGAACGTAAGTCCTCTTTTGGTCCTATTTCACATTTTCAGTCCTACTTTCGACTTTGAAAATGTCCCACTTAATACGAATTTACGTCCTACTTTAGGCCTATGAGCAGAGAAATAGAAATATCTGCCACTTTGAAGGTCTAAAGGAAGATTTCAACTGTGTAGAAGTTACCTTTCTTTGTGTTATCTCAGAACCCACATTCTTTTTAAAGGCCTACACACAGGTTCCAAGTAGGATGAAAATTTCGACTCGAGACTAGAAGGTGTGAGAAATGTTTTAGATATTATAATTTTCATGATAAATTTGCGTTTACTTCTTGTAATTTAATTGACTGCAGAGGCCATCATTGCAATAAGGACGAAATTTAAAATGTTTATTACAGTCAGGGTTATTACATCCAATGTCATAAATATACTTCTTTCATTCTTTGCATACGTGTTTAAATATTTGTGAGGTTTTGATTTATGAATGTATGCACTTTCAAGCTACAGTTTACAAGCGGTATAGGGTCAATCTCTGGATGGATTCAATAATTAAGCACTCTGTAAAGCTGAGGTAATTTTTGCAAAGGGGGAAAAGTACTGTACAGAAAAAAAAAGAAAGATATAAATTAAATTACGACATATTGAGACATTGAGTTTCCGGTAAATACAGTGCAACGTAGAACCTTGTTTCTCGCTCCATACGTGCTCAAAGTACTGCTTAAATCTTTTCTGGGGAAGAATAGAAGAGATTCTTATCTCTGCACCTAGATAAAGCATGTCTAAGGAAATGCAGCAATTAGGGAGCTAATCAGATTCACCGAAGCATGGCCAGGGGACTAATTTGCAATACGAATGCAATCTGCTATGGAGAACCATGGGATGGGAAGGGGAGAAGGAGCAGAATGGAACTGTAGATAACGTCTAATGCGTTAAGCGTAGTTCTGGGAATACTTATATGAGAATGTGCATACAAGTGCATAACGGTGCAGCGGAGCATGGGGCAAATGGGGTATGTCGAAAGATGTACACACGGAGAATATAATGTTGGCACACGTTTAAGTTAGATAACGTGAAAGAGAGATGTTTCGTGTCTATGATACATTGTTTAAAAATGTTGTATCTGTGCGAAAAGTACAGAACGATACACGTCGAGGCGAACAAAATGAAATTATTACGAAAACAAAAAAGTGTCACGAATTCAATTTTTCAGTTATTATAAAATTAATTATTATGATAAATTATTGCAAAAGTATTGAGTATATGCCGAGGTTTCATGTCGTTCAACAATTATCGAAGTCACGTAGAAATTTTTACATCTCGACAATTATTTAAGGCTAGGAAAGTTATCCAATGGGTTTATTAAAATATATTTAACGACATAATATGTACAAATTAAAGAAATGCGGACGTTTCGTTCGATCGTTTCGTTATACGAAAATGTTTGTTTTAATGTTACATTACCGCATCGACCCGATGTGTTGGATTCGTCCATGTATAGAACTTTAATTTCAATGGGCGTGGTAAATTGGGGCATTAATACCTAGATATCAATCTAGTATTGTCTTTTGACATGCGAACCGAATATCTATATTAATCCCCCTTCCATAGCCTTAAAATTCGATGGAAAGGTGGAAATTGAAATAGGGCGTACAATACGTCCCGGGAAATGAAATTGAAACAGATATCAGATTCTTCGCGTGTCCATCCTACAACAATAGGGCATCGCGTACATTTTGGGGGTTAAATCCATTCTACGGTAGAGCATAGATAACATTAGCGAATAGAATTACGAGTTAATTCTTTCGGTGTACCAAATTATGTACGGGAGCCTTAATATCTAGCTGATAGTCCGACTGGTCGATAAGGCGTATCATTTGATGTTATATAGGAAAATGTCAATTACTCGATATGTAGAATGCAATACCGCTTATATACTTGGTGACATTTCTCTTTCATAAGGAACAAATCGGTGAAAGAAAAGATTGTAGTAGTAGACAACCGAAATCAAAATAAACATATATATATAAGTTGATAAATTAAGTACTAAGTAAATAAACGAGTAAATATTTAAAAAAAGAAACAATACAATGTGCGACCTCTATTTCACACAGTCAAGAGGCACTGTGTTAAAATAAATATGCGATAGTGTATGTTCTTACAGTATTTTCAAAAAGAGATTGGAATTTTCGTGATTGGGAAATTTTTGAAACTAATAAAACAACCGCTTGGCGCAACTTTTGGCCGATCTTTTACATTCCGTTGATCAGTTTCCGGATAGGAAATTCTTCCCTTGTTCGTTCTGAAATAATAGAGTAGCGTAGATATTTTAGAAGTCAAATCCGTACAACAAGAAAGGAGAAACAGCATTAGCTAATGAAATTACAAGTTAATGCACCACCCAATGCACCAAATTATGCAAGGACGCCTCGATATCCAGCTGTCGGGGCGATTGATCGATAAGGTGTATCGGTCGGCATTAAAAGGGAAAATATTGGAGATTTCTCGACGGGTAGAATATGTTCTCACGGCATCTTCGAAAGGAAATTGGAGTGCTCGCGATCGAGGGCTTTTCGCGGGGTGCTGATGATTCGTTGGGTGGCGCAATTTTTCTACTCGTTTTTTTATTATCAGTTTCCAATACCGAGTAGGCCGGGTGATCTTAATTAAATTGGTAGCTGGCGCGTAAACGTGGTCAAGGATGTGTTCATTTTTAATACTTCCGGCAACTAACTCTTTTCCTCTTGCTTTTATTTTTCGTGAAATTCGCCGATTTGCATGTGATTAACAGGACGTAACACCGAAGGTGTTACAAATTATTCTGCCTCAATGTCGAGTTTAAAGGGCTCTGTTCAAAATGTGTGTCAATGTCTAAAAAAGGAGTTTAGCATCAACTTTGTACGGAAACACCCAGTCTTACAAAAAGATGGACCCGATTTTAAGGAGATGTGAAAGTGGCGTCAAAGAGGTTCATGAAACTTTTCTCCGAACTGGGGGTACCAAATCGTTTCAAACTCTCCAACGCGACTATGGAGGTTATAAGAAAGGTCCTGACACCGACGAAATTTGAATTTTTTTTTAATTTGTTTATAGATATTTAAAAAATTTTCACAATAAATTAAATTTTATGGGTGTCAGGACTTTTCTTACAGTCTCTATATTGACATTGTCAAGTTTGAAACGATTCGGTACATTCATTTTGAAGAAAAGTTTCATAAACGATTGATCCCTCGGATGCCACCTTTACATCCCCTTAATACAATTTTCAACACAAATCGAACTGTTTCTTTGCTACATTGTGTATAACGATAACATTACGATTGCATTTTTTTTCAGCTCATGATTATCGGACATTATAGCCAACGTGACTAGATATTGAAAATACATTTAAAAGCAATGTGAAGATCGATCCATGTAGGTCGAATCGACACGTTTAGACACTGAAAAGTGTGCTTCGAGCAAACTCGATCAGCGAATTCGGAGTATATAAATATTGCCCCACTTTCAGCGTAACTTTCAGGAAGTGAGTTCCATTACTCCCGGGGGAACTCGCTTTGACACTTCGCTTTGGCATGATTAGATGGACCCTTCAAGCCCGGTAAAACAAGAAACGCATCGGCCTGGGTTGAACAGTTGAGCGGGAAACTGTAACTCGGATGGTTTTACAACATGCAGAGCTGCGTGTGTTGCGTGCCACACTTTGAGGGTCCCTCCTGCTTTCGTCGCATAAAATATTAATATCATTATAGCCGCCTGTCCAGGGGTCCTTTGTCTAATTTACTCGTCCCCGTCTGATATTTTCCGAAATGGAGGGACCTCTCCAGCTCGTTTCTCCATTTCTCCCTAGTCCTGCCTGCGTTTTCTGAATCCAACGAGAGCATCGATAAATGCAACCGACCAAGATTGATCACCCCCCACGTGGGATCCTCTTCGTTAATTGGAAAAGTTGATTTTCTTTTTGCATTTCCGATTAAAGATCCTCCTTCTTGCCTTCTAATTCACTTTATTAACTTGCAACTTCTCCCTCAATCTTATTCATTACCCTTTGAAATGGTATCGCTGCGGTTTTCGTTGCCTCCTCGTATAGGCGTTAGTTGGTCGTGTACATTGTTCAAAACATTCGTAACATTTATACACTTTTGCTATAAAATGTAGTCAATTTATAAATTTCATGTCTACAGGGTGAATCAGTACACATTTATTATACATTTCTGAGTACATTTATGATTTTATACCATCGTACTATAATTCTGCGAAATTATTTATAAAACTTAATATNAAAGTAAAATACAATTTATTATAATAGTAATTTATACATTCGGGTTCTTCGTTGAGATCCTATGAGTTACAGTCTTCGAGAAAAAGATCTGAAGGGCAAGAGACTTATTTAGTTTGACGGTTGCTTAACGAATGGCGCATTTTGCCTTTTGCGATTCCTTCGTTGAGTTTAGCAGACCCTACGTGGTCAAATCTCACGAAAGGAAAGGGGGAATGGAGGTCCGGTCCAGGGTCTTTACCGAAAAATGATACCTAGGTCCAGCGTCACCGTGAGAGCATCAGCGTGTGAACTTTTACGTGGGAAATCGCATAACAACTTAAAAAATAGATACAATTTTATAAAATTAGTATACCGTGACCCAGTGAAACTTCCAAAAAATTATAAGATTAAAATATTTTTTGTTGATAGTAATGTGACATCTGTCAATAATTGATAATTAGTAAGCCAGCGGGCCAGGCAGTAATGTAAAAAAGGTAAAACAGGTTATCAAAAAACAACAGACCTTTTGGTATAAATAATTTTCATGAATCAGACGTATTAACTTATTCCATTATATTTTATAAGTCGAATAGAGCTTAACGCGTCCGTTATTAGATTATTAGGTATTTTCTGAACATTTTGTGTAAAAATTAACTACAACCACAGGAATAATATTCCGAGATCAGGTGAATGAATGAAAAACCGAAAGAGTTGCAATTTGTTCGTCAGCCCTGTTCAGTTCATACAAAAAAACAATTGATTCGCGAACGACACTCCTCGACGAGTTGCGAAATCCAATTCGGTGGTTCAATTGAATTTTGTTTTTAAATTCTTCCTGAGATTCTGAGTATTCCTAGAGCTCTTTTTCCGCTTCGCCCTTCCCGACAAATTATTAATCGTTGCCGGCTATCTCTTTTCGAGTTTTAGCGTTTCAATTATTTCACCGCGCGAAATCGGATTATAACCTGCTGAAACGTAATTTATTTACTAATTTAAAAATACGAGGACGAAGATATGAAAGCATTGATCGATCGCTGGGTTAAATACTGCTTACATGTTTTCGTGGCCTGACTACGAATATAAATCAGTATACAAAAGAAATTATGAACGATGTAATCGCACAATGTTCATTGTCGAATTTTCCTAAAAGTTTCAAACTTTTAATCACGCTCATAAATTACATATCCAAAATGATCACAGCTAAAGCTCACCTGCCGAATCTTAATTAATTCTCTGTTGGCTGTAATTATATGTGCGAAATTGATATCTTGTATCGATTACTCGTGTAGTATATCTGCACCAACATCTATGCCTTTCACAACGAAGCAGAGCATCGATGTAACTTAAGAGGATTAAATCCTGATTAGTTGATATCGATATGCCCTGAAACCTTTCAACAGGCTTAAGCTCGGGGTAAATATTAAACAGTATGCATCTAGGCTCCAGGTAAATATTAAATAATATGTATCTAAGCTCGGAACAATATATTAAACGTGGAATAAATTTTATTTGACCTGTTAAAGAATTTCACAAAATACATATAATCGTATACGTCTAAGCGATCGAAAATCGGTATACAAAAGTATACGATATTTCTCACACATGTCTTACAACGGTCGTACATTCGTTTATGTTGACTGCACATGAACTCTCGCAAATGTGATCGAAAATTAGTATGCAAGAATTTTTAAAATTCAATATACGTGCTCTCTAAAATTCGTATACTTGCATATTAAAATCCTGAATAGTGTGTCATATGAATATTCGAAATGGGGTATTTTTAAGAAACTTTGACTACATCTATACTATATTTTCAATTAATATTTCCAGCACTGTATGATATAGCAAGATAGAGAATGGATACACTGATAAAAATGCCCATGTAAATTTACGTGCCTAATCATAGGTTATTTTGTTCCCACAATAAATTACAGTAAAATTATATTGTCTCTGCAATATCACATTCAGCATCTAAGTTAAGTTGGAGAAAACTATAACGTAATATCTAATTCAAGTAAAAATGTACTAATCCGATAAATATACAATGTTACGTGTATGTATATATTTTCTAATTTGTAATTTTTCCATTTCACGTTTTTCTATGTAAACCTTCACTCATGAGGTATGTAAAAAGATGTGTAAATTTCCATCGAATTTTGTCAGCGTTACCTCCCTATTCGTCCTCTCTTCTGTTCGTTGTCTTCAAAAGAATATAAAGGGAGTGATCTTCATTTTCGACGTCCATTAAGGTAATCCACACCTGAAATCGGATTGGTCTCATAACCGGATTCCTAAGTTTCTGTCAAATTTGGCAAACGCGGTTTATCTTAATGAACCAAGAATAAAGGGCAAGGTTACGCCAGATTACGACAGATTAAGGTGAAGTGAAACACGTCGAGGAATTTGATCAACGTCGATAAAGAAGATTTTTCTAAATGCCTACGTTGCCGACGTTCGTTATTATATTGACAGCTGGGTCGAATTACATTGAATATTGTACCAAATGGCATACTCCACCTGTCGTTTTCGTACAATAATTATAAAGAAATCGAAGTAAAACTCCAGAAATCCTCTGGATTCATGCCTTCTGGGGCCCTAATTGACTGCGGAGGGACCCCCTGCGCCATCTGTGATTTCCAGGTCAATTATATTTTCACTCAGAGATCTCGTATTCCCATCGTTTTGGCATAGAAGCGCATACAACACTTTTTTTGCCTTTATCCCGTTCAAATGCGAGTTTATCGATTACCAGAGTGTTCTAAATTGTCGTAAAATTGTCCTGACCCTTTCGATTCTCATATCAGAGCCTTCGATAATTGTATATCGATCGAAATATGAGAGCTCGACGCCATTTTGGTTCTGGTCTGGATTGAGTTAAAAAATTTGTTTGAAAAATCCAAATTTTGAATGTGTCAGGACAATTCTTAGATGATCAGGAGTGATGTGTCAAAGTTTCGGACAGTTTGGTCTAATACCCTTAAAAAAAAGTTTTGTATTCGAATCGACTGATTTGAAGGATGTTTCACTTCACCTTAAAGTTAATTCCGGTAATCAATCGAGCAAGATCACTCGATTCCACGGTTCCAAGCCTCGGAAATGTCCTGTCCATATTCACTCTCGAAAGATATCCTTTTGACGTGAAACAATACCCTCCGCTTCCCTTGCCTCTGTCGGCTCTCTTTCATCCGACGATCCTCTATTATCGTTGAGTCGCTCGGTATAGAAACGGGCTTCGCCGGCCGAGGAAATATATATCTTCTCCCGTTAAAACGCCAGCAAATGGGCTCGATCATCGTCGATTAAAAAAGAGAATAGCCCAGAAATGGCCGACGATCGGTTCTACCGACGACTCGGTTTTTGTCTTAATTGCCAATCGAGTTTTCCCCGACCTGGGAAATCTTAAAACGATCCGAGTTCACCATTCAGGCCTGAATTCCCTCTTTTTATCGCCACCTAGTCGCCATTGTAGAAAGGTTTTTATTCGGAAAATCATTTCGTTGATTAAGCATATGAAGGTACAACGTCGCCCTTGAATACCTCTTTCGATTTTCGCGAATTCTCAACTTTCCTTATTTCATTTCAAATTACCGAATAATGTTCCGGTGATTACAGAAATGGCGAAGCTTTTTAGATGGAGCATTGGACATCTCTACACGAGTAATTAAAAATATTCGTGCAATTTAAGAAAACCAATTTGAATTAAACTTAGAAATTTTGTATGATGATATAAGTTTATAATGCTTGCAAACGTATGAATTAGTTTCGAATTTTTACATTTTATTGGACATTTTTTAAATCAACTTGTAAAGTTAAGAAGCATTCATATATACGATGTTTTAAATATATCCATGACGGTATTATAAATTTAGTATACCGTAACAAAAAAATTCTTTCACATGACATATTAACTTGTTGCAGTTCTTTTTAATCATATATAGTGTATTGGCGCTTTAACCCTTTGCGATTGGCAAATTTTTCTGATGAGAGTACCAGATAGTCGAAGCACATTTAGTCGGCTGGCGACGCCGACTTCTACGATGCTCTGAAAATGCTGCCACTGTGGCAACACCGATCGCAAAGGGTTAAGGTGAAGTGAAACATTCTTCAAATCAGTCGATTCGAATACAACACTTTTTTTTAAGGGTATTAGACCAAACTGTCCGAATCTTTGACACATCACTCCTGATCATCTAAGAATTGTCCTGACACATTCAAAATTTGGATTTTTCGAAAAAATTTTTTAACTCAGTCCAGACCAGAACCAAAATGGCGTCGAGCTCTCATATTTCGATCAATATACAATTATCGAAGGCTCTGATGTGAGAATCGAAAGGGTCAGGACAATTTTACGACAATTTAGAACACTCTGGTAATCTATAAACTCGCATTTGAACGAAATAAAGGCAAAAAAAATGTTGTATGCGCTTCTTTGCGAAAACGATGGGAATACGAGGTCTCGGAGTGAAAATTTAATTGACCTGGAAATCACAGATGGCGCAGGGTTCCCTCCGCAGTTAATTAGGGCCCCAGAAGGCATGAATCCAGAGGATTTCTGGAGTTTTACTTCGATTTCTTTATAATTATTGTACGAAAACGACAGGTGGAATATGCCATTTGGTACAATACCCAATATAATTCGACCCAGCTGTCAATATAAAAACGAACGTCGGCAACGTAGGCATTTAGAAAAATCTTCTTTATCGACGTTGATCAAGTTCCTCGACGTGTTTCACTTCACCTTAAATGTGAGCATCATTGAACGAACGTTTTCCGGGTCATTGGCTCCAGGTTGACATTGATGGAGCGTTCTTGTAGAGTCCAGGAAAATTAGGTCTTATTAAAGAAAAATTATTAAACTTTTGAAAATTGGCATGAACCGTCCGTCATGGCGAAGAGATCATCTCGAATGGGATTTAATACTCGTTTAATCTGTAAAAATGTTCTAATTGTTGTAAATGTTCCTATAAAATGCATATCCCCGCGTATGTGATTTTTTGAAAATCTCTCAACAGTGTTTCCTTCAACTCCGGTCCTGACTTTCTCGAAATTCTTGTGTCTGCGGTCACAAAAAGGGGCAGCCCTTATTTCCGCCATCTGAAAGACTCCGCGACCTGTTTACCATTTCACACAACCTAGAATAGCCTCCTCTGGGCTCCGGTTTTTAATAAAATTCAGAAGCAAAAAGAATCAAGGCCCGGCAGTTCATATTCCGCAGTAACTGCACCAATTTTGACACACTATATTTCATATTTACCCTGCTCACCAAAAAAAAAAGTTACGCAAATTAAAAACTAACATATGTTTTTAAGGCTAGTGTTATGAGATAGTCGTTCAATATTGGTTTATAAATACTTGTAATGACCGAGATCCAATCATGGTTTCCTTTCGTTATAACAGCATATGCACTCATCTTTCACTTTTTCACTCAGCGAACAAATCACTCTCTATAAAGAAAGGGAATTCTTCTAAACATGTTATCAACGAAATATTTGTAGGACCGATTGAACGAAGCTAGGGCAAATTTTAAATGATATTCAATTTTCTTGAGCTTAGCTTCAATCAAGTTATTACTATTTATTATCGTTAGATTCTCTGTATAGGAACGTCTTGGAATGAAATGTGGATTCACTTCAAATAATGAAAGCCTTGGGCAAAATTCATAAAATTCCTGTAGTAAGGTCAAATTTAGTAGATTTATAGTAAATCTGATGTTTTCTTTAAAACCTCGACACATATATGCGTATAATAGTATCGAGTGTATTTGCATCTAAAGCATCGCCTGCGTCCTGCGGTTTATGGAGAACATTATACGGTCGAATAATACTGGGAAAATTGTCAGAATCAGCAAGTAGCCGCCAGGTTTCGGCACATCGTATCGATACGCATATTGTTATCGATCGAACGATATTGGCCTTCGGGGAGGAGCTGAAATCGATGCGTGGCCAATGTTACAGAAGCATATTCAAATCCGCTCATTGTTCTTCCACCCTCGTGTGCTCGTGAGGTACGGCGCGTAGGTGGAGTCACGCACGCGGGATGAAACTACGGTGTTAATTAGTAATCGTTGACTTCTAGGGACTCCCTGCAAACCGCCGACCGCGCTGCGATTAAATGCAAATGAAGCTAAAACCCCCTCGTAGGTGACTTTACGAGGCTAGCCGTTTACGGGCACCAGCTATTTCAGTAGCCCGGCTCCATGTTGAACCTCGAATAATAGTGGGACAAAGGATCGAACTTGGGATTCATCAATAAATGTCTTGACGTTTGTTGACACGGATAACCCTGGTTAATTAAGGTGAAGTGAAACACGTCGAGAAAATTGATCAACGTCGATAAAGAAGATTTTTCTAAATGCCTACGTTGCCGACGTTCGTTTTTATGTTGACAGCTGGGTCGAATTATATTGCGTATTGTACCAAATGGCATACTCCACCTGTCGTTTTCGTACAATAATTATAAAGAAATCGAAGTAAAACTCCAGAAATCCTCTGGATTCATGCCTTCTGGGGCCCTAATTTACTGCGGAAGGACCCCTTGCGCCATCTGTGATTTCCAGGTCAATTAAATTTTCACTCCGAGACCTCGTATTACCATCGTTTTAGCATAGAAGCGCATACAACACTTTTTTTGCCTTTATCCCGTTCAAATGCGAGTTTATCGATTACCAGAGTGTTCTAAATTGTCGTAAAATTGTCCTGACCGGAGTGATGTATCAAGGTTTCGGACAGTTTGGTCTAATACCCTTAAAAAAAAGTGTTGTATTCGAATCGACTGATTTGAAGGATGTTTCACTTCACCTTAACGCTCTGGTTACACGTTTTTAATCTGGACGAAAATGTACGATGCGAAAGCATCCTTTATCACCGACTACTTGTAATCGTGGAAATTAAGTACTAGGCTTTACGTTGAATAATAGCGGGATAAAAATCGAACTTGGTATTCACGAATAAATGTCTCGTCGTTTGTTAACACTGATAACTCTGGATAATCAGAGCTTTGGTTACCCGTCTTCAATGTCTGGACATCTGGACGAAAATATAAGGCACGAAACCTTCTTTTTTCACCGCCTACTTGTAATCACAGAAATTAACTACTGGACTTTAGGTTGAACATCAAATAATAGCGGGACAAAAAATGGAACTTGGTATTCACCAATAAGTGTCCCGTCTTTTGTTGACACAGATAACCTGGATAATTAAAACCCTGGTTACACATTTTCACTGTGGATGGAAATGTAAACCGCGAAAGCTCATCTTATCGCCGCCTACTTGTAATCGTGGAAACTACCTACTAGGCTTCATGTTGAGTAATACCGAGACAAAGGATCGAACTTGGTATTCACCAATAAGTGTCCCCTCATTTGTTAACATAGATAACCCTGGATAATCAAGGCTCTGATCACACGTTTTCACTCTGGCTGAAAATGTAAAGTTCGAAAACTCCTCTTTTCACGACCTACTTGCAATCGCGAAAATGATCTACTGGGCTTTATGTCAAACCTCGAACAATAGCGGGATAAAGAATTGAACGTGATATTCATCATAAATGTCCAGTCGTTTGCTGACACAGATAATGACACAATAATAACCTTGGATAACCAAGGCTGTGGTTACACGTTTTCACTTTGGACGAAAATATAAGACGCGAAAGCTCCCCTTAGCCCGGTGAGATCACATCTAATATTTGGGATAAAAATTCAACCTAACAAGAGAGGTGTCGAGGTAATCGTGAGTTCCTTTCTCTCGAAATGTATTTTTTTTTAGTGTTTAAATTTGAACGGAAAGGCTAAACTGGTATGAGGGGAAAATAATTACGGTCTTATTTAACGTTAACGACGCAGAGTTTATTAATTTCGATTCCACGCAAAATCGATAGTTCGACGAAAGTATCGTATCTCAGCGTGCCCTCAATAGTCCGGTAGGAAGGTGCACTTTTCCAATCCAGCCGGAAGAGCCTGCCGAAGAGAAAGCTCAACGTGGAAGCTTTCTTGAAGCACCGCCTACCAGTAATTGCTCGCATTATCTATCCTCAAAGTGCGGTCTCTACCCAACCCATCTCTCATAGAAAATGCGCAATTTCGTATTTACCGATGTACAGATCTAGGGGCACGTAAACATTTTTTAAAAGCCATACCGTTTACAGTTCTAATTAATTAACTCTCCAAATTGTCAAAAGCGATGAAGATCAATGACGTGATTGAACCCTTTACGGGTTAGTTGTCATTGCTCAATGAAGCGAGTTTTTTTATTAAATGTATTAACTCCAAACGGCCAAACCATATGACAAAACCTTTGAAAACACTGCACTCGGAAGAAGTTCTGCTCTAGAAAGGGTTAAGGTGAAATGAAACACGTCAAGGAACTTGATCGACGTCGATAAAGAAGATTTTTCTAAATGCCTACGTTGCCGACGTTCGTTTTTATATCGACAGCTGTGTCGAATTATATTGGGTATTGTACCAAATGGCATACTCCACCTGTCGTTTTCGTACAATAAATATCAAGAAATGGAAGTAAAACTCCAGAAATGCCCTGGATTCGTGGTTTCTGGGGCCCTAATTGACTGCGGAGGGACCCCCTGCGCCATCTGTGATTTTCAGGTCAATTAAATTTTCACTCCGAGACCTGTTATTACCATCGTTTTAGCATAGAAGCGCAAACAACACTTTTTTTGCCTTTATCCCGTTCAAATGCGAGTTTACTGACTACCAGAGTGTTTTAAATTGTCGTATAATTGTCCTGACCCTTTCGATTCTTATATCAGAGCCTTCGATAATTGTATATCGATCGAAATATGAGAGCTCGACGCCATTTTGGTTCTGGTCTGGGCTAAGTTAAACAATTTTTTCCAGAAATCCTAATTTTGAATGTGTCAGGACAATTCTTAGATGATCAGGAGGGATGTGTCAAAGTTTCGGACAGTTTGGTCTAATACCCTTAAAAAAAAGTGTTGTATTCGAATCGACTGATTTGAAGGGGGTTTCACTTCACCTTAATGCCAGTCCACTTTCAAAGTTTCGGACAGTTTGGTCTAATACCCTTAAAAAAAAGTGTTGTATTCGAATCGACTGATTTGAAGGGGGTTTCACTTCACCTTCAATAGATCGTGCTGCATTTATACGAATATTTTCGAGGAAGTTTTCATCGAAAAATCCATCGTAAATTTCTATTTTCATCTCTGTTAATTTATCGCTTCAGTAGTTCTGCGCTTCTCGTTCCGACGTAGCAGTCTTCGATTAATGAGGTGGGAAATCCTTTTTAATCGGAGACTTAGCATCGTGATATAAAATCGATTCGACTATAAACTGTCTATAGATTGTAAGGTGTGACACATGGAGAGACTCTAATCCCTCGCTCACGTAGACCACTTTTGCTTTCACGTGTCGTACGATCCACCTCGAGTGCCTATTCGTGTTTCCTCCCCTAAAATTCAGCAAAAAAGACCATCTCGTGTCAGATCAATAACCTAGTACCTCTTTCAATCCAAGGCCGGCAACATCTCCTTCAAATTCATAAAATGTATCGGGTTTTCCTGGCCCTATTGAATAAGGTGCACATCGATCAAACGTCATTTTTATTCAAAATATTCATAAGATGCAATGTATTTTACTAATAAAAATACCTATATTAAAGACTGAAATATCCAAAAGGAGATTAAATTTTGAAATTACTCAAAATAATGTTATTTTCCAATTCAGTCAATGTCCTGATCTAAATTTGTTGTTTGACTATTTCGACACGCAAACGTTTGGTGGGGCGATATTTCTAATTTTTTAATAATTGATTTTCGATTCTGTTCGCACCGTTAAAGAGTATTGCAAATGTTATATATACTTTAACCCGTTACGGTCCTATGTCGAGACTAACCAATGTTGCATTCAAATTATAAATTTATACGATCATTAAAACTAATATGCAACGTGTGTAAATTTATGAACAAGTTTCAAATCTTGTATTTTCCGAAGGATTTGTTGAATCGGTTTGTAAACTTTTGGAGCATGTACATTTAGTACATCTACGTGTGTATTATAAATTTGGAACATCGTAACTGAATAAAACTTAGTGCACGATTCTTGAATTGATTCCAGGTCTTTTTAATAGAGTATTCCATTTTTCTTCAAATGATATAAGATGTACCGAGGGCGCAATCGGAGCACTTCTAACAAGGAAACATTCCCAAGTGCCCGCCCCCGATCTTATTGATTTTCATATATGTTGAAGAACACAAAAATCTAAGAGATACGTGTTTTTTTATATCTGCAATGGTTCACATTTAAGGGGTGAAACAACCCCCCAAAGTTTGGCGAAAATTCAATTTTTATAACAATTTTTGTAGAAGCAATAGAGGGATTTCGACGAAACTTGGTATAAACGTATTCCGTATAAGGACGGTGAAAACACAATATTGTCCAGCAATGTTACACCCCCCCAAGGGGGTGAACTACCCTTCAGGTGACATTTTTTTCTAATATCTATTAAACAAGCATTCCTACTTATGTTCCACTTAAGCCATGTGATTGCCCACAAAAAATGAGGAAATACATGTTTTTTGCTTTTTGCCAATAATCATTTATACATCGATTGAAAAGAATGGATGTAGGTGGTATACGGGTATATTTCGACTACCTATATTGGATTATATCGTGTCCAATTCATTGTACATAAATCTTGTGAACGTGCTTATTCCTCAAAATGTCCTTGGTTTTCATAGCATGCAATTATTTATAAATAATTTTAAAATAAAGTTTAAGAGACTAAAATAGTTTTGCAACAGATCCGATGACGCAGTCATAACCTGTTTCCAACTAGTAATACAATCTCCTTGGCGAAACGGTAAAATTGGATTTTTACTGTTTTTACGATAATAGAGTTAGCGATATTCGTAAATAATTGCATATTATGAAAACCAACGACATTTTGAGGAATTAGCACGTTCACAAGATTTATATACAATGAATTGGTCACGATATAACCCAATAAAGCTACTCGGAATATACCCGTATACCACCTACATTCATTGTTTACAACCAATGTGTAAATGTTTATTGGTAAAAAGCAAAAAAACACGTATTTCTTCATTTTTTGTGAGCAATCATATGGCGTAAGTGGAACTTCAGTAGGAGTGCTTGTTTAATAGATATTAGAAAAAAATGTCCCCTGAAGGGTAGTTCACCCCCTTGGGGGGGTGTAGCATTGCTGGACAATATTGTGTTTTCACCGTCCTTATACGGAATACGTTTATACCAGTTTCGTCGAAATCCCTCCACTGCTTCTACGAAAATTATTATAAAAACTGAATTTTCGCTAAACTTTGGGGGATTGTTTCACCCCTTAAATGTGGACCATTGCAGATATAAAAAAACACGTGTCCCTTAGATTTTTGTGTTCTTCAACATATATGGAAATCAATAAGATCGGGGGCGGACACTTGGGAATGTTTCCTTGTAAGTGGTGAAACTGTCCAGATTTCACAAAATAACAGGAGAATAAAGGGAGTTTCCCTTTTCCGTCATTTATTATTGATTTACAGTATAAAGTTCGGAAATTCGTTACCCGATGGGTACAAAATTTATCGGCCCGGTAAAACCTTGGAAGTCGAAGTGAGTTACCTCCGCCGTCCATCAAAGTATCTACTAACCACGAATCTACTGTGATGGAGTTTAACTTTGAAAATCGCTTTGACCAGCGTCGAACGAGGAAACAATTTTTTCCCACCGCGAATGCACTTTCATATCTATAGAAATGTATTACTAATTAAAGAATTTATCGACGAAATATTCCAAACTTTAAATTCTCGCCAGATACAAAATTTCCACGTATATAGTCAAGTGTCCTATCCTTTAAACAGAAATTGGACCATTTTAAAAATTGTATTGGCTAACCCAACCAACGTCAAACGAGGAAGCATTTTTTCCCATCGCGAATTCATTTTCATATCTTCAGAAATGTATTACTAATTAAAGAATTTATCGACGAAATATTTCGAACTTTAAATTCTCGCAAGATACAAAATTTCGATGCACGTGGTCGTGTGTTTTAACCCTGAAATGAAAATTGGGTCATTTTGACTCAATGTTATTATATAATCTAGATCGGAAAAGAAAGTATACATATGTTCGTTGAAGATTTTTTGTATACATTTATGATGTGATCAAATTAAGGATTAATTTTTGGGGCTCGCTTTCGGTCATAAAAGTAGCATTAAACGGACGATTTTTGTGTTTCTACGCGAGTTCGGTCATGGAAACTGGTATTAAAAACACATTCGCAGGGAGATCAGAGCCACGTTTCCCGGGAAACTAGCCAAAGAACGCTGATTTAATTTAACGGACTAGCTACCTGAATACAAATTGAGATCCATGGTGCTCAACTGCGTAGATTCTGCGACCAGAAGAAGAGCCCATACTTTGTTCAGGAAACATGTCGAATGTCAGCTAACTCGGGAAACCTCGTAAACTAATTCAAGTTCCTACAGTCATCCATTCGTGTCTTAGCGATCGATGTTGCTGACTCGGATAGATTACCATTGCCCTTGGGAATGATGCCGGATTAAATAGAGATTCATTCTATTTACAAAATCAGATGGCGGCCACAGAAAAGCGTTTACTCGAAATTTAAATACACAACGAAAAATAAATAAGTTATAAGAAAAATGTTTACTTGCTTAAACAAATACGAAGCACTTGAAAATGGACTAGCGATGTTATTTACAGGAATATTTTTGCTGCATCGAGGAAATTGAAATAATTATTCAATATTGCCTTATACTTTACTAAGGACAATAAACCGTAGATCGTTTATTCGATTAAGGGGTTACACTACTTTGACCCATCCAAAAATTACGGTTTTTCAAGAATTTTTTTTTAAGAATTAAGACGTTTTTATCCAAATTAAAGTACAGTAAGGTATTATACTACTATTAAACAACGAAATATTTTTTTTGTATTTTTTTATTTACAAAAATGGCGACTTGAAAGGCGATTTACTAGAGCGCTGCGAAAATTGATGATCGTGCGGTGGGCACAATAACTCAGTCCAGGTTTAAGCTAGGTCAATTAACGAAAAAGAATTAGTTTCTGTAGCTCAAAAGCTAGCGAAATACGTAGCCGTTTTTAAAAATATGCATTTTTCACAAAATGGCATCGATTTGAAAGGAAAGATACGTATTTTACCCTAAATTTCGTTAATTAATGTTGCATAAAAAACGCGAATATCAATACATTGAAAAAAACCATACATATTTCGCTAGATAAACATATCACGAATAAAATAAAATAAGAATCAAGACGATTGATTGAAAATTGGCGGAGCTAGAGTGCCCACCGATTTTTAAAATGCAGTTTTTAGAAAAACGCGTGTAAAGTATAAACGCGTAAAATAAACGCGTAACAATTTTTTTGATTTTTTGAAAATTTCAAAGTGGTATAACACCTTAAGAAAAAAATGTTTAAGATTAAAACGCACGTCACAACATACTAGGGAACATACTTACAGGGGTAAACACACGGGCTACTTTCTTGTCTTCGTGTCCAGGCTCTCAAATCCAAGGAAACATTCAGGTGTTTCATTTGGAGGTCATCAGGAATGCCAAATATGTTCTGTATTTTTCCATTATATTTTTTAATTTATTCTGATTAAATTACATTTCATAACCTACCAACCTTCTTATAGTGATATGGCAGTGACACCTAAGGATGCAACCGCGTGTGAAACTTGTTTGTTAACCGGATGTACAGAATTGTTTGAAAATTTACCACGTGAATATGGAGGCCCTAAAGAAGGTCCTGAGATCCATAAAATTTCATTTCTTATAAAAAATTAAAAAATGGTAAGAAAAAAGTTGTTTAAATTTAATTTATTGGGTGTCAGGACCTTCCGTAGATTCTCCAAGTTCACGTGGTAAAATATCAAACAATTCGGTAATCTCAAATCGGAGAAAAATGTCATAAACGAGACTCCTCAGGCGCGACTTTCGTAGCACCTTAAAGGGGCGATAACAAGGGTAGTTTTATTCCCGTCTTCGCTCCCAGATTCCAAGAAATGTTTCCAAGTGTTTCGTTTGGGGGTCACCAGGAATGGTGAATATATCTTGTACCTTTCCCTTTTTTTTTCCACCCCGTGTCCACTAAAACGCATTCGTAACCCCCTTAAAAAGACGAAAACTAGGGCAGTTTTTTTTCCGTCCTGCCTCCCAGGTTCCCAGAAACGTTTTCAAGCGTTTCGTTTGGAGGTCGTCAGGAATGGCTGCCTCGGTAGAGGTCTAAAACGAGCTCGGCTCCAAAACTGGCGCAAGTTTGTCCGGTCACCTGTTTCGGAACAACCCCCGATCGATGCCGCTTAACCGCGGAGGTCTCTTCGGTTCGGGGAAGCAGCTTTGGCCAGGCGAGAAGAGTCCCTTTCCTTCGTCTTCATCTCGAGGGGCGGTATATACGAGTTTGGGCAACGCAAAAATGGAGGGTAGAAGTAAAAGGGTCGGCAAAGTAAGGGGCACAATGGCGTCGTCGTGGCTGCGAATATTTCACCGATGCGGCCATGGGGTGGAGGTGTCGCAGATGGTGGAGAGTCCTCGAAAACCATCCGGTAGCTCTGTCACTCGCGAGACAAATGGAGAGCTTCGAGGGGTTCCGTGCTCGCTTCGCGAAAACGGCGAAAAATCTGAGTAAAGCCGCCTTCCGCCCCCACTTCCCCCCTTTCCGGTAAACGCCCCCGAGCTCGCGACTCGGGCGAATAAAGTCCTTTCGTAACTCGCGATATCCCACCCCGAAGAGTGGATCCGGATTGGAAATACCCCAGGCCCGTGAATATATTATGAAAATTCACGACGGCTTCCGAACAGATGTTTACCGAACGGAGGCCACCCCCGGCGGAAGGGATATCGGGGCCCCGGGATCCCCTCGAAACTCCAGGAATTTCGATGATCGCGCAAAATCCTGCCGAGTCGTCTTCGGTCCCGAGGGCCGAAGGAGATCGGAACCTTCGGCAATAATTCCATCCTGGAAACGCGAATCTCCTAGGAGGATTCTTCACCCTTATGCTGACGACCGACATTTAACACTAAAGCTATCATCGGCGGATCAATTCATCATTTTTCAATGGTATTGGTAATGGGATTATAAATGGTCGGGAGGTTTAGTGTTAAGGTGATGTGAAAGTGGCGTCAAAGAGGTCTCGTTTGTGAAACTTTTCTCCAAACTGAGTGTACCGAATCGTTTCGAATTTGACAATGTGAACATGGAGGCTATAAAGAAGATCCTGACGCCCATGAAATTTGAATTATTTAAGAATTTGTTTATAGGTATTTTCAAAATTTTGTATGAAAAATAAAATTTCATGAGGATCAGGATTTTTTTGTAGCCTCCATGTTCACCTTGCAAAGTTTTAAACGATTCGGTGCACCCAGTTCGTAGAAAAGCTTCATGGATGTTTCATGGACCTTTCTGATGCCACTTTCAGATCCCCTTAGCACTTTAACGTCAAAATTTTTCCATTTTTCGAACACTTTTATTAGGTTCAGGAAGAAGTTTCCGCCGTTTTAATTCCATTACGTTGCGTAAAAACGGCGGGAATTTATTCCTCAATCTAATAGGAGCTGACATAAAAACTGGACAAATGCGTTCGGAATTTTGAACAATTCAGGTTCTAAAAGATCCATCGTTGAAAAGTATCAAGAAAATCGGTAGCTTTTTGCGCAAGGGCATATCCATATAAGTGCAATGTTATCCTGAGAAAAAAAATGTATTGACATAATGAAATATTTCTTTGGATAGAAACAAAAAATGTTTGGTTAATTCAAAGAATAATTATTTGACTAAAATGAACTCAAATAAATTGTCGTCATCCAAAGAAATGGTGCATCCAATGTATACGAATTTATTTGCGTGAAATAATTATTTTTAGAATTAACAAAATATTCCTTTGGTTCAATAATATTTTTCCTCGGTATTATTTTGTCTCATTACAATTTTATATATTTTAGGCACACAGATTTGTATTAAAATGACGAATACTAGTATAATCATTTCAATTAGTATGTCCGTAAAGGCATTAACGAGTTTCGAGTTTTATGACACTTTATCGGGAATTTGTTACCCTAGCTTGTAAATTTAAATAGCGTGTACATCAATTACATCTTCAAGTGTAAGTTTAGTACGCGTAATAAAATGTCTAGTACACGTTCCATGAATTTTTATTAATAATGTGCAAAATATGAAATCGTGACGTAAATTGGTTCTTCAAAAATTACGCGCGGAATTCGAAATGGATAAAAATTAATTAAGAATAAGTGATGAGGTGCTATTGGGGTGTCGACGGGTGGTGGCACAATTAGTTGTCGAGGGTGATCACAAGAGTGAACACAGGGTTGGTAAACGAATCTGGAGCGATGATCATTTTACTAAGCTGGATGCTCTCGATCTGCCGTGTTTGAAGCGGGTAATTAAAGTGATGCACGTGACTAAAACTAATTGTAAGTATGACTCGAGCCTTCTGTAAAATATTCTCTAAACACGATTTAAGAAAAAATGTTTAATTTTGTTGAGACACGATGAGGGTCGCTCAATTTTGCTTTCGGTTTTGCAAAATGTTGAAAAAATATGGTATGACGTTAACGTTTCGACGATCGTAAACTTGTCCCGAGTTACCAGGATGTTCAAGATAGAATCAATTAAATTGCAAAAGGATAATAACGAGAAAAATCTATCGCGTCCATTTTAATTTGTATAATGTGCTTAATTAAGCATGATACTTCGAAGATAATTATGAATATTGCTAATGAGTCATGAACATTAATTGCATGTTTATTAGGGATTTTGATTAAAGTCGTTCATGCATTTTCAGAGACTCATATCGTTCGATTAACTGTCTGTTTTTAAATAGTTTACAGTAATTACACGTGTGCTTTTATTTCGCAATAATGGAAAAATTAGATATAACATCCATTTTAATTTGTATTTAAGGTTTTATGGATGATAATACTTTTATGATTAATTATGAATATTGACGAATCATGGTTATTTAATTGCATATTTATTAGAAATTTTCATTAGAGTCGCTTGTGCATTCCAGTGACCCATTTGATAAATTGTCGGTTTCGAAAGAGTTTTCAATAATTATACATGGATTTTGGGTCCGCAATTCATGAAAGTTAATCTTTTAACGGTCACCTGTACAGTTTAGTCTTCTCGCGTTATTTCTACAATTTAATCTGCGCATTCGTCCTCTGGGGGGTTAAAGAAGGATCGTAGAAAGAAGGAAACCCGATGATTAATTTACTCACGTGCTTCCATTAGTTCGTGCACGGCAAGAGAGGAGCGAACCTCTGGATTTCATACGTTTCATACATTTTATACACTTCATAAATACTGCCACAGGTGGAATTCATTAATGCACGAGGTATTAAACGCTCCATTTCATTGCTTAAATATTAAACCATCATTATTTAGGTAGGAATTATTAATTCCAACAATGTTTCAAGCAACCGTTTTGCCTCGTTTTCAATTCAAAATTATTCTATAAAATAAAAAAGTCCACTTTTGACACATGAGCGTTAATATTTTTCCTGTCCCTGTATTGATCAGTTTCGACTATTCGCTTTTTCATTTCCATTAACCAAAATCCATGCCGTTCCCCATCACACCATTGTTAGGTAAGGGAGATCGGTTATACATGTAACAATTGTTAGGGGAAAATTTTCATTTGACCCTTTGCCAAAAGATATTTGTGCAAAAAATATCGTACTACAGTTGTAATTGCAGCAATCAGATTTAGTCACTTCGCTGTAGTACTCCTTTCTTACAAGTTACAGAAAAAATTGATTCAAGTAAGCATTGTCTATTGTCCAACCGTAACCGTTGCAACGCGTAAAATGTTAAACACCAAATCAATGAAAATAATACGAATTCTTTGACACAAAACAGCGAGTAAACTTTCACTCCACAGATACTTCACAAACTAACCTGAATAAAATATATAGAAGAGAAAACGTTATCCATATCTCATCTAACCTCAGTCTTTACAATTACAAGTCTTAGAAATAAGAAAAATATCGTCCATTCTTGTCATCCCAAACCGCCCCTAAATCGACTAATCACTTTCCAGAATATAATTTGGGGCAACATTCTGTAAACCATGTTTCTAGTGTTTTACATAAACATTTGTCTTACTCAAAACCACTGTTACAATAGCAAAATGTTACAACAGAACCCGATCTCTCCTCAGAATTTCTTCCGCAGAACTTTTCCTGGGTGTTTGAAAAAGGGGAAGTCAGCTTTGCGATTGGCCTTTTTATCCAAGGATCCCTTTTCGTTTCAGCCCCAGTTCTTTTCTCTCAAATTATCGAAAGTAGTATGTTCCTCCCAATTATCCCGAGCCGAAGTTCTTTGTGCGAGGCATTGTGGGGTCGAAATCGCCCATCGAAACCTTTCGTCGGACTGCGAAGGGTCGAGGGGTTTGTTCTTCCCTTCCGAGCTCGAAATGCGGGATTCATGCGGAACGTTTTCCGATATTTCGAAGGCTGGATATATTCTGGGCCTCGTCGGTGGGGGTTTGTTAAAAGAAACCGTGTCGTTACGAGCCAGCGAAAAAGGAACTCGGTTCGGTGATCGATCGCTCTCCTTTTCGCGGTCTCGCGTTCGGCTCGAAAGAAGGAACGGAGTCATTAATCGTCGAAACGACGATCGGGATAAAATCAAGTCGACGATTTTCGGGGATAAAATCACGCCAAAGCCTCTTCGGAAAATGCGACCTGGACGTTTTTGCCTCGCGGCTCACGAGAATCTTTTAAAAGCCGTTTGCGAATGCATCGACGCTTTTCTGAAACACCGAGCTTTTTTTTGCTACGCTTTCCGCTCTCCGAGAGGAAGTGACCCGAAAAACCAACGAGAAGTTGGATAGCGGAAATAAAGGACGAGAGGATAATACAAGGGCGCGATGTGATTACTTCCTCCTCAATTTTTGGACAACTTCTTGGTGTCTTTAAAGGCAATTTTATACTTTCGGAAAAACCTGGAGAAATTACAAAATGATGTCTCGAGAACTGATCGAGTTCTTATCATTGTTCCAATTTTTTATTTCATTCTGAACGGCATTGCTGGGATTTAACGGCACCAAATCCCATGTTTGTGGAAAATACTCGGAAAGTGGAGTGATAAAAATAATTGTTTACTCATCTCTTGTTTTCCTCTTGCACTTCCAGAGCCATTTTTTATTAATATTATGCAACTAATATTTTTTCGTTTAGATGAATTTGTTTTTTATTTAAGGAATTACTTGCTAATTATCATAATTCTCATGGAATAAATTGGAACGTCTAGAAATACCCCTTGCACTATTGATACTATAATTTTCACGGAGAACTCTGCTGACGTTACATATCCAATTGCGTATTGCTGCATTGACCGCGTGGAGAGCTAATTACGCATCGATAAAACCGCACCATTTAGGTATCTCCTTGTATTCCAATTAGTGCTTCATATCTTCGTCATGTGGGTTATGCGGTGATCCGATTAAGCACCACATGTCGGGCGAAAGCCGATTTTCCGACATGGCGTTGGCGACGAATTCCGGAAACGACATAGCGGGGCTACAATCGGTGACATCGCTACAGAATGTTGTCGAACTTCCTTTAAATTCGGCCAACAAATTTGAGAACTCATTGTTCTACATTTTCGGCATAAAATCGATGTCCCTTGCGTCTGTCTAGCGTGGGATTTTTCTACTGATAATTCAGGACACAAAGTCGCTGTTAAAATGAGCAGTAAATAGAAATGAACTGAAACAATCATTATTTAAATTTATTATCGGCTAAAAAATAAATTATCCATGTAATTTGTGTTTTTTAAATTACTATTATTACCCTGTCCCATTTTAAATGATTCATTAGAATATTTTAACAATTATATCGTTGAGTTAAATGAATTTTTTTTACCGTTCCTGATATTTCCTTGGACGTATTTGATCACAGGATTTGTTTGTAGCAATGCATATTTCTTTGAATCCATTAACTTCTTTCCTCGGTGTACGTTTATGGAACGTCAAATGAAAACATTTAGTCTTTCTCTTATCGTCTTTTCAATATCGCGCCAAAGAGAATCCGTAATTTCTATTTCTTTCGGTTCCGCGTTTTTGATATTTTTCAAAATACCTCTAAGCCCCTTTGGGCATTATTATTTTTCAAGTAAAAGCTACCGTGTATTATTTTCGTTTCGTCGACGTAACTGCGCAGACTGGGACGGCGCTTTTCCATTTTCCGAGCTGCCGAATCGTTAATCGAATGTAATGTTTCTTTTTACTTCTTTTTTTTTTTAATAATAATCCTCGTTGGGGTCTCGAGGCTATATTTTCCGCGTGCGTCACAGGGTGTGCAGACATGTTGGTATGTACATGCCGGGGAAACTCGTGAGCATTCCGCAATGGCAAATTCCGCGCATCACGTTCCGCATAAAGCTGAACATGCATTAATTTTCATACGCGAACCCAAGGGTCTGGATATCCTTCCTCATCATCCTGGAATGATCCTTCCATATAATGCAATAAATTACTCTTTTTTTTTCTTTAAGTATCTCTAAAAAAATGTAACATTTCGTACATCAGTCCTTCACTTTACGCAGATTTCGTATTCCCCGTGGATCTTCTTTATGCAAATGAAAATTGTGTAAACGTTGTCGACCAAGATGAAAACAAAATACTGGAGAGAAAATCAATATAAATTACCGAAATATTTTATATGAATTTCACAAAAGAATGAATAACGAAAGTCCAGGAAAATCCAGTGGTATGTAAGAGTTTTAATTTTAATTGCAATATAACAGTTTTATCTAGCAAACATCAATAATACTTCCTACATTCATTGCGTATCTAAAAACTATTATTTCTTCAAATTCACTGTAATCCACATCTAAAAAAGCAATAAATTACGTTTCCAATATGGCGGATGCCGCAGATGCATGATATATGTGTCCGCTGGGTCATATACGTCTTTTAATGCACATGTAAACACGTCACAATTTTTTATGAATAATTAATTTGGCGCTTACGTTCAAAATTCTTTCGACTTAACCCTGTTTAAAATCAAATTTCTAATTGGACTTATTATTTTCTACAAAGAAATAGAAGGACGTAATGTACTTTGCGTTCGCGTAGAAAACTAGGAATGTAGTATACGTCTTCATATACACGTAGAAAACCATGTATATTACATGACGTATTATATCTACCCAACCTTACGTGTCACTAACAATTGGACACCAATTTTAGATCGATCAAGTCATTTTGAAGTGAACAAACACATTACATCCAAAATCTCCTTGAAATAGTATCGGGACAAAACTGGTCGTGCTCTGCATCCGTCATAATTCGTCCTCTTTAGTTTCCCAGGACGGAGTGGACGCCATACTCCATTGGATGTAACTGCGGAGCTGGGTTTTTGGGTCGATGGAGCAAACCCGAGGGTGGAATTCCGTTGCCTGTTGCTCGCCGGCAGCATCGCTGAACCAAGGCACCGAGATGAATTAAACTGGAGTTCACATTTAGACCACGTGGAAACAAAACTTTAAAAATCTGTCACAATGTACAAGTCAAAATTTACAAGTACAGTCAGAGTTTTGAAGTGTCTCAATTTAAACTCCACGTCATATAAGATTAGATGTACAATCTAAAACGTAAAGTACAACGCGCACCTGGTGGGTACCGAATTGAATTTTGCAGACGTTTTCTGGCTGACAGTTGCGGTATTATCTAGTTATAATTTCCACCCAAAGGCATGGTGCGATGCAGGTTTAATTCGAAGTTTAGGAATACATAGCTCCGTCACGTTGATCGAAGTATAAATATGTTACCCAAGTCTGGCATCCTATAAACATGGAGTGCTCCGATTTTGTTCTCGATTCATCACGATCCGCGTTCTCTGGTTCCTAAGGATGGATGCGATGCCTGGACTCGATGCCTTGCTCGAGGGGTAGCGGAAAGAAGGGGTCGATGGAGGAAGCCCGAGGGTGGAATTCGCTTGCCTGTTGCTCAACTCGACGGTAAACGTTGAGTAGCGCAGAAGAGAATAATGAGGTTACCTTAAAATATCCAGAGTTTATAGCATCACCAGGCAGAACGGTGTCGGTTCGCCTCTTTCACTTTCCTGACGGATCTCCCAATTAGCAAGTTTTAATGCCGCGATCTAGCAGATCCCGCGGTGCTCATTAACAAGGCAGAACCATTAAAATCATATTAACAGACGCGTCGTAATTAAAATCTACTCACTCGATGTTCAATATTGCGGAAAAGTCGGCCTGTCCCCAATCCGGCTTAAATTGAGTTCCTCGGCGACCCGGCTTATGGTTTGCGTCATACTTCATTGGAAGTCACTATGGACGCGGTTATGAAGTCGACGCAAATAGTTTGGCCGACATATAGAGGATTTCGGTTACCTGTTGCTCGGCTCAACTCCAAACATCGTGTTCCCGCTTGAATGGAAGAATGAACATAGAAGATCGCGAACTTGAGTCCATCTATCTAGCTTGCAGCATCACCACCGTAGTGTCCGGATCAGTACCTTGAAGCGGATGGTCCGTCCTCAATCTGGCATAATTCCCGTTCCTCGCTTCCCTAACTTCCTGCTATACCCCGTTGGAAGTAACTGTGGACACAGTTTTAGGGTCGATAGCGGCCGTCCGGGGTGGAATTAAGTTGCCTGTTGCTCGGCTGAACTGCAAGCATCGAAGGAAAAAAAAGAAGAGAATCGTGACTTTAGATCAATTTATCTAGTTTGTAACATTCTAGTCGCAGTATCGGAATTAGTGTCACGAGATAAATGGTTTGTTTCCAATCCGGTATAAACCATTTGTTTTACACCATCATTACAGTGTCGGGACGTGGTGCCTTGACGTAGATGACCTATCTTTAATCTGGCATAAATTTTGTTTCATCTTCCCTAACGCACTGTCCATGATATGCACCATTGGAAGTAACTCTTTCGTGTTTTGTGCTTTGTTTAGTGCTTTGAAACGGATGGTCCGACCCAAATCTGGCATAATTCCTGTCCCTTCCGTCCCTATTGTTCACCCCATGCCTCACTGGAAGTAATTGTGTGCAGCCTTCTAGGGTCCATATGGACAGAGCTGAGTGGAATTGAATTAACTATTGCTCATATAAACTGCGCACGTCTAACAAAGCAAATTGTATTATAAGGTCATGACATTAGATCAATTTATTTAACTTGTAACATCCTAATCCTAATGCTGAAATTGGTGCCCCGAAACGGACAGTCCATAGTTAATTTGGCATAATTCCGGTTTAATGCATCCCTGGCTTGGAGTCCATACTGTACCCCATTGAAAATAACTGGGGACTATGCTCAAACTATGTATAGAGGGATCATGATTTTAGATCATTCTATTTACCTTGTAAGATCACTTGGTGACGGAATTACTATCTCGAAACGGATGGTGTGCCCTATTTGGCATAGTTTCCGTGCCTCGCTTTTCTAACGTGCACTCCACGCTATACCTCAGTGGAAATACCTGTCGACATGGTTTTGTCCTGTTCTCCAGTTCAGGTGCAATCTTCGGAAAAATAAAAGAGGTTCGTAACTTTAGATTCACCTACCTAGCTGGTACCATCACCACCACAGTGTCCGAATTAGTTCCCTAAAACGGACGGTCGTTTTCAATTTAACATAATTCCTCTCACTCGCTTTTCCGGCTTGCAATTTATGTGATACTCCATTGGAGGTAACCGTGGACATAGTTTTGGGGTCGATATAGGCAGCCCGGGGATGGAATTCGGTTGCCTGTTGCTCGGCTCTGTGCCCTACAGGAGGCAAAGGCGCAGGGGACGATCGATGGAACTCTCACTCGGTCGTTTCCCCCAGCTCCCCTTTCCTTGGCGCTTTCGTCGTCGAGTTTGCTTTACTTTCCGTGACGCTTGTCACGCGTTGCGAGTCGACTGGGGACGAACGGAAGTTCAGGGTGAGGCGAAAAATTGAAGGTAGTGCCTCCGTTCGATTCGCGTGATAGGAAGAAATACGAGCTTAGGTTTATCCTGCTTGTTCTTCGCGAACTTCCGAGGCCTGGTAATTGGCTGAATAGGTAGATTATCCGTAACTCCCTGGCCGAAGTCGGAACTACTCTCTTCCTCTTGCTTGGCCAGTCCGGGAAACTCGATAAGCCATCAAAGAATTAAGTCGTTCCTCGTATTCTCTCCCGGGACTCGGAATACTCTTTCCCTGGCGAAGCTCATTGTGCCTTCCCCTATTTTTAGACAAGCACAAAAGTTTATAATGAAGGTAAGACGTGGAATTTCCAAACTTTTTCGGGACACTCATTTCAGTTTGTCACCGAGATAGAATTTTCTTTCCGCTTGTTGTCCTCGGGAAATCAGTGAACGTGAAACTTCCAGCATCTTTTCTTGTAATAACCCTAGAAAATGGAAAAAGTTGAGAGCAATTAGACGTCTTGAGTGGTAACGTTACCGCGAGTTGTTAAGACCACGATGTTCGCATTTCGCCGGTGCGTATTAACGTTAAACAAAAATCTGAGGGACAAACGATAATTTACCTTGGGTAAATTAATTATATATATTGACAACAGTTCTACGCAAGCTATAGAAAGCACGTTGTATTTTATAAAATGTAATAATCTTTATTTTCCAGTACTTCGGTATCTGTTATCACTGATATTCACTTGACACCCGATAAGATTCGTACACCATAGAGATATACGATATTCTCAGATTCGTCGAAAATGACCGCCTGCCCAAACGATCGCTTGTATCCGATTACACTGAGCTATCACGCAACGTAAATCCCGTATCAGGCGATTTAATTGAAATGACTCCCTATCTGAATTTTACATTAATTTACAAATTACGTTCACTTTGCCAGGGAGAAAAATCAAGACCCCGAAGAAACTTGCAGAAATTCTTTATTAATCTTTAAACGGAAATTGGGTCGTATACTCAACGTTATCATGCCATAAATATGATTTCTCGTGGCACCTATTATCAAGAAAGATCAAGGAAATTAAAAAATGTAAATATTAAATTAAATTGGATATGACCCATTTTTAGCAGCAGAAGAGGCGTGCGATCGATCTCGTAAATCTTAGGAGTATAATATCACCAAACGGAAACATCATTATATAAAATTCTTTATATACCATTATATAAAGAAATGTCACTTTTTCCTTTGTTACCTACCTCTTTCTAAATTATTGAACGAATGAACTTGAAATTTCAAAACGAGCATCTTGAGGGTGATTGAATTGACAGAAGCGCCACTAAGGTGAAGTGAAACCCCCTTCAAATCAGTCGATTCGAATACAACACTTTTTTTTAAGGGTATTAAATCAAACTGTCGGAAACTTTGACACATCGCTCCTGATCATCTAAGAATTGTCCTGACACATTCAAAATTTGGATTTTTAAAAAAAATTTTTAACTTAGCCCAGACCAGAAACAAAATGGCGTCGAGCTCTCATATTTCGATCAATATACAATTATCGAAGGCTCTGAATATGAGAAACGAAAGGGTCAGGACAATTTTACGACAATTTAGAACACTCTGGTAATCGATAAACTCACATTTGAACGGGATAAAGGCAAAAAAAGTGTTGTATGCGCTTCTATGCTAAAACGATGGGAATACGAGGTCTCGTAGTGAAAATTTAATTGACCTGGAAATCACAGATGGCGCAGGGTGTCCCTCTGCAGTTAATTAGGGCCCCAAAAAGCATGAATCCAGAGGATTTCTGGAGTTTGACTTCGATTTCTTGATATTTATTGTACGAAAATGATAGGTGGAGTATGCCATTTGGTACAATATTCAATATAATTCAACCCAGCTGTCCTTTAGAAAAATCTTCTTTATCGACGTCGATCAAGTTCCTCGATGTGTTTCACTTGACCTTAAATCGAGGGGCTATTCACCAGAAAATCATGTTCAAAGTCACGTAGAATTCAGCTGGAAATTGCAAGTAGATATCCCTGACAATCGTTGGAAATCACCAAAACATTGCCACAATTTTAAGGCCAAACGTCACTTGTTACCGCCCAGATAACACCACCATTATACCTACGAATATTCGTTAAATCTTTTAATATACTCTGGACATTTGGAATATTTAGTGAATATTCTGTATATACATTCATAAGCCAGAACATGCTTTGAATATTCTCAAAAAGGTTCGTATGAATGTTTAAAATAATTATTCCTTGATTCTGTGGTAATATATTGAATTATTTACATTTTCGAAACAGTCCAATGTACATAGAAGCGAATTTTCATCCTGGTTACCACATAATAGAAAATATAAGGAATATTTTCATCGGACTGTAGAACGGTCCGAAGTACATCTCGTGTACTATGCTCTAATTTATTAAATAAAATACTTATATAAATCATCAGTTATCACTATTCTTAATATAGCTCTTTTACTTTAATATGCTTAAGAGACTTTAAGGAAAAATGTGAGATTTTCGATTAATGTTCAATATTTACCGAATAATGTTACCGTGCTTTTTTTTTTAACTTTTTATATGCCATTGTCAATTTATTTTCTTCACTTCAATAAATCTATGTAAGAGTTTATTGATTAGACTAAAAATTATTTGTGACCCGATCATTTTACAGTAATATATATGGAATATTTTTATTAATAGTATGACAATATTTTGTGAATATCTGAACAAATATTCCTGTGGATATTATATGATTGTCCACCGGCCGGACATTCTGCGTTCCATGAATATTTATTGTATATCTTAAATATTTGCATCATATTCTGGGAACAATGAAATATTCTACGTGAATATTCGTAGAACATTCATAGGTTCCAGGAGTGTCATTTGGGCGAATCATATTGTCCTTGGTCACGGGAAATCAACGACAATCGATTTTCAAAGAACGAAATCGTTTTCACTGATTTCAAAGTAAATTGAGAAGCTGTTTACTTGGAAATCAATGAAACCGATTTCTTTCTTTAATAGCCGATTGTCGTTGATTTCATATAATAAACAACAATGCGATTCGATAACAAGTGTCGTTCGGCCTTCAAATCGTGACAGTGTTCAGTGATTTCCAATGATTTCCAGTGATTTCCACGTGATTACAAGCGTTAAAATCTATGATTTCCGAAGTGAATACTCCCTCGAAGTGAAAATTCTTCGTATTAAGTAAATATATTCTTCCAATTTTTAAGAAAATTTGATAAAAAAGGAGAAATACAATAATTGACTACCGGCACAGGAACGTATAGTTACTAAATTTTCACCCAGATACAGCAGATTATAAAGCTGACAAATTCTTAACTTAAGCCGCTAAAAGTCTATTTACACCGAATTCAACCTACACACCTACACGTATCGCGTTCGAACAAAATCATTTGCTACTACAGCGTTGTAATAAAAATATTTTCTTTGCGAGCTAAGAGTAGAAACTGAGGATAGAATGGACATTAATTTTGGTGTGGGTTACAGTGATTGCCCTAAGTTGGCCAGTCTATCGGACAGGCATAGCCATACTCTGATGGGACAAGGCATCCTCGGTTCCTCGTCCCATGCTATAAACGTATCTCGGCCATTAGGGCCTTTCCGTCGCATCCAATTTAGCAGTTGCTACCCTCTACAGTTGATGTGAGTCTCGGTTACCACGCGCACCGTCAACCGGCCAGGCCGACATTAACTCAATAAGCGCTTAATGGCAACGGTAATCGTATTGCAAATATTTTCAATGAATATGCGGCCTGACGCTAACAAACCGGGGTGCGCCTGTCACGCAAGGCGGTTTTCAACGTTTTCAAGGGCAGATTCGTTTGCAATCAGGTGTTCCGTTCTTATTTTCAAGCGAAACTTCGTTAGGCACGGTAGGGCGAGGTCGCTGCTTGGGGGTTGAAATGAAACGAAAATGTGAAACGCTAGACACTGGCAATGGGGGAGTCATTCCTCCCCATTCTCCATTTCCTCGCGAATGGTGAGTGGAGCGAAGTCGGCTTGTTTCTCTTTTTCGTCTTCTTCTCACTTCGTGGAGCGAGATTAATAGTAGAGTCAAACTAGCGTGTTTCATGTCTCCCGTTTCGTTCGCGGTTGCAAGGGCAAGGTGTTGTATACATTTTGTATATGCCCTGCAACAACTTTGGGTAAGATAATTAATTTTCTTTCACGATGATGAACGATTTGTTTTACATGACAGATTTGAAGGCTTTGAAACATTTCAAAGAAAAAGTTCGTGCGTGGCCGCAATGCGCGTTTGAAGTTGAACTTCCGTCAGGATTGGTGTGGGTAATAAAATACTATTATAGTTGAATGGATGAAGTATTAAGATCGTAATAAATTCAAAGATTTATTTAAATTTCATTATGATTTGTTTTCAAATTTTTTAAATCCTTAAAATGTATTCTATAAAGCCAATCGTTTTATTTCACGTGCGTATTTTAATACATACTTCCGGTATCGTGAAACAGGTTGTAAAATATTTATCGCGTACCAGCGACCGGTGACCGTTAACAATTGTGGCGCTGAATGTATTAATTAAAAATTACTTCGAAATAGGAGTTCACCCTTGCACACATGAGTTCTTGACACAGAGTTTGGGGCCAAACGATGTCAGTAATTTTGAGAAAAACTGGAGTAGAGATGCAACTATCTAACAAGGAAGTGCAGTCGAGGCGAAACGACATCGAAACCTCTCATCTGAAATTACGAAGAACCCTCCATCGAGGGAATCGATTCAGCAAAGCATAACTCTGTGTAAACTGTACATGCGTTAACTCATCGGAAACTTTCGTGCCACTAGGTCGACTAACGAGTGCACTCGTTAGTCTTTCGAAAAGGTCCGGCTCGCAGGCACGTTTCCATTCTAGAATTTCCGCCTGTGAAGTTTCGGTCATAAAAAAGCCCTCCCGTTGCGTTTTGCGATAAAGTTACTCGAAATTAAAATTGTTTCGCGTAAAGAGCAGGGCGGTTATTTCGAGTCGGGCCTTCGCATGCTTCAATTTTCTCCTTTAATCCACGCCGATCAATCCTGGAGCAAATTTTCTGAGTGGTTAGGTCAATCACTGTGGGCCAATAGGTACAAGGGTTCATCGGAAGGCCTGAATGAGGCGCGCGTTTACCTGCCAAGTAAATTTACCAGGAGCTAGGTCAACAAGTCTCAGGGTACGTTATCGAGCACTCAAACATCGCGGTAATAGCAGTCAACTCCTAATCCGTAGATGAACGAAACTTTCGCTGCGATCTCGACGCTGATCGACGCAGAGATTCGTATAACAACCGGAAGTGCCTAAGCGACCCGAGGAAGTCGCGTTTGCTGACGAGGAACTCGACAACTTCCTCGAAGCTCGGGCAGCCTTCTTAACTCGGTACTTGCTCGGTACAGATATACATCTCGGAGATGGTACATTGGGATGCTGGAGATATAACGAGCGATGGGAGTCGTGGATCGAGAACGGATCGAAAACCAAAATCGAAACGGCAATTGGTTAATCTTGCCTAATTTCGAGCTGCTCTACGGATCTCTTTTCAGACTCCTTACATTATTAAAAAAAATATTACAATTTTATAATATTTTTCTTAAAAGTAATGTTCAGACATGGTATACCAATGTTATAAAATATTTACAACAAATTTATAAAATGTGTTATAAATTTAAGAGATAAGATTAAGATAAATTTAAGATGTATTCATTTTCCCACGTAATTTCACAGAATTATAACATAACATCAAATTATAAGTCCGTTTCGAAATTTCTAGTAAATATATACTAATTCACTTTTAGGACATTAAATTTATAATTTTACTACAACCTTTTGTACTAATAGTGCATTAATTTTAGGAATATTTCTAACACTGCAGATACATTACCGCTGATGTATTTCGGGTTGGTCGTACGATCAAACGTTTTACCAGGTTCTAAGATATTAATTAGTTTAGATAGTTATTATTAATTTATGACTTTATTTATTAGTCTATCAGCTTTCGCATATGCTACAATAATTTCTTTCGCTGATTTGTCCTTTTCAAAATTTAGGAGATGACCAAGGGTCCCAAAATATGCGAGCGGTATCGCGTATCTTTTGCATACATTTTTTAAATTGTAGCTTGAAACTCATGATGCTTGTTTAAAAGCATGTAAACCTGAACGGTTGAATTGATTCGAAACGAAAAAAGTGACGGTTTATAGCATACTTTCTTCCTCTTTTTCTAGATTTATTGAATATTAAAGTTCAAATCATCGTTATAATTGAATGTTGATAATCGAGGTTTTAGGTTATGGATCTTTTCGGGATCGTGAATCCCTGATGAAGTGCTTTCAGGTGGCGGTAGCTGGCCTTCCGTATTACCTGAAAGTATATATCGATACCTAGGAATGCCTAATGACTAACCCCTTAACCTACTCATGCCGGATATCTGTGCCATTGTTTACCCGGGGATAAATCGATTCCGATATGGGTTTCGACGTAATCACGACGTTAACGTCAGGGCGTCGATATAATTGCGTCGATTAGATCACTCTCGTGAAGTTGCGGTGATTCCAGACGACGAAACAGGACTCTCATCCCTTAAACGGAAATTTAGTCAGTTTGATCCAACGTCATCATACCATAAATGTATACAAAAATTATAAATCACTCTCTCCAGAAAAAACACATTCACATTTTTTTCTTTATTTTCGACCGTATCGCAAATTACCTACGATCAAGTGCCAGATTGGACATGCAAAGTTCAGACATGCCATGACGACAATGACTCAGTTTACATTTAAGGGTTAAGCTTCAGAAAAATAATTCGCCTAGATAATACACGGTTCAAACAAAAGACCGAAGAAACGTTTTCAAAGCACCTTCCACTTCCTTTCCTTCCCGAATAAATTTCGTCGTTAATTTAACTATCTCGTGGAATACTGTTCCCATAACGAAGCACCTGTCGTTCATTTCATTCTCCCCAGCAAATCATGTTAACGTTAGAAATGTACCTTCCAAGCCGAAGCCTAAGAGCGTCACACGAAACGCATAACCTACCACTCTTTGCATATAAAATCTCATCCCTTATTCTCCACACTAGTGGAATATAAAAGCGTAGAATAACTGCATAAAGCATAACCCATAACACGGGGAACGCATAACCCAACCTTGACAGCCCACACGGAGCGTCGTTCCTTCATCTCGGAACAGCTCCGATATAAAAGTGCGGCGAACAGAGTAAATTTTCGTAATTTGCAGGCGTTCCTCCCAGGAAATGCGTAAAACGGAGCAAAAAGTCCGACGATTTTGTCAAAGAGGTCTCGCCTTTGTCGGGGAGGTGTAAATCCCTCGTCCTCCCAGGAGTTCGCTAGGTGCGCAGAGTTCGAACAATGGCGGCCGTTCGGGGGCGAGGGCAGTGCGAACTTTGGTCCTGTTTGAAATTCCTTTATGTATATCAAACAACAGCGCGAGGCGTTCGCAGGACCCGGGAAAACCATAGCTCTTTTCCCGTCCTTTGCACAAAGCGGCGGCACGTGTCCCGGTGCATCGTGCATCTCTTATGGCCGTAACACGCGTCACTCGGCGCTGACGGAAATTCGTTTAAAACGTCACCAGGAAACGCTCGTCTCCGCTCTTAAAGATAGGCGAAAAAGCTTTAATTCGAGCCGCCACCGAAAAGGGAGGTGGATTACGAAAATGGAAGAAAAACGCGGCCCCCAGTTCCCTCTGATGCGGCGAAAGGTGCTTCTTCTTCAAAGACTCTTCCGTCCCCGGCCGCCATTTTGCTTATTCCCTGGACTCAGATTTTATTCGTTCTTTCCGTTTCCGCCGTGCTGTTCAAAATGTTTCGATATTTCGAATGCAACCGACTACAAATAAGGCACTTGAAAGGAAACGCAAATAATTTACCTATACCGAATTTCGGGCATTCCAGGTTCTAAAATAGCGATCGAATGAAAATGTTCGATATTTTGGACTCTTTCGAATGTAAATGTATGATAAAACCTGAAACTGCGGCATAAAAAATGAAAACTAGAAGATTGTGTAGGGAATTTTTAACAATTCTGGTTTTAAAAGAGCAGAGTAAATACATCCGATATTTTGAACACTTTTAAATCGTTTTTAAATACGAATGTATATTAAAACCAAAAACAAATGTGCATTACATTTCGAAAAACATCATATCTACGTGACAATTCGTTCGAAAGTATTCAATAGCAATAAAATGTTAAGATGAGAAATGAAGTCAGGACGAATATTAGTAAATGTCCCACGATGCGCTTTTCTCGAAATACATGCAATGGTATTTGCGTCCGCGATCGAAATTCACTATACAAAATTATTCGAGTTTTCGTATACACGTTTTATAACAGTCGTGTATGAACCTTCATCCGCCTTCATTCCTATGAATTCTGACAAGTGTGATAAAAAATTAGTAAACGCCAGATTTCGAAATTTAGTACACATGCCCTTTGAAATTCATGTATCTACATGTATACTAAAATCCCGAACATAATTGTATCTGAAATTCCAAAATATTATATCTCGAACAAATATCGACTACTTGTACATGATATATTTTTAATGGATATTTTCAACAGGGAGAGATAGAGTGGAAATTACAAAATATTATATCTCGAACAAATATCGATTACTTGTATATGATATATTTTTAATAGATATTTTTAACAGGAAGAGATAAAATATAAAACTGCCTTGGATGAGTCGCTTTACATTATACTTTTAATGGATATTTTCAACAGGGAGAGATAGAGCGGAAATTCCAAAATATTATATCTCGAACAAATATCGACTACTTGTACATGATATACTTTTAATGGATATTTTCAACAGGGAGAGATAGAGTGGAAATTACAAAATATTATATCTCGAACAAATATCGATTACTTGTATATGATATATTTTTAATAGATATTTTTAACAGGAAGAGATAAAATAGAAAACTGCCTTGGATGAGTCGCTTTACATTATACTTTTAATGGATATTTTCAACAGGGAGAGATAGAGCGGAAAACTGCCCTGAATGAGTCGCCTCACACCTCTGGACCGAGTACAGCCTTCTGTTCAGTAATTAACCTTGTGGTCTGGTACAAAATTAACTTTGGTGAAACGAGTCACTGGCCCATTTCGCAGCCCATTCGAGATCGATCGAGGCGACAGTTCGGTCGGGATGATTCGTTCCCGACTTCCTTTCCTCTAATAGTGGACTTGGCTGGAAAAATTCGTTCAGTGCCGTGGCTGCCTCCTGAACAAACAATCCCTGCTAAATCGATCCCCATTAACACAGTATTTGCATGAGGATTCACGGTGCACTGAGTGGTCCGCAAAGTTGGTCACTTAAGGGAATGCGAAAGTGGCATCTGAGGAATAAATCGTTCATGAAATTTTTCTCCGAATTGGGTTCACCAAATTGTTTCAAACTTTACACCGTGAACGTGAAGGCTATAAGGAACGTCCTAACATCCTTGAAATTTCGCTTTTTATAACAAACTTTTAAAACATCTATAAACACTTTTTTTTTAAATTGAAATTTCGTGGGTGTCAGGACCTTCCTTATAGCTTTCATGCTTATATTGCGAAAATTGAAACAATTCGGTACACCCAGTCCAGAAAAAGGTTTCATAAACGAGACCTCTTTAACGCCACTTTCACATCAGCTTAAAGTGATATGAAAGTGACAATTTGCGGGGTCAATTGTTTATAAACGTTTTCTACGAACTGGGTGTACCGAATTGTTTTAAATTTTACCGCGTGAAGACGGACGCTCTAAGAAGGGTCCTGGCACTCACCAAATTGCACTTTTGTAATAAATTATCAAAATGTTTATAAACAAATTTAATAAAATGAAATATCATGGTGCTCAGCACTTTCTTTACAGTCTCCACATTTACGTGGCAACATTTCAAATCGGTCGGTATACCATCTTCCTTGAAATGTTTTATAAACGAGACCCTTCAGACGACACTTTCATAACACCTTAAAACGTCACCCTGGTGCATACGCGTTTGATGTGCATTTCATTGTAAGATTGATTCAAATGACGAATAATGTAGATCAGGACGGTCTGCGAAGTTGGCCCTTTAATACGTTACTCCGATGGATCCGCATTTGACGATGCGCACGTCCTGGTATTAATAATTAATAATATTAATAATGCAGAACAGGGTAGCTTACAAAGTCCGCTCTTGAATGCGTTATTGTGATGGTTCCTGTTTGAAATTGCGTTTTTCCTCGTAATTGAGGGTAATATTGTTAATAATGGGGAACAGGGTGGTCGAGAAGGTTAACTATTTGAAACATTACATTCTAATATTAATTAATATTAATGATAATCCTGATTGAGAAGTGATACCATAGTGGACCCTTAAAATGTTATCTTGGCATACGTGCGTTGCATAATGTGCAATGCCTTTTAATATCAATTAAATCTACTGACAATCACAAACGTTATTTGCATACCAAGTTGATTCTTTAATACGTTACTCTGATGGGTCGTTTAATAATTGGTACTTTTTTGTACTAGTAACTAATATAAATAATGGAGAATGGGATGGTTTACAAGGCCCGTCTTTTAATACGTTATTATGATGCGTTCTTTCTCATAATAAAAGCTAATATTATAAATAATGTTGAACAGCATGGTCGAAAAGATTCTTTGAAACATTACACTGCTGGATCCGAGCGTGAAAAGCTATAATCTGCTTTTTAATAGTAATTAATACATTATTAACAATAGAGAATGGGATGGCCCTTGTAGGATTAATAAATTACTTTGGGGGATCCTTATTTGAAACTGTGTTTCTCCATATAATATTAATTAATATTACTAATACTAATAACTCACCAGGTTGGCACTTGGGAACATTACTTGGATCCACATTTGAAACTGTTCTTCCTTGTCGGAGTAATTAGTATTATCAATAATGGAAAACGCGGTGGTTCGGATGATTGACCCTGTAATATGTTACCCCGGTAAATCCATGATTCAAACAGCATTCATCCTTATAATAGATGTTAATGATAATAATAACTAACCCCCACGCAACGATAGGTATAATATACGTATATTAGATATATATGGAATATCTATACATGTATAGGAGATCTATATAGTTCATAGAAGCTAGCTATACTGAAGATATAGATCTATAATACGTATACGCACTCATTATATATACATAAGATGCATATAATATATCTACAAGATATCTACAAATACCTGTAGATAGTCAATATACATATATAATAGGTATATGTTCTGTGTGAAAACGATGAACAGAATGTTAAGCATGATTTACTTTTTCAAATGTTCCACTGGTTGGTCTGCATTTGAAGCTGTATATTTCCTTGTAGAATAATAGCGATAACGATTAATAAATCGTATATGGGTTATTCATCCCCAAGTCCTTTTTTTGACGTCATCTATAGCAAATCCGTGCAGGGAATTTCGACCTGGATAAATTCGCTTCGTGGCGTAGCCTCCACCGGCGAAACAATGCTTGCTAAATTACTAACTTCGGTCAACGAACAATAGGGTATATTCAACCTAGGGTATCCTCAATTTGATATTTTCTAGGCATGTCCTTTTTACCCCATGAAAAATCAGCCCCTTTTCAACATCTCACATTTTGAATTCGAATTACAATTTATATAGACCCTTTTAAAAGAATGTCCGATACTAGGAGAGTTTAAAAAATCGCCACAACAAATAAATTCAACTTGAATACCCTACAATTGATTAAACGGCGGTGGATTATAGATTGCAGCTGGTGCTTACTATTCTTGGTTTCGCAAGTTAGTTGCGCCTTGATTAAATTAACAAATTTCGTTTTCAACAGGATCAGTACAGCTCGGTGATGCATTTCTCTCCATGTCTGTGTGCGTAAGAACTTGTAGAATTTTCAAATGTTATTTTTTCCTTTTTGTGAAATGTTAAGTGCACCGAATTTCGTGTGAGATCGACTGCACAATATTTTTTTTGCAAATTCAGTAAGTAACTAACTATTTCACGAGGCTTCACCTTTGTATACTCGCGGTACGGATATGTAAATGTGGTCCATACAGTGAGGCATTGTTTCTGCACCGTGTGTATCAATATATATGCAAATACGTAGTTGTAGTTGTGACTTTATGAAATCGTGCATTGTGTATTTGCGGTGGGGAAGGAGATGACAACAATGATGTCCGATAACGATATATTTACCTGTGTACCAGAATACACATTTCGAGTACATACATCTGTTTGGCGGCTGATAACACAAATGACATACCTGTCGATCCTCAAATTTGCGAATTTCCCGTTTTGCCTGATTTTCGAAAATCAAGGAAAGTAACGAAAGAAAGCCGGACACGCAGAAAAATATTTCATTGGATCAATAACACTTTAAATTATTAATTTTTTTTATGCATATGGCTTTATACGGACAATTAAAAATAAGGTTGACGTAACAAAACTCTTTGATAATTAACTTTTGATTTATTGCATCAAATATAGCAGTAGGTCGTATCGAATAATAAATAATTTGGCATATACAACGAAAATATTTGATTTATTGGCCAAAACTGAATTATTCAACACGTTTTAGTCCATGGAAGCAAACGGGTTTAGATAAATGTATTAAAATTTCTATTCACTCGACCGAATCGTTTTCTGACATTAACCAAATGCAGTTAACCAAATCATTTTGTTGTATGAGCCAAATCTTTTTGTGTATAAAAATAAAGTGAATCTTCAAAGCTAATTAAAAACTGAGAGGACATCAGGAATTCTTTTTCATTTTTTTCTCGTATACAGTATTCTGATTTTTTTTTGTGAATTAATTTGCGCACAATTAAAATACCTCAGCAGTTGTGAGGTTTTTCACGAGGGCAGGGATTAATCACGTGTGTGCCGTGTAATATTGTGTCATGACAGTTTGATATGAAAGCATCTCTGACAACCAGGTGAGTCGCCAATCGCCTTTTGAACGATGGCGTCGTAAATGGACGATGGTGACAATCGAGATATTCGATAATTGAAAATTTGATATTTGTCATAAATTTGTAGGTACGACTTATTGGTATAATTAATGTCACTACCATTTTATTACCGGCGCATGTAATATGAGCAGGAACTTATTACAACTAAATCAGTTGAACGGTTGAGCTGCCAGAATGAATCCCAAATATGAGAATCATATTTTGCGGTCGCCATTTTGAAACCAATAAAGGTGCGAATCTCGAAGCTTATTGAAGCGTATCTCATCCAAATGTACGATTGCATTCGAATGTAAAAGTGATAAAAAAAGATTTTATCGAGTGGATCGAACATTCCCCACGTGAACAATTTTTTAATACCGGTATCGATTCATTTTTCGAGATTTATTAATGCTGGATACATAATATACTCTTTTATTATAAAAAATTGCTTTCCCCCAGCTGCGCTTGTGAACCAAGAAAGCGCTGGCATCGCCGTTTTTTTGTCGATCAGCTTTACTAAAATTGCCATTTTTCGACTACCTCTTATCATAAGTTGTCAGAGCCCGCTTCGTATTTATTTATATTTCCGATTGCACAAGTATTAAACAATATTTTATTCCTTATGCTCGAATAGCGACATTTCGATGATAGTTACACCGGAAACTACGAAATTAATTGACATATTTATTTATCAACTAATTTCCCGGTGTTGTAAAGCAATAAAACCAAGTCTATGGCCTTCATATCATCATAATGAAGATCGCGTAAAAATTATCCCAAAATCGACCCAGTCGTTTTCGAGATTATCTGAAATTCACGCAAACAAATTTTCTCTCTTTATAATATCAGGACAGAAGTACGGATCGAAAGATATAAACATAAATTAATTTCTTTTAATTTGTTGCAATTCCTCTTGCGAGGTATGTATACAGTATTAAAAATTCAATCTTCATTATTTATTGCCTACGGAATCGTAATAATATTCACATGGATAAACTTCGACATGTCGATGCAGTATTTCGATTTTCATCGCGACTCATTTTATTCAATTTCCATCGGAAAACAGTATCTCTTTCTTTTTCAGCCGACTGTGCAAGGACTGATTACTCTCGAATTGGTTATCGGAAATTTCTTTCATTATTGTAAGCTTAATCGTACTTGCCGCATTTAAAATGTAATTTGGCGCAGGACTCGACCCAGTTCCTTGATTCGATTCTTGTATAGTTTAATTTTTCCGAGTTGAGGCAAAAGCTTAAGTAAATCGGGGAGCAATGCCGCCGGTAATTAAATAAATATTTACCGTGGGCGTAGCTCGAACTTGTAATATTTTACCCGCGAGGATATTTCCGTATAATTCAAATGTTTTTATTTGTGGCGTAAAACAAGCGGAATTTCGTCTCGGTTCGATCGGTCGGATGCGGTCGCGGGACCGGAAACTGGTAACGATGCGTTGCACGAACGAGTCCAAATTGGGAGCTCGGAAAATAATTTCCAAAACGTGAATGGTTCGATTCGTGGGAAAGCAAAGGATGAATATCGCAATATCTGGCCGCGGGTTATTCCGTCACAGAATTTTATTATAATTAGAATGAATTCCGCCTAGCAAGTGAAGCTCTAATTTTATGGGGAGTAATGGGATTTTCCGAAAATTACATTGGAGAATCGGGAAAACAGTAAATGAGCTACGGTCATGTGAAATGTCATAACCAAGTCCCTTTTACGTTTCCATTTTAACTCATTATCATTTTACCGTAAATTTGTAAATTAAAAAAGTTAAAACTAGGTTATCGCCGTTTTAAAGCAGAGGGTTATGAGTATCGTTTTTTAATGTTTATTCGATCCTCACTTCTGGGAGAGTTTTGACCGAAAAAGCGAAATTTATTCTGGAATTATAATTTCAAATGAAAGGATGTATTATGAGTGAAAATCTTTCTACATTAAACAAATAAATCTGTGTTCGTCCGTCACGCTTAGCACTTGAACAATTTTCTTTTCGAAAAATGCCCTCTACATTTTGTACTTTTACCTTTTTAAACTAACTAAATTCTTCATTTAAGGGATGTATTTTTAAACAAATTTTGTACCTACATAAATTTGATGTACATTTTTCATTCTTAAATTAAATTCACGCATAAATCGAGAAACGTTTGCCGAGCGAGGCTCGATAGTATTTTATTATTGTCAACAATGTCAAACTTATTCAGGTTATATAAAAATTCTCTGTTGCGGAAAACGTCCGCATTCATAGAAAGCTCGAAGCTTCAATATGATATTCGAATTCCGAGCGCAGCTCCTTTTCAAATGCTCGTAAATTCAAAAGAGATGCCAAATCTCAGAGCGGATTTCCGACATTGAAATTGCGACAACTATGTCCCTATTGTTGAAGTAATTTAACAGGTTCCCTATTAAATATAAAATGACATATAAGAGATAATAAAAACCAGACCTTCAGTTCCTACGAATCGAAATTACGAATATATTTTCTACGGTATTATATTAATTATGAAATTAAGTACAAAACAGAATTAACTCGAGATTCTCAACTTCAATACATCGGATTTACGCGTATAATTCCTAAAGTAAATTTAGCGATTCCAAGCATAAATTTGTCGATATACTTGTTTCAATAAAACAATAGAACGTAGAAAATAATTTAGTTCATTTAACAAAATCGTTTGATTGACTGCGTTTGGTTAATTTCAGAAAACGTATTGGTTCAGTAAACCAAATTTTAGTTCACTCGACCAGACTAATTTGTTTCAATCAACTAAAGTGTTTTTGTAAAATCGTTTTATTGATTTTATCGAACATTTAAGTCAATGAACCAAATATTTTGGTTAAATGTGCCAAATTACTGTAGGGATATAGGAATCGGAGAGAGAGAAACTTCGGAAATCTTCGGTTTCCTTCGAAGGAACTTTCTTTTTTATTGTTTTATGGTTTGCCAGGCGTATCCTGGCAGATCCCTTCAGAGCTTTCCTTAAAACTACCTAAAAATAATTTAGAGCTACTTTCCGTTACTACATTACTTTAATGTATGGGGTGATCTACTACAATATTTGATGTGATTAACCAAAGAAATTAATCACGTCGACCAAATATTTAGTTGTTTGTATAATAACCATATTATACGGTTAAATGAAGGAAAATGTTATTAATTCACCCAAGTACTGCTTTGCGTGAAGAGAACGTAAATTTCGTTTTACTAATTCACGGACAATATTTGTCTGAGGACATTGGGTATCAAAAGACGTATTCTCAGACAAGACTTCTCCATTGAAATCGCCTTACAATGAAGTGAACACCAAAGTTGTTCCATGCCGACGACGTGACGATTAATGATCTTCGTCGCATAATTAAATGAGCCGTGGTGTATTCCAGAGGTCCAGGAATTGTGGTCTTCTCTTGCCAGAAAATGAAGGTTGTTCGCAGGGGGCATGAATATTTTGGCGAGTAATTTCATCGCGTGATTAGGAGGTTCTCACTCTCTTGCGTAAGGTGGAGGTCAATGTTATCGCATGTACGTCCATGCGTATTTAATGGCTACGCATGCCTGGGAGGATTCGTCCAAATTCCCTTTTATTTTATTTCTGATTTGCTAAACACATTAAAAAAAGGATTCCCTGACAGAAATTAATGGAAGTTATAAAATTCAGAACCCTTTTCCCACGTCGCTCTCCAAATCTGTTGGAAAAATAAAACCTTCGAGTCTGTCCATAATTCGTGTAAAATGATGAGTAACAAAAATGTTTCTCATTTTAATGGGTTTCTACGGGACACGACAGCATAGATCGGCACGTTAAGGTAAAGTGAAACCCTCGTCAAATCAGTCGATTCGAATAAGACACTTTTTTTTTAGAGTGTTGGACCGAACTGTCTGAAATTTTGACACATGACTCATGAGCATCTAAAAATTACCCAGATACTTTCAACATTTGAATTTTCAAAATAAAGTTTTTAACTTAGCCCAGACCAGTACGAGAATGGCGTCGAGCTCTCATATTTCGATCGATACGCAATTATTGAAGGCTTTGATATGAAAAACGAAAGTTTCAGGACAATTGTGCAACGATTTAGAACACTCTAATTACCGATAAACTCGCATTTGAACGGGATAAAGGCGAACAAAGTTTCTTATGCGCTTCTATGTTACATCTACGGTAATATGAGGTCTCGGAGAGAAAATTTAGTCGACCCTGAAATCACAGATGGCGCAGGGTGTCACTCTGCAGTCAATTCGGGCATCGAAAACCAGAAATTCGGGGGATTTCTGGAGTTTTACTTCAATTTCTTTATAATTACTGTACTTAAACGACATATGGAATATGCCATTTAGTACAATATCCAATATAATTCGACACGGTTGTCAATATAAAAACCAACGTTAGTAACGTGGGTATTTAGAAAAATCTTTTTTACCGACGTCGATCAAATTTCTCGACGTATTTCACTTCACCTTAATCATAAAACGATTCCCATAGTCATAGGTAATAAATAAAATAATTAGTTTGTTTTAAATCCATTCCACGCCGATGACGAAGTGCGTCTTCGATCACCGGGAAAAGTTTGCGAGCGCAATATTACTTTCCCTGTTTTTATAACTCCGATATAGAAGTGAGCCACTCAATGCACACATTGATTAACTCCATAAAACAAAAAGTTGAGAAATGCGATGAAGTAACGTAGATTCTTTTTTAAAATTCCTATTATAATATAACTTCAAATATATAATGTAGAATACATAAATATAGTTATAGTTTTCATCTAACGGTATATAAAATTAATAAGAAAGAATAGACAAAAAATAATCGTCTGCATTTTATATCGGCAAATGTTTTCGCAGGTATTAAATTTCCTCCCCTATTCATGTATGCCAAACCTTTTGTTCCGTTATGCTTTTGTAAATTTCGTGCCCATTTATCAGGATTACGACATCTTTTCCTCCCAATCGATGTGTTTGTTGGGGAATTTGTACCGTTGCAATCGGATGAATCCGAGAAACACGATAAACGTCTTCTTGCACCAGACTTTCTGCTGATAAATCGTATTGAAGAATCATCACTGCTTTCCACATCCACATTGTTATTAGTTTCACTCAACTTGATTATAACGGTATAATATTTAGTTCTTTAAAAACAATCAGGGAGTAATGTTGAAAAGACCAAAAAATATGTAGTCCGTGTAATATTGGTGAAGTATACAGTACATTCAGCGTAAGAGATCACCGTTATACTAATTACCGTCTGCATTGCGCTTCTTTCTATCTGTTTGCTGATGCGATTTTATTACTCATATTGTTGAAAGGGGGAAAGCATCTTCGGCTGTTTAAAAAAAAAAAAGCGTCGATGTACGGCCGCAACAGATAATCCAATAATACTATACTGCCAGGTATTCGTCCACGATTTACATTAGAGTATGGAGTTAATCAAAATGGCTTCTGAAATAAATTACTTATTATTCAATGCCCAAAAAAATTTTGCCGTTTAATGGTGTTAATCTCTATTAATCAGGAAAGATATTATAAATATAAAAAGTTACGACTATACCAAGTGCTTTGACACCTAAATTTAAGATTTTTCAAAAAGTGGAGTTAGTCGATGTGTGCACTGAGCGGCTCAAGTCACGTTGGAGGAGAAAGTCGAAGGGACGCTTTCATCTTGGCATGTCGTACAAGTTTGACAGAACGGGAGAGGCCGAAGTGGCGTGCCACCCGTCATCTTGGAGTAGGCTTCACTCTGGAGTAGGTTCGCCATTGTCGATGGCTCGGTAACGTCGACACAATGCGACCATTGTCGCTTCGATTCTCGAAAACGGCTCGCCTTCGACGTTCGATCTATCGAGCTTTCGTAAATCGATTCTACGTCAGAGGCAAGAAATAGGCCGGGTAACAGCTGACTATCCGGGACGACCTCATGCCCAGGAATATGGAGCGGGTCGTTTGCGAAGACGTCACTGGAAATGGTACGCGTTTGAGCAGTATCGCTTTCTGGACTATTTGCGTCGACTGCTTATTACGGAAACGTCACTCCAAAGAATTTTTCCCCCTTTTCGCGAGCTCGATCTCAAATTCAAACGCGGAGACGTGCACAAGGCAATCCTTTAGCGACCCTTCGAAATGATTACGAGAGGATTCCCCTTCCGATTTCGTCACCGAAAAATTTATTTCAGGCCTTATGGGAAATCTGATTAACCGTAATGGGTGGAAATTAGGTTACTTGGAAACTGCATGATTAAAAAATGAAAGAAGAACAAATTTATTGAAAAATTGAAGAAAATAAGAGGTATCAGGTAGCGTTGAGGATGAAGGAAATATATGGAAAATTGTAAGGAGAAGAAGAGAGAGGATGACTGGGCATCTTCTGATAAGGGAACGGTTAATTAGCAACGCACTAAAATCAGGAGTAGGAATAAAAATAGGAAGAGGTAAATTTAACAAGACTATGACTAGCAAACAGAAAAAAATGTGGATAAACTAGAGGTTATAAAAAGATTAAAATGAAAATATAAATGGAATATGAATCATCTTCAAGAAAAGATAATATCTCCAAAAAGTACCTCTGAAAAGTATGAAATAATATTTATCTATCTCGTTTACTGTTACAATAAAAGCTTATCTATCCAAGAGTGAGAAGAAGAACATAATGCGCACTTCAAAACTGACAATCAGTTTGTATTCAACTTTATATTTCGTTACCCATCATTTCTCTTTCGCTCCGACTTCAAACGGATCATTAGTCTCGGAATACGTTTCATTTTTTTCTTCGCCCTGCTGGCAACGTATACTTTTATTATCAAAGTAATATAAAGTTTATTATCAAACTAGATAGATAAATATTATTTCACACCTTTTAGAGGTACTTTCTAGAGATGCTATCCTTTCTTTTTGAAGGCCGTTCATACCTTCTTTTATATTTTTTGACAGGGTAGACCCTGCTAGAATAGTAAAAAGTGGAATTGAGGGTCCAACCACTCTTCAGACTGAGAGAATAACTGTTTGCGCCGTTTAGAAATCAGAGCTGAGTTAAGTTCCTGGTGGGTAAATTCAGGGTCCGTTGAATTTGCACCACGCACTAATTTAAATAAAAAACAACAATAACAATTTATTGTACTAATAACAACGGATAGAGAAAATACAATTAGTCGGTGTGAATTCGCGGTACAATCGCGTGTCCGGGTTACGCACTAAGTCCCAGTGCGGAAACAAAACATCCGAATGGTTCGAAGTCCTAGTTGAGTCTAATCTCAAAAATGTGGAAAGTTGCATTCGCGATGCACTTTCTTCCCTTTCCTCTGTCGAAAGCTAGGAAGGGATGCACTTGGGATGCTGAGCCCCGATTGGCTGACTTTTGGACAGCATTTCCCAAAGGTTCGTTTTTCCAGGTCGGCACAGACTTCCTCGAATCCTGGAGAAAGTTTGCGATGTCTGGTAGCCATACGATACCCTTTTGGAAATGCGTCGCCATGGCAGACCCTGAAGTAGCCACTTTGAAGAACCCCCTAATCGGGGTCATAAATTTCGAGTCCTTTCTCTAGCTATTTTCTAACCACGTGCAGGACACTCCTTCGAGAAAAAGTGCCTCGCATTGTCCATGGCCAAATGTTGCCCAAATGTTCTTCAGGCCGCCTCACTCCAATCAGATGGTTCAACAATAACGATGCCTAATAATTGAAGAGTACGTCGGATATTGTATACCAACTTTGAGACCTGTTCAGAGAGAGACTCATTTCTCACCGTTTCTGTCAAGGGAATCCAAGTTTCCGAGCTGAAATCCCGAGTTTCTTAAATTTCCTCCCTTTGCCTTGCGTAAATCTACCGAGATAATCCGTCAAGCGACTTCCAGAATCTCTCAAGAGGAAGCCAGGTAAAGGGGTAAGGAGGAGATCTCTCCGGATCCTGCGTTGCGGAACCTAAAGACCCCAGACTAGACGTTTCGTCTCCATTATCTGGATTGCTCCTAGATCATCCCCCGGTATCGCGTGTACCCGGTAACGAGGCAATTCATTGGTGTACCTAACTATGGCGAATACACCACCGAGCGTAACTGTCAGTGTACACGGTGATGGTGCAACGTGCGGACATAATTATGTCAAGTACGAGAACCAACATTATCGGAGCTTCCTCACCGATACCAGTTGTGATAAGGATCCATTACGGAGAAGACTCGACCGTCGAGTACTTACTCTCCCACATACTGTTAAAATATATACTGTAATTTTATAACACGTTTCTGGAAGCTTTATTCAGTTGTACTAGTTTTATAACATTTTATTTTGATTTTTAATATCAGTGGCGTCAAAGATGTTTCATTTGTGAAACTTTTCTCCGAATTGTGTGTACCGAATTGTTTCAAGCTTTCCAATCTGAATATGGAGACTATAAGGAAGGTCCTAATACTCATGAAATTTCACTGTTTAGAAATTTTGTTTATAGGTATTTTAACTTTTTTTTTTTAATGAAAAATTGAAGTTTCATTGGTGTCGAGACCTTCCACGCATCCTCTATATTCACATTATAAAGCTCGAAACAATTCGGTACATCCAGTTCGGAGAAAAGTTTCACAAACGAGACATGTTTAATGCCACTTTCATGTCACCTTAAGGTGAAGAACACCCTTCAGATCAATCGATTTGAATACAACACTTTTTTTTAAGGGTATTAGATTAAACTGTTCGAAACTTTGACACATCCCTCCTGATCATCTAAGAGTTGTCCTGATACATTGAAAATTTGGATTTTTCAACAAAATTTTTTAACTCAACCAAGACCAGAACCAAAATGGCGTCGAGCTCTCATATTTCGATCAATATACCATTATCGAAGGTTCTGAATATGAGAATCGAAAGGGTCAGGACAATTTTACGACAATTTAGAACACTCTGGTAATCGATAAACTCGCATTTGAACGGGATAAAGGCAAAAAAAGTGTTGTATGCGCTTCTATGCTAAAACGATGGGAATACGAGGTCTCGGAGTGAAAATTTAATTGACCTGGAAATCACAGATGGCGCAGGGGGTCCCTCTGCAGTCAATTAGGGCCCCAGAAAGCATGAATCCAGAGGATTTCTGGAGTTTTACTTCGATTTCTTTATAATTATTGTACGAAAACGACAGGTGGAGTATGCCATTTGGTACAATACCCAATATAATTCGACCCAGCTATCGATATAAAAATGAACGTCGGCAACGTAGGCATTTAGAAAAATCTTCTTTATCGACGTCGACCAAGTTCCTCAACGTGTTTCACTTCACCTTAAGGTGGTATGACAGGGTCATTCTATGTACATCGAAGCGTGGAAATATTTATAAAACACTTCTCTAAACTGGGTGCACCGATTAATTTGAAACTTTAGCATGTGATTATGGAATTCCTAATGAGGAACGCGATGCTCGTGAAATTGAACTTTTCACCAAAAAACCGTGATCTTGGTTCTAGTCTAGGCTACATAAAAAAAACTTTTTGTGAAAAATGAAATTTCACGAGCATCCCATTCTTTTTTAGGGCCTCCATAATCACGTGCCGAAAATCCAAATGATTCGATGCACCCAGTTGGAAGAAAGGTTTTATAAATATTATGACGTTTTGGTATATATGACACTTTCACATCACCTTAAGACCTACAATTAGAAGTTCGTGGAAGGATCCGCAGTTCAATCCGGGCAGTCTCTATCTGGATTTAGAGCTTGTCTTTAATGTCCGCTCCGATGAATCCTTTCGGTTCGACCCTCTAAATTAATGCCAAATGACGTCAACTGGTCTCGCCAGCTCCTTCGGGCCTCGAAAAGCGTGAACTTGTGCCGTAACGACACGCTTCTGCAATAACTGGCTTGCGCCCGAGTAGACAGATACCCGTGATTTATGGTCCTAGACTGCACCGAGTTTTTTCTCCGTCTCTCGCTAGCGAGCCGAACCACTTTTATTTCCTCTGTCGGGCTTCGGAACCCTACTCCTCCTCCTGGCCGATCCATTCGCCAACTTCCCGATATCCGGGAAATTGGAAATCCTATGCAAGCCTCGCAACCGCCGGTTCGCTCGAATTCGCATGGGTGCACTCGGCGGTGCAAGATGTACCAGGACCTCGCACCACATCTCAGAAATTCTGGAACGATACGCAGATTGGGCTATTATGTGGGAAAATGCAATAATCCTGGTCCCGAAACGTTCATTTGTCCCCATAAATTCGTACGGTATTTTTTGTATTTAAGGTGAAGTGAAACACGTCGAGGAACTTGATCAACGTCGATAAAGAAGATTTTTCTAAATGCCTACGTTGCCGACGTTCGTTTTTATATTGACAGCTGGGTCGAATTATATTGGATATTGTACCAAATGGCATACTCCACCTGTCGTTTTCGAACAATAAATATCAAGAAATCGAAGTAAAACTCCTGAAATCCACTGGATTCAAGCTTTCTGGGGCCCCAATTGACTGCAGAGGGACCCCCTGCACCATCTATGATTTCCAGGTCAATTAAATTTTCATTCCGAGACCCCGTATTACCATCGTTTTAGCATAGAAGCGCATACAACTCTTTTTTTGCCCTTATCCTGTTCAAATGTGAGTTTATCGATTACCAGAGTGTTCTAAATTGTCGTAAAATTGACCTGACCCTTTCGATTCTCATATCAGAGCCTTCGATAATTGTATATNGATGCATTTATAATTTTTTTTAGGAAATTTAACACTTGGTGAAATATGCTGGGCAACGGAATAAGAGAGATTAATAACATTTGAATTATACTGTTTGAATTTGGAAAGAGGTAGTTAATATTTTACATAATTAAACTGTGAATAAAAAATCGGCGGGCGATGGTCACGCACGTTGGACGAGAAACTTCTAAATTAAGGAGAATTATTAGATATTACTAATTGTTCTTAATAATTCGTTCTCGAAATGCCCTTACACGTTCGATGGTGGTTGAACTTACTATCACTTTTATTTTCATTATTCTTACTTTATTTTAAATGTCAATAATTAATCGAAAGAATAACGCGCCAACGCTAACTGAAACGTTTAGGCAAGTTTTCTCCATACTGAACGCAAAGTTGGTTATACGTAGTTTAAAAAAAGCCTTCCACTACCTGAAGCAGGTTCTTTTCATAATATGTGAAGTTACATATGCCATCGTGCAATAGTTTCAAGTAAATAAGAATGTAGGAACAAAAATCGAACGTTGGAGATTTTTCGGAGTAGTAGTTCTGAAATTTATTTTATCACCCCATCATCGAATTCTCTTCTCCCGAACCGAAAAATGTATACACGCGTACTTTTCCTTTTTATTACTCCAGTCGACAAAGGGTAGAATCCACAAAAAGCAGTCGAAATGAAACAAAAAAAAAACCATCCAGGTCGATGCAGCTTTGTCCTCGGCAAAATGAAAGCAAGGAGCGACACACATTTTACCGTGACTAGACGTCGAGGGGTTGAATTAAAATGAAAGCACCGGCCATGAGGAGACCTCGAATAGTCGTTGAAGATTCGAAGGATCGCCTCAAATTCTCGATTCTTGCGACACCATTTATCTTCTGTTCGAAAAAATTCTCTCGGGGGTGGGAGAGACTGGGACACAGTGGACCGGAGAAGTTCGAATTCTCGTTTGAATATGTTTAAATGCAAAACTTCAGAAAAATAGGACTTAGTCCATGGGGTTAAATAGAGCTTTTACTATATACTGAAGTAATTTGTTTAGTCTCATTGAATCTTTTTATAAGTTTAGATATTTATAAGCAATGCAGATGTTTCACTGTACCTCTTACACGAGGTATAGCGAAAATGTGGGGTACAATGAAGCAAAGCGAAAGATTTCACTTTTGATATTATTTAAAAAGTTTAATACTCATTACTCTACAAAGTGATCCACGTAACTTGTACTATTTTATCAAAAATTTAGCTACACTAATCCTACTGCTTTAAGCTTGTTTTCTTCGGTAAAACTGCCAGGAACCATTTGCCATTTTCAATTTAGAATTATTTTCTTTCATTGTAAATAGTATTTTAAATTAGACAATGACTGCAAAACACATGAGTTTAGAGAAACAGCGTTTTATTTTGACCACGGAACATAATATCGCTATATCCCACGTGATGTATATTTTAGTACTTAACATCATATTTGAAAAATCCTTAAATTAAATCATTAAATAGAGATCGCATGACGCCTGAAACTTAGGAATTTACAACGATGTGAACATGATTTGAGTAGCGGCGAATTTAAGGAATTAAAAACACGACTCACCTATTTATTCTGGAATACCATGATCGGATGCTCCACTACAAGCACATTGGACACTCATCAATAATGCAGCTGAAGTTGTCGACTTTAGGCAGGGAAGATGACTATCATTTGGAGTGTTCTTCATAAAATGGGAGTAATTTTTAAACATTTATATAGCCAGCACTAATTCAAATGTTTCACTTTCCCTCGTGTTCCACTGTACCCTACTCTCCCCCAGTCTTCTGATCTTAGGGAATTCATCCTCCCAGAGGCCTTAAACACGAAACCACAGTAATGGTAAAGTTTCCACGAGCTCGATGTTGAAATTGATGCAGAATTTGATTAAGTTAGCGTATATACGCGCGAATGACTTCGAAGCGGCAAGGGAAACGGGAACCAAGCTAAGATGAAAATCGGCCTTGCGGAAGGACCTTCCGTATCGATAAAATGATTCAAGGCCTGTTAAATTCTACGGGATACTCCGCAGACTTAATTAATTCCGCGATCAAAGAGAACCGTTGGACCAGGGAACTTCCTTGGTACGATAAGCTCGCGTTGTACTCGATGTAATCGATTCTCAAAGTAAAGCACGGTTCCACTTTTTTGGCATTCTTTCCTCGGGATGATTAAATTGTAGTTTTAGAGGATGAAAATGTTTACGCGAGTTCAATGCGAATTAGTAAAGGCCTGCTGCACCAACCGTGATCAACGGGAAAATGCTTAACAGGGATTAACTAATCTCGGATTGGTGAAATTCGTGACGAACCGACAAAAATTAAACTAACTGGAGATCCAGATAAGAACCCGAAGTGGAATGATTCATTCTAATCACGCATTAAGTAATTCTTGATTAAAGGGTCTAATTCGATAGAAGGTGTAATCGACTCTAACAATTAACAACGAACGACATTATCAAAAAGACAAAGTCTTGCTTTTACTGCGATAAGAATTGTGCTAACAGCAAAAACATTATTAATTTTATTAAAAATAGATGTAACTACATAAGAATCTGATTTAGAAACAAATGCTTGCTAAATCAGAAAATAAATTTGTGGTGTTAATCAGAAAAGTGTGGCCGTTAATAACGAATATTGCAATAATGAATGTAATTTAGGTCGCCTAAGTGAAGATTTTTTGTTGCCCGTACATCAAGAACATTTCCGCAAAAAAATGTTCATGGTCCATTTTCAAGTTCTACGTTTACCAAAGCAGGTAACATTTTGTATCTATTGTATATTTTTCTCTCTGCACTAAAGCCATTGAAAATACAGCAATACTATAAAGGAATATAAAACCGTTTCTCTTCTAGGGAATATGGGATAGGAAATGTTATTCCAATTTCTAAAAATAATAGATTCAGAGCGAACGTGGCCATGATATATTCCCCACTTTATACGTCAATGAAAGACCGGAATCGCAAGCAACGTGTATACCCGAATGCATTCGAATTAAAAACTAAAGAAAAATACATTCGTTGATGTGAAAGAAATGTATAAAAGGTGACCATAAACCATAAGAATTTTCCACGTCATATTAAATCTCAACGAAATTTCGTTTATAGACATTTGATGTAGTTTTTCATTGCCAATTTCAGAGGACACAATTATGCTAGATTGAAAAAGTCAGCGAGGTAGGTTTATTTAATTATAAATGCAGTGTTCCGAATGAATGCGGCTCTGTTATCGGCTGTTATCAGCGACTGCATTTAATCTTCATCCACGCTTCCTTGTCGGTGCTTTGCTTTTTTCGGGTTACTTTCATTCTACTAATGGACCAAGGGCGAACATTTTCCTTGAATATGCGATTCTTTTAGGACTTTTAATAAAAAGATCATTTGTTGCATCGGCCCATCGACCTATCCCATCTTCGACTTCTTACATCTCTTGGATTTGTACAGGTGCAAGGACTCGATTTTTCCGGCCTCGCCAATAAAGAACCACTCTCATCGCGTTAATGGATTAAGAGCTATCACCGCGTAATGCGCCCTTGCAATTCCCTTCCTTAGCTGGAATCTCTCATTGCATCGCGCAACTTTTCATTCCACCCGCTCTGGTGGCATATTAAAAAAATTATAGATAATTCTATGTGACACTTGACATTAATTTGGAATTGCATTGCAAGTATACTTTTCGCTCCGTTGGCACATTCTTTGATTACCTTCAAAGACTTTCAATTTCTTGGATATGTTAAAGAAAAGAGGAACATAGATACCCTGATTGTTGGAAAATAGCTACAGATTAGGCACATAATTGTGTAACTAAAATCTCTTAAAAAGGCACCTTAAGTGTTAAAAAAACTTCGCCAAACACATTCTTGTTTCTTTCTTAAAATGCAAAAATAATTCAAACCGTTTTTTTAATAAAAAATGGAAATCAACTATTTTTGCCAAATATGTTAGTACTTTCATTTTATTAAATACTCAAATCAGATATTATTGCCAAATTGTATATTTTGTTCCATATAATACGGGTATATCTATTCTAAAAATGATATTATCACTTGAAATCATGTGTCTATGAAAACTTACAATTTTCTATTTTCATCTAACCAAATAAAACTTAAAACTAAATCTGACCAAATAAAAAAAATCAAAAACTCAATTTGAAAAAATTTTATTTGGCGAGCACCTGAAGTGTACTCATTGAACTTCTCATCTGTATTTCAGTGCTCGCCAAATAAAATGTTTTCAAATTGAGTTTTTCTTTTTTTTTTATTTCATCACGTGTAGTTTTAAGTTTTATTTGGTTAGATGAAAATAGAAAATTGTAGATTTTCATAGATACGTGATTTTATGACAATATCATATTTAAAATAGATGTACTTGTATTATGTGGAACGAAATATACAATTTGGCAATAATATCTGATTTGAGTATTTAATAAAATGAAAGTACTAACATATTTGGCAAAAATGGTTGATTTCCATTTTTTATTAAAAAATAACCGTTTGAATTATTTTTGCAATTTAAGAAAGAAACAAGAATGTATTTGGCGAAGTTTTTTATTGCACCCAAGGTGTCTATTGAGGAGATTTCACTTCTTTTTNTTTACTTGGTCAGGTAGAATTTTAATATATTTATTTAGTTACATGAAAATAGGAAACTCTAGATGTTAGTGGACACATAATTTTGTGGGAAAATATAATTTTTGGAATAGATATACTTGTATTACGTGGAACAAAATGTACAATAAGGGCAAAAATATCTTATTTGAGTATTTAATAGAATGAAAGTACCAACATATTTGGAAAAATTTATTGACTTTCGTTATTTATTAAGAGAAACTTGTTGAATTTATTTATTATAAATCATCTTTGTTTTCTTTCGATACCAGTTTTAATATCAAATCTTTTACTTTTTCAATATAATTAAATTCGCATCTGATATCGTTTTTAACATTAACACTTTCAGCTTATTGTATTAGTAATACAAGAAAAGTATCGAGTTACCAGTACACCAAACTGAAAGTGTTAATGTTAAATTGGTATCGAAAGAAAATTGAAACTGGTGTCGACAGAAACTAAAAATTATGATAATGTAGACAGAAGGAAAGGGTCGAGTTACCCATACATCAAGCTAAAAGTTTTAATGTTAAAACTGGTATTGAAAGAAACTACAAATTATTATAATATAAACAAAATGAAAGTATCGAGTTACCTATACACCAAGCTGAAAGTGTTAATATGAAAACTGGTATCGGAAGAAAATTGAATTATTATATGTAAAAGTAAAAGAGAAGTCGAGAGAGGATCTAATCTATTATCAAAAGAAGCAAGGTATCAGTTTGGAAGGATCGATACCCGAAATCACTAATGTAAATGTGTCAATCGATGTTAAAACAATGAAAGGACGATACCAGTATTAATAGAAACTTATGAGTAAACTGCATATAATCTAATTTAATATCGGTACAAGCAAGATATCAGTCTGGAACGATCGATACCAGAAATCACTAATCTAAATGTGTCAATCGCTGTTAAAAGTATAAAAGGACGATACCACTAAAGTACAAAACTAAAAGTGTGAATCGAAAGAAAACTGAACTATCCCTAATCAGAACGGTTTTGATAGTGATAGTTAACATTAAAATGTCGGTATCAAAGATTTATCTTCACAATTTGATGAAAATCTTCAATGAAATATTTATTTAACCTAAAAATGTCATCGATGTCTAACCTGAAAAAATGTCATGTTATCGATGTCAATAATCTGAAAACCATGCATTTGTCATGATATAGAGGAAACGGCACATATATGTTTACCTTAAAATATCAACGATGTTTATTAAATTTGTGGCCGGAGCCTCGCTGATAGCGTTGTGTACTACATAAAGTTTGTTTGCGTTGACTGCACTTTCTACACTCGAGGGTAACAAGGGTGCTACACTTTTCTTGAAAAGTGCAGAAGGGAGATACACTTTCATCGACGTCCCGAATGCCAGAAACCTCACGAATGTCCAATATGACCGATTTAGTAGAGAGGTACGCGATTTCGAGGTTATCTGTATCGGACGGTAATGAATACGAAAATGTAATGCTTCTCTCAGCCTTCCTTCTTGAGCTGTCTTCGTTTTCTTCAAATCCTACAATTCGTTCTATTACCTTGTAATTGTAGAAGGTGAAAATTCCTTTCACGAATTTCAGATATTGAGAATCAATAAGGGTCAAAATATTATTGCAGTAGAATGAAAAATAATGTAACTACAACAGGGAGAAAATATAGTTTAGTTCATTCCAACCGCGATTACGTAGTAATACATAATTATTGTAAATTTTTTCAAACATTACGTACAAAACTGAAACGCTAAATCGTTCTATACATGAAGAACATGTATTAACAGTTACTTCTATTTATATTCGTTGAGATGTTAGCATAAATTTCGTATTTTTCTGTTTGTTGGTCGTTTCAATTTTGAAATTTGCCGCGAAATTCGCGGGCTACCCTTCTTCCACTCGCTCGAAATCAAGGGTAGAAAGTATAGAGGAAGTGTACACTCGGGGTAGATGTACTCGCAAAACGAACAGCGACGCTGCGTCACTTCCGTCAAAACGAACGCCAAAGTGTACACTATTCGTAAAAGTGTAAAAAATGTCGGCAAAACGAACAAACCTATGGAGAGCGGCGTATCAACACATCGAGGATGAAAACCAATAAGAACTGCAACAGAAGTGACCACGAGATTAAGCGCAATTCTGATTGTTTTTTCATCCTCGAGGCGTTGACGCGTCATACTCGGTGTGATCGTCGATCGTTGCAGCGCCTAGCGCCGCAGTTCATTTTTATTCCGCGAGGGGCGCCATCGAAATGTCGTACGAAAAGTCGTATAAAGGTTGACCTATCATGTAAGTGCGAACATGGTAGTTTCCCATACCATATATTTACGTAGATAGCAGCAATCAGAGTCGGGTAAATTTTAAAAAATTCTTGATTTCTTGCGGGATTATATGACTTGATCGAAAGTTTATTTTGTAATGTTTTTTTCTTCTTGCTCAGTCTTTTTTACTAGTTCTCTTAACAAGTCGCGAAACGAGATGTAACCGAAAATAACAATATAGCCAGCGCAATACAAATGCTCGCTTAAATTATAATTTTGGTTAATCAGAAAATATAAGTCTCTAGATTTGACTGGCCTCAATCCAGGGCATTCACTGCATTCGATGCGGGCGAGAAGGTTGCATACTCCGTCGCAGGAGGATGAGAGGCTGGTCACTTATGGGCAGCAATAGACCCTCTTCTCTTATGGCTCAATCCTGGGATCCTTGGACTGCTCAGTCCCTCCTCGCGATGCACTCTTGACGAAAGTTGCGGGCCGAGAGAGCGAGCGCTGGCCTTCGATACCACCGAAATTGTAGCACCGGAGAGACTACTCGGACAACCCGGTAGAGGCCTTACAGATCGGTTACATGCGATTACGCGAATATTCAAACGTGAAAATTACGCTACAATTTCTTTATCTGTAACAATGAAGAAATTATATTTCCATTCCCCCCACTCCTGAAATCTGAATCCTTACTGTATAGAAGTCTGTAGCATCTCGCTCGAACTCAACGCGCAGGGCGCGTTTCTCGCATCACGGAACGCTACGAGTGTCTTCATAAAAGGAAGGGTATAACTTGAAGAACTAAGTTTCCATCTTTTATAAAAATTCTAGGTATAATTAAAATTTCAACTCTCTCCGTTTCAACGGAGACATTATGGGCTTTGTGCGAATGTTATGTGATATGTTACACGTGACGGCACCGGCACTTTTCCAACTCGAAGACATTTCTTTTCCAGAAATGTCACCCTCAAATAGCTTACTTATTAGGGCTTCTTCTCATTGAGCTGTAATTCTATCTAAAAGACATAGCAGTCCTTTCATCGGAAACGAAAGTCGACATTTGAGTTAACTACTTTTTAATTTATCCCATCAAAAGGAGTGGGGCTATTAACGTCCTCCGCTAAAAATTACTTGAAAGTTTCTCATACGTGTTTTCAGATATTTAATACAGCCTAGAGTTATACTATTTAATTAAGTTCGCAACACGAGTATTTTCCATTCTCATTTGATCATACAGATTTAATAACATACAGTTATTTCAATTCAACTTCATTTATACAAATATTTGATACACACGACGAACATCCTCTCGGTCACGTCAGGTCCCATTAAACAGATCATGTACGAACAAAGTGCAGCCATATCTATAGGAAGTAACATGTTTGCTTCAGTCGAATGGTCTGGTCTACTCTGGTCCGATCTGACGTACTTGATCTACTAATAGTGTAGCCATGACCTGCACGGTGTACAAAACATGCAACACGATTATTTTCTACAATTGCGCGGTAAAAATGATTTCGAGCCAGTTATGAATGTAGAATAGATTAAAGAATCTCAGCCCCTCAAAGTCAGGTAACAAAAAGTCGTCTTGAATAACCTCGAAGCCGCGCTTTTGCCTATCCCCTCTTCGTTTCCGGAGCTTTGCACGGGATAAGAGTAAAATCTCGTTGCAGCGACGTTACACGACTTTCGTGTCTTGAAGCCCCGACAGTTGTGAAAGACCACAACTCGACGAGCTGACTGGTTAAGGAGTTTCTTTGAGTTTCAAGGACACCGAGAAAAGATTCCTGGCCGGGAGTTCCCGGGATCTGAAAGAGTTCGCAACTCCTCGTCCTTTCCCTCCTGGATGTCCTCGTTTTTCGCTCCGACACCTCTCTGGAAGAGGTTGCGGTCTTCTGGAGGAGCAAATGCCGTAAAAGGGTGCGATAGATGCAGCTTCGCGAAAGCTACCTTCGTGACTGGCGAAAAGGTGTCAATAAAAGTGCCCTTTATCGTAGGTTAGCTTCTACTCCGCCGAGTTTACTGTCGCTACCGTGGAGGGGTCTCAATTTATCAACGTTTCCTCCAGGAGGAAAAACTCAACTAGAAAAAGAGTTTCTTCCAGCGGCCTCGGCGAGGATAAGCGAAGGATAATGATCTTCTGGGAGAAACGGGACCAACCTAATTCCTCCTATGGATGGAGTCCTTTCAGATCCCCTCGCGACTCCTGCCTCGTTACTCTCCGCTAAGCCTGAGTACGAACTACTAGACTTTCTTTCAGAGCTTCCTTGGGTCATCTTCTGCATAGACCAGAATTATTTTCGATCCAAGTTCCCTCATACTAACGTAAGATTTTCTACGAGGCATATTGAGATACCGCGTTCGGAAATATTTAATCATTACATGGGTATTAGTGTTTCAACCATTGATCGCGGGACGTTCTCTTTGAGACTTTCCTCTCCTCGAGAAGGTTTTCCTTGCTTGAAAAGTTTTCTCTTGCTCAGGGAATTTGGTTTTATTGATTTAGCTGTCATGGTCTAATTATTACATGGCTATTTGCATGAAGATCATTGATCATGGAACGTTTCCTTCAAGACTTTCCTCTCCTCGAGAAGGTTTCCCTTGCTTGAGAAGCATTTTTTTTGCTTAGGAAATTTGATTTCATTGATTTATTCGTCATAATGAAGGATGGGAGTTCGAAAACAGCAACATGCCGTACTCGTCGGTTATTAAAAATTACAGCATCTAGAAGTACAAGTCGTGCTAAGTAGAGACTGAAATGTAGAGTTTATGGTAATGAAAAGAGATGGTGATTCAATTTTAGTACAAAAAAATAATTGTAATTGCCAAGATGTGGGTATAGACTCCTTTTGTTATGCTATACGATAAATGCGGTTATCTGAGATGTATAATTTTGGCGTTGCAGTTTTTTTTTATCTGAGTTTCAATCGATAATTTGAATTGAGAAATGTATAATTTTGGTGTTTAGGTTTCGCAGCGCTTTTAAGCTGATTTTCAAACGATAATTTTAATTATCGCGAGGTTTGACCTCTTAAAATAATTTGCACATATTTTCAGTAAATTGTTAAATACTTTCTTTTCCAGTGCACCGGTCTAAAAATTTGGCCTGAATTTTTCCTCGGTTTTATTATGCATTATTTATGAACTAACCCACTCTCTGTACAGCTCTCAAGCGAAAACGAAGAAAGTTTCGTTTGCTTTCGAATCGGTTCAGTCGACTATAAATTCTGCACTCCTAGTCCTTTAATTTCTCCCGAGAGCAGAAGTACGTTCTTTTCATGTGCAGTACAACTCTCAATAGTTACTTTTTTTATTTCTGTTTTCAGAGCTCACTGGAAATACTAGATCATTGTAACAACCACATTTATGTTGAATACACTCTCTGTGTATACATTCAAGCCACGACTTTTCCATTTAATTTATTTCCTCTGAATTCCTACATTTATTCCTAATATTAATCTCTAGATAATGCTGATAAGAAGCTAAAATGAATGTAAACTCACTATTAGTTTCCGAAAAAAGTATTTGTTTTTAATAGCATACCTTTAAAACGAGGTCGAAATTTCTACGGCGCAAATCTCGCATTTTACAGAAGTTTTATTTTAGAAATTTAATAAAAATTTGTTTCAAATATTTTTTTAACGATGCAGCGCAGTCACCGTTAATTTGTGTGTAAATACGCGGAAATGAATTAAATTTTCCAGTTTTTATGTTGTTCATGAAGCAGGACGAACAAATGAATTTGTAAATTTGGATATTTCACTAGAAATGTTTCAAATTACTTGTAAAGAGACCGAGCGGTCGCCACTATCATTTTTTCCACGTAAATAGAAATTAATTAAAGTTTTCATTTCTTGACGTTGTTCATGAGACAAATCCACAGAAATACGTTAAGGCGTAAGTCAGTTCGGAGTTTTTCGAAAGTTCTTGCAGCAATTTTGTCGAGTGATCCAACTCTCCTTCTGGCCTGAAATTTCATGAAGTTTCAAATCGTCTCTAGGGAAGGGAAGGTTGCGAAACAACCGAGGAAATTTATTGTCTTTCACGAAGGGACCTATGGTATGAGATGATGAACTAACGATCGTTTAGCGCACACTTTGCCGAAACGTTGTCACACTGAATAAATGATCGTCGTAAAACAAACAGCTCGGGGGACTTCAGGGTGGTAAATTTTGATAACTGAAGTATAAATGCCTTTGGATAACTTAGGAATGAGTAGCAGGTGAAAATAAACATTTGAGATAAAATAATTTTTGTGCGATGAAATTACTTCACATACCACCAAATAAACTGGCTGTATCGAATCATTTATTAAAGCACCAAACTATCTTATTTACCGTAAATAGAGTATTAAAATTACAACGTTTTTTTGATGATTTAAACTAGTATGCAACAAGTTTCGGAATTTCTTCTCGACATTCCATCGGAAATTTGTTGAAGCATCTTGTAAAATTAAAAAGAATGTATATCGAATTTATCTACGAGTAGATTACAAATTTAGTGTGTCATATCTGAATAAAATATCCGAGACATCATTTATGAATTCATTCTGCCTTTAAACGGTCTCTTTTAATAGTGTACTCCTAATAACACGATGAAGTCTTAATCCATGAGGTTAGCTAGAAAGCCTTGTGGCACTAACAATCTAATTTTGAATTTACTTTTTATTTATTGAAGTACAGCTTCAGTCAATAATGTTTTCCATTTTTACCAGTGATTTTTGCTCATTTACCGGGAAAGTTTTTTGATGCTTCTCTACAATTTTTTGTCAAACTTTTTAAAATGAAAATCTAAAGTGTCTCAGGGTTTTTTAGCTAACCTAATAGTTATCACTTAAAATTACAAAAGAATTTCACTTATTAATTCCTTTCGAGAGTAGATGCGTTATCTGAATTCATGTCGCTGGTAATTACACTTAGGCGACCCTAATTCTAAATGCAAGTACACCTGTACACGGATATAAAGATCTCCATCTTACATAGACGAGTATTACTCCTAAACTCGAGTAATCTCGCAATTGCCAAAATACCTTTATTATTCCCATTCAACGTTATGATATTATAAGGGAGGATTCCCAAAAGGCATAGATATATACAAGGTCGGATATGAAGTTCTCGACCACCCCTGAAAAAATACGTTATTGCCCTTGAATTCCACATTACCTCCGCAAATTATCACGTTAAATGGTTTCAGCGTAATAATTTACATTCTAATTGATTTTTAACCACATCACGAGGCTCAAATCAAGCCTCTGAAACGAAGAACGGCACCCGCAAAAGAATCATTCACAGTTACAATAATAAATTTTACTTCCTTCAGGAAATGTCAACACTTAAAAATTGGCAAGTAAAACTATTTTCAGTAATATTTCTATTATATGGACAACAAAAAGAAATTTTGGTACTTCATCAGGGTAACACAAATGATATTTATACTTGCAATTTAACAGCGACAACGAACCGTGTATCGGTCATTTAATTGAGGAGTAATGACAACATATTTTTGGCTATTACCACAAATTTATTTGCTAACATATCAAGCATTTCTTTTAAGAAAGTTATCCTATTAATACATCCACATTTGATTCAATTTCAAATCTTTTTGCCGTTAATGCAAATATTACTGCAATAAAAGCAAAAGTTTGTCAGCACCACTACTTTTTGTTAAGGGTGAAAATGTATTTTTCTTTTGCGCACAGAAATTAAAAAACCCACAAATTTTCAAACAACATTCTCGAAATTCAAGAGCGTAAATGAATTCGCTTGAATTTCTAAAAAATCCACGATTTACGGTACTTGCCATCTGCGTGAAATATACGCGAACTAAACCAACACACACAAAATTATTTGAATTTTTTGACAAAATTTCGGCATTGTTGATAGAGTTTTTCTCAAACCACGGTATTAATTGCGCCAATGGCAGAAATGCTTTCAGTTGCATCGGACGTAGATGTAACAATGACAGAGCTTCTTTGGGAACAAATGCCTGCCTAATAAACAATTAAATCTGTAACGACGGCCAAAAAGATCCTCCTATCCCATCAAATGAGCGACATACATCTTATCGCTAGTAAAGAATATTGCAATCGCGAATATAATTCGCATTCCCTGGGGAAGTAAGCCTTTTTTGGTTGTTCGTACAACAAAAATATTACTGTACAATTATTTTGCTAACCCACCATCAAGTGTTTTCATTTACCGGAGCGAGCAGCATTATTTTTCCGCGTGTACAAAAGTCAATCTTATTCCTCATTTAAAACGGCTCCTTTTTCCCACGCGCCATCTCCTTAAACCTCTGAAAAAGTTAACCAATTTAACCGAGAGATCCGGCGAGGAATCGCGAGGGTCTAATTGTAGGTAGGGTCGTTTTGCCCGAAGGAGTTCCTGGTTTTGCAGTTGGCCAAGTTCATCTCCGCCTACGAAATTATACCAAGTGCCCTGTAAATGTAACGCCATCCTCGACTTGGCCGAACTTGCCAAGAAAATACGTCTCCAGGAGGTACAACGCGGGAAGCAATTACTTTTTTGCAAATTCGGAAAGCGGAAACAGCCCTGGCTGTCCTGCCTCGGCCTACTCCGTTAGTTTAATTGGGAGTCCCATTCCGACGTGTGGTAGGGAACTTCATTATCGGCCTCTGCGGTGGCTGATCGGCCTATAATTAATATTACAAGGAACGCTCGGGCGCAATCCGTAAATCGGCCCGAGGGTACATATACATCCTTGCTTTGCAGCTGCACCTGTATTCGCTTCCGGGATCGCTCGTAACGATGCATTCAATTTTGACGCCCATCTTCTCGAGGAGTCCATTGTGAATTACGTCCCTTTCGTGGCAGCCTCCACCTTTTCACACGGCTCTCTTCACCTCGAATACCGCCACATATTTTACACCCCGGCCGGAGGTGGAGGCGAGTTTTCCCGAAACCATCCCTCTACATATTTTACCCCTTCGTTTGGTTTTACTTCGCTAAATGGGGTGATAATGGCCCCATTACTGTTGTTGCCACGGTCTGATGTATGGTTCGACGCCGAACATCGATTTCATTTTCTCCCTCGAGTAAGCTCTCATTTTCTAAAGTTCCGAGGAAGTTTTTTGAGACATTCTGACGTTTCTTCGCCACGTTCTTATTGCCACCATTCAGACTCGGCTCAAGAGAATTTGCCAAATTTATCTGCGTTTTCTTTACGCTGAGCGAAATGATCACTATTTAGAAAAAAATAGAAACATTCTTATGTCGAATAAATCTTTACTGGCCCCTGTCAGTAAAATGTGATCAAGTGAAATTAAGGCAAATTAGAAATAGTACTCAATTTTCTTAAACTCAGCTCTTCCAAGTCTGTTTGACTTATTATCGTTACATTATTTGTGCATAAACGTGTTAGAAAGGAAAGTTGAATCACTATGAAGAGTGATGTGATATAATTCCTATAAAAAGAAGAAATATGTAGAAGTATGAAGAAATATGAAGGTTTTTGAGACATTCTGACGGTTCTTCGCCACGTTCTTATTGCCATCATTCAGACTCGGCTACAGAGAATTTGCCAAATTTATTTGCATTTTCTTTACGCTGAGCGAAAAAATTACTATTTAGAAAAAAAGAAACATTCTTATGTCGAATGGATCTTATCTGGCCCCTCTCAGTAAAATGTGATCAAGTGAAATTAAGGAAAATTACAAACAGTACTCAATTTTCTTAAACTCAGCTCCTCCAAGTCTGTTTGACTTATTATCGTTACATTATTTGTGCATAAACGTGTTGGAAAGGAAAGTTGAATCACTAGGAAGAGTGATGTTATATAATTCTTATAAAAAGAAGAAATATGTAGAAGTATGAAGAAATATGAAATATAACGTAGAATAATTCTTAATAAATTTCATGGGTAATAGTTATGGTTTTATGACGTTAGTATAAATCGCTGAATGTTGCGCTATTGTATTTATAAGAAAAGCGTTTATGACGTTTCCAGCTCGTCTGGACAGTTACATGTGAAGCATTCAATTCCCTTTTTATTAGCCCCGTTTGTCCTTACAGAAAGCACAAAACGTAATTGAAAAAGAACCATGCAAACATTATTTGTTGTAAGCCATGCTCCGTTTTCCACTGGCAATATTGTCAGTGTCAAATCCCATTAGCAAACCAAACGACGGAGATAGACTTTCATATGTAAAGGTGGAACCGTACGTGGTTCTATAAACGGATATTTCTTGACAAAAATAAATCTTACACAATTTCCGCTATTTTCTAGCGCAATTTCTGTTGGATTTCCCGGTACGTGGCTTTCGGATTGTCCGAAATAAAGTTCAAGTCACGGACCGAAAGTATTTTCGTCGTTACAATGAATCTTCGAAAGTGCGAAAGCAAAGTCTGGCGTTAAACTGGGTTAAACTCTAACACAGGTCGTAACATAAATACCTAAATAGTTTAACTGTGTCAAAGAGGGACTTTTTAAACTGCGAACAAATAAAGACTGCAATTTGAACAGGAGTACAATTTTCGAATCGAAACATCTTTGACGTCTCTCACATGCAATCGGAGTAAACCACATAAATATAGAGTTCATAAAAATTGTACTCTAAAAGTTTCTTTATAGAACTCTAACTATTAGTACTACTAGTTACTACTAACTATAGACTATACAAAAAATGTATCAAGGATGTATCAACATTAAGGAAAAAGGTGAAACGGCTATAAACAAATAAATTAGAGGATAGTAAAATTTGTTAACAATAATTCTCAAAATTTAATAATGCTTGTACGAGGTAACTTTATAGATGAAACAACATCGAGGAAGCAGATTCTTTATGAAATAAACAAAAATAATTAAATTAATTGACTGTCAGGTTTTCCAATACTTTTTAAAATACGGAAACGTGTTCAAAAGATCGTTTTAAGGATCCCGAGATATCAGGGAAGATTTTGGAAGGAACGCCAATAAATATCTTAATTAATTGAGAGGAAGGATTCTCATAAATTTTTCTCAAGATTCAATAGCGTGTTTAAAAGGGCGTTAGTCAAGTAAGTCATCAGGCGAGTGTTAGGAATACTTAGATACTGAGGAATGAACGTAAAAATAAAGGAGCGGAGGGAAATGTTTCTCTGCCAGTAGTCGGAAGTAAAATGTAATGGAGCACCTTGAGGGATTTTTTTTATTTTCTGCAGAGTTGCTCGGCGGTAAGCATTAGAGCCCAGAAAACTACCCCTGTATTTTCACCTCCCCAACTGCTGCCATTTTACACTTCTTCGTTTTTTTAATTTACATTGCGCCGCCCGCGAGTTATTTAATGTCTTGCTACAAAACTCTCATTTTTTTTAACTACATCGTTTTGTATATGGAGTGTTTCCATTTTTCATGGTTAATGAGGTGTACAACATTGCTTTCTAAGAACTTTTCCGTAATAATAAGACGAGTTATTACTATTTTCAATCATTTTATGCCATTTTAATGCTCTCTGCTCAAATGTATTATTTGTAATTTCATGTGATTTCATTTTCATGTAATGTATATAATTCTCAGAACATTTTCAACGTAACAAATTTGTTCGATTTAAAAATTGGTCGTATGCCGTTAAAAATGTTTGTAAATTTCATACATTTTTATTCCAACGTTCGAAACTTTCACTAAAATTATAAATTTCATGTAACGATTTAACACGAACTACCAAGACGGGTTGAAATGACTTGTTTCAAATGGCTCATCCTATACATACAAAATTTGCCGGTCGTTCTAGTGTTAAAATTAGTACGTTATGTTCCTAAAATTTATGAACAAGTTTTGAATTTTGTGACGGGAAATGTTTCGAACTAAATATTAATATGATTAAACATGTCCATTAAAAACATATATGAGTATTGTGTAAATTTCCTATACCCTGCCGAATGAAATTTCAAATATCATCGTGTCTCATAAATTTATTGCAGTTCCATTTAACGGTGTAATAATTATATCTGTGGAAAAAATGACAGAACAGTAACTTTTGATTGCAGAATATTTCTTTTGAAGAAATAACTTGCGATAAGATTCTTTACAATTCTGCCAATGTCAGCTGGTTCAATCGTTTAACACCGAAAAGAACTTAGAGCAGCAATGGAAACAAAAAAGAGGCCAAAGCCGGATCTCTGAAAGACATTTTTGGTACGTGAAGTTCAAGGCGTAAACTGACGGGATAAGGACGGCAAAGCTTCCGAAATCCTGGAAAGAACTATCGAAACTTGGAAATCAAAAAAGAGAAAATTCGCCTCGATCTTCCCGAAGATTTTGAAAATGTCCGAAGCAACATCCGTCTTGTAACTGTTTTTATCTCAAAGAATAACAAAATATTCTCTCCTTATTCTACTAAGGTGACTTTGGGTAATAAGGCCCATGTGGGTAGCAAGACCCATGCTTATTTTTCACCATATAACAAAAGTGCAATGTTTGACCCCCTCTGCCAAGTAGTATGACAAAGAAGAGCCCACTTGGTGCATTGCCGAGGCTGTGGACGAGTCCATGGTAAACTGAGATTGATAAGAAATATTTCCGGGAGAATTTGATAAAATTTGGTTGCAGCGTTCAAGTTGTTTGTCACAAAGTTTTGTAAAGTACTGCTCTGTTTAGCAGGGATGTAGTACCTTATACTTTTCTCTACATCCTCTTGTATTAGTTTCGTTGAAAAGGTTTGTCGTTTTAGAAATTATAATCTGGAAATATAAATTGCGTCCAACGGGGAATAAGGCCCGTCATAGGATAACATAGCGTACCCAAAGATCTTTCTCAAGAAGGACATGAAACCATGACTAGTTGGAGTAAATCCAACATTGCAACAAAAATTGAGTAAAATACCTTAAGAAAAACAAAGTCTAGCACCTCAAAGAAGACCAAGAATTGATACCCCAGCCTTTACCAAGAAAATAGAGTTGCAGAAACGCGACAATGTGCCCTGCGCAAAAATGGCTTTACAAAGAATGCTCGATGACAACATTCGAGGGTCTTGATGACATAATTTGCCCTCACCGTGCAAATTGATGTGCATCCTCCTACCTCTGTCCGTGGGCCTTATTACCTATACGTGCAGGTAACAAAGCGCAGCGGAACCACCCTACAATTATTTTAATTACGTATTTGTTTAATACTATATTTTATTTTTATAATTTGTACCAGANCGAAAACGACAGGTGGAATATGCCATTTGGTACAATGCCCAATATAATTCGACCCTGCTGTCAATATAAAAACGAACGTCGGCAACGTAGGCATTTAGAAAAATCTTCTTTATCGACGTTGATACAAGTTCCTCGACGTGTTTCACTTCACCTTAAGCTCAAGCTATTATAGTCGTACATCTCAATGGAAAAGACATCTCTTGAATTTCGAAATTAACACGCAAAACTCTAACATACTTCTGAAAGAATTCACAGCGAAGTCCAGCGAATACTAAGTTTTCATTTCGCATAAATTTACATAAAAATAGTAATTTAATCCTCCAAAGGCTAAGAATGCGTTCGTTTAGAAAAGTGCATCATGTCTCGTTAAAAATACACTGATATACATTACATGTGTTACGTCCGTAAGAAAAATGCTTGTAGTAATTAGAGTACATAGTTATAACTTCACGAGACCTCGTACCATCCTGGGAATTTTGACTTTCTCCGCGTTCTCACGGTGTGCATTTGGCCGCCAAATGTTGTTTGCCTTTGTGCGAAGGAACCGAACTTTCGCGAAAGGTTGGGTAAACAAGACCATCAAAAATACCCTTGGACGGTACGTGATCTTACAAAGGCATGGTCAGGCCGTACTCGACCTGGCTACCCTTTTGCTACCCTCGCTGCCGAGGTCGTGGGGGGCGACATTTTTGGGCATCTCCGCCAACAATCACGTAAAACTTAGAAAAAATTTGTATCCCTTCCACAACGCGGCAACATTTTCTGAGGCACCGCGAGTCCTTGCGTGACTCCAAAAAGGACACTGCTTTTTACAACGAACGAAGGAAGTTCTCGATTCTCAACTAGAACAACGTAACGCGAAGCTGCATCCCTCCGTACGCTTTATCCCAGTAGAAGTCCGGTTTAAAAACAATTAATCAGAACTACTAGGAGCTGTTCTCCTTCTAGCGTTCAGTGCAAAGAACAACATGCGTGATTTTCAAAACGACCCACTGCATTCAAACTTTAACATTGAATAATCTTGCATAAACAAGTGTTATTCATAATAGTCACGAAAGGGTTCTCAGGTTAATTTTTATTCTTTGAATATATTAATGTATTCATTTTGTCGCCTTTCTTATGTTCAAGTTTGCCGTGTTTTGGGTAGTCCCTTGCTTTGACATTAAAAGCTAATGACAAAGTTCTGCCGAAGTGAATATTTGTCCTTTGAATTTATTGACACGTTCATTTTTTACTTCTTTTTGTATTCAAGTTTGCAGTGCTTCAGAGGGTCCGTAACTCTGACTTTAAAAACCAATGACAGAGTCATTAGTAAAGGTATCTATGTCGTACAATTTCGTCTTTAAACTCCTTGAGAAAAATACAATTGAATTAAAATGACGTCAGCAACGACTACACATATCATTACGCCTATCGTCTGATAATTTTACAATGTGACACCACGGTCACGTTCTGGAGAAGCAAACGACCCATTTTGTGGATCCAGGAAAGTCCTTAGTGTCTATTAAGAATTATTCACCTGAAAAAAGTGCAAGGAGGTTAACTGTGCTCGAAAATCTATTCGATAATTTTCAAGGTAATTTGCCAGCAAATTGATATCTGTTGAAGTGCGGCTTATTCGGAAATTTGTACTGATCATTTTGCTCGAATGAGAGCAAATGGCTGTAATTAAGAATACGTATTCTAGTAAAAGGGATTATCGGAGTTTCTTTAGTAAAAACAAAGTTCAATTGGTTAATGTCATATCGTTATTATCTGCTGGTGAATTATTCGCGTGAAATTCTAATCGATCTCTTTTTGTAATCAAATTTCCTGGCAGATATATAGTCAGAATGTAATAACTTACCACTTCGTTTTAATGATCTATTGTAGTTGAGTTGTACAAATTCCCAGATGGATTATTTTTAATTGTTTCATATTTTACCAATGCTGCAGGGCATCATTATACACGCGATTGGATGTATAAAAAATCTCCCTTTGAAACTTCCGAGTGAGAAGTGCAAAGCTCTGAATCGTCAAAGTTCAAAGAAGATCCAACAATTGGTGAACAGATCACGTGAGAAGTCGACAGTGGATGTCGTTAGGGGTCAATTCCGAGGAAAAAGAGACCTTTTTTATCTGTCGCGGGTATTCCACAGAGACGCGGGTCAAAAGGAGTCGATTCCAGGTTGGGAAGTTTCGCTAAAAGTTCCCAAAGGGGGACAAATATTTCTCCAAGGAGACATTCTTTGGAAAAGATAAGGTGCAAAGACGAGGGTGACGGGGACGGGAAATCCAAGGAGAAGTCAAGATATATCTCGTGGCTCTGGTGAAATGCTCTGGTTTTTTGTCTTCTCCAGTAGGCACTTGAAAAAGTCGATTTGGAGGATGAAACTTTTGGATTAATCTCGGAGGCGCAAAAGTTCCTGTAGGAAGATTTTTAGCAGGAAGATCTCGTTGGTCGGCGAGCAAAGTCATTTCAGACTTCGATTTGCGTGGTAATTTTCGATAGCATTTTTATTTTCTCTGAAGTAACGAGCATCGCTTTTTCGTGACCATGGATATGTGATCTGCAACATTTCAGGCAATAGGGCTCGTAGTGGAAGATTGGTGTGGTGGTTTTTAGTTGTTTTCTACGCCGCAGGGTGTACAGTCAGCTGTTTCCTACACCACAAGTATTGACCCCAGTTCAGCTGCTTCTGCTCCCAGCTCCGTTCAGTGAGCTTTAAATGGAACCATTTTCCAATAGACTCCGTTGGACACAAATAAAGCTGCTGCGCTTCGTTTGACAAGATTTCGATGACACTCTGTTCCTCCAGGCTTCTGATTGCCTCCTGGCGAGACTCCTCCACTCAAAATTGTTGGCTTCATTGGGACATCAGGTTACCTGAATGCCGCTTTGAGTAATTTTGCATAGACTAAATATCCTTGAATGATGTTTGATATGGCTTTACAGTTCTATGGATCAGTCAAAGCGAAATTATATTTCGCCGTAAAATACTTCCCTATCTCTTCTTCAAATGGCAATTCCACCGAAATATAAGGGACATCATAATATTCGTCGTTATCTCGTGAAGAATAAGGAAGTAGCGAATCTTAACAACAAATGATAAAAAGTCGCCACGATTCCTTAAAAAATAAATACCTTGCGGTATAACGATACGTATTGTAAATGGACATGAAGGAGTGCAGAGTCTTGATTTCCCAATAGAGAACCTCTGTCCACTCAATTTCTTCAATTGCACTTACGCTCTTTGTTCTCTGAATGATAGGAACACGGTCTCAAAGGGCAGCTCTTTCCACGGTGCTCTTTCGAAAACAGTTGTTTCCTAGAGACGGCCCAGGTGTTGGTGGCTCTCCAATCATCTGACCTTATCTGTATGAAGTGCATTGTTATATTTGCAAGCAAGTAAGATCTGCAGGTGAAAGAATTTTAATTTCCATATTTTGAAATAAACCCGAAGTATGCCGCTGAATGATGTCTGATTACCTCGTCGACACCCTTTGTCGAGAGCCCTTGTCCGTCCAGCCTCCCTGTACAGTGAAATGTCCTTTGTCAGTGAACCGTGCCAAATTGGTCTCTTCTCAAAGCAACTTTTCTTTGAGATGCTCATCTTTCTATAATTCACAGTTCTTTTATTCAGGTCTGAAGGAAACATTAGAGGCGTTGACAAAGTGATATTTATTGAGACGCGCTGTTTCCAAGACCTCATAGCCCTTAGTATTGCGAAGATTGATGATGCAATAGGACCTCCAAAAATGGGGGCATCAACATCGGAAGTGCTTAAATATAACCTTTGTCTTCGGATATACGTTTGGTAGACATATCTTGGTTCAAACGTATCCTATGCGAAAAGTAGTTTCTGCGAGTAGACCAATATGGTTGATCAGGCTCCGAATAACTCGGTCTATAAAAGCTCTCCCAGTGGCACTTATTCATTCAATTTCTTTATATCTGTCAAGACTCTTTCAGCATTTTAGGCGATGTCAACATGTTACCGAAGGGCACCTCCTTTCGTGGCAAATACTCCCAGAGGTTTTCATGTTTTCAAAGGAACACGGTCACACTACGATTTCAACCATTAAGGCATCTACGAAAATAACCACTACGACAGTCACTAGGTCACTCACGAGGACATCCACTAGGACATAAAGCATGCATGATAAATTCCGAGATTCTCTATCTCAAAACGTAAAATGTAAAATCGTATATCTCATAAACCATCACTGGAGATATACGTTTGGTCGGACCTCAACCTGTTCTGAAAGTTCTCCCGGGATTCCTGCATTTCCCATGGTCTCGGATGCTCCTTTGGTCCTCCGAGCCATGTCAACATATTCCAAAAGGGCATTTTCCGTGGCAATCTCTGCCATAGATGCTCTTCTTCTCTTAGGAAAATGGACCGGTTCAGCTTTTCGGTCTAACTCTCTACGACATCCTTTAAGGGTTCCGAGATTCTGCACGTAAAATGTAAAATGCAAGATATAAAATAACATGTAAGATATAAAACGTGAAATGTGAAGCCATGTTCTTTAATGCCGTTATGAAACTTACACGGTTGTGGTCAAATTCCAACCAACTCATGGTCCGAGAGCTCTACTATTAGTCCTCCTTTCCATACAATTTCCCGTGTTCTTGAATGCTCCTTTAGTCTTCCCGGCTATGTCAACATGTTCCCAAAGGATATCTCCTTTCACGGTCTTCTCACCTTGAAGATGCTCGTCTTCCTAAGGGAGAATGGACCGGCTCAGCTTTTCAGTCTGATCCTCTAGGACACCCACTAGGAATTTCGAAATTCTATACGTGAAATGTTCGGCCATATTTGTACTTTGTATTCAAGATTTTGTACATTAAATGTATGACCATATTTCCCAAGTACCGTTACGAAATCAATTTGATTGTTCGGTTCCCAAACAATTAATGGTTCAAGGGCTCTTCCAGTAGCCCTCCGTTTTAATTCAATTTCCGAAATTCTCGAACGCTCCTTTACTCCTCCTAGCCTCCTCCTAACCATGTCAATATATTCCCACAGGGCATTTTTTTTCACTGCAATATCTTTCGGAAATGCACATCTTTCCGAGGGGGGAAGGAATCCGCTCAACCTGATGGTCCAGCTCTTCAAAGGCACCCAACAAGAATTCGAGATTCCCCCTGCAAAATGTAAAATGAAGAACCATACCTCCAAACGCTGTCACCAGATCGATAAGGTTGTTGGAACCGCTCAAATTGCAATAGCTTTCCCAGTAGTCCTCCATTTCCATACAATTTCCCACGTTCTGGGATGCTCCTTTAGCCCTCCTATACACGGAAACAAATAATTTGATTACAATTACTATAGTGACGTGATTAAAATACTGGGGGAAGTAAAGGTACAGAAGTGATCATCATATGGAATGGTAATATTGACTGCATGAAGAGGTTACAATAAGCACAGGAAAATGGAAGATTTATCTGGGAGCTGTAACCATATATTATAGTAAAATTATACACGGTGCAAGGTTATTCTAAACGTACCTATGTGATTGCAGAAACAATGATTGGCAGCATTAGTTTCGACAACGCCGCCAGGTGGCAAACCTTCTCGCAGGCGATGAAGACTGCTCGTGTGCATATAAAACCCTTACTTTTACGATACAATGACTCTACTCCTTCCCGAAGAAGAGGGAAAAGGGAAGTGATCGACGAAAAATCACATTTTTAAGCATCAAGTGATATTTTACTCCTTGAGGTAGAAATGTATGAGAACATTGACAGAAACATAAGTGTAGCGTTCGTAATCATAATAATTGAACTTTTTATGTCGACGGTAAATTTTTAAATGGATATTCACAACTATGCGCAACGTTTAAACAGCTCGTTCCTTGTAGTTGCATTGACTAAATCGGGAAGTAACCCTTACTATGTTTTTATTATGTTACGCTGGTTAATGCAACCTCCTCCCCAGGTTGTCCCGTATGTTGCCTTGCAATAGGGTTACAGTTACCACAATTGTGGTTTTCCTCCCCATTCTTTTTTTTCCGTGTAGCCATGTCAACATCTTTCCGAACGGTATCTTCTTTCACGGCAACCTCTCTCGGAGGTGCACATGTTTCAGAGGGGGAAAAGGAACCGTGGGTGTCTCTAAGCACCCAGAAAAGATTTGAGATTTCCCATCCAAAATGGAAAATGTAGAACTATATCTTCAAAACGCTGTCACCAGATCAATAAGGTTGTTGGCACCACCCATGTTGCAAAATCTCTCCCAGTAATGCTCTATTTCTGTACAATTTTCCACATTCCCGGATGCTCTGTTCTTCCTAGGCATGTCAACATCTTCCCAAAAGGCATCTTCTATCGCGACAATCTCTTTTGAAAGTGTACATCTTCCCAAGGAAGAGTGGACCCGCTCGATATTCTGATTCGACTCTTCAGGACACTTACCAGGAATTCGAGATTCTGAGCGTAAAACGGGCAAGTCTGAATTTTGAGTCATAGCTGATACGAAGGTATTTCGCTGGGCCGTAGGTTGGATCATTAGAGTGCCCCGTATCCTGGGGTCTCGTTAAATCGCAATAACAGACCTGGGTACCGTGCCCATGTGAAATTGCAACGATAATAAAGCCTCGTCGTTACTTGTTATCGCCACGCCTCTCCGAAGGCCCTGGAACTCCTCGAGGCCGCATCGCGTCCGGATCGACTCGGCCAAGAGGGGCTTTCAGAAAGTGGAATCATAAAACGAAAACGCCAGGTGAGGGGAGGAAAAAAAATGGAAAAGTTCTTCCACCCGCCCCTCGGTAAATGCTTTGAAGCGGCGCGATGAAACAACCCCGACCGCTCGCGCGATGCCGGTCAGGTCAAACTCATAACTCACCTCCTTTCAGTCTGGAGGGTAAAAATAGTCGATATCGCAAAACCAAAAAGAACAGCGCCGACAAACAGCCGATAACGAGGTGCCTTTAAAAAAAACTCCGAACTAGTTAAACCGGCGAAGCAAGTCAGCCTTTTTGCTTATTCGCGTACCTCCTGTCGCGGGAGTTCCCCGAGAAGCTTACGTTCTCCTTGTGTACTTGTTAATTTATGTCAAAGGTTTTGCCAACCAGTGACCATTACCCTCGAAAAGTTATCAATTATTTCTCGTTAAGAAATTATCCTAATGAACTTCGATTGGCCGAAGGTAGGGTAAAACGAAGTTCCGCTCTGCGAAATCGGCTTAAACGGGGAGATACGGTATTTTATGGATTTCGGTAATTATCGGTGGCATTCTCATTGATTTTTCCATATAATTGTTTCTCTTTTGACTGGACAATTAGTTTCGATGAGTATTGCCCGTAGAATGGAGAAATTACTGCGGAATAAATCATAATTTTTATAACTTATTATATCAGCGTATCTTCTCCCGTTTCAACGCGTTATATACACATTTTAATCATAGAAAACTACTAAACGAGTCGAAATAACTTTAACTTGTATTTAATTATCGTCTGACTTGATCTTTTCCACTTATCGACAATTTAGTTTGTATTTCAACCTGCATTTCTCTGTGAATAAGTAGATCGACATCGTGTCTGACCATACGAACACCGTGACTACTGAAATCTACTTTACCGAGATCTATTACCGACATATGTAATTCCTCGTGCCTTGTGGCGCACTCTGTGAGGAGATCATGGAAATATTTTCAATCTAATACCCAGATTTCCTCTTCATTGAATTTCACAAGGCTCCTAGATAATTAACAGAAAGCTAAAGGAAGGAATATTGAACACTATTCCTTCGCAGCTAGTATTTTATGATGAATAACTTTTATAAACCGAAAATGGCGAAAATTATAAAATGCGTCGATAACATGTTCTTCTCGAATCAGAAGATGTTACGCAACCTCGACCATGCGACATAGAGTTATATCGACCTCTACAAACAAATAAGTTTGTTGAAAAGACTTTACAAGTCGATTGTATTAACAGCTCCAGTGATTACCAAATAGATTAATGAAACTCGCCAGGGATATAATCTTTCAGTAAAGACTACACTTCTAAAAACTTCACTGCAAAACCCGCGTTATGTGTTTAATTAACAATCTTTCACAACGAGTAGAAAACACATATGGAAAATTATGCCTTTAGAAATGCACTAACATATGAATGAATGATAAATTGCTGCTGACTGTATTAGATATTTCGCTGCATTTTCTGCAATGCAAACATTTCTTTGTGGTCGACGGTATCCTTCTTCTTTTTGCACGTTGATTGCAATTAGAATGACTTTCAGTGCCGTTAATGGAAAATGTATCGAAATAAGGTAAACTCGGGAGGACGGTATCCGAAGTCCAGATAAGAGTGACTGGTGGAACAGTCGTCGTCAGCTCTTGCTTCCATCGAGGAGGCAAATTCGCGAGGAAAGGAAACCTTGAAGACGGAAGTTGTCATCTTTTTCAGGTCAGGCCAGGCCCTTGCCATGCGATGTCGCTGCAGAGCCCCAGACTTCGACACTACAGGTCGAAAAAGCAAACTCAAATTAATACTTTGTTCGAAATTTCGTCTGCTAAAAATTCTCTCGCTCCTTCTCGTAATATCGCTCATTCTTCAAGTTCTTTGCATTCACCGCTTTCTGGTATAGTACGTCGTCGTTAAAGACTGACAGCGACTGAGTGCGCATCAGTGACATCTGTAGTACTCTGCTATCATGGTAACAATAGTTGGAATCACATAGAGTTCTTTCGAATCACCGTCACATGTGACCATGAATGGATTTGGCGCGAGATGCTTTCCGATTAGTATTTTTATCTCTTAGAATCAATAGACAAGATATTTCATGAAATGTGTAAAACGGCCAAATGTATCGTTTTCGCGTTCTAAAAATGTAAGGAAACTGTTAACGTCATATTTGCACTAGAAATTTAGAAAATTATAATGATTGATTTAGACAATAAAGGCATAGAAGATGACGAAAGAACTTTGTGACCGTAAATTAATTGTTCAAGATTTTTCGATGTCAAGTCAGCTGTACATTACTGTATGTCTATTACGGCTCAATTTGAAACAGATAAAACAAAGTCACATGGGAGCAAGAAAGAATATATATACATATTTTATGAAAGCTTTGTTTCCGTCTTATTCTGAAATATTACTTTATTCGTTGATAAGAATGTTTAGGGCTTATGTACGTGCTACAAACTATGCCGACAAGTTCTATGTACAAGGACGAATATTTTCATTACCTTTCAGAAAAGTTGTCTTCTAATTTTCTGGAGAAATCGATTTCAGTCGATGTTTCTTAAACAAAATGTCAAACTCGAGCAATTCGGAGTGACTAAATTTTGCGCGTCACTCATATTAATATTCAATTGCGGTTGACAATTTTTTTTAATATAAGGTCGAATCATCAAATTTTTAATTAAAAAATCGGGTCACGAAATTTCACGCACCGGATAAATCAATATCTAATTATTCCGAAAAATTGATTAACGAAGGGAAACCAATCGAACCAGGCCATCTGTCTAATATGTCTTTGAAATTTGCCGATCCTCTAGAACAGAGATTTTTCTCCAGAAACGCTGAAGTGCGACATTTTCATTTAAGAGGCGTCTAGCTGGGGTGATTTATTCAAGCACTCCGGAGTTTTCCTGAAAGGTAATGAAAAGTTACGTCTTTGATCTTCCGATTCGTCGATATTATTTCCGAAAGCATCCTCGAACCAAGTCCTCATTTGAGTGCTCTCTCGGCATGGCCTGGTTCACGTATTTTGTAATTTAAGATGCACTTTCTTTCGCTCAATCTCTGAGATTAAAAGTGACTCCACCAAGTGACGCATTTCTCTTCAAGTACGCCTTTCGATTGCAGGACAATGACGGCGATTTGCTTCGTGTGCAACCTGCCCATCCTGAGTCATCAGGTGGGCCTGGTATGGCAAGGCGGAAATGGATGGGACGACCTCGTTAGGGAACAGGTGGAGGAGTCGACCTTAAAGCAACGATTAGGTATGATTGGGTTTTCAATTAATTTAGAGAACTCGAAACTTGCAAATCAGCATGCAATTCATTGAGTATACCTTGTAAAATGAACTTGCATAATACGTCTCCTCTTAAAAAGATAAATCTAGAAATTAAATATTATTAATAATAGTTTCCTGTAACCAAAATATAGTTAGTTTTAAAATGTAGTGAATCTATAGATTCGTACAAGCTCATTAACACTAGATTTCCGGGCATTGATTGCATGTATATACCTATTTTTATTTGATTCCGCCATTTTTGTGGATACATTAATCTCGTTATGATGATTTAATGATTTCAAAGATGTTACGTATTCGTGAATAAATAATATTTTTATTTTCTATATTTTTAAGCATATAATTTGAAATTCATCAAACTGATGGGTTCTGCAGCTCTAGTGTTAAACATTTATATCCCAAGTAGTAAATCTGTTTTATTGCTAATTTAAATGGTAATCGTGACAATAAGTACCTGCCTGCCCAATTGCCATGAGCAAAAATATTACACTCTAGAAAAACAGAAATTCTTGGGTAGAATAGAGCTTTACTGGCCGCTATCAGCAAACTAACAATAAGTGAAATGAAATTAAGGCAAATTACAAACAGTACTCAATTTTCTTATGCTCAACTCCTCCAAGTCTGACTCATTCTTTCCACTTTCTGGGTATAAACGATTTAAAAAGGAAAGTTGAATCACTTCGATGAGTGACTTTGAAAGAATTAATAATATCCTTGTAACGAACTAGAGTTTAATAGAATTATCAGGGAGTCCAATGTTTCTTCTCAAACTTCTGACACTTACCAATGAACTCGTTCTTACATTAACTTCAAACAATATTAATTCGTCATTAATAATTTCTGTTACATCAAATACTAAGCCGTTTGTGTTCAATACGAAATTCTAGGCAAATTCATATAATTTTCATGAATATTCTCAATACTCGATACCAATTTCATACATAAAATTTATTTAGCAAAATCATTTCCATTCGACATTAACTTGCCTGACAATTTGGGCAGCACACTGAATCTTGCAAAATCAACTTCACGGGAGCCAAGAAATTTCTTCAGCAAAAACCATCTACATAGCCTTAAGTAATTAGAACCCTGAAAGTAATGTTTTCCCTCGATATAAGTAATTTAAATTCTGCAGGACATTTCTGAAGATTAGGCATCGTTTTCAGAACGAGATGAATTTATTTGAACTTTGAACATTCTAGCTGGGCGAAGGGACTCGGCGGCTCAGATAACGTCCATCTCTCCACCAAATGAGCTCCAGGAGTCATCTCCAACGAACCATGGTCGTCGGCGTTCCTCCATCGCCCAGCTGACGGACATCCTTCGGGAATGGGGCGGAGGAGGTGGGTCCGGGAAGAGCGGGAAGGGCAAGCTTTACAGACGAGAAACTCTGGCAGACATCGCCAAGTCGATGCCCTGGTCCAGACAGCAGACGACGGATGCCAGCCACCTGGCTAGCCTCCGGAAACGTAGGGAGAGTTCGGTGGACAGCGGCATCAGGAGTCAGGTGTCCACCAAGTCTCGTCGAGACTCCGCCATTAGCGATTTCAAGAACGACCTGGCCAGGCTCTGGAGCAGGAAGGACTCTCAGCAGCAACCTCAGCCTCCGCCAACGGTCATCGCCCCTTCGCCCAGAAGAGGTACCCATTGACCCAGAAACTGGATGGCGAACGCTTCCTGACTTCCCATTTCGAAATCCCGTAACTTTTGAACACCTACTCGGAATACCGTAACTTTTGGCTTAACATTGAGCGCTGATCGCTGCAACTTAGGCTTCCATCACTTTGTAAAGAGTCTCTGCACTTCGATCTCGTCGTGATCACTCTAATCCCTCGATTTACGCGGATGGTACGTTCCGAATGGATCCTTTGGAAAATCGAGCGAATAGAGTAATCAGGACGGAAACAAAATATTTAAGGTGAAGTGAAACACCCTTCAGATCAGTCGATTTGAATACAACACTTTTTTTTAAGGGTATTAGATCAAACTGTCCGAAACTTTGACACATCACTCCTGATCATCCAAGAATTGTCCTGACACATTGAAAATTTGGGTTTTTCAACCAAATTTTTTAACTCACCCAAGACCAGAACCAAAATGGCGTCGAGCTCTCATATTTCGATCAATATACAATCATCGAAGGCTCTGATATGAGAATCGAAAGGGTCAGGACAATTTTACGACAATTTAGAACACTCTGGTAATCGATAAACTCGCATTTGAACGGGATAAAGGCAAAAAAAGTGTTGTATGCGCTTGTATGCCAGAACGATGGTAATACGAGGTCTCGGAGGGAAAATTTAATTGTCCTGGACATCACAGATGGCGCAGGGGGTCCCTCTGCAGTCAATTAGAGCCCCAGAAAGCATGAATCCAGAGGATTTCTGGAGTTTTACTTCGATTTCTTTATAATTATTGTACGAAAACGACAGGTGGAGTATGCCATTTGGTACAATACCCAATATAATTCGATCCAGCTGTCGATATAAAAACGAACGTCGGCAACGTAGGCATTTAGAAAAATCTTCTTTATCGACGTCGACCAAGTTCTTCGAAGTGTTTCATTTCACATTAGGAGGATGTGGAAGTGGCATCTGAGATATCTATCGTTCGTGAAACTTTTCTCCGAACCGAGTGTACCGAATCGTTTCAAACTTTACAACGTGAATATGAAACCTATAAGGAAGGTCCTGACACCCACGAAATTTCATTTTTTATAAAAAATTGTTTAAATAAATATAAACAATTTTTTACAAAATTGAAATTTCATGGATGTCAAGTCCTTCTTTATAGTCGTTACAGTCATATTGTAAAGTTTGAAACGATTCGATACAACCAGTTCAGCGAAAACTTTCATAAACGAGACCTATTTGACGCCACTTTCACATCACCTTAAGGTGGGATGAAAGTGGCATTTCAGGAATCAACGTTTCGAGCTGACGTTTATAAAGCTTTCTTTCGAACTGAGTATATCCAATTGTTTGAAATTTTGCCAAGTGATTGTGAAAGTTCTAAGGAAGGTCCTGACACCTGTGAAATGTAATCTTTTGAATATGTTTTTAATTTTCATAAAGTTATATAGTATACACGTCAAGGCAAAGTTTTAAACAAGTCAGTTCACCCAGTTAACTGAAAAGTTTCATAAACAATTGACTTCTCAGATGCCATTTTCAGATCACCTGGAGAAAAAAATTCGGTATAAGTTCCAGAAGTATTTGTTCGATGAATTTTGACTAAAGATATTTGATTGATATTTATATTCGATTAATATTTTAGAATAAAATGGTAATACTTTTTTTTAACTTGTTCGGGGTAATCATTTCTACTTATTGCTTGTGGGAAAAGGCTGAATATATTCCTCGCGAGTGAATCAAATAGATCGAAATTACGTCATTAAGGCAATTAACTTGAAATTTAATTTGTGAATGAATCATGACTTTAACAAATGTCGTAGAAAAATATATTATGAAACCGAAATTGTTAATCTCGAGTGAAAAGAACCGTATAAAGTATCGCGTAAATTGAGGAATTGGGGTACTTGAGGGCAATTCTGCACATTTTATTTTTTATTCTCAGTTGAGACAAACGTATCTGCAATTATATTTGCTTATACCTTGCTTCGCTTAATGCTAAAATGTAAATTCTTTAATAAAATGAATTTTCTTGTCCAGGATCGGGAGAGTCGGTGAGGACTTCTAGACGCGGGTCTGGCGAAAGTGCGAAATCCAGAAGAGATTCCGTCATTGGTGGACAAACTCCGAGTCCAGGAGAACGAAAACACAATTGTCGCCATCATAGACGCAAGTTGTCTCAACAGTCTTTGGAAGGTGGAATTACCCCGACAAAATACTATCGAAGTGACCAAAGGCCAAGTGCTTCCAGTACCGATAGTGCTGCCAGTGCTGCAGTCAGGTTTGTTACGTTTAAAATGTCTAACTATTATATCATTTAAACCTACTAATCGATTGTACCTACTAAGCACTCTATTTTTTAGTTACATAACACTGAAATAATGTATAAAGAAAGTTATTCCCTGAAGATTCACCGATATTATATAATATCGAGTTACCGTTCCATAACATTATTACAATTTTGTCAGCATAGCGGTGACACATATGTTATTAACATAATACATAATATGTGATGTGTACGTTTTATAACGGTAAAATTGAAAAATGTTCGAAAAGACTTAACAACTGGTAAAGATGATTAAAAAAACATTGAACAAGAAATGACAGAAAAAAATCTTTGAAGCACTGAAACCTGGGATACGGTGAGCCTAGGCATTAAAAACTAAAAAGTAATCAACATAAAAAGTTATCTAATAAATCTCGCTACATGATGGATCAACTTTATTGTTGAATATCTTGGAAATTACGGATGCTTAGAAAGTTTGCAAACGAGGCTTTTTATTTGCTTTTTTGCGAGAATTAAGGCGGTGAAACGAAAGCCATTTGATATATTTTGATTTCGAGTAAGCTTCAATCAATGCGAAGAAATTTATTGGAATAATTTGGACTTGATAGAATTCGGCTCTAGATGGTTCGTATATTTGCATACTGATTACAAAGAATTTAAGAAGCACTATGGAATTTATTATTGAAAAAAATAGCTTTGGGAACACTTCAAAGCTCTCAGTGAACAACGGACTCCGGAACGGCTCATTAAAACATTCCTCTAGTATCGATTCTTCGATATCGAATTTCCGGAATTTTTCATCTAAATTCTCAGTATCTCAAAACCGAAACGCCCGGCACCAAATCACTTTTATTCGTGAAATCTGTTTCTAGGAGACTCTTGGCTGAAATTCGAAAATTCTGATGGGTTAACGCATTCGTTGCGTCTCGAGAATTAAATACCTTTAAAACGTGTGAGTTCCTTGTGAACGTGTTTGTTGCAACGGAAGGATTGATTTTTCTTCTAAAATTTTACATTAAGATTCAGTCAGGTTACCAAAAAGATCTACAATAAGCCATGAAAGTCTTATACAAATCGATAAAGCAGTTTTCGACTAATCGTGGTCACCGATTTCGAATATGCAGTTTTGTGGAAAACGAAAATCTCAAGTCGTGTTTACGCTAATTGTAAGTTAAAATATGCATTTCTTGACTTACACAGAATAGTCTATTCCAGATCCAAATATAATGAACTTTAATTACTGTGTTTGCAGCCTCCAAAATATCCATTTGCTTCCGTAACAATGTATTCTTCCTTCTTGATATTTTTTCATAGATTCCCTACTCTTGTTCTCCTTCCTCATTTCCAGAACCCCCATAATCCCGTCAATTTCAATCGTAATACTTTGAATCTTGCCCTCAATATTCTTAAGGTGATGAAAATCCTAAAGATCGATTTTCTGAAAGTTTCTGACCGAGCCAGATCCCTTAACAGGGATTTCTTTTTTAACCAGTTGACTGTGATTGACGAGTATACTCGTCAAGCGTACAAAGTAGGGACCATTGGCTATTTAAATTTTAATTTTTGAGAAAAACAAAACATATTCTCAAATTTCAAGATGTTTAGAATATTTTGAGGCCAGGCCGGAATAAAACAAACGAATAAAAAATATAAATAATTTGAGATAAACTCATGCGCCCCGTATGCACCGGCTGAAACAGCTTGCCATCTATTAGATATTATTTGTTTGAATTCATATATATTGTATAAAAAAAATAATGGAACGTTATCGCGAATTTTGTTGCTAGAATACGTTGAGGACACTATTGCATCGTATCCAATAACACGGGAAAAATCGACACAAACTCGGCCATCTAGGCCTAATGTAACACAATTACTCGGGAATCATGTTCTGGATCATATACCCAGAACTTCGAACACAAAAAATCCTACCCGAAGGTGTGCACGTTGGTATAAACGCAAGATCAGGAAAGAATCCCGTTACTGGTGTTCCATTTGCAAAGTCCCATTACGTGTAACACCCTGTTTTGCCGAATACCACGCCATAGCAGGAATTTAAATTCTTGCTATCATATGCATTTAATTTCTCTTGCGTTTTTCGTCTAATAAGTATGTAATATATGTTTAAGTTAACCAAATAAATTAGTGATAAAAGTGTCAATTTTATAAAATAAACCCATCTTTTTGATCGAATATCTTAACAGCGACACTTACTCTGTGATTGACGAGTATACTCGTCATCGTTAGATTTCGGCAACACATATAGATGCGTGCTCGCAAAAGGGGACGCCACAGCTAACTGGTTAAAATTCTCTATTAGGTCCTTTCCCCCAAACATGACTCGTAAACGGACGTTATATCCGCAGGCACATGCAAAAATGGAGAGGAAATTAATATAAGGATTAATATTTTAGAGAACATCTGGAGAACCAGAGGAGTCTGTCGGATAAGAGCGAGAAAGCCAACAGCATAGAGATGAAGACTCATCCGATCGTTCCGGCATCGGACGCGAAGATGATAACTTCGGCAACGGAGACCACGAAAGCCGTGATAACTCCAGCGGATTTGAAAGCTCCCGTCCCCACGACGGAGCCGAAAATCACCGGTGGTCCACCTGCTGCCCAATCGAAAACGGTCGCAACAACCGAAATTAAAACCACCGGAGCAGACAGCAAAAGTCTATACCTCGACGCCTCCATCACGCCTCCAACCATCGTGATGTCATCGGTGACACCGCCGACGGTCTCTCCGGTTGCCGGAAGCAGTCTTCCTCTGCCCGGTACATCGACTTCCGGAAGTTCCAGCCCCGTGGGCTCGCCCAATGTCAATAACACTCCTACTCATCCTTTGCTCGCTACTCGAAGGGACTCCACCACCCAGGTAGACATCAAATAGCCAACGGATCTCAGTTTCAAGAAGTTATAACGTTCCATGCAATTTCGCGAAAATGTAACGTGTTTTTCCATGTTTTATTTCGTAATTTTCTATAAGTTAATACTAAAGAAATACCGTGAATTTTGTGGTTCGACAGTTAAGCCTGAACCGACAATGTTGATCTCGCATAAGCCTCATGAACGCACCCGAGGTTCTGGAGTATACAAATGTGATAACGAAAATGTAACGTGTTTTTATTTTATTCTCAAATTTTCTGTAAATTTGCGCTGAAAATGTACCGTGAATCTTGTGGCTGGACTATCAAACCTGAGATGAAACCGTTTATCTCGTATAAACCTCATAAACACACATGGAGAAATAGAGCATTACACAAGAACTTAAATAGGGAACGTGTCAATGAAGTTGGTCTCATTTGAACCCAAAAGATATAGTTACGTCCGTTTTTGCTGAGGTCTAAATGACCATTAGACTGGGTTAACCTTAAATACCACAATTTTCAAATACCTACTCAATTCAGCCTCGCCTCATTCTCGAGGTCCTCCACCTCGTTTCTGACTCTAGGAACAGAGTTTTACATTAAATTATTATATTAGCTTGTAACATTAAATTTTATACATTTAAAATTCAACTTTTCATGAATGCAATTACGCAAAGAGCTCATATTTCTGTTACAATTTCCACTTATTCCTTCTCTAATGACCAGTAGCTTGAAAATTTGTGGGTCTAACTCGTATAAAATGACCAATTATTCACTTCCATTATTCACTTATACAATTCAAATGTTTCGAAGACTTCCAATCGGAATAATGAACCCTGAGATTCCTAATGAACAACCTAGAACTAACAGCTCTGCTGGCGAACTAAATCATCGAAGGAATAGGAAATTTAGAGGTTCAACTGAGACGATCAACAATTTCGACTTGGGAAGGGCTTTGTAAACAGATTGAGGTAATTCTGTTGCGCCACATGGAAATTATAAACTTAGTCGAGAAACCTCTGGGATACCGTTCGACTCGTTTGGAGATCTTTAACAGGAATTCTTTTGTAACGGTCATTGAATTGTATTTTTTTCAGTGTTACTACAAGGCGAAAGAAGTTTCGCCGAGTAAACTGTCGAGGCTGACGAGACAAGCAGCAGCTATGGAGGAATCTTTGCCACCAACTGGTCGACGTGGAAGTCAACCAACCCTTTCACCAGATCCAGACGATGGAGGTATTAGAAATTTCAGTTTGAGATCCCGCCAAATCATTTTGAAAAGTTCAAACTCTAGAATATACCACCGTAAAAATAAAACTTTATATAGAAATATGAAAATTGTGTATAAAACATCACATAGGATGTATATGTGGATAGGTTGTAAAACTTTTCCAATGCAACTTAGAAAAACACTTCTTAGCCCTCTCGTCGTTATATAAAATATCGTTTTTGAATCTCAGTATATTACTGTATTTTTTTATTTTTCGTTGTATCTTTGAAAGGATTAAGTGTATGGCCATCTTCATTACGCAATTTTAAACCGAAAGGTAATTGTTTTAAAATCATATTTGTTTTTGATCTAGGTCGCAAGGCCAGAAGGGATTCGCTCAGTCCAGACTCAGCATCTTATCCCAGAAGACGAGACTCGAAGAGTCGACTGAGTCCTGACAGAAGCGCCGAAAAGAGGGACATCAGTCCTATTAGGCAGAGAAAGAGGCAACTGAGGAGACAATCTACATCGATAGCTGCAGGTCGACCACCGAGGTAGATCCTGGAAAACTCCTTCCTTTCTCTGACTTAAAACATAAAAGGGTAATAGATGTGGCTTTAAATTTCCCCTTAGAACGGAACCTCTCATCCAATGTCTGCGCAAGTACAATACACGTCGTTTACATTGCAAACGCCCAAAAAGAGAAAAATATCCCGTCTCTTATTTATGAAAATTATTTATTTCCTGATTTCTAAGAGCCGAACATTACATTCCACACATACAATTATTCGTATATACGTATTGAAATACAAACTATCTCCTATTTTCATACGTAGAGATTACTTATCCCCTGTTTTCTAATTTTATAATATTAAATTTCACACGTCAAATTGATCATACTTTTGACGTCTGGAGTTAACATTAATTTCCTCTTCTTATAGCAGCAATCAGGTTAAAGTCTGAGGAGGGTCTCCTATCGCAGAATAACATGTCAAAAAGTGTAGACATACACGTAGAAATATAATTCGCAATCATGATAACAAATTTGACTTACTTCAACAAATTCAACACTTAAAAGGGGGCAAAATGTTATGCATTTTTTATACAAACCACACCTTTCATTGGGACAACACAAACGATATCCATGGTTGCAATATTCTTTTCAAACACCAACAATGTATCGCTTATTCGATCGAGCAGTGAGAACGTTTTTTTGGCTGTTGCTACAAAGTCATTTGTTATTTTAGCAAGCGTTTTTTCAAAAGCAAACTCTCCTTCGAGTTACATCTACGTTCGTTTCAATTGCAAATATTTTTGCTGTTGGTACAATTATTGCAGCAGTAAGAAAGAAACTTTATCAGCAATGCTATCCTCTGCTGAAAGTGCAGATGTCTTTTTTCCGTTCAAAACATTTTAAAAAGCTTCGAAGAGGCTTTATATGTCTCCGAAATTCTATTTAATGATTTAAGAAACCAGGCCTTTTACTTTGTAGAGAGTAGTGGAAACGGCCAATTTGATGGCAATTTAACAACTAGCATTTCATTGTTGCAGGTCACCAGACAGCTCGTCGTGCTCTTCAAGAGACCCCAGTCCCTGTGCTCGTGCACCGAGTAGCGTTCCACATGCACCTGTAATCAGAAGACAATCTACAACGGAAGAAATTCTCATCGCCCGTGGTTTTCGTCGACAGAGTACCACCGAGGAAATGATACGATGTCGCAATTTTCGTCGACAAAGTTCTCAGAGTGACGACACGGTTTGTTTTCAGACCCAAAAGAGCTTCCTTTTCCCTGCTCACCAAAAAATCGCAACACTTAAACATAAAAATCATTTATACCGAAAACCGACCCGTTATTTAGGTTAATTTAAAGAGAGTGATTTAATTTTGATTTAAAGAATTCTTGAAATTATCCAGCTACGTTCATGGCCTCCTTTCGTTGTGTCAAACGATATATATGTAGGATCAAAATTCAAGTGTCAGGATTAACATGAACGGTTGGTTTATTAATAAAAACATTGAAGAGTACGTCTTAAAGATCTCAGAAAAAGGGACTTGATTTTCCCTCCGACTTCGCTCGAGCTCTCCTCAGGCAGAACTAACTCCTATTCGATCGTTCTCATCCAGCCTCACTCTAATTTCTTTCTCACTCAATTCATATTCCTCACTCTCTCATTCCCACACTCATCAATACATTTCTTTGTGCGTCAAAATTCTCACTCAATGAGTCATACGGCCGCTCGCACTTCACGAACTCTCAACCACGCATAAACGGTATCACCTATCGAGCTGTCATTTAATCTATATACTTCTCATTTCACCCCACAATCATACAAACATTACATTTCACTCTAACTTCTATTTAGTCTTATTCTTAATCTTTATTGCCTTATTGGCGACACAACTATTCGTATAGCTAAACGTTTTCATCTTTCTTTTTATTCTATTAACTTTATAGGATCGCACAGGACACTGACACTACATATATGCCAATGATAATGAAAGTACCCTAAGTCATTTTTTATACATAATTAATATCCCACTTTTGTAGTTTAAATGGATACAACACAAAATATGGAATAGATTTATTTTTCTTGGTTTTTTACTTGGACCATTTTCATGATTACTGGCACATGTGTGGTTATCAGACATGTGCCAGTAATCATGAAAATGGTAATGGTAATCATGTAAAGCTTTGATTTTTAGGTGAGTAGTCTTCATGATGAATACTGCATTATTGTTCATTACTAAAAAGTTTATATTCAAATTTATGCAATAGATGAATTTAATGTTCCTGCAGAAATATCATAGAAATAGAACCGATAATTTTAGGTTGTATCCCAGGCACTGCGGAACGTGGAATATTCGTAAATTAATCGTATATAAATGTTTATTGAACGTATGTAAGATATATACAGATATCTATGAACTATTTTAGATACACTCAAAGACTAGATGGCCGGTCATGTAAGTTACAGTGTAATTACATTTTTATAAGTCTGTGAAAGCGCAATATAACCTATCAATTTAACGTTTTCGAATAGTTTAGATTTCTATACAAGTTATCTAAAATTCTACGATATATGTACTGAAAATATAGGCGTGAAAAAGATTTACACATATATTCACGGGATATTTTTATTATGCATACCATAGATAATGTAAGTTTTCTATACGTATGTCCTAATTTGTACGTCCACTATCAGTAGATTATACTTCATACGGTGCCAGGTAATACATCATAGTTTACACAGTGGTGAAAAATCATGATGTATGGTCACTAGCCAAACAGGAAGTAAATAAAAGATCAGAGTATGGACGAAATTAAGTTTTATCAAGTTCAGATATAAACATTATGTATGTATGAAAAATGCTAGATTACACGAGGTGTCTTTTTATTTTTCTGAACGTATTTTCAATTATGTTGATTAACCTTTGACAGATGTCTACTAGAGCTATTATATATTTTGTATTCGTCAAGAAATAAGTAGATATTTATAGATCAGTAATGGATATATAATTTTCATCTACAATGGACATAGAGATTTATATATATCCTTTAGATATTTTTTTAGGTGGATGATAGACGATATACATTTGCTATACCAATAGACCTAATTTAGACGATTAATTTATGTATATTCCACTGCCTGGGTAACGAGACTGTAATTGAAAATTGGGAGGATTATCTGAAATGTTTAGATCGTTTAGACGTAAATTTCAATTTCCGAGCTTTAATTGAGGCAATAATTCCTGTATCTTTTGAAAAGATGACAAGGATTGCAACGTTTGACTTTTGTTTGAAAAATTGATATTTAATGAGACATTTTTAATTATTCCAGGTTCAAAGGTATCGAGGCCGTAGAGACAGTTCTGCTCAAATCACCGATGGTACCTTCGCCACGATGACTGTGGAAACGACGAGCACTTTTTTCGACAGTAGCACCCAAACCGGTGAGTGATTTTCGAATTGAAATTTTGTACAAACTTTAACGAAAAATAACATGTCCAGTATACTCGTGTGAGTGGCCATTAAAGTTCTGGAAACGAATTTTATAGTCAACGTAATGATTAACATTTGTTTTACTGCTGGTATAAAAGCCATTAGTATCATCAAATTTGGCGACAGAAAGTATGCCATTTCGTGAAAATTATGCTAATCGAGAATTTCGATCATATTAATAATTGGTTGGCTTCAATTTGTAGAATTAATTTATCTAATCTTTGAAAGTAATTTTGTAATCGTAATTAAATTATCTAATTTAATGCGAAATATTTGAACATATATCCTTATCATGAAAGACACTCTCCCAACAACTACCTACTTTTAAACCGTTTCTTTGTCATTTGCAACTCCGAAAGCTCTATAAAGCTATTACCATAAAAGAGAAACCTGAAAGCTTTGCGGCTAAAATATCGAATTTCTAGCTTTCCGTCTTACCTAAACGATGCACGTAACTTACGCTATTCTGCTACATTTAAACCATTATTTTACAAACTTTAATATTTTAAAGTAACTGAATTATTTATCAACCCGACTTGAAGTTCACGACAAAGTGATTCCCACGTCTAAAACTAATATCCAGTATTTGAGGCATTGTCTTTCGATTTAAAGTCACCAAGTGCACATACCTCACTGTGCAATTCAAAGCGAATCTTAATAGAACTCGCGTATTACTAGATTCAAGTATAAGCTTTATAATGCTACAAATCCGCATTTCAATGTCAAGTAGATTACGTCAGTACGAATAACAACTTCCTAATAACGGAAATCGTTTAAATTTCGCGCGAGCACGTACCAGGAGATTCAAATTTCCCGCCAGAAAGATGGCGGCCACCCCCGCATAGTCCAGAGCCAACAGAGGAACTATTACTAGTCCAATTATTGGAAGTTCAGAAATTCTGGTATTGGAAATTTAAAAAGCTAAAATCTTCAGTAATTCAAATTTTCACGCAGCGCAATAATCACTAATCGATTGTTAAAATTATTGAGAATAACTTGAGTGTTATTACAAAAAATGCAATTCTCATAAATTCGCACAAATTTGCAGAGAATTTAATCAATGGTTATAGTCTCGGTTATATCGCCAGAGAAGTATAATACACTAAAAACTACGTGGAAGCCGGTGGGTTATTTTCAAAGAACCAAGTACGATGCGCATGCGCCGTCTCATCCAGCAGTGCGCGAAATAGCGTGAATGAGTGCAATGCCCATTAAAAAGAAACACAGAACATATGTAAATCCCACTAACGGCATTAAGGGACAACGCGATGACGTCTGTCAATTTATTTTAAAAACAAACGTGCATTCCTTTCTGCACAATTCGAAAAGAGATTGAGTAAAACTCACGTTTTCATTAGATGCCGGTTCAGTTGTTATACCGCCATATACAAGCTTCTACACCCACGAATCCTCGTTCAAATTTCAGGAATCAAAAATCACCGCGAATAATAAATCCCTACAGACCGAAACCGTTAATATTTCCCGCGAGTGCGTATCGATACCCGAAGAAAAAAGTGTCCGTGAACCAAAGGAATATTTCTTTGAACAGTACCTAAGAAATATTTCGTTAAGTCAAAGAATAATAATTCGACTCAAATAAACTGTCATAATTCCGAAGAAACGTTGCATCAAATTTATTTGGGTTTATTCGAGTGTATTCAAGTTTATTCGAATTTATTCAAGTCAAATAATTATGCTTTGAATTAACAAAGTATTTCTATGGGTCCATGCCATTTTTATTCTCCGAGTAGATTCGAACTCCCCGCCAGAAAGATGGCGGCCTCCCCCGCCGAGTCCAGCGCCAGCGGCACGTGGGAGCGACGGTGGTTTGTTTTCGAGGAACCGAGGGCGACGCACATGCGCCGACTCGCCCGGCGATGTGCGAAGTAACGTGGAGGGGTGCGACGCTCATTAGAGAGAAACACGGAACATGCACAAATCCTTTGGACGGCGTTAAGGGACGTCGCGGTGTCGTCGTGCCGTCGTCGTCACCCCCTGGTTGGGGTCTCGCGGAGCTCGAACGTGGCTGGCCCCTAGTCGGACCGGACCTCTACGAGAGGAGGCCTCGAGTGCGCGAGGTGTCGAACACCCCGAGGGACATGGAGAGGGACGCGATATCGCATTATCAACACGCGAGAACACCCCTGCCCTCGTGCCCTTAGCGGGCCGGCCCTTAATTGATAGCGGGCGATGATCGACCCAAGATTGAGCCGCCCCTGGCGAGTCCACGCTCGATAGTCCGACACTTTGCGAGTTCGGCCTCGACTCGTCGAAGGGTCCTCCGGAGGATCTGTGTTTCCTGCCAGGATACCCGTTCTGGATAGAGCCGATTGTCGGTCACGGGGCCAGAACAGCTGGGGAAAGTGGCCGGATGTTGGTTGGGAGTTTAGGAACTGGACCCACCGCGCTTGGTCTGAGTTATCAGAACTCTACGGTTGGACTTTCGGTTGGACCTTCGCTACATGCATTCTTCCTTGTGCTTCGGCGATCGCGTTGAAGTGCTGGGGACGGAGAAAAGGCGTCGCGAAGTTGACGTTGAGTTGTCATCTTAAGGAAGAGTTGTTCTCGGATTGTCGACCTTCTCAAGAGGGGTCGTTAAGAATGGGCTCGGTAGGGAATGTTTATCCCTCAAACGTGTCCTTATAATCCTTAATTGATGTGGTTGATCGACGAAGAAAGCCGTAGAAACTTGAGATATCGGGGGGGTTGGTGTTGAAGTTTGTCTGGAATTATCATGGGGTGTCAAGTGATCTGTGGTTGAAGTGGAAGTAATTTAAACCCTGACACGTGAATGGTTATGTACTTGTCTTAATATATAAACAGCTGAAGCGCGCCCTGAGACGTTGTGTCGAAATAATTCCTTGATGTCAACTGTTGTTGGGAACGATGAAGAGGATTCAAGGAACCTCTGGACGTTGATGAAGCCTGCGCTGTAAGTCATTAAATTCGGAAAGTGGACATCGCTTTTGAATTAGCTGCAGATGGTGGAGTCCTCCCTTTCATCCCGGAGAAACTGAAAATATAGAAATGAACAAACGCGGTTCTCTTGATGTCAACTATTGTTGGTAATAATAAAGCGGATTCAAGAAACCTTTGGATTTAGATGAAACCTGTAAGTTATTAAGTTTGGAAAGTACGTGGTCATCGCTATCTAATTAGCTGCAGATGGTGGAGTCCTCGCTTTCATCTTGGAGAAACTAAAAATATAGAAATGGACAAACGCGGTGCTCTGGATGACACTTTATAGAAGGGATGATCAGCGCAAATTTTCTCGACGTCGGCGACGTTGGTGATTTACGTGTAAAAGCCAAATGATCCGGACAAGATATGACCCCGAAGTTAAAAATTCCCATGCTCCTGTGACAATGTACCCTTGATTGGCCTAGGGGTTCAAAGAGATCTTTACAATCGACCTACTCCCAAAGACATGTGCAAAACGACAACCACTTGTGGAGGTTGTTGAAGACCGAAAAAGGAGAAGTTCGAGTGCAACGGTTCTCTTATCCGGGTAATTGAGGGAAATCGAGGATGAAGTCTGCGTACTTTCTTAATCTATATCTCGGCTTCTAGTGAGATATCAATCCGATGATGTACCCCTTCTTCTATTGATTAATTTTTATCATAATACCACGTGACTAAATATCCGGTGGTCATCACTACAGATACCCAATTGTGAAAGTTACGGCAAACGATACGTTTACTATCAATTGATAAAATTGCTGTACGAAAGCAATTAAAAAAGTTGAATAAAAAATGCCTGAGTGTTTTAACCACAAATAAACTCGTTCAGATAATTCTACTCGTCCAGGTAGTAAATTAAATGGTAACTGGATAAAGTCATCCACTTTCCAAGGCGTTTAAGAAGAAGATTGCAAAACTACTTATCTCTAACGCAGCCAATTTCGAAATTGATTCTTTTTTCTACGATTAGGTAATTTCGTTCGCTGAAAAGTGCAGTTTTACGAAATCGTTATTCGAACTTGGTCATAATTAAAATCGTTTGAAGAATTCGCAGAAGGAATATCGAAACGGAGAACGATCACCTTTAAAGTTCATCGTTCTCCTCTCGAGACATTTCCTTCTTCTTGTTATTAAACGTCTCTGCGTACTGTTTTAATAATTGTAGAGAAAATTAACGATACTCTGAGTAAAAATGTAATCCCTGAAACTTCATTGTATGATTCATATACTAACGAAGTCTCACCTTGAAAAGAAAACTCTTTCTAACGAGGTCACGTTAATTTGACGTAAGGCAACCCTTCGTAACAATCGCAATAAAAGAATATAAAAATCCTGCAGAAAAGTGATACACGCTGAAGATAAAACTACTCAAAGTCCACAATAAAAAGGTAAATAAATGAAGACCAGAGAAGGAATTATTTTAAGATAATTCACGTTACAGAGCGTGGTCACTGAACAATATTTATAGTAACGTCTCAGTCGTCAAAAAAATTTCAGGGAACATTTTCGAAATGTGTTGAACATGACACCAACAGAAGTGCTCCGTTAAAAAAACAACTATTAAAAAACGTTAAAAACAATGATTAAAAAACGTTAAAAAACAACGACTAAAAAATAATTAAAAGGTTCAATTTCAGATTGTTTCTTTCTTCTCTTATATTTCTCTTGCTTAACCCGAGGATACTTTCTTGCGAGTCCCTGAAGGTGAAAATTAAGAAGTCATTGTTTATGGATGCGGCATTGTTGAAGCCAACATCAATAAAACATTCCTAACTCTGGCAATTGAGAAGAGAGTGAGAGTTCAGCGTTGAGTTATTCTAATAAATTGTGAAATTCTTGTGGACTCATTTCACAAATTTACGCATTCCTTCTATTAAGATGATTCGCACTCGAATAATCCTGGATTTCATGTCTGCGAATCTTTATTGAAGACTCACGTAGCGATGACAACCACGTGCGGAGGTTGCGGAAAGGAGATACCCGATTGAATCAATCCACTCCCTGGGGTTAATTGGGATTAAGGAAGACCCGAAGGAAATTAATCTCATCGGGATTTTGAGATAGATCTCCCGGACTCGGATACGGAAAACATCGGTCGATCAGCCAGTATTATCGATCAACGAAGTCACCCCGATAAGGACGATGTCGCTTCCAATAACGTTTCCGACGAAGATACAACAAAACACTAATATAAAGAAATTTACCGTTTTGTCTACAGAAGGCTTCGACAATGTTTTCAATCCCGTTGTCTAGTTATTCTAGACTCTGAACATCTCTATAAAATAATCCGGCATTACCCCTTGAACTCATTTCAAATTAATACTAACAGTTCATTGCCGACTTTGAAGAAGCGTTTCATGTGGAAGAAGTTCAAGGGAAAAGGAATATAAAAATAATAATTGTATGGATATGGAGATAAAGGTTATATATCTAAATACCCTCTGCAAAATGAGATGGATAATAAATGTATACTTGTGAATTATAAAATCTTGTGAGGTATTGTGTATTGTGGCCCAACGGCCCTGGCGAACGTGGCGATGTCACCGTCGACATTTTCGAAAAGAAGACTCTCTATAAATTATTTATGAACGGTTCCCGGCTCTTCCCAAACCTGCGAAGTCGATTTTCTGGATAGAAAATCCAGGGTGAGTTATCAATACACTCGATTACGCCTTATCAAATCCTCTGCACTTTGCCGGAGACTCCAGGAAAATGTAGGGGAGTGAATATTCAAAATAGCAGTTTTTCGTTGATGTCCGGTCATGTAAAAATTCTCTTAACATTTGTTAATGGATTTTCCAGAATTGTTGAGTCGTTATCGCGTAGCTACATGGACAATTTTTCAAATGCGTGGGTGAATTTATGATTTTAAGCTCCCTCAAGGTGTGTTATCATCTTGATGCCCGATGCTATCACTCGCGCGTTATTTTCATTATTAATGCTGATATTAGATGGGAAAATAGCGTGTGCATGCATCCAGGTCGACAACGTTGTTCGGAGAGCACCGTATCATGTATGGCCAATTATGTTACGCTTAATGTAGAGCATATTGCAAACTGCAGTTATCAGCGCGTTTGCAGTAATTAACATTCTCTGTAATGCCCTTTTTCGTTCTCGTTACTTTCGGCGGCATTGTTACACGCTTTTACCATGGGAAATAACGGCCAGCGGAAACCTTTGTTGTGAAAACGATGAATTATTAAAGAACGCAGTCCATGACAAAGAATTCGGCGGAATTGGTGAAGATGGATAATCGATAATCCGCTTTTAATAATAATAGGCTGTTCCCCTTTGTGCCGGCGAATTCGTTTAACATAAAGACTATGAAAATTAAATTAAAAAAGAAAACCTTTGAATAATATATTTTAAATACTTTCCATACAATTACCTTATCTGTTATATATTTTATTTTTTAATATTATATATCATAAGCCATAAATATATTACACGTATTATACCCAAGACATTTATGTGAAAATGCGAAAAAGTAAAAGTCATAAAATGAGAAAATAACATGTCACAATAATCGAAGAAATTTCCAGTTAAAATTTGTACACATGGTATATTAATTATCCATCAATACCAATAATGTACAGGACACTTGTATTTACGAGTTATTTTATGTAAGATATTTTTAAGATTAATGAATTTCGGTTCAACGTTTGTTAGTCGATCGTGAAGTACTGTTTGTACAATGCATTTGCAAATCGGAGCTTCATGAGTCTACTGAAACGAAATATGAAATCCTTGGATTTAATCAGCAGTTTATTTATCATTCAGCCATTCTACTCTCTCGTCACGTACAACATTATCCGCGAATGGTCTCCAATCAACCCCAAGGGAGTGTTCAAAAACTATATACAGGGGACAAGATAATATAATTACGCCATTTCCATGTTTCCCCGTTATCGTTCCTCGCGCCTATCGTTAGAAAAAGAAAAGATAATGGAAAAGGGAAGTGACTCTTTTCGCTGCACCTATCTCCTTATTCATGAAGCAATTGCCGCCATAACGGCGCTCATATTAATTATCGCGTTGTTATGGCTGTTATCTTATTACGCCCGCCATTGTTGGCACAGTCGTTATTCCTTCCTGAACCTTTAATTCCGCAACCCGAGCGGCTTTTAGGCGAAGCAATTCTTCGGAGATGCGATACGTGACTGGTTTTAATATCGCTCGGCTCTTTCTCTTTGTGATGTCATGGCGAATTCGTCCGACAGAGAGTAAGGAGGAAAGAAAGTTTCGACCACGCCGTCGAGGAGACTTCAAGTTTTAGAGATGTCGGTTTTATCGAGGATCTTCTTTGAGCCGACGTTTCTAACATTTCCTGATTTCTCTTAGGAAATGAATCTTTCGTTGGTAATATAAATGGTTCTCCTACAGGAAATCGTTTTATTTGTTGGTAAGCTCCCAGCGACGCCACCTTAAGGATGGACTTTGACATTTTACTGTCTCAGTTTTATTAGTTTTACCAAGGACCTTCTGAGCCGCTTTCAAACCTTACCCGACTTCTCGTAAAATATAAATTCCTCTTTCAGTAATACGAGTGATCTTCATACATGAAATTGTCGATCGTATCGACTAGCAGTCAACGATTCTACCCTTAAGAGTGGTTCTCAACCTTTCAACCACCTTGAACTTTACTAAGGACCTTCTGAGTCGCATTTTCATCAACTTCGGATGCCACTTTCATATCATTTTAAGGTGAAGTGCAACCCCTTTCAAATCAGTCGATTTGAAGACACTTTTTTAGCGGTGTTGGACCGAACTGTCTGAAACTTTGACACATGACTCGAGATCATGTAAGAATTGTCCTGGCACTTTCAACATTTGAATGTTTGAAAAAACATTTCTTGACTGACCCTAGACCAGAACCAAAATGGCGTCGAGCTCTCACATTTGGTTCGAGACACGATTATTGAAGGCTCTGATATGAAAAACGAAAGTGTCAAGACAATTGTACAACGATTTAGAGTGTTCTTTACTCTAAAGCTCTACTCCAGTTATCGAGAAACTCGCATTTGAACGGGATAAAGGCAAAAAAAGTGTCTTATGCGCTTCCTTGATAAAGCGAAGGTAACACGAGATCTCGGAGAGAAAATTTAGTTGACACTGAAATCACAGATAGCGCAGGGTGGCACGCTGCAGTCAATCAGGGCATAAAAAACCACGAATCCTGGGAATTTCTGGAGTTTTACTTCAATTTCTTTATAATCATTGTACAGAAACGACATATGGAGTATGCTATTTAGTACAATACCCAACATAATTCGTCACGGCTGTTAATATAAAAATGAACGTTGGTAACGTAGGTATTTAGAAAAATCTTTTTTACCGACGTCGATCAAATTTCTCGACGTGTTCCATTTCACCTTAAAATGCTGAAAATCGGGATATTAGCGGCATGCGCACGTAATAGCTAATCTCTGTACCACATTTCTCTATTCAGCGAGCAGAAATGCCAGACAAGGTAATTCACAATTGCGGGCATATTTCGAATGTTACCGAGGCATCAATTGCATACCAGTGGTATGTGACGGGCGCGTAAATTTATGCTGCCCATTTGTGTGCCGGCAATATTGCATATGACCGGTAGAAACGCCCCACTTTGCTGGTCATATTATTATTTCTATATCACGGAGAGCGAGCCAAGTTGTCGTTCAAAAGGAGATGCTTTTCAGAGCTCTCGGTAGCAGCCAAGGAGGAATTTTCAAATCATTTCTTAAAGACATTCATCTAGGAAAATTAAGCAGGCTATTAAACCATGGCAAAATCCCTCTTGAGCGCAATGGAGATTACGAGCATTCTTCGCGGTAGCTCCAATGTCGGCGATTCCATGCCAAGAGAGATTCAACGCCGTAAAGAGGGTTGAAATTTCTTGGTCGTGCAATATTAACGTGGTTCTCTCGTGGCGTCTCCCGTCTTCCCTTCGACCATGGGGAGCGGGACGGCGATATTCGATTAACATTTTTTCGATTAAAATCCCATTAAGCGGGCATTACCCGAGGATTAAGCGACTAACGCGATTAGAGCCTGGGAATTGAATTCCTTTTGAAGGCAAGCAAAGAGATTCCAAGACCTCGAAGTCCGACTTTAAGGCGGCGTCTTTAGATCTTGGTCGATCTATGAATCGTCTGAAATTTTTCCATGTGAATACAGACGTTCCACGGGGAATCTTTATGCAAGGGAAACCGAGGGTCAAATGTAACACGAGGCAATTGTAACAAACGTTATAAATTTCATCTTTAAACTTGAAAAAACGAATCGAGATAGTGGAAGCTTTCTGATAGCGCAATAAACGTCTCACAGAAATTTCATGTTTGTTAGACCAAGCGTTCCGTTGTTATCGACATTTTTTGTAAAACAGCATAAGTGAGTAACATTTTCATCGGTTCAATATTTTTGTTTTGGGTTAAATTGGGGGAAAATGAAACCGATTCACTCACTCCACGGCATTGCATATAGAGTAGTTCGTTATATGTGCCCATAATTATGAAAGTGGTCTAAGTCAAAATTAAAAAAAAAATGAGTTTATCAGTTATTTCACGCCATATTATTTCAAACTAAATTAATTCAATGTAATTTCGAAACAAAAAATATATGACTTAGACCACTTTCATAATTATGGGCACATATGTTTAATACATTTTAAGTTAAAATATCTCTAAGTAGTTATAATTATATCAATCATTTAACAGGATACATTGGAGACAGATGTAACAAATCGAGTTGACTCCAGTCATCTACATTGCCGAAAAACACATTCGATAAAATCTATTTGCGGCAGACCTTTTGAACATGAGAACATGCCCTGTACACAAAAATATTCATAAACGGAATGAAAACAAAATACATCTACCTGACATTTACGTTTAACTCGGGTATTGGTAACAAGTCTGCCAAATTTTATGTTCATTTCCGTACGAATTCCAAATTAATATAATCACTTGTGCTTTTACGTATTTGTCAGTATATACTTATCATCCTTAAATATTCATTCAATTTTTCAAATTAATATGTACCGTTACATTTGTTCCGACAAGTGTTACAATCGTACCCTATATCGGTAGCAATTCTAACAAAAACATTCGGTACGGAAAATAAAGTTGCCAATTGTCCATGAATTTTTAAAGCGATAAAACTTAAACCATCTTTTAGCGAAAAGTTCGATTAATATATGAATCCAATTTCAATCGTGAAAATCTGTTACTGTCAATTACAGAATTAAAAATGTAAAAATTGTTACAATTGACCTCGGTCTCCCATAAATGAAATTTCATTTCAATAACAATTTTTTTTAATTTTTGTAAACAAATGTAGAACGCGAAATTTTATGGTTGTCAGGATCTTCCTTCGGGTCTTCATATTCACATGATGGAATGTAAAACGATTCAGACTCGCTAGGGAAGTTTCCCTACCCGGAAGTTCAGAAAATTTTGAAACTTGGAGGATGTTTAGAGTATGTCTAGGTGATTTATAAACAATATATTTTCGGCGAAAAATCATTTTAAAGGGGTAAAATCATTCATCCCTTGGAAATTATTTGATTTTCAGTTTTCATTTTATTCTTCGCAAACGATGAGAGATACGACAAAATGTTTCCAATAAAAGATAATTCTCTTAATAAGAGTTACCACATGATGAAATAACAAATTATAAAATTTAAACAATTGCAAAATTGTTAATAACAATTTTTATCAGTTTGATTTTTTCGTAAAACATTGCTGTGTATTGAAAATGTAACAACGTAGGCTCGACACAATTTTTTCTTGTGTCCGAAATTCACCGTTAATTGTGGAAAACCTCTTCTTAAGGACAAACGTTTTTCAGAGTTTCGGTACATTATTTATGACTCCAACTAATTTCGTAATACGTAACAATTCATATTGAACAATATTTATTACATGTGTAAAATATGTGATAATTGAGCCGCTCAGTGCACACATTGATTAACTCCATAAAACAAAAAGTTGAGAAATGCGATGAAGTAATGTAAATTCTTTTTTAAAATTCCTATTATAATATAACTTCAAATATATAATGTAGAATACATAAATACAGTTATAGTTTTCATCTAACGGTATATAAAATTAATAAGAAAGAATAGCCAAAAAATAATCGTCTGCATTTTATATCGACAAATGTTTTTGCAGGTATTAAATTTCCTCCCCTATTCCTGTATGCCAAACCTTTTGTTCCGTTATGCTTTTGTAAATTTCGTGCCCATTTATCAGGATTACGACTTCTTTTCCTCCCAATCGATGTGTTTGTTGGGGAATTTGTACCGTTGCAATCGGATGAATCCGAGAAACACGATAAACGTCTTCTTGCCCCAGACTTTCTGCTGATAAATCGTATTGAAGAATCATCCCTGCTTTCCACATCCACATTGTTATTAGTTTCACTCATCTTGATTATAACGGTATAATATTTAGTTCTTTAAAAACAATCAGGGAGTAATGTTAAAAAGACCAAAAAATATGTAGTCCGTGTAATATTGGTGAAGTATACGGTAACATTCAGCGTGAGAGATCACTGTTATACTAACTACCGTCTGCATTGCGCTTCTTTCTATCTGTTTGCTGATGCGATTTTATTACTCATCTTGTTGAAAGGGGGAAAGCATCTTCGGCTGTTTAGAAAAAAAGCGTCGATGTACGGCCGTAACAGATAATCCTATAATATTATACTGCCAGGTATTCGTCTACGATTTACATTAGAGTATGGAGTTAATCAAAATGGCTTCTGAAATAAATTACTTATTATTCAATGCCCAAACAAATTTTGCCGTTTCATGGTGTTAATCTCTATTAATCAGGAAAGATATTATAAATATAAAAAGTTATGACTATACCAAGTGCTTTAACACCTAAATTTAAGATTTTTCAAAAAGTGGAGTTAGGCGATGTGTGCACTGAGCGGCTCAATTGTCAAAATATTTTGGGTACTGTGTGTGCATGTATACCCATTGTTGTTTGTATTTCGTCCCGGGTCTGCCTGCGGACTCGTCAGTAAGGCTATCAGGCAGACCCTGCCTTAGACATCGAAAAATCTCTCCTGTGCGAGACTCGAACCCGAGAGACCACACGGTACGAGCGGTGAGCGTAACCTCTGGGGTATCGAAGGCCCGTGTAGAGGTAAGAACTTCTGATATATGAGCCGCTCAGTGCACACATCGACTAACTTCACTTTTTGAAAAATCTTAAATTTAGGTGTCAAAGCACTTGGTATAGTCATAACTTTTTATATTTATAATATCTTTCCTGATTAATAGAGATTAACACCATGAAACGGCAAAATTTGTTTGGGCATTGAATAATAAGTAATTTATTTCAGAAGCCATTTTGATTAACTCCATACTCTAATGTAAATCGTAGACGAATACCTGGCAGTATAATATTATAGGATTATCTGTTACGGCCGTACATCGACGCTTTTTTTCTAAACAGCCGAAGATGCTTTCCCCCTTTCAACAAGATGAGTAATAAAATCGCATCAGCAAACAGATAGAAAGAAGCGCAATGCAGACGGTAGTTAGTATAACAGTGATCTCTCACGCTGAATGTTACCGTATACTTCACCAATATTACACGGACTACATATTTTTTGGTCTTTTTAACATTACTCCCTGATTGTTTTTAAAGAACTAAATATTATACCGTTATAATCAAGATGAGTGAAACTAATAACAATGTGGATGTGGAAAGCAGGGATGATTCTTCAATACGATTTATCAGCAGAAAGTCTGGGGCAAGAAGACGTTTATCGTGTTTCTCGGATTCATCCGATTGCAACGGTACAAATTCCCCAACAAACACATCGATTGGGAGGAAAAGAAGTCGTAATCCTGATAAATGGGCACGTAATTTACAAAAGCATAACGGAACAAAAGGTTTGGCATACAGGAATAGGGGATGAAATTTAATACCTGCAAAAACATTTGTCGATATAAAATGCAGACGATTATTTTTTGGCTATTCTTTCTTATTAATTTTATATACCGTTAGATGAAAACTATAACTGTATTTATGTATTCTACATTATATATTTGAAGTTATACTATAATAGGAATTTTAAAAAAGAATCTACATTACTTCATCACATTTCTCAACTTTTTGTTTTATGGAGTTAATCAATGTGTGCACTGAGCGGCTCATATATATGCTATGACCGCCACAATATAAGGGGAAACATATATGACATGTGACTTATCCACAGACGAAACAGAACGGAATACTTTTTTTTCGCTTGTCACCATTAACCGTATGCGTACCAGATGGTTCTGAAAAAACAGGATCGAAAAGCGCCAAAGAGCGCGATCGCGCTCCTTCGATTACGCGTCGAAAAAAGCCGTAGAGCGCAATAGCGCTTATCATATTCAAATTTCGGGTGGGCCGTCAGTCGTCTGTTTCGGCCAAATGCCCTGGCTTTTCTTGACACAAAATCTGAAGAGCGCGAAAGTGGCTCGTGGTACGCGAACGGTTAAAATGACAAAAGGACATCAATGCAATATGCTATAACCGCCACAATATAAGGGGAAACATATATGACATGTGACTTATCCACAGATAAAACAGAACGGAAAACTTGTTTTTTCGCTTGTCACAATTAAAATGACAAAAGGACATCAATTCCCGTTGCGCAAAGCAGTCATCATTGCATATCGTATTATTCTAGTTACTATTATCTTATTTGTTTCATTAACCTCATAAGAAAATATGATTATAAGTACTGAAGTTTTCGCGACATTGTCAATTCTAAAGAGTGTTGTGTAGAGCGTCCCGGCTGACAGTCATCTATAAAAATGGTTTCAATAAACCCTCTAAATGTTATGCTTCTGCTGATGAAAATATACGGTGTTACACCCTATTTGCAAACATTTCCTAGTAGTCATGAAATGGAATTGCATGATTTTTTTAGTAATAATTAGAAGAAGTCAACATGAAGACGTCTTATTCCAATGAAAATGACGTGACACTAGAATTTTTGGAATCGTATAGACCGCATTCGATTGAATTTGTTGACGACGTAGTACTACCGATGCGTGAAGAACTTTAAGAAGCTATTGAAATTGAGAACGAGTCATGTGTGCCGGAAGAAGGGGGTATAATTAATTTAGAATATAAAGAAATAACAGTTGCTTACTGGAAAAGTGGAAAAAGGAAACGATATTCTCTGGAGGCAGTAAAACAAAATTGTAATAAAATCATAACTTTGCAGCAATTATACAGATAAGGAAATAGATATTTTGATTTGATAACAAGGTATAGTAAAAATACTACAAGAACGTTATTTATTTTACATACAATTACATGGGAGGAAATTGTTGAAAGGGAAGGTTCGCGAAGGAATAAATTACTGAAAATTTCGGAACACATATTCAATATTTTTCTTGAAAAGACAGAAGCTCATGTTATTATTCACGATTTAGATTTACGGAAATAGGCATTGCAAGCTAATGAGGAAATAGGACTGTAGGATTTCAAAGCGTCAAAGCACTGGATTTGGAATTTTAAGAAAAGGTATAAAATAGTGTCCCGGAAAGTTAATAAATTTATAAATCGATTAACCGGTATAGATACTGCGAAATTAGAAGAAATTGCTTGAAATTTTGTAAACCATGTAAAACCGTACGTCCAAGACTATGATTTAGATAATATATTTAATGCCAACGAAAGCGCTTTCATTTTGGAGTTACATTTTAGTCGAGCATTAGCTATACGAGGATCAATAACGGTCGAAGGTGTAGTACAGTCTTTATCTGCTGTCACTCATAGGTACATCATACTTCTTATAATATCCGCTTCAGGTAAACTTATTTCGTCATTATTCATTTTATTAAAAGAACAAAGTGGAACTTTTAGAACGCGAGTTCTGGAAAGTTTATTCCAACCACCGAATGTTTATCTCGTGGCATCAATTTCTGAAAAATTAACAACGACACCTGTCCATGAATGACTTCCCAGGTGTACCTACCAAACACCAGACCCCGTAGTGTGTTACTATTAGATTCGTGGACAGGTCATTGCTTCATCTTCATTAAAGGAAATAATATCAGTTAGTTGAGATGTTTAAATACTTATAATACCTAAGAAAACAACAGAGATGATCCAACCTCTCGATACGTACGGATTTAGAATTGGGAAAAACTTCGTAAGAAGATTCTCCGATATTGTTATATTAGCTGACTAACATCAATTTACGAACACTCAATAATGTAATAAAATTACACTCTTTAGTACATAACCAGCTTTCGTCACCTAAATATCACATACTGTTTATCTATGCATGGTACAAGAGCGAGTATCTAAACGAGAGACCAGATGGTTTTAACCCTTTCATTACCTTGGACGAGATATCTCGCGACCCAATACTGGCCGATTAACGCTTTTGAGGAGAATCTCGCGACCCGATACTGGCCGATCAACGCTTTTGACGAGATATCTCGCGACCCGATACTGGCCGATCAACGCTTTTGACGAGATATCTCGCGATCCGGTAGTAGCTGTATTTATTTCTTCCTTTTAGCTATACGAATAGAATTAGTTATAAAATATATTCATCTAGAATATCAAAATATTGGTGCTAGAAAGCTAGATTATCGTCAAAAGCGTTAATCCGCTACTACCGGATCGTGAGATATCTCGTCAAAAGCGTTGATCGGCCAATATCGGGTCGCGAGATATCTCGTCAAAAGCGTTAATCGGCCAGTACTGGGTCGCGAGATATCTCGTCCATGGTAACGAAAGGGTTAAAAATCACGTGGACTTTGTGTTCAGTCAACAGAATTTTATACAAGCGCCACATTGTTCTATATGCAGCAGTTACGCTGTAATTCGATGTTCATGGTGTGGCAAATTTCTGTGCTTTACCTATTTCTTTGAGAAAGTCCACCACCACCATTGATTCAAATTGGAATGAATGAGAAGAAGTATTAGAATAATCTAAAAATCTTCGAATTCTCATAAAGAAGATATGTTATGTCAGCATCGCCAGTCTACAAATTATAACCGTAGTAACTGGCAAAACAAAAATGGTATACATAGAATAATCAACTCAGCATATACCAGTTACCTATTAACAATGACGTACATAAAACGTACATACCTTGTTGTTTCTTACACATTCATGACGTATATTATTAAACAAATTGTTACATATTGTAATATGCTACCCGATTCTCCTCGGAATATTCAATGTCAAAAACAGTGAAACAGTTGACAACTGTCTTACGCGTTGACGTCTTCGTTTAATAAAGGATATTATTTCTGATACTCTCGGCTATTTCCTACAATATTAAGAAATCGGTTGGTATTACAAGCAATTCACTAGAACCTTAATAAGCAATTCTGAAAATTGTTTGTCCTTAAGAAGGGGTGTTTTCCACAATTAACGGTGAATTTCGAAAATGAAAAAAATTGTGGCGAGCCTACGTTGTTAGATTTTCCGTGTACAGTAATATTTCACGAAGAAACCAAACTTATAAAAATTGTTAGTTACAATTTTGCAATATTTTTTCGCAATTGTTTATATTTTTTAATTTTTTATTTCACCATGTGATAACTCTCATTACGAAAATTATCTTTTATTGGAAACATTTTGTCGTATCACTCATCGTTTGCGAGAAATAAAATGAAAACTGAAAATCGAACAAACTTCAGGGGATGATTTCACCACTTTAAAATGATTTTCCGTCGTAAAAAATAATTGTTTATAACTAACCTAGGCACACTAAGTATACCCCAAGTTTCAACATTTTTGAAATTGCGGATTGGGGAACTTCCCTTGTCAGTTCAGAAAAAAGTTTCATACACAAGACACGACAGACGCCACTTTTATATCACCTTAATATTTTATGATTTTCGAACAATTAATAGGCGATTTACTGATAAAGGTTTTCTTATCACTATCCTTATGCAGTTGTTTGATATACACGTTAGGCGAAGTTTCATCTAATGCAATTTAAGTATCTCGAGTATAAAAGAGATCTTGGGATAGAAAAAGTTTTTACCACTTTTTCTTTTATACTCTTCGGAGCGAAAGAATTTAATCTTTGACATTAACGTAATGGACACTTTATCAACGGGACCTAATAAAAAGTATGATTAAGTTTAAGAGTCTGAACTTGCATACACCATAATGAGGTTATTAATATTGCTTTAATTCTTCTTCAATGACACGTAAATCCACTTTATATGATAAACTTCAAGAGTAAATAGAAATGTCGTGTTTTCTTTTTAATTTGCAATGAATCAAATTCTTTCTTCATTACCTTGGAATCATATTGGTGATGATTGTCTTATCCAATCCTAAATGAAATCGGATTTAAAGCTACTTACAGAAGAAAACTCAATTTTAAGTGCTTCTCTTTCTTGAAATGAAAACATACTCTGTGGCCAATTTCAATCGAAATTTCACTGACGTCTTCCTTTTATGAGCAAGTGCGAAACGGAGTTTCCCCGAGGGTCTTGTAAATATTCGGAGTAAAACTTTAGGGGTTGGCTCAATAAAAGTCTTGGCAATGGTATAATGCGTGGACGCGATAAATGTCTCGGTGGGCACGCACATGGGATCAAATGAACCCACCAAAGCTTATTAAACATTCCAAAAAGAATTAAACACACAATAAAAAAATAAATTCACACGAAACTTGCCCAATAAAGCAAATGTACGCTGCATTTTTCAAATGTCGTAACAGTATCCTTCTCTGCAATTAAAATTATTTTTTTAAATATATCCTTAAACTTGCCACGAATTTAAAATAAACATTAACGATAGCTTCTTTAAAATATAAACAAGAACAATATTTAAAAATCACATAATTGCATTCCGGCAGACTCGAGGAAAATTCGCTCGCCAAAAATTGCATGTCTTTAAAATTAAAATGTTGCAAAACAAAGACTAGCTTGCATAGTTTAGGATAGCGCAAATAAATAGTGATTCAATTTTGGTTTAATTTTTATCAATTTGGTTCAATTTTTAAGTATTGCAGTTTCTTTTGACGAGCAGCGTATTTTCAAAAAAAGAATCAAAGCGTGGTTGTCATGCGTATTTGAAGTGAAACTGCTGAGTTAACGAAAATGATTAAATATTACTAATTATTCTTAATTACTCTTTCACGGTACTGGTTTTTCCCGGTATAATTTTATTCCTTATTTCACCTCAATTGCGAATAAATAACTGACGAATTCAAAATAAAGCAATAACATCAAGGAAAGATTTACGCAAATCCTGTCGACCCTAAAATTCGAAGACGAATGTACATTTTTACAGTAAATTATTGTCTAAAAATTAAAAAGAAAACAAAAACGTTTAATTATTAAAACAGTCTTTTCGTACACTGAAAGAAAAAAATGTCATTGATCCACAGAAATCTTCCACTTGAATAGTAGTAAAGAAATATTTTGTTAATTCAGAGAATATTTATTCCATTGTAATAAACTCAAATAAATTAAATGCAACATTTCTTCGGGGTTATGACGATTTATTTGAGTCAAATAGTACCAAAGTAATATTTAAAGAAAAATTCTTCGATTCAAAAAATGTTTTTTCTTGTGGTACGTAACGTATGAACTTATATCTACCCCCACATGAAGTTTCACTTCATAAGACATTACACTTTCCGAATCGGGCCTCTTTCCTAACGTGTGAATTTACACGTACTTCCGTGCTATGAGAAGTTTGACTTGAAAATTTCTAATAAAAAGTTTCGATGACACTTCCTTATCCGAGTTACGCGTGCGTCGTCGTCTCGGCGCATCCTCGAGCGACGAAGTCCTGGCAATTACATTTCGCATAGTTAGAGCATAGGAATGAACCGACGCGACTCGCCTGAATACCGGACGAGCGCCCAGGGATGAAACTCGTCCCTTTTATAGCAAAATTCCGCGAGGCACGTGATGGAATTTTTATATCACCCCAGCACGCCATGCCCTCGTGGTTTCTCTCGTCGGCCCGGTGAAATATCGCGCTTCGCAGGGGCTAGGGGAAATCGATGCGAGCGAATCGTGAAAAAGAAAACGATCGCGTTCTTGCGCCTTTTCTACGCGTCGCGAGTTTGTCCCTTTCGTGTTGGAGGACACTGAAAATCTAAACGCGCCCTAGAAGGAGCTCCTTATACTCCTTTGCATGACCTACAAGGAAACATTCCCAAGTGTCCGCCCCCGATCTTATTGATTTCCATATATGTTGAAGAACACAAAAATCTAAGAGATACGTGTTTTTTTATATCTGCAATGATCCACATTTAAGGGGTGAAACAACCCCCCAAAGTTTGGCGAAAATTCGATTTTTATAACAATTTTCGTAGAAGCAATGGAGGGATTTCGACGAAACTTGGTATAAACGTATTCCGTATAAGGACGGTGAAAACACAATATTGTCCAGCAATGCTACACCCCCCCAAGGAGGTGAACTACCCTTCAAGCGACATTTTTTTGTAATATCTATTAAACGAGCATTCCTACTTAAGTCCCACTTACGCGATGTGATTACTCACAAAAAATGAAGAAATACGTGTTTCTTGCTTTTTGCCAATAAATATTTACACATCGGTTGTAAACAATGAATGTAAGTGGTATACGGGTATATTTCGACTAGCTATATTGGATTATATCGTGACCATTGTACATAAATCTTGTGAACGTGCTTATTCCTCAAAATGTCCTTGGTTTTCATAGCATGCAATTATTTATAAATAAATTTGAAAAAAAGTTTAAGAGACTAAAATAGTTTCGCAACAGATCCGATGACGCAGTCATCATCCGTTTCCAACTAGTAATACAATCTCCTTGGTGAAACGGGAAAATTGGATTTTTACTGTTTTTACGATAATAGAGTTAGCGATATTCGTAAATAATTGCATATTATGAAAACCAACGACATTTTGAGGAATTAGCACGTTCACAAGATTTATATACAATGAATTGGTCAGGATATAACCCAATAAAGCTACTCGGAATATACCCGGATATAATATATTCATTGTTTACAACCGATCTGTAAATGTTTATTGGTAAAAAGTCAAAAAACACGGACTCTTCATTTTTTGTGAGCAATCACATCGCGTAAATGGAACTTAAGTAGGAGTGCTCATTTATTAGATATTACAAAAAAATGTCGTTTGAAGTTTCACCCCCTTGGGGGGGTGTAGCATTGCTGGACAATATTGTATTTTCACCGTCCTTATACGGAATACGTATATACCAAGTTTCGTCGAAATCCCTCCACTACTTCTACGAAAATTATTATAAAAACTAAATTTTCGCCAAACTTTGGGGGGTTGTTTCACCCCTTAAATGTGGACCATTGCAGATATAAAAAACACGTGTCTCTTAGATTTTTGTGTTCTTCAACATATATGAAAATCAATAAGATCGGGGACGGACACTTGGGAATGTTTCCTTGCTAGTACCTTGGTAGAGTACGGGTGACAAATATTTCATACGCTGAGAATATTTGTTTAAGTGATCGTCAAATCAAATGAATTAAATCAAAACGAAACAAATTAATTCTCGGGGTCGAATCGAGTGATACGGTTCAATATTTTCACACCTCCCTCAATCAATGGGGGTGATGCTTTTTGGGTGAAAATCGCGTAAATGGACTTCACTGGTATGAAAACATAATAGGTACTCCAGAGAAAAATCTGTCCGATAAAAGTATTAATGAATTTAAAAAGTCAAAGTTGTGTAATTAGTGTTATTAAGAATTCATTGGTGGATGTACCATTAATTGAAATAATGTAGAGAAAGTCATTGTCTGATCGCGTATAAAACCTATCGCGTAAAACAAGAATATCATAAATCGAGGATTTATTTACATATTATAAGAAGAATCACCTGAATAAAGAGACAATACCCTATTAATAAATTAATTGTAATCGGGTGCAATCACCGTTTGCTAGATGTTGGTCAGACGAGAAGCTGTTGCATTTATAATGATGAATATAAAATCTGCTATTCGGGTATTTAAAAATTGTACAAGAGAATGGAAATATTGAGAAATGGCCACCCACGAATGTATTGGACACCACCAGGCACAATTTTATAATAACAATATAACCATTACATGTGTCTTTGTAACATGCACTATTTCATCAAATTTATCCTACTATTTCTTACGCAATTATATAACACTGTTATAATTATCTAATAATGCAACATACACACAATATGTCGGAACTATATTGTGTGTTATGTTATTAATATATAACTGAAACGCTAACAGATTCGTAAGATGTTACGGAACGACAATAATTCGATATTATACAATATCAATTACGTGCCTTTTGAATAACTTTTGTTAAATATTACGTTATTTCGGTGTTGTATAAATATGTGTGCTCGGTGGGAACGTTTTCTTTCAGTCACGCGGTATTTTCAATGAAATTTATTACTAGTAACACAAAACCACGATATTTTCCTATAATTAAGAGCCCTCTGTACGACAACAATTACTACCGCGAAGAGTGCCTGAGATGTAATAGTTGCGACTTGAACAATTTTTGTTAGATAATATGTTATTTCAGTGTTGTAAAAATACGATGTGTGCTTGGGGACATTTTCTGTTAGTCACGCGGTATTTTCAGAGAAATTTAATATTAGTGATATGATATTACGATATTTTCCTATTTTTAAGAGCCGTCCCCACTGTACGACAACAATTACTACCACGAAGAGTGCCTGAGATGTAATAGTTGCGACTTGAACAATTTTTGTTAGATAATATCCTTTTTCAGTGTTGTATAAATACGATGTGTGCTTGGGGACATTTTCTTTCAATCACGCGGTATTTTCAGAGAAATTTAATATTAGTGATATGATATTACGATATTTTCCTATATTTAAGAGCCGTCCCCGCTGTACGACAACAATCACTACCACGAGGAGTGCCTGAGATGTAATAGCTGCGGCCTGAACCTAACCGGACCCAATCAGAAACGGGCACGACGGTGAGTTCGTAATATACGCACTCCAAAAAGTAATTACCTTTATAGGAAAAACGATACCCTTGACATTAAATTTCAAACGCCCATCTTTACCATCCAAGTTCTGTAGCTTATCAGTAATTTACGGGCCGCGCTGTTAACTTTACACCCATAATGATCGCCCGAGTTTTACGTGACTTTCGCAGTCGTTTCTGAATTATAAACTTTTTATAGGGAAACTGTTATCTAAATTATGACCCCCGAGTTATTTTTTTTTTTTTGTATATCGTAGGTTTTACTGCACGTCCAGGGAAATTGATATCGGGACTTGTGGCTGAACTTTTAATACATTTTTTTAAGGCTGATCTTAGAAACTTTCGGCTTTTCCTTCGTGACGCATTATTCGACAAAGGGGAGAAATATTCGAATGAAATTTGCTGGCTGATTCGAATTAAATTTGATGGATTTGATGGATTCGAATTAAATTTGATGGATTTGATGGATTCGAATGAAATTTGATTGGCTGATCTTAGAAACTTTCGGATTTTCCTTCGTGACGCATTATTCGACAAAGGGGAGAAATATTCGAATGAAATTTGCTGGCGCTTTGAAATCAGACTCCATGTTTACCAGAAAGCACTGGCGACTCTTAACTTCCGAATTTAAGGAAAGTTTTCAGTAATAACGTTAGTTACTCGAACTAAATAATGTGATTGCGGGGTACGACTTATTTCCATGGAAAATGTAACTTTACAAGTTGCGAATAAGGAGCCGTAACTTTCTGGCGCTTTGGACTGATTCTTCTTTTTCTGCGAGAGAAGCAAGGAGAATACCGATTTGGCCCTGTTATAATTTAAGAGTGAAAAGTATGTTAAGTAGGATTAAACGAAACCTCTTTTTATGAATAAAATACTTCGTCTGCAACAGTACAAGGCTTCAGAAAAGAAAATCAATTATTCACTTTTCGCTACTGTCTCGTCAGAAAAAAGACTGCGTTAAAACAGACTCTGGAAAATAAATTCATGAAACACGGATTACTCGATTTATTCTTACACGATAGATTCAATGTATAATACGGTACTTGCAGATGTATTTAATGTACAGACAATTTTACAACCTGGCCACAAATATTTCGATACAGTGTCAGAGAATTCGAAAAATATGAAATTTACAGCTTTAAGGTGAAGTGAAAAACCCCTTTCAAATCAGTCGATTCGAATACAACACTTTTTTTTAAGGGTACTAGACCAAACTATCCGAAACTTTGACACATCCTGATCATCTAGGAATTGTCCTGATACATTGAAAATTTGGATTTTTGGAAAAAATTTTTTAACTTAGCCCAGACCAGAACCAAAATGGCATCGAGCTCTCATATTTCGATCAATATACAATTATCGAAGGATCTGATATGAAAAACTAAAGGGTCAGGACAATTTTACGACAATTTAGAACACTCTGGTAGTCGATAAACTCGCATTTTTACGGGATAAAGGCAAAGAAAGTGTTGTATGCGCTTCTATGCTAAAACGATGGGAATACGAGGTCTCGGAGTGAAAATTTAATTGACCTGGAAATCACAGATGGCGTAGGGTGTCCCTCTGCAGTCAATTAGGGCCCCAGAAAGCCTGAACCCAGAGGATTTCTGGAGTTTTACTTCGATTTCTTGATATTTATTAAACGAAAACGACAGGTGGAGTATGCCATTTGGTACAATATCCAGTATAATTCGATATAGCTGTCAATATAAAAACGAAGGTCGGCAACGTAGGCATTTAGAAAAATCTTCTTTATCGACGTCGATCAAGTTCCTCGACGTGTTTCACTTCACCTTAACAAGGCGTAGGACGAAACAATCGTTTAATGAGTGGCAAAATCATGAAATCGTTTAATCTATTTACAGGTTCAAGAACCATATCCTTTGTGATCTACACTTTGCCGACGTGGCGCTCATGGAGTGTTCGGACTTCATGCAGCAGTTGCGCAGCTTCAAGCCCCAAAGTTTAGGCTGCGCAGTTGCAAGAAGGAAGTCTTCGACGACGCTCATCTTCCCATTGCCACCACAAGCCTGTTCAGGTAAAAAACGACATAGAACATACGAGTCATTCAGGGGATCTTTCAAAATTTTTGCAACGTGTACACGTCACAAACTTCTCATCAGTCTTGGCACAAAACATGCCAAAATGTGCAGTGTTCCAATTCCTCGTATCATGCTCTTTACTATGGTGTACAATAAGTGTACTTATATCATATGTTAAGCAATGGACAACAGCAATATGGTAGGTATTGGATAAATATTTATTGGATATCAACGTGTATTCTGTATAAAATCATGTTAACTGAATAATTTTTTAATAGATGTGTTGCATAATTATTACAGTAATATGATATAAACATTGGAATATGGTAATTTTCTAAGTAATGGCTAAATATGTATTAGATATCACTGTGTATTTTGTAAAAAAATTATGTTATTGTATACTTATTTTCTGAATCCGTTAAAAAGGTATAATAATATTACAATGGACATTGGATAATATTTATATAATAGGTATTGTATAATCTTCTATTAGACTCTTAGCATAAGCTCTGTTGAAAAATCAGGTTGATTCGATAATCTCTTATTGGATAAAGTATATTCTGTTATGAAATAATGTTACTTGCTTAATATTTCACTAGATGCGACAAATGTTCTGTCGAAAAAGTCGTGTTAATTTCGGAGTCGAAACGACTCAACTTAATTTCCTCAATTAAGATGACATGAAAGTGACACCTTAAGGATTAATTGATTATAAAACTTTTGTTCAAACTGGGAGTACCTACTCGTTTCGAAATTTTACCACGTAAATATGGTGGCTTTCAAAAAGGTCCCGACTTCCATGAAATTGAAACTTTTTAAAAATTTGTTTATTAGCATTTATAAATATTTCATAAAATTGAAATTTCATTCGCGCCAGGATCTCCGTTAGGGCCCCTACATTCACGCGGTAGAATTTCAAACGAATCGGTACATTCATTGTTGACAAGGGTTTCATAAACGATTAATCACACCTATTACTTTCGCATAATCTTAAGAAAAGTTCCTTAAGGGTATGTAAAGGGGCATCCAAGAGGTCAATCGTTCGTGAAACTTTTCTCCGAGCTGGGTGTACCGAGTCGTTTCAAACTGTACAAAGCGAATATGGAGACTACAAGGAAGGTCCTGACACCCACCACATATAATTTTTTATAAAATAATTTTAAAATATCTGTAAACAAATTTTGTTTGTAATTGAAATTTCATGATTGTTAGGACATTCCTTATAGTCTCCGTGCTCACTATGTAATGTTTTAAATGTTTCGGTACTCTAAGTTCGGAGAAAAGTTTCATAAACGAGTCCGCCTTGACGTCACTTTCATGTCGCCTTAAAGTAAGTAAATAATAGAGATTGCATACCTACACTCGGATGTTTATTTGCCGTATCGTCCGTTGACCAATGAAATAAAACAAGAGGAGCGACGCGGAGCCAGAAGACCACCACTCTTTAAAGAGCCGCAGTCCGGAGGCTACAGGCGGTCCACTCTAAGTTCGAATACCAAGCCCTGTCTCGAAGCAGCTTGGTGTTCTACCTTACAGTGAGTCGAGTGCAGCAGCATCGTCATCTTCCTGCAGGATCGAGAGACAGAGAGAAGAAAGCGAAGTTATCGGAAGTACGTGCTCAAGTGGATGGCAACCGCGTTGTCTGCAAGGAGTATTCTTCTCGTTCTTCTTGTCATCATCGCACTTCCAAGGAACACCTTTTCGAGCCGTCGCAGCTCTCGTCGGTTCGATCTCTTCCCGAGGTCTCTTATCGTCGAACCAAATGCGACCCTTACTTCTTTCGGTCGCAATCATTTGACTCCCTTAAGCCTTTCGTTATTTTGGACGAGATATCTCGCGACCCAATACTGGCCGATCAACGCTTTTGACGAGATATCTCGCGACCCGGTAGTAGCCGATCAACGCTTTTGACGAGATATCTCGCGATCCGGTAGTAGCTGTATTTATTTCTTCCTTTTAGCTATACGAATAGAATTAGTTATAAAATATATTCATCTAGAATGTCAAAATATTGGTGCTAGAAAGCTAGATTATCGTCAAAAGCGTTAATCCGCTACTACCGGATCGCGAGATATCTCGTCGAAAGCGTTGATGGGCCAGTATCGGGTCGCGAGATATCTCGTCAAAAGCGTTGATCGGCCAGTATCGGGTCGCGAGATATCTCGTCAAAAGCGTTGATCGGCCAGTATCGGGTCGCGAGATATCTCGTCAAAAACGTTAATCGGCCAGTATTGGGTCGCGAGATATCTCGTCCAAGGTAACGAAAGGGTTAAGGTGATATGAAAGGGTCATCCTATATGTATCAAAACCTGAAAATATTTATAAAACTTTGCGCCAAACTGGGTGCACCGAATAATTTGAAAAATTAACGCGTAATTACGGAGGTCCTAATGAAGATCTTGAAACTCACGAAATTTCATTTTTTAGTTCTTCTCCGGGATGAGTACACATTAATTTTTGAAGGAATAAAATTTCGCGAGTTTTTAAGCCGTTCATTAGAACCTCCATAATCACGTATTAAAGTTTCAAAGTTTCGGGGCACCTAGTTTAGAGAAATGTTTTATAAATATTTTAATTTTTGAGGATATATAAGACACTTTCATAAAACGTTAAGCTGGGATATAATAATTGGACGATGCTGGGCATCTGTCACTGACCACAGGGTTCTTTTGTTGAAAATCTTCATGTTTCAATCCCTTTTTCAAGTGGAACTTCTTAAACGACGGTGATAGGTGTTAGTTCATGCATTACGAAAGGATCCAATTCGCAAAATGAAACGCAATTTTTTCAGTTCCTTTTTCTTTTTTCTCTTCAGTAAATTACTATCTAGATTTATCTTTGCTTGTTAATATCAATTTACGTAGACGTTTTCGTTAGCGTTATTCAATTTCAAAAGGCTTAAACAAGGGCACTGCAAAACTTCGGAAATTAAAATGATGGGAATAGAAATTCTTAGATAACTTCTGAGTTTTGCATTGTGATTTTAAGATAATTTACAATAGATTCCAAAAAATACATTACGATACGTTAATTTCTTCACAAATTATGGACTGAAGTTTCTCAAACCCCAGCGTGACATACACGTAAACACAATTTAAACGTGGTGATGCAGGGTTAGTAATATCTAACAATTCTCATCAATTTAGAAATTGCGCTTAAAATTCATAAAGTTAAAGTATACAGCGCTTTCCTTGTTGAAAAAGGAGTTGAAAAGTCCTGTACTATTTTTCCCTCCTGTGCATAATTTTCCTGTAATAACTAATTGAATCACAGCCAATCAATCGCGTTCCCCATCGGAACGCATAGCGGAGAACGCGATTGATCGTCTGTGCTTGGATTAGTAATTACAGGAAAATTATGCACTGCGCGGAAAAATAATACGGGACTTTTCGATTCCTTTTTCAACAAGGATGGCGTTGTATAAATCGTTTTCGCCATTTCTGTTACACCCTGCATATTCCGGCATCCCCATTATTTGGGAACAGATCGTTCACTCCGGATCATCCGCGTTCGTGATCTGGAAAGCTCAATCGTTTTCATGACTTTTCCAGATGAGTTCTGCCAGGAGTTCCCACATAACCTCATTCCGACCCCGGGTTACTGGATCGAGTGCTCTCGTCAGCAGATTACTGCCGACACTATCTGGGATGAGAGCGAGAGCGATCGCGATGCGACCGATCCGGAACAAGCCGAAGAGCAACCGATGCAGCAGATACAGCAAATGCAGCAGATGCAACAAATGCAGCAGATGCAGCAAATGCAGCAGCAGCAGGAGTCCAACATGCTCAAGCACAGACAAGACTTTTGCCTCTTCGAAGAGAACGAGGTGGAGACCGACGAGACGCCTCGGAAGAAGACCTCCATCGAGGAACAGTGGGAGAAGAATCAAGGCTTCGAGTTGACCTCCGTAGAACAGGAGACGTATGAGAAATATTTCTATGGGTCGGAGCATTGGAATTATTTCACCAATGACGACGATCTGGGTCCGGTGATACTCAGTATCAAGCAGGAGACCATTAATGGCCGCGATCAGTTCAGGATATTAGTCAGGGCTATCAGCTACACTGTCCATGGGCTGATTCCTGCCAGCTGTGTGTTTGCCGACAGGTTTGTTATTTCTCATCGAACCTACTTTCAAAATGATGCGCGAAAGGCGCCGAGAAACAAAGTCATATAAAAGGGTCATTCTATGTATTGGGTTGTTCGGAAAGTAATTTCGTTTTTTTTTTATGAAAATGAAAGACGATTTTTTTATAGCGAATAAATATTTTATTGAATTATATATTGTCCATTCCGATCCAATACCTTTTGAGATCTTTCTGGCAGGAGCATGATTCCACGCTCATAAAATGTTTGATTTTTGCTGTCAAAAAACTGATCCAGGTGATTTTTGACCTCTTCATTTGAAGTAAAGCTTTTACCGTCTAAAAAAGTTTGCAGAGACCGGAACAAGTAATAATCAGAAGGTGCCAGATCTGGAGAATATGGTGGGGGTGGCAGTATATCCCATCCGAGCTGTAGAAGCTTTTGGCGAGTTAAGAAACTTGTATGAGGTCTCGCATTATCTTGGTGAAACACTACACTTTTCTATTGATCGATGCTGGTCTCTTCTGTTTAAGTGAATCATTCAATTTGTCCAGCTGGTGACAGTACACTTCAGAATTGATCGTTGTGTTGTTCGGTAGAATCTCAAAAAAAACGATTCCTTTGAAATCCCACCAAACAAATACCATCACCTTTTTTTGATGAATTTCGGCTTTCGAAGTTCTTTGAGCCGGTTCATCTTTTTTACTCCATGATCTCTTGCGTGTAACATTGTCGTAGACAACCCATTTCTCGGCCCCAGTGATGATGCGCTTCAAAAATGGATCATTTTCTTGACGTTTGAGAAGCAAATCACAGACGTCAATGCGATGACACAAATTTCTTTCCGTACGAACATGAGGAATCCATATGTCGAGTTTTGAGATTAAACCTAGGCGTTTCAAATGATCATGAACGGTCGAATTCGTTAAATTTAATCTCTCAGCGATTTCACGAGTTGTTATTCGCCGGTTTGCATCAATGAATGCCTTTATTGTGTTTTCATCAGCTTTAAGTAGCCTTCCAGAACATGGGGCATCTTCAATATCAAAATTGCCGGATCGAAATTTTGCAAACCAGTTTTGACCCTGGCGTTCTGTCAATACATCTTCTCCATACACATCGGATAATTTTTTTCTTGCTTGAACAGCATTTTTACCTTTTCGATAGTAAAAAAGTAAAATATGCCGAAAATGCCGCTTTTCACTTTCCATATTTGAAAGGGTACCAACCAAAAACTACTGCGTAGAATCAATCAAACTTTTTCACAAGCAAGCCTTGCTAGATCAGCTGTAAAAATATATAATGATTATGCGGCTTAAGTGTGAAGTTGGAAAAACAAAATTAAGTCCTCTGCTGGGAAACAACGAAATTACTTTCCGAACAACCCAATATATAAAGCGTAAAAATATTTATAAAACTTTACTTCAAACTGCGTGCACCGAATCATTTGAAACTTTAGCACTTGATTACGAAGGCTCTAAGGAAGAACGTGGTGCTTATGAAATTTTTTTTTTCAAAAAGAATTTTAAGATAGAAATTATTAGAAGAATAATTAGTTCGAATTTTAAGAAGAATTATTAGAAATATTCTGCGTCCTAGTCTGAGATATATAAATATTTTTTTGTATTAAAAATGAAATTTCATGAGTATTACGTTCTTCCTTAGGGTCTCCATAATCACATGCTAAAGTTTCCAACGATTCGGTGCATTCAGTTTGGAAAAAAGTTTAATAAATATTTTTATGTTATATATATATAATAACCCTTACATATCACCTTCATCTTTCTCGATAGAAACAACTTCTGACGGATATACCATCTGAAACAGCGCGCCATGTTATCGATCTTTATGGTTATATCGACAGCTGGGCTGTAACGCGTTGAGAATTGTAATTCGCGGGTATACTTTTATTTGTTCGTATCGAATCTGAATAGTTGTCGATTACTATAATGTTTAAAATTATTGAAAACGATTCCTGACGCTCTCAATTATTACTTCTCTCCATAATCAAGCCTCTATAATCAAATGGTAAAATTTCGGACAAATTCATTCATACGTTTTTAAAAAGAGTGCATCCGTCGTCAGCGATCGGCAAAAACCTTTCCCGTCATCTTAATTCCTTTAAAAAGGGGATTTGGATTTTTGAAATTCTTCTTTTCTGAAGAGTGTATCATTAAAATCAGACGAATTCAATTCGGTATACCATGGCATCTTCCCATATTTCCATGAAATTAATTTATCTTTTTCGCGTCACTTATACCGTACCGTGTATAATGTGCATAACTGTTATACATAGTTAACAAAGATACACTACTTTTGTGATAACGTTTCTCGGAAGTTTTATTCAGCCTTGGTATACTAACTTTCTGACATATTTGCAATTAATGTTAAATAATTTTGTAACATATGTTACAAGTGTGGTATATAATTGTATTCATTTTTCTACAGGATATTACAAAATTATAACATGATGTCATAAAATGATGAATTTATTAAAAGATTCATAATCTATGCTAATTCACTTTTAAGACATAAAAAATATAATTTTACTATCTAATGTACTGAAAGTGTATAAATTGCATGAGTACTTTTAACCCTTTGCGGTCCGAGTTTCCGAAATCGCCGTGTAAATGTCAAGTCAATCTACACATGGAACTGCAAAGGGTTAAGGTGATGTGAAAGTGTGGCGTCAAAGGGTCTCGTTTATGAAACTTTTGTCTGAACTGAGTTTACTGAATCGTTTCACACTTTACAACGTGAATATGGAGGCTATAAGCAAGTTCCGGACACCCATGAAATTTCAGTTTTTTTAAAGCTTGTATATAGATATTTTTAACATTTTTTATAAAAAATGAAATTTCATGGGTGTCAGGATTATAGCTTCCCTGTTCACGTTGTAAAGTTTGAAACGATTCGGTACATCCAGTTCAGAGAAAAATGTCATGAACGATTGACTCCTTAGATGCCACTTTCACGTCCCCTTAAGGTGAAGTGAAACCCCTTTCAAATCAGTCGATTCGAATACAACACTTTTTTTTAAGGGTATTAGACCAAACTGTCCAAAACTTTGACACATCACTCCTGACCATCTAAGAATTGTCCTGACACATACAAAATGTAAACAAATTTTTTAATTCAGCCCAGACCGTAACCAAAATGGCGTCGAGCTCTCATATTTCGATCAATATACAATTATCGAAGACTCTGATATGAGAATCGAAAGGGTCAGGACAATTCTACGACAATTTAGAACCCTCTGGTAATTGATAAACTCGCATTTGAACGGGATAAAGGCAAAAAAAGAGTTGTATGCGCTTCTATACTAAAACGATGATAATACGAGGTCTCGGAGTGAAAATATAATTGACCTGTAAATCACAGATGGCGCAGGGGGTTCCTCTGCAGTCAATTAGGGCCCCAGAAAGCATGAATCCAGAAGATTTCTGGAGTTTTACTTTGATTTCTTTATAATTATTGTACGAAAACGACAGGCGGAGTATGCCATTTGGTACAATACCCAATATAATTCGATACAGCTGTCAATATAAAAACCAACGTCGGCAACGTAGGCATTTAGAAAAATCTTCTTTATCGACGTCGATCAAGTTCCTCAACGTGTTTCACTTCACCTTAACAAGCGTGTATATATATTAGACCCACTGCATTTTCTTATCTAGGTACAATCGGGAGGAAGTGGTCAGGAGCCTCGGCAAGGAGGTAAACATAAATCCGCCCTTGCGATTGGGACAACTGCCAGACACCCCGGAAGAATTGCTGAAGCTCGACCAAGTGTTCATCAAGTCTGAATTGAAGGTCGGCGTCATTTACGTGAAGGAAGGACAATACAGCGAGGAGGAGATCCTCGGCAACAATGACAACTCCTTCCTCTTCCAAGAGTTCCTTCAGATACTCGGTGATAAGGTCAGACTTAAAGGCTTCGACAAGTACAAAGGTGGCCTTGACAACGTGCACGACCTCACGGGACTCTACTCCGTCTACACAAATTGGAGGGGCATCGAGATAATGTTCCACGTGTCCACCTTGCTTCCTTTTGAGAAGAACGACCCGCAAAAGGTACCAAAAATATCAGGAAAACACTCGAAGTAGTATTACATGAAAAAAATAGAGTTTGACACACGCAAATAAAGACTTTTGAACTTCTAACAAAGGACAGTACTGCTTAGAAAGTTTTATTCTTACTCCAGGCATAATCGCGTCAACGGCAAAATGTTTGCAATTTTATCGAACGTAGATGTATTGGGTTGTAGAATAAGTTCCCGCCGTTTTGTTTACGTTACGTTACGTTAAAAACGGCGGAAACTTATTCCTCAACCAAACAGTAACGACGAAAAAAAAAAAGAATCGTTGTTTCTACTCGAATGAACGAGCAATAAAAAAGAATATTGCAGCCATTAATAGAATTTGGATTGCCCTAGTGAAGTGATCGCGTGTTTTGTTCTCGATATAACAAAAACGTTTCTGGACATGAATTCTGCAGACTCATTGTCAAGTGTTCATTTTTTATTGAAGCAAGTAAAATTTCTTGTTCAGACTGTGAATCGTTTTTTCTTTGTATGGTTATGAGAACGATTCATGATCTAACCATCACTCCTACTCGAGACCTAAAAACATGACAAAAATGTATTTGAAGACTTTTGACATTTTTTAACGTTGCCTCCAGCTCCAGAGAAAGCGACACATCGGCAACGACATCGTGTGTGTCGTATTTTTGGAAGCTGACAACACGAGTTTCAGTCCAGCGTGCATAAAGTCTCATTTCCTTCACACTTTCATCCTTGTACGCGTAAGTCCTTTAAACAAGAGGAAAATCACGAAGTACGAGCTGTCCGTCGTAACTAGGGACGAGGTCGGGGCTTACAAGCCGTATCTCTGGGAGCAAAGTGTTTTTGAGAAGGGTAAGTCATGAATAATATTAAACTATGGTACGAAAGTAGGTTTCGTAATCGATATGTGGTATTCCTAGGTCCGATGTTTCGCGAGTGGATTTTGACGAAAATCGTTAACGGAGAACGTGCCAGCTATTCCGCCCCGAAGTTCGCCAGGATGCAGGAAAGGACTAGAAGTCAAATGCTGGAGGACATTGTCGCCAATTTAACGAACCACGCGGAAACTGGACAAATTCCCAAACCCTACAGGTATCGAGATCTTTTCGACATGTCATAATTGCCTAAATGCTTTGATCCACTTGAACCCCTAATTGAATAGTAGTCTCTATTGACTACTTTCTTTGAATTCCACAACTCACAAATTTTTAGAAATGATAATCTAGAAGATGAATTTTGGAAATAATGCATGAATGGACAAATCTAGAAAATATCAAAAGTGCATGATTTGGAGTTTCATTCCGGGGTTGAAAAGATTGAGTTTGAAAATATCAATGCACCGATAAAAATGGGGAATAATAATGGAGATAAATTCTAATGTAATAAATCTTTAACGATGTTCATAGACGTGGTTCGTGGAGACCAATTGGTCACATGAGACCATCCTCCCCTCTGCTGGACTCGGTTCGGGATCAATTCGAAAATTACGATCAACTCGCCTTGGACTTTACAAAAGCTTTCTTGAATAACGAAGCGAATAGCATCCTCAATGCAAATCTCTTCGACGTCACCTTTCTTGTATATAAACCGAACAAATCTGGACAACAGAAAGAGAAAGTCAGGTTCATCGGTGTTCGAGCGATACTTGGTGTTCGCAGCAGGTACTTCATAAAATATAAATTTATGGTAAAATAATTTTGCAGAATTATACCGGTGATTGTTTCACTTGAGGCGCATTCGTGAAAATATGCTTTGGAGTAACTCGAGTCGTTCAATAATTTCCACAATTTTCAGAGTCTTCCAGGAAATGCTGTACGGGATACAGACAGGATTTGGGAGTCCTCAAGTCAGCGTTGCCGATCTACTAGCAAAACCTGCACCAACCCTGCTCAATGCTCCAACGACGAAGAACACGAATTTCCTTCAAGTACCTGACAGAGAAAGTCCCAGGTACATTGATGGATGAGATGCCTTTCTATCTCCAGAATTACGAGTTTTTGTATTGAAGAAAATTACGCAAAAAATTATGCAAGGAAGAAAAAAAGTGAGAATGCCTGTTCTCCAGGAACCAGGCGTTTTCTTTCTAGCTTTTCTCAATTGGTGAGGCTAATGCTTGCAGAACGGACACATTTATATCTATCGAATGATGAACTGTAATATTTAATCGGTGTATTTTCTTATGGCACATCCATGTCTCCTTTCCTCACAGCACCGCATGGTTCTCGTACTTCGTTATCTTCTAAAATGCAGATTAATCGAAACAACAATTCCCGCAAAAGGGACATTGGCACAAGCATGATTCCACGGTACTGTAAAACGTTGTAAACTCCGGCATATCTTGATGTTGAATGCATCTTTCAGGTACTTTTAAATTGGCACTTTAAATCTGAATTTTGGGACCAACAATTGGCATGTGTACCTCGGTAGCATTGTTATGCCGATATCATTGTATTTTACCTTTTTCTCATCAATAGGGTATTATGAAATTGCATTTTACTTGTTACTTGACGGACGAATGACTCGATGTTGTACCCATTTTATTAAGTTTTCTTGTGAACAATTCTCATTAACAGACGGACCAGAAATGATACACTGAACAAATTTGTAATTATCGCATACCTTTATTGCTCCTCTTCGGTATCCGCTCCATTATGGATTTCCTTAATTTGATCCTTTTATTCCACATCCGGAGAAGTTCTTCCTTTGAAATTGACAATATCCTCCGTACCCCGAGGTGCCACCCTAAGGTTTCTGTGAGATACTGGCTCTCATATGTTTAGGCCCATAAGTGTGCCCTCGTCGCCTATGGTGAAAAGGGCTTTCTCGAGGCTGGGCACCATCACTGCTGTATGGGGAAGAAGCATACGGAAGCATGGAAGCGGCAACACCCTGCAGACAGAAGACAGGAAACGTTGGACTAGTTCGCAGGATTGCAGCAGTGAGTCCTTTAATGGATATTTAAGGTGAAAATGACGTCAAAGAGTTCTTGTTCATGAAACTTTTCTCCAAACTAGATGTACCGAATCGATTCAAACTTTACAATATAAATATGGAGGATACAAGAAAGGTCCTAAAACCCACGAATTTTCAATTTTGTTTAAATTTATTCCTATGTTTTTTGAAATTGTTATAAAAAATGAAATTTCATGAGTGTCAGAACCTTTCTTATAGCCTTTACAGTAACGTTCTAAAGTTTAAAATGATGCAGCACGCCCAATTCGGAGAAAAGTTCCATGAACGATTGGCTCTTCAGATGCCACATTCACATCCTCTGAAAAAGATTTAGGAGTCGAGTCGACTAATAAACTATTTTTGTAAGAATATGAAATTAATTGGCATATTCTTTCCGCAGATAAAGAAAGCAAGGAAAAGGAAAAGGCCGCCCAATCACTAGCCGTTCCACGATTAAGCGTTTGTGCGGATGCACAGAAAGTTGACCGAGCCAAACTTGCGCAAACTGAGGTACTTGAAGAAGTAACTTAACCTTTTGGCTGCTAAAGGCGTCCGACGTTTGGTCTAATATTGCTTGCACGCATTGATGAACCGGGCTTCTTTTCCCTTCTAAACATTTCAAACGTACAACTTTATTTTATGACCCGAATATAATTGATGAAGTCCGCTCCGACACAACTTGAGTTAATGGCGGAGCTCAAACTTAACCATCTAATTGTTAGACACCTGTTAATTTCCGACAAAATTAACAAAACATTTTCGGCTATTTTAGTCGGTTAATCAAAATTAAGCATTTGTTTATGATCTGGATTGGATGACTCGTAGGAAAGGAAATAACATTGAAATTTCCGAGAATATAAAAAAAAAAACAAAACAGAAGATACACGAGTTCCGATATCGAATTGATTTTACAACTAATCTCTCAGGAACCGACGTTCATTTCGTCAAAAATGGTTCCCAACATCTTCTTAACTATTGTAGTTCATATTAAATGCAATTGAATCCATTGAACCATATATTACTGGTCTACGACCAGTATATACTATAATCCACTAATTCAGAATTAAAACTGACAATTTCTGAACTATTTGATCAACTTAAAGTGACTTAATTTGGATTTTTGAGAAATTGTTGGCGACGCGCTGAGACCGAAGGACTTCCCGCCTCATTTCCTCTCCGAATGTAAATTCAAAAACCTCCTCCGTTTCGTTACAGTTCGACATCATCGAGTTCGATCCTGACACGTTCAGGACGTTGCTGGACTACTTGCACACGGGCTCTTGTCCATTGACTTGCAGCAACATTCCTGGTCTGATCTGCGCGGCGGAGCATTACGACCTACCGGAATTACTCCAGGCGTGTTTCCATCATGCCAAACAGTTCCTCAGGATCGATATCGTTTGCGTGATGCTGTGTGCTCTGGAGAACTATTACTGGCGGTACACGTCAGGTTCGGAGCTGCTGAACATGATCCTCTCCTTTGTCGAGACGCGGGCCTACCAGCTGTTCCAAAGCCCGGATTTTCTGACTCTCAGCGAATCCATGGTGCAAATGATAATGTCCTGCGGCCTGGAGGTTGTGGAGATCAAGAAATTCGAGGCCATGCTGGGTTGGGCGAAACACAGGATCAAGTCCCAATCCTTAAAGTCCGACGCCAAGCTCGAGTTCAAGTGCATCATGGATAGGCTCAGCAAAGATTTGAAGCTCTACAGGATAACGCCGCAGGAGCTCATCAGGGTAATACTATATAATAATTCCTACCGAAGTCGAACATTTTTTATCACATTTGACCCTTACGAACATACGTTAGGATTTACAGTATAATACGAGGGTTCAAGATAGGATGATATTAACATTAAAACTACTAAGACAGTCAAGCTTAGAAATCTGGATTTAAAATTATTTCTTAAATTTTGTCAGCGGAAAACTTTTTTTCAGCGGATTTTAATATTTTTCCTATACTATGTGTGTATGAATTCAATTGCGTTGCTTTCAATTAGCTACCTGTTTCCCTTCACGGGGTGTTCCTAGATACGCGTGTAGAATCCCAAGGATACTTCACCGATTTTTTTCGTTTTGAGATACGTTTAGTGCATCAGAAATGAGATAAGTATTTCTGTTATAAGTGCTAATTTACGAGTTGAAGAGGTGAAAATTTCCAGAAACAGTTTTTGACCCTTTTTCGTAAACAGAATTTAATATGATATGTTATTGAAATTGCTGGTTGGAAATGAACAAATTGCAGGTCTGGTCAGGAACCATTACGAAAACCATTATCAAAACGTCAAAAAACTATTTTCGGTGATTATCTTTGGCCGTGATTTTCGTCCCTTAAACTCGCCAATTAACACGTATAAGAAGATACGGGTCCCTTAATTTCCGATGTACTTCACCATGTATAAGAACCGACAAATCAATGAGGTACGCCTGGAGTACTTTTGTCGTTAGTAAACTAAATCCACGATAAGTTCTCTTAATTGAGAAATAAATATTAATCAAATTGAAGTGTCGAACTTCGGCGTTAAGTATTCGGTGCCGTTCGCGCATGCTTTTTAATGTATTTGGCGCAAAACTCTCCCGAGTTTGGTAACCCAAATGAGACTGAAATACCTATCGGCAGCGTAAATGATCAACAGAATACGCCCTTCATTTTGAATGACTGCGCTCCATTGTAAACGTATGTTTTAAATTAATAAATAATTATTTCTTCCAATTATTTCAGATCGTCCTGCCTTCGAAAGCGATAGAGAACGAGAGGATCCTCGAGACCCTAATGTTCCAGGCGAACTCTGGAATCTACAGGAACGTCGATAGTTACCTGGAAGCCTATCAGGAGAAAGTACAGAATCAGGAGAGTTTTGACTGCGGCTTGTAGAGTCGTTAAAGGAGACATTAACATACCGCGCTGGCGTTGAGATATCATCGGCCTTTTACAATTACTCCGTGCATTATTATTCGAACTCGTCGAGTCCTTTCTAAATACTAGAGGAAATTCTACACGATTGCCGTAACTAGTACGGGATCGACGTCCTCTCTGGCGACCCTTTTTGTTCCTCGGCAAACAGCTTCGCCTGCCGGAATGTAATTATCGTATCGAGTTCGCTACTCTCTAGTCACTATGTCCTGTAACAGGAGTAATTAATTATCCCCAATAGGGACGACAACGCTGATGGATCGATTCACTTGCAAGAGAATGCGTTCCAATCTGGTCTCGACATCTCGAGCTTATTGTACACTGTTAAAAATATCGACTCAAAATGTGGTATACGTGTAGTCGAAATTTTTTCAACATACAATATTTCGAAATTTCGTATACATACAACATTTCGAAATTTCGAATACAATTATGTTCGGAATTTTAGTACACGAATATGGAAAGAGGTAGATATGCGAAGTACGCTAAGTTCTCAAATTTTTTGTATAATAATTATCGATTACATCCACAAAAATTCGTAGGTAATTGTCTACAAAAGTACATAAACGATGTACGATTGTTATAAGACATGTATATGAAAACTCGAATACTTCTGAATACTGATTTTCGATCACGTACCAAAACACAATTGTATGTATTTTAGGAAAAGGGGGTTCTAGAACATTTATTAACTTATTTCTGATTTCTCATGTTACCGTTTTATTCCAAATTTTAAAACACTGTTGTACTAATTCTCGCGCAGAAAATATAATTTCTCGAAATGCAGTTCACGATTGTTCGACTTTCTTTTCGAGTGTCGCTGTTCTCGATTTAGTTTACGTTTGTACCCGAAAGTGTTCGAAATATCGAAAGAATTTTAACAGTGTAATTAACTCGAGTTGAATATTAGTCAGAAAACGTGCATTTATAGGTCAAAGACTTTGTTATACTTTTACAAAGACAAACGTTGGACTGACGACATTGTGAGTTTTTTTACGATCAGCTGAGATATGGGCAATGTATCTTAACGACCATCTATGACGTTAAATATATGCGATATGCGCGTATATCATGCGTTTGCCTAGCAATTATCTGAAAAGTGCTCGCGATATATATATCTTCGTGTTTGCTTCTACTCTGAATCGATCGATCAAACCAGAGGTATCTTCATCCCCGTTTTAGTTGCGGCAACGTGTCAGAAATCTCTACAGCATGAGTATTAAATTTCATTAAAAGAAAAAGGAATCGTACGTTTAGTATTTAAAATGTAAGAAATAAAAAATAAGAGATTAAGTTTTCGATTAATTATTGGCTATTCTGAACGTCATTTGTAATTAGTACGAGTCTCATTTTTTATTTCTTCATTTTTAAGTGCTTATCGACTTTCGTCTCGTGGTTTAATTCCAAGTTATCATATTGTGATTCGAATTGCCATGTTCAGTTTGGGATCACAGAAGGAAAATCGTATCTCATGTTAATTTACATCGGAGGTATTGACTTGAAATATCTCTAACAAAATAATTCCTTAGACATCATGATAGTCCTCAATATATTTCAAAAACAACGTCAATTTTGTATATAACTATGTTGTGCAGAAATTTCGTTGTGACGGAAGAATCCAATATGGCGGCTTGGTACCACTCCACGAACAGAAAGACAAGAAGCGCGGAGAAAAACGAGTAAATATCTCCGAGAAACGACGAGAACTCGTCTCTCCTTCCGAAAAATCAATTTAAATGTACACTATTAAAAATGTTCGAAGTATAGTGTAAATATAATCGAAGTTTCTTCAAGAAACAATATTTCTAAATTATAGTGTACGAATTTCAGAGTATACATACCAAATTTCAAAGTCTTTTGTATGCTAATTTCCGATCAGGTATACATACACTGGGATAAAAAAATTCATTGAACCGAAGAAATATTTCTTTGAACAGTACCACTGTAATATTTCGTTAAATCAAAGAATCATTATTTGACTCAAATAATTATGTTTTGAATTAACAAAACATATTCTTTGATACTATTCACAGAAATATTTCTTCGGTTCAATGACATTTTTTTCTCAGTGTACGCAACAGTATGTATTTTGAGAAAATCCCGTTGTAACATGCATATTAACAATTTTTACTAGCTAATTTTCTCCCCTAATTGTTTCGTTAAAAATGTAGAATTCTGTAGAAATTCTCACAGAAATAGTGTTCCTCAAAATGTAGTATACATTTGTCCGACTTTCATTTCGAGTACGCTATTTCTGGTTTTAGTATGCACTTGTATTCATTAGTGTTCGAAATGTCGAAACATTTTTAACAGTGTACACGAGGACAAGGACGAAATTGGATATCTCTTGAAATCTCCGCCAAGACGAGATCTCCGAAGCGAAGTCTGATGAACCCGCGGTCCTTTAAGTTATAATAATAGTGGGCGACACGAATAATCGCGACACCTTAAAAAGGGTGCCGGGCGCCGGGTTTACAAAGTAAAGTAGGAATCAGAGCCAAGATGCAGGCGAATGCACAATTCTTGTAGATTAGATAAAAAGTGAAAAGGAAATTATCACGACGCGGAGCTGTGCTCGGCGCGCGTAGTTAGAAGACGAAGTTAGATACAAAATAGAGGAGAATAAAACTGGGGAAGAAGTCTCAAAGTAAGGTCGACGAGTCGATAGAGAATCTCGCAGGATGGAAGGACCTCCTTTCCTGCCGCGAAGGACTGCTTTTGGAATGTTTGACGCACAAAAGCCGGACAAATAGAAGAGGCTCCTTTAAAAGGGGTACATGAGTTTACGCGGTTAATTCTTGATGCTTCTTTCGGGTTGAATTATAAACAAATTAAACGACTCTCATCTGTGTATCGTTCCTGGTACTATACAGATTATGAACAAAAAAACGAAAATTCAATACAGTAATTACTTTTTATTTATATTGAATCATCGAAGAAACAGTGAATTAGACGGAGCTTTACTGATGTACATGACTGTGATTAAACTATTTGTTATAAAAAATAAATGCCATTGAACAAGCGATATGTATGCTCGGATGTACGGTGGAACTTCACATTTTTAAATAAAAATCTGTAGTTACGATTGAAAACGTTAGGTGAATCAAATGTATATAAAAAAATTGTTTTCTTTTTTAATTTATAACATGGATAATATTTGTTAAATATTAATGAATGCGTTTGATGGAGTAGATGCGAGTGTATATATCGCTTATGTTTAATTGCATTAATTTGTAACAAATAATTTTGTCGAAATCATGTGTACCAGTAAAGCTCGCGAGACGCCCTAGGTTTTCTCGATGATCTAATATAAATATAAAATAATGATAATGGTGAACTTTTTTTATATATAATCCTTATAGTAGCAGTAATGGCGCGTGGTAAAATTATTTCACTTATTTTATTTGTTTACAATTCAATTCGAAAGGGCATTGAAAATTAACTGCTTCAAATCTATGTAACCCCTTAAGGGGACCTTCCTGTCAAAACGTTAAAAGAATAAGTAGCTCTCATAAATCAATAAAAATAAACGACATGTTACGACCTTTAGTTACACATGTTTAAGTACTTTTAAAAAAGTAGTCTACTTTGATTTTTAGTTTATTTTTCGCCAGAAATATATAACATTAATTATGTCACTGTAGAAATTATACCTCTTAATGAGTGCCATCAAAACTTATAACAGGATCGTCTGAAATCAAAACCGAAAAATTGTCTTTAAATGCACGTAAATAATTATCGCCTTATCTATTCTGAATGAAAAAAAAAAGGAATACGACAATTTTTAACCCACGCTTTAACGCAGATAATTACCCTCTCGCGCTAACAATAGATGGAATAAAAACCATTCACATATATTGAAAGAAAATTTGTAAATTTTCAAATTTCAGGCGATTCTGTCCCAAATTCTGATGCCGTATAGACTCAAGTCCTACTTTTAGCGTTAAATAACATTTTTAGTTATTTAAAGATACACATAAAAGACGTCTGTTAACGCTAAAAACGCTGTGAATAGGAATCATAATTTCTACAGTGACATAACAAGTTATATATTTCGAGCTTAATACATTAAATCACAGCAAACTAAATTCTGTTTTACTCATTTAAACATTACTAAAGATTTGACGTTTTCTTCCACATGTCGTTCGGTTCTACTTTCTTCATTGATTTATGAAAAGTGCTTATTTTTGTATCATATCGCCAGAAATGTCCCCTTAACCCTTTCTTTACCTTGGACGAGATATCTCGCGACCCAATACTGGCCGATTAACGCTTTTGACGAGATATCTCGCGACCCGGTAGTAGCCGATCAACGCTTTTGACGAGATATCTCGCGACCCGGTAGTAGCCGATCAACGCTTTTGACGAGATATCTCGCGATCCGGTAGTAGCGGATTAACGCTTTTGACGATAATCTAGCTTTCTAGCACCAATATTTTGACATTCTAGATGAATATATTTTATAACTAATTCTATTCGTATAGCTAAAAGGAAGAAATAAATACAGCTACTACCGGATCGCGAGATATCTCGTCAAAAGCGTTGATCGGCCAGTATCGGGTCGCGAGATATCTCGTCAAAAGCGTTAATCGGCCAGTATCGGGTCGAGAGATATCTCGTCCAAGGTAACGAAAGGGTTAAGAAGAGACCGCTCAGCCCGGTAGAGAAGATCGGCCCCGCGTCCCGATTCAGGAGTAAGAAAGTCCTTCTTTTATACGCGAGAGGTGATCGGAGGAGCATAATATTTTTCAGGAAACTGAGTTTTGCCCCGTTTGCTTAGCCACTCAGCCATCGTCCGTCGAAGAGGGCGCGTCTCCGAGATAGGACTTGGCCGGGACGAGGCCGAAAATGACAATCTGTATAATAAAGAAGCGTACTTACTAATATACATAAAGTAACTTAAAGGTTTACTACTTACTAGGCGTATACATATAAACGAGTATAAATAAAAAAGCATACATATATACATATATATATATATACATAAACGAGTAAGGATAATAACAATAATTAACTGAAGCGTCTGTGTTGAATGTGGGGTAAAACAAGTAACAATTCGAAGTCTGTTCTGTTTTCTATCGTAGATTTTGTATCTTCAATACTCTAAGCCAGAGATTCTAAAGGGTCTTGGATGAGGGAACGCGAGGTAGCGTAGATTGCCGAAATCCGCCATTTTTTGCGAGGGGTCCTCGTAAGGACTCCGGTCGGCCATTTCTGCGTCTCGTCCTGGAACTTAACGCGCGATCGGAAGCCCCGTTCGCTCGATTTTTTAGGGACGCCCGATCAACGGCGCGTCCTTTTTTCTCCAAACGGGACGTCCCTGCGGTGCGTATCCTCGCGAAATATATTTTTATCCCCACGGGGACGAGCACTCGCATCGTCGGCGGGACACTTCCTTCTCCGTAATCCGGATTGCAAGAGCGACCCGGGACCTCCTCCTTCCCGTCGAGGCTCGCTCAGAATATGGCAAACATATCGACCTTCGAATGGCGATTCTAAAATCGACCTCCGCCGGTTCGAAGAGTAGCTTTCGAGGAATCCGACATTGTTCGATGAATTTTCGTCACGTTACGGCCAGTCGTTGCGGAGATTCGTCACCTCTGTTCGATCTTTTCTTGGAACGATACGATTCATATGAATTCATTCAAATTTGCATCCTGTAAATATGTCCCAGCAAAGGTTTGCAAGGATTGAAAGAAACGGTTCCTGAATTAAAAAGAAAAAAGGATATGAACTCTCGGAAACGTTTCATGATCCCCTTTGCAATACACGATTTGGGATCAATTGGAATCAATAGAGATGGTTTTTTGCTCAAAATTACGGAAAGTTTCACGAGATAGTCTAATTTCGACAAGACGAGGAAGAAGTGAAACTACAATTTGGAAAAATTCGAGATCTGTGCGTTGGGCGTGTGCTACCGCTTATATATTTTGGATTAGTCTCTTGAACGGTTTAAGACGACGATCTGACATTTAACTACTTTTGTGTATCTACGAATTTATTTACTGATTAATTTAATAATTTCTACGTTAGGTTATTGAAGTTTAGCGTTTGTTCCGATAATAATCCCGTTCACTCTCTCGAGTCGTTCTTTATGAAAAGGGTATCACCGAATGTCCCAGAATACATAAGCGGTACTCTGAACGAGTATCGTACAAAAGTAATTTTCTCGTGAGGGTTTGTCGCACACATTCTAGCAAACTGGCATTGCTACTTATTTAAAATCGAACTCTCTTAACGTTTCGATAACCAAGGTGACGATTACGTTTCGCACGATCCATTGATTGGCCGTACCGAGTAGTGCTCTCAAGTTCCAGTCCTCTTTCCTGTATCCCAATACCTAAATTTCGTTGTTATGCGTAAATTAACATTGCGATATGACGTATATATAAAAGTATTAGTAACTATGAATTCCCTATCGAGGGTGCCGCCAAAAACTGTTAAGTGTCTTATCGTTCGGGCAAGAGGCTGGGCAAAAGTAGACTTTCCGAAGCGTACCTAACCTTCCATTTTCCTTTCCTGCAATTCGGTCCTGAGGAATGTCTTCGGGTTTTGTAAAAACTCGAATTCACCTGCAACATCCTTCAGAATATCTCCAGTTAGCGATCTCAACCACGTTCCTCCATCATAAAGAATCGTTTTTGACAATCGTCTAGAACGGACAACAAAATTCAAACGCTTCTTAATTTTAGAGAGTTACAGAGTGAACTATTCAAGATCCGCCATTGATTCGTTTTGCAATATGCTATAGGAAGTAAAAAAATAAGGGATACGGCTTTTTTTTTATGGCTGTTCACATTCATATTTAACCAACTTTAGGGAGGAATTTTCCTTCAGCACTTGACCGAACATTCAATATTTATTTCGCAGTGTCAAAATATGTCTCTTATTTTTTGATGCTCCATAACATGTTTCAAAACGAATCAAACCGGAAGCGGCCACTTTATTAACCCTCATTTTTAGTCAAATTTCTTGCGTATAACCAAACCATTGTAGAAACTAAACAATTTTTAAACACATAGACACACTTTTCCACCTATTAAAACATTGCTCAGGATAGAAAAAAAATCTAGAAAATATCGTTTTCGCCCCAAAAAGTGTAACGAAAGTCTTATACTCAATAGCGCCGCAGGCCCTGCGATTTTGAATAAGTTTTATACAATCGGTTTACATTGAGCGACCGTCAAAGACTATTTTTGGGACCGTTTTGTTGACAAATCGGTATTGTCTCCAACTAGTCGATTGTCAAAGATCACGATGCACATAGCAACCCTTAAAAATGATTAATCGGACGTGCGACAGCTATTTCATCCCGTCGTCGTTCTCCACCTCTTGTCTACCTGTTGCGCCGATTTCGACGTTCGCTTGTATGTACAAAAATTAGAGAAGTAGAATTCTCACCGATTCGATACCAGTGCATCGTTTACATTGCGTACAAAGCCGCGACTGGCGGCCCTTGTAAATCAAAAGGTATTACCAGAGGCAACATTCTGTCCAGCCCGTGCCGCCTACAGTTCAATCGTACTTACAAGTACCGTGCAGATGATACACTTATGAACACAAAAGTAAAATCGGAAGAAATTCGCTTCGCGAAGTACAAGACATACGTCATTCGCGTTGACGGATCTTGCACTTGTGCGATGGATTGCGTAGACGAAAATGCATTTCGAATCGCACCAAGCGATTTCGGCGAGTGTCGAGGACTCGATCGACTTTTTCCGGTTCCTCTTTTTCATTTTCCATTTTTCATTTCCGATCTCCGGAGTCATTTGGCGACCTAGAAGCGCCTGCAATTAGCCTCGCGATACTCGACGATCACTGAAAAGTATCTTTCAAACGGATCGACGAAGCATGTATTTTATTAAATTAACCGACATTCGTGCAAATTTTGGTATTACTTTTCGATTTTGCCCGCTGTGAGTAAACGAAAAATTCTGATTTTCAACGAAAGCGTGCCTGTCGCGAAGCAACGCGGATTCATTAAACGAATCGATTGCAACCAAGAGAAATAATTCATTTATTCCATTTGAATTGAGTAAGTTCACTTCAATGATAACCATTATCAGTTAATCGTTGCTGCAGGTAAGCAACAAGCCATTGATAAATGGATTCAAATGTAAAAACTCGCGAAATTTTTATTCGAAACAAATTTTTATTCAACTAGTACGACCCAGACGAGAGAAACAAAAGTTTTCCTGTAACATAAAAATGACGATACATTTTTATTTAACTAGATTATGGCTGGGCCTTTCTCAACGACGCAATTCGTCTTTTATCCCTGTTAACTTTACGTATCAAAAATATCTGAAAAAAGAGCGATATCGCAAACCAATGTACATATAGTATAGAATCCTAAAAAACCCCGCGACAGCCAAGATGATAAAAATGTCCGATTTCTCCAATAAGAATCGCGTGTCACTATCTTTATAATCTGAAAAAAATTGTGATCTTCAGCTAAAGCGCGACTGTGGCGAAGCAACGCGGATTAATTAAACGAATCGATTGCAATCAATAGAAGTAATCGATTTGGTCCATTCTTAATCGTATAAATTCACTTCAGTGACGACCGTTATCAGTTAATCGTTGCTGCAGGTAAGCAACGAGCCATTGATATGGATTCAAATGTAAAAACAATGGATTCAAATGTAAAAACTCGCGAAATTTTTATTCGAATCAAATTTTTATTCAACTAGTACGACCCAGACGAGATAAACAGGAAATTTCCTGGGACATAAAAATGGCGATAAATTTGTATCCAAGTAGATTAAGGCTGGGCCTTTCTCACGCAATTCGTCTTTTATGCCTACTAACTTGACATAATAAAAATACTTAAAAAAATGAGCGATATCGCAAACCAATGTACATACTGAATAGAATCCTAAAAAATCTCGCGGCATCCAGAATGACAAACATGTCCGATTTTCCCAACAAGCGTCTGCCTCGCTATTTTCATAATCTGGAAAGAATTCTCTTATGTCTTGGCACGTTAATTCGTTGATTATATAAAATACATGCTCCCTCGTTTCGTAAATTCGACCATAAAACAATCATCTCGGTGATTCGACGTCTACCGCTGCTGACCGCTAAATAAAATTCATTCCTGCGCGCATCGCTGATACTCACTGTCCTTCGTAACTCGTAACATGCCGTCATCGAGATCATTGTTGTTGTTGTTGTTGTTGTTGTTGTTATTGTTACTACCGACGACTAGTAATCGGCGAAGGACTCGCCGGGACGATAAGTCGATTCGCCGGACAGAGTCGCGTAATCGGGAAAAAGCGCGGCCTCGAAAGTAGCCGGTTCATAGTCGGTAAGATCTAAGCTAAACAATGCGAAGTAACATTAATTGTAGTATGTAGAGTGTCTCCGAGGTCCCGTTGATCGGACCTGAGATTTCAATGTGGAGGATTGATATCGAGGAGGCGCAATTTCTCATATTCCTAACGATAAGATAGGCTCGCCCGAAAAACTCCGCGTCAGGCGCTCGAAAGAGACCCAGATAGACAAAGTAATGCATCATTTGCATCAAATTTGTCTCATAAAAGATCATGAGGGTGTTGCTTATGAGTCTTAATTCGGAACTCATACCTGCAGGACACAATGACGAACGAAAAATACTTAAATATGAAACAAAGTTAAGTACGCGCAGTGTCTCAATGTTTGTTCGCATATGTACAGCTAAATTTGTCTCCCGCATTGCCGACAATTGCAGCGTCTGTAGCTCATATTTGAACCATGGCGGGAGAAATTTACCGCAAATTTTGCTTCAAATTTATTGTGTAATATGCGTACATATATTGCAGACATTTCATGCAGCAAATGTTTGTATATCGATTTTCTTCGTCATGTGATGATCATGAATTTCTATCTGGGAGAGAGTTGATGGCTCCGGATCGGTTTGGGAGACTTTCGACAAAATCGATCGATCCTCGGACGATTCTTCGACATGTCAAGACTCGATTTCGCCCTTAATCGCACAAGTTTGCGCTGGACAAGAAGTACCTATCTCGTTCGTGTTCCTGCGAGTCTTCGACACTCGCCGCGCCGCCCTGCGAGCGGTTACGAACACAAATACAGATGAAATTATTATATAACAAAAGTTTATTGTATATGAAGCTACTGTGATGTTACTGTTGAATATAAAAAAGTATATATCTATATATATACACACACATACATATATATATATTAAAAGAAGATGCTGTATTTACGAATGGGCCTCCTTATTCGTGACCTGCTCCCTCATTTATACTTTCCCGGTTTTTAGTAACGGATGGAAAGTTTTTCTTAAATGAATTCCCTCAAAACACCTTCGGCGTACAAAAATTTAGCCAAATACATATATCTTTATTCAATTGATTGTGAAAATAGCTAAAATTGCTCCCATCCCATGAAAAACTCAAATCAACTATTTTTGCCAAGTATATATAAGATTTTCTGCTTCCTCAAACCGAAGACAAATATTAAAAACTGTATTGACACAAATAAAAAAAATTAGAAACTAAATTTGAAAACAATATTTTATTTGGCGAACATCGAAATGATCATATGCTAGGAGTATACGTCGGGTGCTCGCCAAATAAAATATTGTTTTCAAATTTAGCTTCTAATGTTCTTGTTTGTGTCGATATAGTTTTTAATATTTGTCTTCGGTTTGAGGAAGCAGATAATCTTGTACATACAACATACGTGAAACCAAATGTACTGTGACTTTTGGCAAAAAGATTTTAGCTGACAAGGAAACCCCTTGAGGTGACCGTCTTCGATTTTCTTAAAATTTAAATTTGTTGTAAAGGATCGAAAAATAAGGGTCACGTATTTTTTTTATTGGCCCAATCCCCTATTTAAGGGGTGAAAACCGCCCGTAAAGTTTACCCCCAAAAACGGTATTTTCTAAATATCTCGAGTTGTAATCGATGTTTTGAAATGAATCAAAGTACAAAATATTTCTCTCTAGTAGGCGAAACTACTGACAGTAATTTGGACCTCGGGGGTAGCAACCCTTATATTTTATTTCAGAGAAACGATATTTCTTCAAATATTTTTGAATATAATATTTGCCATAAAATTAAATAAATTACGGAAAAATCATTTTCGTGCTTAAAATTGAAGAATAAAGTTGACGTCTTTCAGGATTTTCACAAATAAGAGCGTCACCGGGGGTAACCAATCCCTAATCCCCAATCCCCAATTTTTATAAAGTTTTTTTTATCTATTTTGTAAATATATCATACTTTTTGTAATTTCTATTAATGTAAATATTTGCGCAGTTGAAGTAGTCCCTACTGTGCATTAATTGAGACTGTTATATATAAGAAAATACAGTAACGAAATCGTGTCGGGATTGTTAAATACACATTTTAACTTGAATTTTTTTATTGAAACCGAAGGCGAAATAATATAAAATATTGACAATGAAATAATTAAAGATTTTCCGCAAATTTCTTTCGATTATTTTCTTTAAAGATTCCTTATTATCATGTTTTTATTAATTCATTCATTCATTTTTGATGAAACAAATCCATTAAACATGCATTACTTTCGATGTCATAACGTTTATTATAAAACTAAAGTTATTTATAAAAATGATTCTACGGATAAATTTAAATAGCGGTATCCACTCCTTTAAGAGATGTTTGGGCTGATGAAAAAAATGCCGATTCAAATATAAACATAGTGTACATATTGTACACCTTAAAATATTTATTCAAATTGGACAAAACTATTCTGCACTTAAGGGATTGGTTACTCCCGGTGACGCTGTTATTTGTGAAAATCCTGAAAGACGTCAACTTTATTTTTCAATTTTAAGCACGAAAATGATTTTTCCGTAATTTATTTCATTTTTATTGCAAATATTATATTCAAAAATGTTTGAAGAAATATCGTTTTTCTGAAATACAATATAAGGGTTGCTACCCCCGAGGTCCGAATTACTGTCAGTAGTTTCGCCTACTAGAGAGAAATATTTTGTACTTTGATTCATTTCAAAACATCGATTACAACTCGAGATATTTAGAAAAAACCGTTTTTGGGGGTAAACTTTAGGGGCGATTTTCACCTCTCAAATAGGAGATTGGGCCGATAAAAAAAATACGTGTCCCTTATTTTTCGATCCTCTACAACATATTTAAATTTCACGAAAATCGGAGATGGACACCTCAAGGGGTTTCCTTGTCAGTTAAAATCTTCCAAAAAATCACGGCAGCATATTCGGGGCAACTACCGGTCCATCGGCCCAGACCGCGACCACTGGCCGGACCCGGCTCCCGGATTGTGCACGGCCTCGCCCAATCTGGGAGCTTCCGGTCGAAGCTTCCAAATCTAATTCTCTACGATTCTCTCTGATTCTTCCAAAATCAATTTTATTGGAACCATGAAATTTCTTCAACAAGAAACTTCTGGATTGCCGCGAGTAGTTCATTTTATTCTGAAAAGTAAATTATTCGCTCCGGGTCCTCCTAGGCGCCCACGATTACGAAAATGTTCTTTCAGGAATTAAATGAATTAGACCGCGCTTGGAAATCCGGATAAATATGCAATACACCCGAACTGCGAATCCTTAGAACGTAGGTCGTCGTTTTACTAGCTTTTGGATCTGCTCGCGGAGTGATTTTTTCTAATACGAAAAATCAGGGGATTGCCAAGCTTTCGAGACGTAGGGAGCTCTGCCCGAAAGACTGCCAAAGTCGAAGAGGCTATATGCCGAAGCAGTCCCTTAAGAAAAGAGCAACTACGGTGGCCTTCCGTTCTTTTGAACAGACAGCCATCCATTTTTTGGCCACGTTGTCCCTCCTGTTTTTTTGTATGTCATGTTGTCAGGATTGACGGGGAACAGATGGCAAACAATTATTTGTAGAGTCTGCATTTAAATGCAACTTTGCATACTTAGTACCATGAAAAATACTAGTTCAGTAAATTTAACGAGATTGATGTACACTGACATTCATCGATGGCTTCCTCGCGGATTTACTGCCCTCTCCAGCTGCGCAGCGTACTAGCGGCGGGAGCAGCGCTGAATTCGAATCGCCCAAGGGGCAGAATGGATTTCCTAAAGGTGTAGAACGTATATATATATGAGACATTAAATCATGATTCCGCTTCTATGTCCGAAAGTGGATGCATTGTAAATTTTCCTATGACATTTCGCTGTAATATTAATAGACCATTTTTTTAAGCTAAGTAATATTCTAACTTCGTTTCAGTAGATGGGACAATTGAATCGCTAAGAAACTTGTTACCTTTTAATAAAACATGTTTTAATATATTCTTTAAGAAATTTCTGTGAATAATCATTTAACAAAAACTACGTAAAGTGGGTCAGAGACCCTTCACAATAATATGTAAATAATTATCATTAATCGTTTTTGTTGATAAACATTTTTTTTTTCTTTAGGAAGTCTATTCTACCCCTTAGGCGATTTAAATTCCGCGCTGCTCCCGCCGCTAGTATATACTGCGCGTATGAAGAGGCAATAGGTCCGCGAAAAAACCTTCGTGTATTGCCAGGGTACCATTAATATTCTTAACTTTGAGTAACTTATTCGCTGTCTAATATCAGACTTTCTGGATTTTTTTTAATGTTTTGTTTTGCCGGTCCTTTTGTGCCGCTTTCTACGTTTAGGGGAATCATTTTCATTAGGAGGATCCATTTCTTTTTTCATGTCATCATGGGTAGTTCATCGCTGCAGGGCTTGCTGGACTTGTTGGTAAAAGATGTTAAAACATGTTAAAGGATGTATGTTGTCACGGAGATGAGTTGGGAGATTGCTTACGGGCATGGTCTCGTGATCGCGCACTTGCCACCTGATACCCCCTAGTGGCGGCCGAACTCATCTCTGGGGATACGGGAGCGGAGATGAAGAGGATTCCTGAGTTGGACCGCCACTGGCGGGAATCAGGTGGCATGTGCACGAGCTGCCCGCATTCTCCACCGAGGGCAGCACAGAACGCGATCACGCGACCCAGCCCGTGAGCAATCTCCTAATCTTTAGTCATATGTCTAGACTTCGTATTGGACCTCTCACTCCCAAATTTTTAATAAGCAGAATGGCTTTAACTGTGTAGGTAAATTGCCGATTCACGTGACATACATTCATTTACCCCTTCCACTGCAAAAGCGGTCTACATATGTATATATATATTTACAGTATTTATATATATTTATGGTTTAATGTCTGATTGGGTCCGAGTACCGTCGGCTCGCGTGATATTCGAGTTTACTCCTGCCACTGCTATGCGAGGTCTATATGTTTATCATTATGTCCCAACCAGTGTTGGGTAATTTCATATTTTTCGAGGTATTTAACGTATTTTACGTAAACCGTGTAGTTTACCGTAGACAATCGTAAAAAACTAGTAAATTACATTTTCAATATGAAGGATCCTGCGGATATGCGATACACGACATCCGCTAAATTATAAACATCTCTTAGCAGACATGTAAACACGTACATATTTTAATGGAATAATAAACAAATTAAACTGCCGAACTTTGGCGTTAAGCATTCGGGGCCGTTTGGGCATGCTTTTTGATGTATTTGGCGTGATACTCTACCGAGTTTCCTGATTAGTTTGGCGCTTCCGTTCAAAATTCCTATGAATTTTACGGTTCCAATATGGCGGATGCCGCAGGTGCACGATATATGTATCCGTTAGGTTTTAAACGCTTTTAGCACACACGTGAACACGTAAACATTTTAAAGGCTAATTAATTTAACGCTTGTGTTCAAAATTCTTTCGACCTAACCCTGTTTAATATCAATTTTTAATTGGATTCATTATTTTCTATTTAGAAATAGAAGGACGTAATATACTTTATGTGCGCATAGAAAATTATAGACGTGTTAAACGTCGCAATATGTACATAGAAAACCACGTATTTTACATGACGTATTATACCTACCCAACCCTGCTCCCAATTCATCTCTGTTGTTCATACATACATATACATATTTACATATACATACATACATACATACATACATATACATTACATATACATACATACATAACATATAAAACATATATTACATGTACGTAAAATTTGTATTATTTCCGTGACCTGTCCCCTCTTTTATAAATCTCCGATTTTTAATAACAGATGAAAAGTTTTTGTTAATCTCTGTTGTATTTACAGAGTTCGCTACTAAATTCTTTGCACAACACTTGATTTGCACATTTTGCATTTATTCTCACCAAACAGTTCTGTAACGATTCTAAATTTTTACAAATTGTTTTGTAACGTTTAATGTAACACACATGCTATATGTACGTAAAATTTACACTTTTTCCCACAGTCATATAATACTGACACAAATCAAACAATGTACATACTGATAATATATATCGGTATCATGTGTTTCGTTAATATATAACTGCAATGTGGACGGATTTGTAACAATGTTATGGAATGGTGATAATTCGATATTATATATCGATATATTGTTTCAATAACTTTTGCTGTATATTGCATTATTTCAGCGATACGTAACCACTGTAGGATACTCGATGGGTTTGATTTTGTAGCTGAAGAGGGTGAAACGAATTATCGTTAACACGCAATTTTAAAATCGAAGGGGATTGTTTCCAGTTTCTAAAAATACTGTCCGAGATAAGATGATGACGTAGTCTCTTCTTTGTTGGTTTAAATAAACTTTTCCACAACCCTGGGCAAATTGCCCGAAAGTCCTCAATTATTGACACAGCTTTCCGGAAGAGTCCTCGAAAGAAGGTGGCACTTAATTCTCACTCCGGGTGTTATAAAAAATCACATTTATTTACAATTCTACACCATGAAAGTCCTGTACAAATCGTTAATTACAATAGTTCGCAGCTTTAAAAAAGTCTAATCCACCGTGGTAAAACTGAATTTCCTCGGCTTAACGTGTAAGCAGTGCGACAATTCGTAGTTCTATCTCGCAAAGTAATCTCTGATCACAGTCGGTTCGCTTCGTTAAAAACTACTACGAGGAGGGGACGAACGCTTCGTGATCTAGTCGCCTCGCGTGCAAAGCCAAGGCAGTCTCATCGAAACGCTAGACCGCAGCTCCTAATCTTATGTACAGCTTTGTACACTCGTTAAACGTACGCAGTCGCTTCCTGCACTCCTGAAACGGATTTCAAGACGGATTAGCGTCGTTTTATTGTCTAGTTCGCGATTATTTCACCATTTTGCTCTAACGCTCCAGTCTTTTGGCGTCCAGTGCAGACACTTGGGATCGATTCTGATTTGACGTTTCTCCATCGCCGCGGCGTGTTGCTCGATTATTTCCCTGTGAATGAGAAATATTCAGGAATTAAGAAGAGCTTTGGCATCCGAAATAAGAATGTCTGACACAGAAATCAACGAGTTCGTTAATAACCGTAATACTTCATTATCTATTATATATTATATATAAATGGATTTATTACAAAATCTGATTACTTAAGGGGATGTGAAAATGGCATCCGAAGAGTCAATCGTTCTTGAAACTTTTCTCTGAACTGGGTGGGCTGAATCGTTCCACACTTTACAACGTGAATGTGCAGGTTATAAGGAAAGTCCTGACACTCAAGAAATTTCATTCCTTATAACGAATTTCAAAGATATCTATGAACAAATTTGTAAGAAATTGAAATTTTATGAGTTTCGGAAGCTTTCTCATACCCTCCATATTTATATTGTAAAGCTTGAATCGATTCAGTACACCCAATTTGGAGAAGTTTCATAAACGAGACCTATCTGATGCCACTTTCGCATCACCTTAAAACTCCCAGAGTTAGAAATAGAAACAAATTTGGTCACTGCCTTAGTGACTGCAGGATGTCGTTTAAAAATGTAACTTTTTTGATAGAGTTTCGGATTCTTACCTATTTAACGTTACAATAAATTGTCCCTTGTAGTAGTTAATGAGATTGAGGTTTTGCAACGTCGATATCACGTCGTCTTTTTTAATCGACGTCAACTCGCATATCTCATTTATTGTTATCTGCGGCTTCTCGTTCTCGACTAAGGGCTTCACGTTCAGAAGAATGTCCAGTATCGTGTGAGCCCAGTAACTTCTATACGAGAGCAGTCCCAAGTCGGAGAGTGGTTTCTCCGGAGATCCAGTCTTGCCCTCGAATTTCGAGAGCTCGTACGAAAATTCGATGAGCAGTTTTCCATATCCTTTTCTTTGGTATGGAGGTAACGTTAAGATACAGGCAACGTTGTAGTCTTGCGCCGACTCTTTCTCTTTTGAAAAATAACCCACTATGTGAAAACCCCTACTATCGAAGTCCGTCATCACATAGAAAAGAAAAGGATCCGTGTCGAAGTACAGAGTCTTGTGATCCAGAAATAACTTCGCCAAGAGACACAGATTCTGAGCGTAGTTCTTGTTTTTCCTACCGTCGATTTCAAAAAACGATATCGAACCCTTTCGATAAATCTCATTTCCCGGCGGGTGGCGTAACGTACACTTCACTAAGTGTCTTTCCAGGCACTTTCGACTTTTACGGTACTTCAGGCAAAACTCACAGATATAAATACACGGAAAGTTCACCATTTCTTGTGGGTATGGACTGAAGTACCATGGCTTTATCCTGTGACGTCCCAGTTCTATTAGTTCTATGTTTTTCATTCGTGTCACAACGTCGTCGTGGTGATGCGCCACTAACGAGCCGGTTGGCCTTGGTCCTGTTCCTTGATGCGGTTGGGGTGGTCCATCCTGGGAATCTTCGTTTTCCAGGAAGGTACCTTTCCTCTTCCTTGCCATCTTTTTTTGTAATGCTGCTTGAAGGACTGCGGAGCCGTTGACCGGTTCGGGTTCCACATTGGTTGGACTTGGTGGCCTGCTCGGTGCTTGTTTCTTTGGCGTCGCCGCACCTGTGCCAGGAGTCGTTCCATCCCGACGTGGATACTGCACTTTCCGAGTATCCAGACATTCTTCCGAAACCCATTCGTCTAATCTTTTGTTAACTACAAGGAAAAATATATATATAAATTTCCATAATATAGCCGGTCATAAATTGCGATCCTCATACTTACAGTCTATATAATGAACGTAGTAACACTTGATATCCCGTACTTCCTTAACGCTGATGATTTCAGCAAGCGCTACAACCAAACGATGTATTGAATTATTCAAAACTTATGATAAACAAGTTTCTTCATATTTAAATTCTATTGTCGCACTTCGTTTACCTTAAATTATAGACTATTATTACCAAACTGATCATCATCGTGTATTGGCAAGATAACCTATCATGGCATTGTTTACATGGTGTTGTGCTGGACAAAATGCTACTATAATAAAAACCCTTCTTGTTTTAAGTGGTCCCTTTATCTGAACGTTACTTTGCTTATGGATATTTGCTCCTAACCGGTTCATGAAACCCAGAGAGTGCACAAATTTGCAGGCACCAAAGTACCATCGCACTCCTAGAGTATATCATTCCTCTGGTAATTACTTTAAAAAATTGTTCCAAGAAATCATTAGGATTTTTAAATGGTAGAATAATATTGAAAAGTTGAACTTACGCCAGTCCTCTGTGCCATGCATCCTGACCGGCAAGCGGCAACCTTCCACCAGGGAATTCTAAAAGTGAGGTTAGGATTTAGTAGCAGTTGTCGTTTTGGCTCTCTTTAAACGTTCTTGTGGAGCTTTTGAGGGTTTTCAGAAATGCCTCCTTTGTGCTTACCACGGAGTCGCATATTGTCTCTCGTTCGTCGTGATCCTCGATCATTTCAGTCAAAATCCTCAAAAATTTTGTCGCCAAACAGTATACTGTTTTGATACGCTCGCAGCCCTCGCAGCACTGGCGCCAGCGCCACTGGCGCGGTGCACGCATCGCGGCAAACGTAAGAACTAAATTTAAAGCCCACCCCCGTGCTTACTGAAAATTATTTTACTTTTATTTCTCTCCAAAATTATAACTAAATTTATAAATATCGTAAAATTTCGCCAGCAATTCAGATATACGCTAGTTTAAGATCTACTGAAACAATTTGATAGACGCGGCTCTCATGACTTTGAATATATAATAACATTTCTTTACAATCAAAAGAAATGTTAATAAATTGTTGAGGATCGAAAGGCAGACATTTAAATTACTAAAAAATTGTAAAATAGTTTCTTTGAAAATTTCAAACACGATCGATCAGCATTACCTTAAGAAAAAGGGAAACATTATCTTTAGAAAGTTATACTATTCTCAAATTGTAAGTTAAATTTTTAGCTCGATGAACAATATGAAAGATTTAACAAAATATTATTTGTTCATGATTTAAAATATTGGTACAGTGCTCATAATATGATACAAACGTTTATACTGTATTATCAAACTGAAATTTTTTACAACATAAACAACGTCAACTATATTTCAAATTTACTACATCGATAACCTTGTTAAATCATATTGTTGGGGTAGATGTAGCAATAATTTCTTAATGTACAAGGAAGGTCCTTCCAGTAAGCAGACAACAGCCGTAAAAGCCATTCACGAATATTTTCGGAAGAACCTTTGCCATTAATAAGCTTTACAACCTTAGCAGAGGGAATTTCCTTACTTAATTAAGGTTAACAATAATCGATATTGACCATTGTGACCGAGCGGTGCGTTTATGATGCACCTACCTGATATCGACAAATCCTCTATGAAACAAACCGTCCAGTATTTCTCCCCCCCCCCCTCCGAGTACCGTCTTGGGTTTTTCCAAAAATCTCAGTCAATTAAGGTGCAGGGTGTGGCCTAGCTTTTATCAAAATTGATAAATCCGAAACTTCAGCCGGCGATACCTGGGTAAGGGCCCAGGATAATTTTTGCCGAAGCTCAATACATCAATTGCAATTCCGTGAGCACTGAGGAATCAATTCGCCTACTCAGAAAAATATTCCAAATTGAACTTAGGAATTTGTTTAAAATCAGAATTAAAATACAGCGCGTCTGTAATTTTCAAATACGCACGCGCAACACATATTTATAATTTATAAAACTTTGCTATCATTATAAAATGTATTTACGACTTGATTGTTACTTTCTGAGGAGATATAGATTAAACTAGTAATTACTGCCAGCAATGTATTAAACGCTAACAAACACCTTACATCGTGGAGCATTTTCAAAACCTATCTCCTGTATTCCCTTAATGCGGTCTCTGGTTGTTTCAAACTCGAAAGTATAACGATATTGAACCTCGACTCCACGCTGATCCATTAAAACGATTAAATCCACTGGAATTATTACTGGCATCGTAATCCATTAATCTCAGTCACGGTGGAGCTTCGGTAAGGATCCGCCAAAGACTAGGTAATACAAATATTAAAAATGGTTGCAATACCATAATCTCATGCCCTACCAAAAGTTATAATCAAAATGAAGTTTCACGAAATCGAACTACAAACATCGAAAGGTGTTGGTTTTTTTTAACTTCCCATCCTATATAAGTTTTATAAGTTTACTTACAGCTTAATCTCGAAATCTTTTTTTACATACGTTTCAACTGTATCCTATATAAAATACGCGAACCTCCACTCTGTAAAGCACATACAAATATACGAATTTCAAAGGATATATCTACTACATTTTGAAAACTTTTGTCACCTTATTTTCGATCACAATTGTATGTATCTTGATAAAAGCCCCCAGGGCATTTATTAACATTCGTCTCGACATCTTCTCTCGTCTTACCGATTTGTTTAAAATTTCGAACAATTTCGTCAAATTCCTCGCGTAGAAACGGCTTTCTTCGAAGTGCAACACACATTTGTCTTTGAAAATATAAAATATGAAATGATTCAGTCCAACAGCCCTTGTACGAGGTTCTTAAAAATCCCGTATACACTCCGAGTACAAAAATTCATTAAACCAAAGAAATATTTTATTAATTCCAAGAATAATTACTTGACTCAAATAAGTTGTCACCATTCCGAATAAATGTTGCATCCAATTTATTCGAGTTCATTCGAGTCAACTAATTATTGTTTGAATAAAGAAAATATTTCTTTGATAATATTCAAAGATATATTTCTTTGGTTGAATGAAATTTTCTCTCAGAGCATTAGTCCCATTCTCATTTCGAGTGCGCCGTTTCTGGTTTGCGATACATTTATATTAAAAATTGTTCGAGAGATTTTCATAAGCGCAAAACTTCGGTCCAATAACCCACACGAGGGTCCGTCTCGAAACCTCGCGGTCCCACGTCCCAGAAGTCGCGAAATATATCCAGACGACGCGTGTCTCGATTATTCGAGGGTGAAATATCATTCCCATTAAGAAATAAAATAAAAAAGCAGGGAAAGGGGGAAAAAGGAACGAAGCGTCTAGCTCCCGCAAGGCATTCGCCGATACCCGTCGTGGGGCTCCGCCCGGTACATACGGCCCTGTATCGGGCTATGCTCCGGTCTACGTACGCGTACATATGTACCGCACATAAGTGTACTCGCATCGGCACATAAGGGTTGATAGTGCTCGGGCTCGCAAGCCACCCTTATATGCAGGGCGTGGCCAGGGTCCACCAATCGGAGGCCGGTGAATCCCCGAAAGCCCAAATCGAAGGGAGTAAAAATTTTAGCGGACGTGTCAAATGCCAGGAGTAAGGGGCTCAGCCCGCTGCTTGATCCGAGCTTACATTTTCCTTACTCGCCCTCCCGGATCTTACACCTCCCGGGTTTTCTTTCCCCGGGGAGGATCCCCGTTCCATCTTCCGACACGTACCCTAACTCTCATCCCCAAACGTAACGATACACTTACGACTCCGCCAGAAATATCCTCCTTCGCCGCCAAAGGCAGCTCGGCTTTTTCGGATCGACCTTGAGCACCTGATTCGATCTTTACGAACAGGTTTATTTCCTGGTTAGGGGCTTCTTTTCAGGGGAAATTCCGTTTGAATTCGGTATACCGGATTCGGGGCATTCCATGCGCCCGGGGGGCGGAAACCAGGGTGCAGCGATTTCTTACGGGTTACCCGGCCAAGGGTGACAGGGGGAGGTATTTGCTTCAGTTTTCGAGGAACAGATTTTCCTCCAGTCCTGGAAAGTCCTCGCAAAGGCGCGAGTATCACTGTAGGAATGCCTTGTGTTGTTTCTGAACCCATACGATTTTTAGTACACGTCGCGGATAACCCTTCTTCTACGTAAACGTGCACGATAATATATGTGAATAAATGTAAAATAGTATTCAACTGTCAAAATAAAATTCACGCATATTGTGCCAATACTGAAACACAGAGATGGATGTAGGTAGTAATTAACTGTAAATTAAAAAACATTTTATTGTCCGAAACGAGCCCATTTCTTGCTATGTGAATTTACAAGTACAAGGTGCCATGACAAGTCTTACATTAAAGAATATATGTATTATCCTACTTTCTTCAAAAAATCAAATAAATAAAATAACGCGTAGTTAAATCCGTATCATCAAATAGCCGATTCTGGCGACGCTCAAAGCCACCAGAAAATGGTACCAAGTCAACTGCAAACTCTGGACGATTTCAGTTCTGCAGTCCCATTTTTAGGAAACAAAACCGCTCCTTTAGAAAATCCTAAAAAACGAGGTTCAAGATTGATGGTAATCGTTCAACCGGCGGAAAGGTGGCTTTGCAGGACGACCGATTGCGGAAGCTTGTAGCGAAATCATCAATGGAGATGTTAAGCGGACTGTTGGAGCCTCGTTAACTCCAGCCGAACAGCTCTCCCTTAATTAGCCTATAATTTTTACGTTAATTATTCTGTTAACTTTCCAGCAGCCGCGATACGTACGGAGGGTAGGCGGGTGTTTAATAGCCCTAGTGTTACCTCCGAGGCTTTTCGCCATTAAGAATCCCACAAGACCGTCCCTCGTGAACCCCCACGTCTTCCACGTCTCTACATATTATGCTCTACCTTGGCGTCTACTCGTACGAGCTCGCGCGCGCATTCAAACTATACACCATGTAGGTATTTCGGTGTACTAAAATCATTAGAAGCACGTGTGCCGCGCATTGCGCAGAACCTCGACCTCCCATTAAAATTGCAGGAGTGCCCTTTTCCGAAAATTTATATTAAAACAAGTGTTTGCGCTTGTACTTTCAAACGGAGAGAGCGAAAAAGCGAGGGCTTGGGGAGTCGGCCATTTTGTCTTTGCCAATTTTAGAAGAGAGTGCAAGGAAATGTTGATTAAACGTCTTCGGTGATATTAAGGGTGTTCGTGGGTACTTTGAACTAAAAATTAAAGGTAGAAGGTACGACCGATTCGAGTGCTCTTTGCAGGAACATCGTGCAGATAGATCTTTGGGACCAGATTCTGGAGTTCGTACGATTAACTCTCACGTGCGAAATTGATAGTTTCGTATACGACTTTCAAATGTCGACCAATTACGCGACTTCGCAATAATGCAACAATTTTTATGCGAACGTATTCGTATGGGAAAGAAATCAGGAATCGGGTCCCTGGTCCATGAGGTACAGTTCATGCGTCTTTACGCAATGAAACCGATTGTCTTTCCCAACCTAATTAACGACCAAGGCAGATTATAGGACCGAATTGCACACTTTTTGCTGCAACTTCGCATAGACAAATTTCTGGTCCGCGTTTAGAGTTCGTGCATGCATTTCCGTAAGATGGAACCGATTTTCATCTCTAACCTGACTAATGACTAAGGTAGGCGATACCGCTTTGAATACTCTTTTCAGGAACACCATGCAAATAGATTCCCGGCCCATGGAATACAATGCATACGTCTTTACGCGATGGAACCGCTATTTATTCCTGACCTATCTAATGGTCATGACAGATGATTCGACCGAACCGAACACTTTTTGTATCCACTTCATGCGGACAGATTTCTGGTCCTCGTGTGGAGCTCGTGCACGCGTCTTCTTAAGATGGAACCGATTTTCATCTCTGACCTGATTAATGACTAAGGTAGGCGATACCGCTTTGAATACTCTTTTCAGGAACACCATGCAAATAGATTCCCGGCCCATGGGATACAATGCATACGTCTTTACGCGATGGAACCGCTATTTATTCCTGACCTATCTAATGGCCATGGTAGATGATTCGACCGAACCGAACCCTTTTTGTATCCTCTTCATGCGGACAGATTTCTGGTCCTTATGTAGAGCTCGTGCACGCGTCTTCGTAAGATGGAACCGATTTTCATCTCTGACCTGACTAATGACTAAGGTAGGCGATACCGCTTTGAATACTCTTTTCAGGAACACCATGCAAATAGATTCCCGGCCCATGGGATACAATACATACGTCTTTACGCGATGGAACCGCTATTTATTCCTGACCTATCTAATGGTCATGACAGATGATTCGACCGAACCGAACACTTTTTGTATCCACTTCATGCGGACAGATTTCTGGTCCTCGTGTGGAGCTCGTGCACGCGTCTTCGTAAGATGGAACCGATCTTCCCTCGACGTAGCGCACCTCGGCTCTCTGTCTCCGCATCTGTCTACGTCTCTTTGGCATAACGAAAGGAGTCCGCTTGCGCAATCTCCTTGGGTCTGCTTTTCGAAATTACGTTGCCCAGCCCCGGGTACACCGCGAGCGCAGGGTATATACGTACGCGGTCTGCGTATAAAGGGTCGTTCAAAGGAAAAACGTTTTCCGAGGGGCTGCTTAAAATTCATAAGGCGCTCTGTTTACTTACTAAAGATACGCGTCCTGCCGCCACCGGCACTGTCGTCGTCCTCCCTGGTTCCTCCCGGAGAACCGCGACCTATACCCCCCGCAAACCGCGCAAAGCCGTGCTTTATCGCGGAAAATAAAATTATTGGTTGCACTTTTCCGCCCACGATGTCCCACCACCCCAGGAATTCCTCTCTCCCTCTCTTTCTTCGCGTTTTAGCCGCAACGAAGAGCCCGCGGCGGTGCTCTGCGTCTTTTCCAACCATTCGCGACATATCGATGGATACACTACGTCCATTCCATGGATAACTTTACCGAACGCATCTCGATGGTCCGTTTTGTAATAAAAAATGGCGTACCCGTAAATACCCCAAAAATAATTTACCAGGGAGGAATCAATCCTCCTTTACGTGCATATAAGCGTAATACAAAGAAGACAAGGTCTTATTTTTGTTCAATTCTATTCAATCTCGTTAAAATATATATTTTATAACCCCCTCCCAATTTCCTTCGTTGCATTATTCCAACGTGCACCTACAGAATTCACGCAAATGGTGGGCTACACCCACCATCTGGTTTTGCTCCTAGAAAGTCAAATCTACCAAAACTTATCAGTGCGTTCGCATATTTCAAATTCCAAGCATCAATACCCTGTCAATTGATTTACACAAATGGTGGGCTACACCCACCATCTGGTTTTTGCTCCTAGAAAGTCAAATCTACCAAAACTTATCAGTGCGTTCGCATATTTCAAATTCCAAGCATCAATACCCTGTCAATTGATTTAAACATATAAAATATATATTTTATAATCCTTTTCCATTTTCCCTCGTTACGTCATTCCAAAATAGGCCTACAGAATTTACACAAATGGTGGGCTACACCCACCATCTGGTTTTTGCTCCTAGAAAGTCAAATCTACCAGAACTTATCAGTGCGTTCGCATATTTCAAATTCCAAGTATCAATACCCTGTCAATTAATTCGTATAAATAAACCTTACTTATAATAAATAAACATATTTTATCATCCATGTCTACTAAGAAATGTCCAGCACAATAGGTTAAAAACGTGCATCCTCGTTTATCCATCATCTCCCGGTACCAGCCAACACCATCCACCACTAATCGCCACCGACCACCTCGTGAACCACCCCCACTCTGGCTGAGAAAGAACAAGGATAACCAAATAAGAGACACAAAGGGGATTATTTACCCAGCCGAGTCTCGAAATAAAATAAAGGCGACGCATTATTAACCCAGTGGAGCAAAGTTCTTCATACTATTACATTCCCTTTGAGTCTACGTTGGCACGTACTTAGTCCGCGGTTCGTACCTGTGGGTGGTGGCAATGGAGGGAACGGCTCTGGTCCGTCGCGGGGGGTCGCGGGGGGTCGCGGTGTACCCCACGGTGAGTGCGAGAGGGAGAGAGAGAGCGTGGGAGAGACAGGAGCATAGATGGTGCACGCCAGGCATTGTTTCGAACCGGCGTACGCGTATATATAAGTATCGCGTATATCTATTTGGCACATAGGGGTGAGAGAGAGGGAGGAAGGGAGACGGAGAACGTCTTAGAGAGAGCATGTAGAAGGGAACCTGCGAAAGCAGCCATCTTGCCACAAACTTGACTCGACCAATCAGCGTCGAGCTGTGGTCACCGGTGTGCTCCGTCTCCTCATTCTCGCTCTCCTTCTCGGCACGTTCCTGCATCCCTTGTCGGCTCTCCCCGTCTCTCTTCCTCCGCTCTCCTTGCTATCCTCCCCCGCCCCGAGACGCGGTCTCCAACCCTTTAATTCTAATCAATTTACTTCGAAGCGGCTCCCGCAAGAAAGGCCCGTATCGCGCAGTCTGTTAGGCACACGGCGAGTATGGCGAAATAATTAGCGCGCAAGATTAATTGCCGAAAGTTGAACGGCCTTAATGACTAGTCGCCTTGGCTCTGGTCCTGTCAACCGGGTCGCCCCGAGACGATGTATGGCTCCTGCTTTCTAGCCAGGATGTTACCTCCCTTTATGGCGGTGTCCTAAAACGCGGAATCTTTACAGGTGGGGAAAAGTAAGAGTTGGTGGTATTGGGTTATTTTGATGAGAGTGGACAAAATTGACTTAAGGTGAAGTGAAACCCCTTTCAAATCAGTCGATTCGAATACAACACTTTTTTTTAAGGGTATTCGACCAAACTGTCCGAAACTTTGACACATCACTCCTGATCATCTAAAAATTGTCCTGACACATTCAAAATTTGGATTTTTTTACAAAATTGTTTAAATCAGCCCAGACCAGAACGAAAATGGCGTCGAGCTCTCATATTTCGATGAATATACAATTATCGAAGGCTCTGATATAAGAATCGAAAGGATCAGGACAATTTTACGACAATTTAGAACACTTTGGTAATCGATAAACTCACATTTGAACGGGATAAAGGCAAAAAAAGTGTTGTATGCGCTTCTATGCCAAAACGATGGGAATACGAGATCTCGGAGTGAAAATTTAATTGACCTGAAAATCACAGATGGCGCAGGGTGTTCCTCTGCAGTCAATTAGGGCCTTAAGAAGCATGAATCCAGAGGATTTCTGGAGTTTTACTTCGATTTATTTATAATTATTGTAAGAAAACGACAGGTGGAGTATGCTATTTGGTACAATACCCAATATAATTCGATATAACTGTCAATATAAAAACGAACGCCGGCAATGTAGGCATTTAGAAAAATCTTCTTTATCGACGTTGATCAAGTTCCTCGATGTGTTTCACTTCACCTTAAGGTGATGGGGAAGGGGTGTTAAAGAAGTTTTGCTTATGAAACTTTTCTTCGGACTGGGTGTACCGAATCATTTCAAAAGTTACAATGGGAACATGGAGGCTATAAGGAAGGTTCTGGCACCCATAGAATTTAGATATAAGAAAATTTGTTTGTAGATATTTTCAAAATTTTTCGTAAGAAATGAAACGTCGTGAGTTTCTGGACTTACCATAGAGCCTAGCTATTCATGTGGTACAATTGAAACAAATTGATACATACATTTAGGAGATTACTTTCACGAACGATTGACCTATCGGATGCCACTTTCATATCATCTTAAGGCGATGGGAAAGGGGCATCAAAGTCTCGTTTATGAAACTTTTCTTCGGACTGGGTGTACCGAATCGTTTCAAAATTTACAATAGGTACATGTAGACTATAAGGAAGGTCCTGACAATCATGCAATTTCAATTATACAAACATGTGTTTACAGGTATTTTTCAAATTTTTTATGAAAGGAATTTAGAATGTTTCTCCAACTCCTTGGCCAGAACATGAACCTGTCGTTTTTGGTGGTAAAGGAAGCGGATACGTTAAAATAGAGGAAATTAAATTAGGTAAGGACGCGAGGTAGAAGAATTTGTAATACTTTTATTTTTACTCACAGTTTCATGAAAAATAGATACTACATTCACCGTTAAATTGAGACAGTCCCTATTTCATCGATGGCGGTCACATAATTCGGAAGGAAAGAATGATTACGAGTTGACATCAAAACTTTGGCTTTGGTTTATATTCAAACGAGAAAATATTCTTAATTACCTAAATAATAAAAGCGGAAAAATGATTAATTTAGCATTTGCAAGCGTTGTCTCGTGTAATTTGGTTTTTTGACTCAGAAAGAATCATGTATTTTAAGAAGGAAGTATATACCATGAAATATCAAGTAGAATAAAGTAAATGAGATCCAAGAGAAAGTATGCATAATACCGACAAAGGGAAACGTTTGAGGTAGTACATAATTAGAGGGAAAGAGGGATTGGAGCAAGGAAAATGGACGAGGAAAAGAGAGCAAGTGAATAAGTAGAACAGCGAGAGAGAAAAAGTGTGGAGGGTAGAAAAAGAACTGAAACAGACGGAAATCGTTGAATGTGCTTTTTGAGTTCGAGGAGAAACGTTTGTTGTCTGTTTTAAGAACGAGGAATATAAATATGCACAAAGAAACTGTTGCTAACAGAACCGACCAGATTAAAGGACTATTTTTATTACTTTATTGTCTATTATTTGAGTCCGAAGTGTTAAGCATTCAAAGTGACAAACTTGAAGGATAAATCCGACAGAAATTGTTTGTATTTTAAAGTCTTAGTATTTTAATATAAATTTCTCGCGATATTTCCCACACAGTAATTTAATATCATAACCTGACGATAGCTTCACCAATACCAAATACGAAAGTTCAAAGTACAGACTGGAATTTTTCGTGTCTTCCATTTTTACAGGGTTCATACCTTTCTTATATGAGGCTTTCATATCCTCTTCATATTCAATATCCCATGGACGGAGTTTGAGGATAATTTGTTTTAAAAATTGAAGACCCGGAAATTTAAAATATTTTCCACATTCCCGATCTGGTTCCTCATGAAGTCATTTTCATTTCCAATGATTAGAGACTGAGACATTTAAGTTCTCCTCCATCCTCAATTTAATTCCTCATAAAATCCACCTCGATATGCATTCTAAACAACCGGGATTATTATTACCAATTAATCCATTCACGGTAACATTTGTTTGTCATGTATAGCTACTTCGTCTGCAACAGTCATGGGTCTTACGATATTTATTTTCAATAATTAGAAAACGGAACATTTAAGGGATTCTCCAGACCCTAATGTTGTTATCAACGTTGTCGACTTGACATCCATTTTAAACGAGCAGGAATGCTATTAATCAATTATTCCGTAGTCATATTGATTGCCAACGATGGCAGGACATTTAAGGAATTCTCCATTATCTTCAATTTAATTCTTCATAAAATCCACAGTGACATCCATTCTAAAAGACCGGGATTTTTACCAATTAGTCGCTTTGTAGCAGTATCGTTATTTCTTCATATTTTGCGACTTCAACTACGGCGCTTATGGATTCAACCACGAAGTAGTATATGAAGATCCAACGCCATGTATTGAAATCGTTCCCACATTAGGGGTCCAAAATCTTCAGATTTTTCCAATCTAGTGTCGAAATGTAGTGTAGTCTAGTGTCTCCCCGGTGAAACTTTGCAATTAGAAATTATCGCCTGCTAGCATGTTTGCTAATTTTTATCACGTTAAGAACATCACATTCTGTTTATCATGCACGAATTATCGTTTCACTTTGCGTATTTTAATTGCAAAATTAAAAGTTTGTTAAGTCCTTTACATCGATAGGAAATGTTTTGGTCATGTAGGATTGCAGTTCCCTCATTTTCCGCAAGTGGCGCTCAGATCGTTAGATCAGCGAAAATTTGAGATCCTGGATCCTGATTCTGGAGCCACTTTTGGTGGATTTTTGTCGTTATGTCACCTTATCCTACTTCATGAACTCAACCATATCCATTTTTAACTAGAAAAAAGGACGTTTAAGGAATTCTTCATCATCCCTAACCTGACCCCCCGTGATGCCGACGTTGACATCCTTTCTGAACGACCAGGATTAAATTCTTCCTGGTCATCCTCTTCGCAGCCTTGCTTATTTGCCTGCAAATATATTCATTTTATGACTGGATGATATTACTGCAAAACGAGCCAAACCGGTCTTAATTCGGGGAAGGAAATCGCCCAGCAAGTTCTGCCCTGAAACCGCCTGTACTTCGGGTTTTCGCCGTCAAAAGAATTAACCTCGGAGCCATTCAATTCCGCGACTCGTTATAATGAACGGCGCGTGCTCGTGAAACGAGTTTAGCACCCTTTAAGAGTTTCTAAGCACCCCCGGCACGAGTAGGGGTTGTTTAAGGTCTTAAGTTCTTGACTCTGCACCTGCTGCTGAAAAATTCTCTTACACCCTCCACGATCGTTCGCGGCTTGTCGTCGGAGACAAGTGGATTTCCTTGAGATTTTTAACCGGCTCCTTTCATCTTACCGCATACTTCATGTTGTCTCCTTCATCCCGGTAATGGAAAATCTAGGTAGACTTCAAACTATTTGAGTACCGTAAACACTGGAAAACTGAATAAACGATTCTTGGATTAGTGCTTGTTAAAAGTGACCGATAATTGATCAGCCTCGATTTGTAGTCGGTTTAATGAACATAATTCAGAGTACGTATAATTTAATATGCAGCGATGAGGAATCTCTTCGACTCCTCGGAAATAAATGATGTTTCAAGGAATATCGTTTGAGATTGCGTTTCCATGTTGCTATTTTTACTTTCTACCGTTTCTTCGGGCGTACAGGCAAAATACTAGATTTTGAGGGGGAACTTCATTGCGAAATTCGGTTTTACTTCAAATAAGGTTCATATTGATAAACAAATAATTGCGAGAATAACGCATTAGCCCGGACGAAAATGCGTACGCAAATTATGTCAATACTAACACACAAAAATAACACAAATTTACAATACATTAGAAAACAAAGAAAAACATTTATAGTACTCCCGCATTAAGAAATCCTGCCTTCGAGGAGGTGATTGAGATTAAACTTATTATACTTAGGTCAGTCGTACGCAAAAAAATAGCGAAATAAATCCCTGGGGTACCGCGATGAAACATTTATTAGAAAACGTGGATCGAAGGAAACAAACGACTTTTATCTCAACCGGAAAAACTAGTTCTTCTCAGAGATGTACCCAAGAAAAAGATAGCCATATCCATACGCACGCCCAAAATTGAAACCAATCGCTGAACCCGCAATTCTCCATGCAAGATCATTCAATTTTATTTACGTTATCTGGGTGTTACAGAGCTAGAGGACTCATAGCTGCGCCATTTCCATCTACGCCCAATCCATCTTCGCTTCCTTCGCGAAAAAGAAGATGCGTACACCCGCCCTGGAATGAAACCAATTGCCAAACCGGGAATTCTTTATCGAAGTTCATCAAGTTTTGCTTACGCTATCCGAGTTTATCGGCATCGGTCTCGATCCTGCATCCGCTCGTCCCTAGCCAGCCCCCACCCCAGACAGCTCGTCTGAAAAGCCAGCTCGCGCCGATACTTTCCACCAGCCGCACACCACACCCAGACGGCCATATTCTCGCGTTCGTCCCAAACGCCGGTGCCTAAAAACTAATTTTCTGCCCAGAGAGCGAGTCTGAAAGGCCGTAACCGCGCAATCCCAGACGTGCCTCGAGTCCACGGCGAGGAGAACCCGCGAGCTTGCCACGGCCCAGCGAGCTGAAACGGAAAATAAAGCAAACAGTGAGAAAGAGAGCGGCGCTCCCTTAATTCGCATAAAATACTTAATAAAGCAAATGAATACGAGGCTCCGGGGGCGCAGGTCGGGCCAGGGGAGGAGCGAGGGTGAGCGGCCAGGGAGAAGGAGGAGAGGCGGCGACCGCGGGGGTGGATGCTCAGAGGGGGGCAGAAGGGGGCAGGGGGAGCGAGAAGGAGCGAGAAGGAGCGAGGGCGCCGCGGGGGGAGGGTGGCCGATGCTTTTTGCGAGGGAGATCCCACTGACGACGAGAGTCGAGTGGTTTTCAAGCTAATAAAAAAATTACCTCGGCGTATAAAACCCGGCGATGTATAAAACGTCGCGGCGACATTCATCCCCGAGCTCGGGGCGGCCATCATCCCTCCTCTAGTGGCGGCACTCGCGAGAGCGGTTTCAAAAAAAATCGTCACCCCTTTGTCCCGCACCGAGTTCGCCCTCTCGACGGGCTCGGCCTCCAAATTGGAGACGCGTTGATGGACTCGAACAATGTTCTGACGTGCTTACCGATATTTTCCTCCTCCCCCGCCGCCCCGATACCTCCGCCCCTCTTCCTCCCTTTCCTGCGTGTTTTCCCCGTTTTTAAGTCACGCGCCGCGACGCGTGATAACTGAAGTGAACCAATTCCCCGCGACCGAATGCCGAGGACTGCTATTTAAATTTCGACGCCGGGAACCGCCGCTTTTATGGGGCTGGTAATCCATCTTTGTTCACGGTTCGCGTCGATCCGAGGAATTTCTTCCCATGGCCGTGAACCCTGGGGGTGGAGGGCGCTGGAAGGTGGGGTGGATGTCGGGGGAAAGTGTTGCCGAAGAATACAAGTTGATGGATCGTTAGACGAGTCTTGGCTCAATTATCTGACTGACATAAGTTTTAAGGCCGGTTGTACCAACGTTCGTGGCGAATTTTTTTTATCGGAGATTATAAATACATAACGCACGAGATGAGATCCGCCCGATTTCGAGGGGGTACCTATCGGTGGATTTGAATCTTCCTTTTGACTAATCGGGAATAAGAATCGATATGTTTTAACTAATCCGAGATTAACTAGTGGTTAAACAATGTCACGCTAATCCCGATTTGTGCGCCAGCCCTTAGTGTTCACGAAGATGAAAACTGAATCTTTGTTGATTATTTGTTAAATCGTTTGTTATATTATCTCTTTTAAATTTCGTGCTATAGTTATTTCCTCTCGTCGTGTGATCAGAAGAGAGGGTCTTTCCCGATATAATATTTATTCTTAATCATTTAAAATTTAACCCCCTTTTAGCTCACGGTGGAATTGTAAAGGTTCCTCATCTCAGGCTGTTTCCCCATAAAAATTAAGGTGGCGACAGATGTAACAATGGGTGATCTGCCCTGTTAAATCGGGTTCTTTAATGCCATCCACGTTTTACCACGCATCGGTTAAATTTGTACACATCGATTTGCACGGATTTATCGCGACGATTTATCGTGGTGCGTGCACCTTAATGATTTATTACGAGTACGTATCTGTCGAATATTCTTACATCTCGTTCTCGAGCTTGCGGATTTAGGGATTCAACTACTTAAACAGTTGCGATTAACAATTATAATGTAATAAAATACATAGGAATTAAATAATACGATGTAAGAGCACAATGAATAAAAATATTGAATCAGGAAAATTATTGCAACTTGCCATACAGTTGATGATTACAGTCTAATCATAGAAATTTGCTATTGGCAGGATCCAATGAATAATTCGTGATAATGAAGCGTACCTGAATTTGCAATGTTAAATCGTAGGTCCTCAAATTAGGGCCGAAGTTGGAACTAAAGTAGGGTTAGGATCGAAACATAAACCGATCTTTGTCGCAGATGCGACGCCTCTTGGTCTCAGCATAAGTTTATAGCGTGGACTGCGCTTGGCATACTTAAAACTCACAGGAACGTCGTTTCTATTGTACCATTTCCCTCTCTCGTAAAATCCTCACTGCTTTCCTTGTTGAGAACTCCAAAAATTTAGTTCCACTCGGCTGGGGAAAAGAACTAAGGAGAAAACTTCGTCTTCGCACGCATGGAAGCCATTTTTAAAGATTCCGTATATTGTGACCAACTAATCAATTATAGGTCTCAAAACACATTTAAATATTCTGCGTGATTTATTTTTGATAAGCAACATTTACACCATTACAGATATTTTTTCAAGCCAGACAATGAATGTTACTTGACAAATATAGTTAATTTATTTTCTGCATTATTTATGCAGCGAGTGTTTAAGAATGCACTATCTCTAATTTTCATAACAAAGAAATATTACAGTTAAATAAATATGTAATTCGGTTTTCTATCGATAGCATTATCGAGTCGAGTTCATTAATTTACGGCATAATAAATAATTTAGGATAATTTTAAGACATTCGCGAGGTCAATATTGTAAACTCGAGATAAACCACGTGCTCCTAATCAACGATGTAGGGGAGGCAGGAATCCGGGGAATTATGCAGGCTTTATGGCTGTTCATATCTATAAAATGTGAGTAACACATATTCCACCCCTAGGGGACCTCGTAATGTACGCGTTGATTAGCAATACGCGCGCTGTCGGTGAAAATCTCACTGGTCATGAAAGAACAATGCATTAAAATATGATTCTCTCCCAACGATTGATAACGGCCAGGAACCGGATAACAACTATCTCGCAATTGTGTCTGAAATTACGAAAGTCGTCTAAACAAATATCTAGAATAAAAATGAACGAATCCCAGATTTTGTGTAGTTTCCATTTAACTTACAACGTGAAGTCAGTTCCGTAAAATAAAATAACTTCGGCCACTTTCGTAATCATCGACACGATTAAGAAATTTAAGGTCTTACGAAAGGGTCATTCCATGTATATCGAAACATCAAAATATTTATAAAACTTTTCTCCAAACTGGATGAACCAAATTATTTGAATCTTCCGCTCGCGATTATGGGGACCCTAAGGAAGAATGCGATGCTCATGAAATTTCATTTTTCACAAAAAAATAATTTTATTCATCCCAGACTAGAACCAAGGGCACATATACTTTGATAAAAAATGAAATTTCATGAGCATTGCGTTCTTCCTTAGGGCTTCAATAATCATATGCTGAAATCCCAAATGATTCGGTGCACCCAATTAAGAGAAAAGTTTTATAAATATTTTGACGTTTTATATGTACAGAATGACCCGCTAATATCACCTTAAGTCTGCATATGCATATCAACTAACTATCCGTTACAGAGGTAACGTTTCCAACACGGTCTTTAAAAGCGTAGCTTTGATCCCGCCTCGAATAATTTCATCGCGACCTTTCCCCCTCCGTGAAATCTAAACACGAGCATCGGTCGAAACGAAAACCTCCGGATCCGAATTCTTTGACTCGGGGGCGGATCCCCGGGGTGGGCCTTTGGAGTCCCGAGCGATCTCTTTTATTTTCGTTGCGGCGGAAAATAAAGTGGTCCCTGAAGAACCTCGGCGAAATGGAAAGAGAACAGGACGGGAAGGAGCGAGTGCGCTGAATTCTGACCAGTATTTTTGCGAAATTGCGGGACGGTGGNGTGGAGCGCGCCCTCTTGACCGAACGCGAGAGAAATCCCCGCGGCTGAAGTGGCGGCTGGTGGGGCGGCCGGGGGCGCAACGGGGGCAAAAAGGGGGTAGGTAAATTCTAAGCCCGAGATTCTTCATCCCCGCCGCTGGAAGTGCACCCCCGGTGCTAATTAAAACCACACCACGTGTCTTTCCATGCCATGGTTACGAAAAATAAACGGAAAAAGATCTTTTCAACGGGGCACGTCCTCCCCGGCTCCCCGGCCCCTGCGCCCCACCCCCGGGGCGGCCTCTCTCTCGCTCCTCTCGGCGCTCCTTGGCCTCCCTCTCGCTCGCACCCCCGTGCACCCCATGCCGGCTTAATTATCGTCCAAGTGTTCTTTAAAGAGCGAATTACACGCTCGATGTTTGCCGCAAGCTCGAAGCTTTTCATTTTTTGCATCTCTCTCTCTTTCCCTCTCGTCCTGCCCCCCCGCCCCAGGGTCCCTCTTCACCTGTCTCCCCCTCCTTCCCCCCCCGGGGGGGGGGGGGGGGGGGAAGAGAGCGCCGACTGCCTGTTTTTCTTTTACGCCTCGAAGACTTTTTTCCTTCAGCGATTTTTAGCCTCTAGATTATTAGACTCTAGAGGTAGCCTCGCGGCTCCCCTGGCCCCCGACCTCCACCTGGCCCTTCAACCTTCGGATTTTCAACCCTTCGGTGGGGGGGGAGGGGGCGAGTTGCCTTCCTTCGCAAGAATCCGCTGAGTACCTTCCGCGGAACCCACGCGATTATCGCGTACCTAACCTCGCTTCGGCTCTCGCGCCGTCTCCGTTCGCTCTCCTCTAGCACGACTTATGATTTTCACTCGACGGAATTCTCTTCTCTTTTTTTTCCCTTTTTCTTTTTCATCCCCCGCACTCCGAGGAACTACTGCCAGGGGAAAACTCGGGCAATGCGAACACAGATCCGGAGATATTCAAAAGTCGTTCCCGACTGACTGGGAGGTCAACGGGAATTAATGCTGACGACTCTGGTTTAGGGATATCTTGGAGAAGAATATTTTGGGGAGGATATTTGGGGAATTATTTGTATATTCTTGGGCGTGTATCTCTAAATATTGACCGTCTTCGATGTCGCTTAACTCTGGTGATCGAACAAATATGTATGTCGAACGTGATAGACGCCTAAAAGAGATGTGACGTCTTTTAACACCGGTTGGGTGCTTCATTCGATTTAAAACATAATATCTAGGCATTGATTTTTAAAGCCACTTTACTTTTAAATTGCCCAAAGTGTAGCAAGAAATTGTTTCATAATTAATATTAAAAGTTGTATATCTTTGGATACAAGAGTGGACGGTAACTGTAGTACGACAGTTTCTAAGAAACCAGAGTTCTTACGAAATAAAATACCAAATTAATGAAAATAACACCAATTCTTCGATACCGAACGAACAAATTTGTGGATGCAGGTAAAGAAATTCGTCGATCAGACGTAAGATATTCATAGAAAAGAAAAAACTAACAATAATTTATTTATTCCGAGTATTTGCACGCCTGACCCGTCTCAGAAATAAGAAAACTATCGTCCACCCAAGCCGCCTTGAATTGACTGATCACCATTTGGGGGATCATTTCCAGGGACAACTTACAACGACCGATTCACCCCCCAGAGCTTCCAGCGATTTACATAAACATTTGGCTTACTTATAACCGATATTCCGATCGTACCGCGCAACAATTGTCCGCGATCCCGCGTGCACGAGTCATCCGATAGGTCGATAACGAAAAGGAACAATGGGTCGAAAATCTTGGAGCCAGCCTTTCCGTCCAGCGTCTCGTCTCCTTTCGGAATTCTTGGCGAGTGAATAAAGGGGGAATTGGAAGGGCGAACAATGCCAGGGCGCATCTCCCGTACGTCGCATCCATGCCGAGCGCGTCACGTATCGAGACCCACCCTTCAACCCCCAATAAACTTCCAGCCCCCGAGAACACTCGGTCGACCAGGGCGCCGGAGGGTGTGGTCGTTTCGGACGCTTTCCATCCCCGATTTCCCTGGGTTTCCTCACGTTTCCCTGTCCTCCCCCGCGCCCCACGTGTCACCTCCTCAGCCGCCGAAAATGGACCCTGAGGGTGCGCCCACTCCCGGCGAGGGTGGCTCGAAGAAAGAGGGATGGCCGGGGCCGAAGGGGAGGCGGGGATGGTAACGGCCACCGACCCACACCCCCGCAGGGGAGGTTTGCCTCTGATATATTACCTCTCCGGCAACCCTCACGCGCCCTAAACCATCCCTTATGGCCGCCATCTTGAAGGACTCACCCCGGCCGCCCGCCCTCGATCGAAAATCCTGTTAGAGTTATACGGGCTTAGCGTCCATTTTGACGAGGGTTGCTCGGTCTCTCTCTCTCTCTCCCCCTTGCTCTTCCTCCCCCGTGGTCTTGAACCATCCTTTTTCTTCCTAAGGAATGGTTTTCTGTAGGATCATTTGTCATTTAAGCGTTCTGGAAAATGTTTTAATATTAAGATATTATTGTTTTATATATTAAGTAACGTTATTACATGTAAGTTCAATTATATTGTTGCATATAGTGTTCATTTTTATGGGGGTTGCTCTCTTTTTCTCTTCTTTGTGGTCCTGAACCATCCTTTCCATCCTAAGGGATGGTTCCCTGTAGAAACGTTTGTCGTTTAGGAGTTCTAGAAAATGTTTTAATATTATGTCAATATTGCTTCAATATATGGGTTAACGTTATTACATATAGATAAGCTTACATTATTGCAAACAGCGTTCATTTTGATGGGGGTTACTCTCTTTCTTTTTCTCTTTCTCCTTCGTGGTCCTGGACCATCCGTCTCGCTCTTATGGGGTGGTTGCCTGTAAGAATATGTATTATTTAACCGGTTTGGAAAATACTTAAACATTGCGTCATTATTATTTCAATATACTAACATTGTTACATATATCCACGCTGTTCAAATTGTTTTCTTTTAGTTTAACGTTAATCTTATTTAGTGATAAAAGAATTTCAAATTTAAATAGAAAATGTGTAGAAAGATGTAAGGATGTAAAGGATATGCCATTTTGACCTTCATTCTGCATATTATTTAAATAATAACGTCTCTTAAAAAAGCCGCAAAAATATACGAGTGACGTTTAACGCAGCGGAGAACGAGGTTTCATTAATCCATTCCTCGATTTTCGCCACATCTAAATTTCATTGAATATTAAATTGAATTACTGATACGTAGATTCCCCGCAAAAAAGCGCAAGATCGGACTCGCTCTATTCAAAATGGCAAGAAGGGTACAATGGACTTTTCGTAAATTTTTCCGGTGGTTGAGGGGAAATTCGGAGTGAATTTCCACGATTTTCGGGAAAATCTCACGAACCCTTCCAATTAGGAGAAGGGGACGCTTCTCTTTTCTCCGTCTGGGTCCTCGCACCCCCGCGAGAATTCGCGAGGGCTTCGCCCGCTGCGCCCCAACCCCTTGGGGGTGATTCTAGCCATTCCGGGAATCTCCTTAAGGGTCGAAAGTCGGGTGCACCAGGAACTGGTGCTGGCCCCCTGGACCGCGCATTTTTCGAAATCCCTACGTGTTTCGAATTCCCCTCCACGCCGGTGTACACTTCGCATTCTGGTACATTGTTGGGGGATTTGATTATGCAAAACGAGTCGAGTCCCATCCACCCTTTGCGCCGGTACTCCTTTCGTCGCCACCCTCGGGCCGTCCTCCTTCCTTGTGGAACGCGCAAGTAAGTCTGACTTCACATGTCTTCTCGACCTCGAGGGAGGGAGTGGACCCTCAGGTGCATCCCCTAAACTCGGAAATTACCACCGTAAATTCGAAGCCCCGCGTTACTACGTCAACTCGTGCACTCGTGTTCTGCGTTTTCGTCGGGGCACGCTCTGTCGGCATTTCGGGGCATTAGCATCTTCCCCCGAACAAAAACATTCACTTCTATGACAAACAATGAAAAGAATTGTGGTTGTGACAACCAGGACCTCTACCATGTCGTTGTGGCAATGTCCCGTCTATGACCATGGTAGGAAAGATCTCATTAACATGTTATTGACAGGCAAATATAGGCCACTTAATATAGAAATGTTTCTTACTGTTTATAAAATATAACCCTTAAAATACGTCTATCAGTTCCTAAGGAAAAATAATATTCAAATTTAAGCTCGAAACCTCAATGATATATGTATGCTAGCGATTGTACTAGACGTCTGTATTGTCCATCGCTAAATTAGTGTAGCGAATAAACTTGTATATATGGTTTCGAGGCTTAACCCTTTGGGCGCTATGTACTTTCGGCGTATGGGCGAATTTCGTCAGGGCGTGCTAGCGATATTCGACCAAACGTCGGACGCACATATGCATCGACAGCGCTCAAAGGGTTAATAAGAAAGGGAAAGAATTCTTGTCACAACGAATGTCTTCGTATTATCGGCAACATAAATTGAGGGTTGACAAAGTAAAACCGATTTGATATTCAAATTTCTGGAGCTTAGCTTTTTTAATTTTTTATTATCAACCATTATCATTAGACCTTCTGTACAAAAACGTATTGGAATGAAAAGTTCATTCATTTCACAAAATTAAAGACTTTGGAAGAATTATTATTCTTGTAGGTTAGTGGACATGAATGCAGTCGCATTATACATTGACAGCAGAATATCTATAAGGAAAGCATTTATATTCACCAATGTACTAAAGAATTTGATAGATTAGTAATAAATCTGGTGAATTCTATACAAATTCTGAGAGTGTGCTGTTTATTATGAAAGGAAGTAATTGATAAAGTAAGACGGAAAAACGAAACAGAATTTCCTTCCACAAAATAATCGGTTCCGATGAAAGGTGTAACATTTGAATTACGATATCATGTGTATGAAAGAATTAGAGTGCAGCAGAAATGAATGGTACATTACTAATTGAATTATAGTTACTTTTTCAGTAACCCCATTTCATGCATAAATATATGACAAATACGCTCATGGTGAATCATTTGTACACTAAATCTTGTTTAAAAAAAATATGTTACAAAATAGAGGCTGGTATCCATTGCGTTTGGAAGATTAATCCAAAATAGGAAATATGCTACTTGACGAGTATATTCTACAAGTATGAATTACTTTAAAACCTTCATGTACGGCCTTTTTATATTATATTTATAATTAACAGATTTATTTAAATATGCTTCGGTCTCGGAATAAACCGGAGAAAATAAATATCCATAAAAAGGATCATTAATGGTCTTAGTAGATTTCTATCTTGGATTGCAACCCTTATTTCAAAATCTGCAATGGGCCTGCCAACGGGTTTCGATTCGTATGAAGTGCACACTTGATGTGTATTTGTCCTCGAGCAGGGGTACTTATTCCGACACGAAAAGTGTCAGAGTAATTGTTCTTATTCGGAAAGCCAGAGGGCGTAAAGTGGAGGGTAACAAAGGGGAAACGATTCGTCTTTTTGTGTTCCTCCACAACACTTGCAAACACCCCACCATCAAGTATTAATTACAACTTCGAATATGGACCATTTCTTTTTATTTGGAATATCTCAACTCAAGTGCAGTGCAGTAACGGACTGCCTAAATGTACACAATGAATGCTCTTGCAGTGAATGTCGTACATATAATTACATGTTCGTTTCTTTTACAAATAAAGTGAAAACGAGAAATCGGTTCCATTGATCTATAACAATTCTGTACACGAGAATTAATATCTCCACCGCATACATTTCGGAAATAATGGACAACAATAATTAACGTCAAAACGCACTTTAGTCCCATAATTAAAAAGGAATTGACAAAAACAAGATGTTACGTCTATGAAACGTATATAAGCGTTGCTTTTTTCTCGGTGGTGGAATCGATGATAAATAAAACTGGGATAAATATGAATTAAAACGCAATGTAAATATCCTGCCTTTCACGGCGAACGAGATTTGTAATAAACAGAAGATTTCGTGCTCCAAATATGTATATCCGAGTTAAGAAATACGCCTTAAGGTGAAGTGAAATCCCCTTCTTATCAGTCGATTCGAATACAACACTTTTTTTTAAGGGAGGGGGACCAAACTGTCCGAAACTTTGATACATCACTCCTGATCATCTAAGAATTGTCCTGGCACATTAAAAATTTGGATTTTTCAAAAAAATTTGTATTAACTCAGTCCAGACCAGAACCAAAATGGCGTCGAACTCTGATATTTTGATCAATATACAATTATCGAAGGTTTTGATATGAAAAACGAAACGGTCAGGACAATTTTACGACAATTTAGAACACTCTGATAATCGATAAACTCGCATTTGAACAGGAGAAAGGCAAAAAAAGTATTGTATGCGTTTCTATGCTAAAACGATGGGAATACGAGGTCTCGGAGTGAAAATTTAATTGACCTGGAAATCACAGATCGCGCAGGGGGTCCCTCCGCAGTCAATTAGGGCCCCAGAAGGCATGAATCCAGAGGATTTCTGGAGTTTTACTTCGATTTCTTTATAATTATTGTACGAAAACGACAGGTGGAATATGCCATTTGGTACAATACCCAATATAATTCGACCCAGCTGTCAATATAAAAACGAACGTCGGCAACGTAGGTATTTAGAAAAATCTTCTTTATCAACGTTGATCAAGTTCCTCGTCGTGTTTCATTTCACCTTAAGCTTCGGAATATATGCGAGAAGATCGGGAGGGAGCTCCTTTCGTGTCTGGAGCAGATCGAACCGAATGAACGAGAAATCGATCGAGGTTTGAAAAGCCGTTCCCTTCGGCTTATCCGTTCGATGCCATTTGAATGTGCTGTCGATTCTCAATTGTTGCGGATCACGAAGGTTAGCGCGCAACAGAAAAAGACGGCAATAGAAAAAGATGTATATAATTTGGGCCCGAGCAGCTGCGTGGGTCCCAAATATGCAAAGGACGGCTGGCCCGGAATTAGAATATCCTCGCGGTCTCATTTGAATTTCAATTTCGAGCTGCGGATTTTTCGGGCCCCTCGAACGCGAGGTGACGCAACGTAACGACATCTCAGGTAGCCGGCGATACAGAAAAGCCGGGCGAGGAAAAAAGTAGGGTTAGGAGAGGATATGGTGCCCTATTAAAATCGGGGCTACCTGGATTTCGGGTGGCGTACCTCATTAGAGGCGCGTTAAACATTCAATCCGGGCCAGGGGTTGCGCCTGCACGGCGTTTCTAGGTTAGGTTTGCCTAACCGATCGCGCAACCCATCCGCCGCGTTGCACCGTTGGATTTCAGGTTTTACAGTTTGTTTGGTTCATTGTTCCTGAAACGAATGTTTTTTTCAAAAACTGAAAATTTCTTATAGTACAGGAGTAATTCGAGGTAGAAGATGCGAAGTGGAGACCGAGACCGAAGAAGGGGTGACAGAGACTGGGTAAAGTTCTGAAGATATGAGTTGAAAATCAATTCAAGTAACGTCAACGTGACGATGTGTTTTTGTGATACATTTAGCAGATACAGGACTATATCGGTACATATCGGGGTAATTAAGATAAAATTCAATCGTGACTCTTCTGCATAACATGAGCGATGCCTTTCCACATTCTGCATCCTTTCTTTCAATGCAGAATACTTGGGATATTTATCTTTAATCTTAGGTACTTCACAAAAGTCTACTTGAATCATTAACCCTTTCGTTACCTTGGACGAGATATCTCGCGACTCGAAACTGGCCGATCAACGCTTTTGACGAGATATCTCGCGATCCGATAGTAGCGGATTAACGCTTTTGACGATAATCTAGCTTTCTAGCACCAATATTTTGTCATTTTAGATGAATATATTTTATAACTAATTCTATTCGTATAGCTAAAAGGAAGAAATAAATACAGTTACTACCGGATCGCGAGATATCTCGTCAAAAGCGCTGATCGGCCAGTATCGGGTCGCGAGATATCTCGTGAAAAGCGTTAATCGGCCAGTATTGGGTCGCGAGATATCTCGTCCAAGGTAACGAAAGGGTTAATACAGTCAATAAAAAGTCTACAGACTCATTAAACATTTAGTCATAACCAGTATCTTCGGCTTTCAATGATAAAATCCCAAAGAAATGAAAAGAAAACCATGCCAAAATTATACTTTAGTCTCGTTTATTGAACGTTTCTATTTGTCAGAACAAATAATTACATTTTGTATAAATGATTCCAAGATATCGAGGATTTATCGACATTCGTTACGTGCCAAAATTGCGAGTTCAGTTTGCTACCCCTTTCCGATGGCACGAGCTGTGGTTAAAATTCACGTCGGAGTTACATTTATTCTCTAGAGGTATAAAACACGCGAAATAGGGAATATGGTGGCGTTAGGAGGAAAGCACGTGACTTCGCGCGGTAACTTCAAATTGGAACCGGTGTGCTTCCGCGAGCACCGGTTGATCGATGCTGGAGAGGTTTTGCGAAGCTTTAAGTCAGAACGTAGTCGAACTTAATAACAAGTCCTTCATTCGCCTCTGAAGCAGCGTTGCTGGCGTGGGTATAACGTTAAATTTCAGTGAAGTGCACGTGTACTCCTCTCGGTGCATTTCGCTATCCATATCGCATAACGCACACAGGATAAGATGGGAAGCCATAGCCGCGGGCCTTTCCTTCTGTGTGGAACGTTCTATGTCGCTCCCGGGTACAGTCGGTACAGGCAAAATATTCACCGTGCAAATCCACCCCACTTTCCTGCCGATAAGGGTGATTCTTATTGGCCGCGCACCCCAAAGGATCGGCCCGAGGAGAAATCAGGAGAATTAAAATCACATCGATTTACATTCCTCCCCTTGGGCCAACCGCAGACGCCGAAAAAAACTGGACGGGATAAAACTCCGCCATTACCATACGCTTATTTATTAAACCGATCGAACTAACGCGATGTAACGATAACTCTCGTATTACAAACTCTCCGAGCATGGGGACCATTTTGGAAACCATTCCTTTTATTTTCTCTGGAGAGATTCTAGCCTTGAAATTATTTAACTGCATGATTTGAAGGTACTTTCGGTAGTTTTTATGAATTTTTCGGGTCAAAGTGATTTTCGAATTTATCAGAGAAATAACATTACCGAGAACCTAAAGTCCCCAGCTACGCATCCTGAACGTTAACAAATTTAAACGTAACGTGTTCATCTACTCGTTTCCCTCGCACTCGAATTTTAAAATATCTGTTAAAATTCCTTAATTCCAATCACATTCAAGTGAAAGATCATTCCACATTTCAAATGAAATAAAGAATTTCTGCTCTTATTTCTCGTGTCATTACGTTCAATTATCTATATGCGTTCCCACTGGAAATGTATTATTTAAGGGACTGTGAAAGTGGCATCCAAAAGGTCAATCGTTCATGAAACATTCCTACGAACTGAGGGTACCAAATCCTTTCAAACTTTACAACGTGAACATGGAGGCTATAAGGAAGGTCCTGACCCTCGTGAAATTTCATTATAAACAATTTTAAAAATGTCTACACGCAAATTTAGAAGAATTGAAATTTTATGGGTGCCAGAACCTTCCTTGGAGCCTCCATATTCACATGGTCAAGTTTGAAACGATTCGGTAACCCCATTTCGGAGAAAAGTTTCATAAACGAGACCTCTGTGTCGCCACTTTCTCATAGCCCTTAAGTACGAACTTCTTTCGTACTTAATCCCGCTTTATCCCGGATTAATTGTAACATGTAACGTTAGACTGGTCGAGAAACGTCGAAATCGTTAAGGGGATGTGGAAGTGGCATCCGAGGGGTTGATCGTTCATGAAACTTTTCTCCAAACTGAGAAAACGGAATCGTTTCAAACTTTACAACGTAAATATGAAGGCTATAAGGAAAAGCCTGGCAAGCATGAATTTAATTTTTAATAAAAAAAATTAAAAAATATCTATAACCAAATTTTTAAACAATTCAAATTTCATGGGCAACGGGACCTTTTTTACAGTCTCCCATATTTACGTTGCAAACTTTGAAACGAATCGATACACCCAGTTCGGAGAAAAGCTTCATAAACAAGACCTCTTTGACGCCACTTTCACATCACCTTAAGGTGAAGTGAAACACGTCGAGGAACTTGGTCAACGTCGATAAAGAAGATTTTTCTAAATGCCTACGTTGCTGACGTTCGTTTTTATATTGATAGCTGTGTCGAATTATATTGGGTATTGTACCAAATGGCGTATTCCATCTGTCGTTTTCGTACAATAATTATAAAGAAATCGAAGTAAAACTCCAGAAATCCTCTAGATTCATGCTTTCTGGGGCCCTAATTGACTGCAGAGGGACCCCCTGCGCCATCTGTGATTTCCAGGTCAATTAGGTCTTCACTCCGAGACCTCGTATTCCCATCGTTTTGGCATACAAGCGCATACAACCCTTTTTTGCCTTTATCCCGTTAAAATACGAGTTTATCGATTACCAGAGTGTTCTAAATTGGCGTCAAATTGTCCTGACCCTTTCGATTCTCATATCAGAACCTTCGATAATTGTATATTGATCGAAATATGAGAGCTCGACGCCAATTTGTTTCTGGTCTAGGTTGAGTTAAAAAATTCTTTGAAAAATCCAAATTTTCAATGTGTCAGGACAATTCTTAGATGATCAGGAGTGATGTGTCAAAGTTTCGGACGGTTTGGTCTAATACCCTTAAAAAAAAGTGTTGTATTCAAATCGACTGGTTTGAAGGGTGTTTCACTTCACCTTAAGGCCGTGACGTCTCTTTCGCATCACCTTTAACTACGAAAGAAATTTTATCCCGGATTAATTGTAACATGTAACGTTAGACCGGTAGAGAAACGTCGAAGTCGTTAATGCTTTGACGCGAGATCGAGGAGCTTCGGTTCCGTTCCCTTCTTCGGTTTCTTTTTGAAACTATTATCAGCACGTCGTTCCAGTTCCCCGTACGACCTCATATCCCGGGATTTTGCATCTCACTGTACGTCGGTACGTCGAGTCCGTCAAGTAACTCGTGTGAGCCCCGTCGTGTGTGGACTGTAAGTTTACCGGCGGCGGTGAAATTTTAGACCGCGCCGCCATGTCGCGTCCCGCAGGCAGCCGCGCACCGGCAAGCGCGAACTAGGAGCATGGAAAGTTTTGCTTCCCTAGCCCCGGGGATTTTGGTTAGAATATTGAATCTGCAGAGTGGAGGCCCCCTGTAACGAGCGCTGCATACTACCCGGCTAACGTCGCTACAGCCACGAACCAGTCACGAATAAAATAATCCCGCAAAGGAAGCGTCCTAACCTAAAAACGAGCGCCGCCGTCCGTCGCGGGAGCCGCCAGCCCGAGAGGAAAAATGGCGTCTTCGCGGCACGAATGCTTCCGCCGAGCTATTAATTCTAGTCGTAATTATATTTAGGATAACGAACGAATTCGCATTATGCCCGACGAATCGTTACTCTTTCTCCCGATCTTTTGTACAGTGGAAAGTATGTTGGGTAATGGCCCTGGGAGCCGAAAACCCAAAGAGCGGGAAAAAGGAAATGGAAGGATGTTGAGTAATTGCGAAGCGCATTAGGTGGATCAGAGGAACCGAAATCTTCATTAACTTATCTCAATTGGAGGTCTCGCAGAAGCTTCCTTTTTTTGGAGACTTGAAACTTCGATTGTAGTGATGTCATTATTTTTAGAGGTGGAAGAATTCTGGATATAAAGCGGATACGTTTTATGTTCCATTTTTCAGAACCTACATACAGTGCCTGCGTTCTGATAAATATAGTAATTGCGTATTGTACAGGGATAACTTGGGTGATTTTCTTCATTTGGAAATAACTGGTCCAGATTCCTGCTTTGCCGACATCTTTTTCTATCGAACTTGCAGTTTATTTCAGGTATCTGCCTGGATCGAGCACCGACAGGGATATATCGATACTTTTACTTATTATTTGCATTGAGAAAATGTATCGATGCCTACTTATTGTCACTTTTGTAAAAAATGTATGAATGCTTATTCGTTTCGAATAAAAATATACATAACCTCCAAATCAAACCTGTCTCCCGTAGAAAGCGAGTATTACGTAGTCAAGAGAAGAATTTCATTGTGAACGAATTTGTTTATTAACCAAATTACATTTTTATTGTTAATGGGGTTAACGACCAAGTAGGTATAAAACATAGTTTAATTAAAAAAATACCTCCATATTGCGCCTTACTGCATTCAATTCGATAAGAGTACTTTTCCCCATCATGAAAAAGTAAAAATGAATAAACAATCGCAATTGTGATAACCGTAACCATTTTGCAAAGCAATACGTAGGATATCTTTGGCATGAGATTGTAACAATCAGCGTAACATAGTATAACGGACGAAGAACTACTTCGCTGTTCGGCTGTTCTACCATTTTGCCTATTATAACTTTTTTACCTAGTTAATGTCATCATTTCAACAGGTAATCACCACTATAACGTTTCAGCGCAACTTGGTGAGTACAACAATTATTCAGGAGGTTACAATTTACCGATCCAGGTGATCGATTTTATCCTTTGTAAATTCAAATTACCCCAATATTTCGACAATGTCGTTACAATAATCGTAACCAAATTACTCTTCTCCATGTACCAACCAAGGATGGAGGCCCCGGAAATCGACCCCAAAAGTACCCCGATCCCTCAATTTACGCGGAATATTCGTTCCACGTAGATTCGTATTACGCGGATGAAAATCTATAAGTCTGTCAGTACAAAAGAAAAAATATTGAAAATCAAAGCCGCATAAATTGTGTCATAATTTACCGCGTCAATAAGAGACTCCCGTAAATTGAGGGAGGAGGGTACCCGACATCGAAATGAAAATCCTCGTGTTTACTTGTACCTGTTCATGCCCAGGCACTCTCTACAAAACTGCGATCTGAAATTGACCAAACCCGACGAGTCGCAGGGGTGGCGACAAGTTTTCAAACGCCGACGCTTTTACGGCGGAACTTCGCGGAAGTTTCCAGAGTTTCATCATCGCATTTGGGCCAGGACCGGTACGAGGTCGCGGATTGGCGAACGTGCCTCGAAGTTCCAGGATTTGATGTACGAGGGTCAGGCCATGTTTCCGCCTGTTTTGACCACCAAAGGGGTTAGGGCCGGGCCGCACGCCTTAGGTCAAGGGACGACCCTTTGGGCACTCCGGTCGCGCCCCGAAATTTGGCCGAAGGTCCCGCACGCGCCCATCGGGTCCGACCCGGGCCAATGGGGCCCATGGGGCCCATGGGGCTCATGAGGCTCATGGGTCGACAGACCTGGACCCCGGCCCGCTGACCAAATTATCGGACTGGTACCTTTCGCTCTGCCCAGGTACTCGTTCGAGCCCAAGTGCGACCACGACTCGCGTATTGTCGGGTTGCCACCTGCGGCCGCCATTTTCCGATGCCAGGAACCGGCAGGCCTTCGCAAAAGGTCAGGATAATGGAGCCTTAATTTTACCGCTTCATACCTAATGATAGATGTAGAGGGACCAGATAAATTTGTTCCGTGTTAAAATTTCTTGACGGGTTAGCCAACGCTCGAAGCGGGGAGGTTAATTTTAAAAATGGTGAGAAACGCAAGTCTATTACGTAGAATATTCAGTCGTATAATGAGTGAAACTTTAGTACGTGGTACAGCCGTCCGTCAATTTACATGGAGTTTTCAATCCACATGGATTCGATTTACGCGAATGGAAATCGCGGAAATAAAGTCTATCGGGACAAAGGAAAAAAAATTGAAAATAAAAGGTACTACATATAAGTTTTAGAGATGCATATTTATTTCAAGTTGCTTAATGAAAAAAATAATGACGTTTCAAAACGTAAATTGTGTTGTAATTTACCGCGTAAAAAAAGTGACGCGTAAATTCAGGGAGGGGTGTATTTGATATTTGGCTTTGAAAACAATGCATACGAATGTTTCGAAGTTTGATCAGTAGTGGTATTTTATTATTAAATCCATTATTGTAAATAAATGGAACGGGTTCATATATAGAAACGCAATTGTTATCGTGAATAACAATATTATTAGAAGTATTGTTACCATATAAGTGGGGCAGCGCTTCTAAATATTAAATGATATTACAGTCACGATCAAATGAAGTTCCTGCTATAGAAATATTGTAAATAATATTACCAATAAACGAAAAGTCTTTGCAAAGAAGAACATTGATTAAATGACAATTAATGAACATTAACAAAGTGCTTATTACAAGGTACCAAAGATAATAAACAATGTTACGTAGATTCAGACGCTTTGACTCGGTTTAAGAAATTACTGAAAAACAAAATGGCTGCCGTACAAGCCTATTCAAAGTGTCTTTTCTTGCCTAATATTGACGATGACCGTTCATTGATTTTGTTAAAATAAAAATAGTTAAGCCTAGCTTTTTTCGAGTAAATCCAAATTTTCTGGCCATTTTGAGGGAATTCTAAAATTGCATAAATTATGTCACTTTTATTCGTGGAATTAAATTATACACTCTTTGAGAGCAACTTTAACCAGGAGTTAACAACTTTACAATGCAAAACAGCACTATTTTGTTTTCGAATTCCCTTCCTACCCATATTCATATTTTGATATATGTATATCGTGTCAGCCTGTTCTCCAGATCCTTCTTGAAGAAACTCCTCTTCAAGTCGCAGAGTGTCCTGCTCTCCTTTTATTAACGAGTGCTGGCAAAGGATAATGGATAATGGAGAAGACAACGACGACAACGACGGGACATACGCCATTTTCTCGAAGCGGTATACCGTGTAATGTGAACTATGCAGGTAAGGAGACGAGGCTAACAAGAGTAATGCGCCGGCTAATAGGTAACGTACGATAAATTGGCGGTCGTTTCAAGCATCTCTCCTCGTAAATTAACATAAACCGTAAGAAGATATGTACTCAATTTCTATCTAAACTTAAATTTCTATTTAAAATTTATTTTAAACGATTGTTAAAAGAAACGCACTCGAGTCTACCTCACTTCAAAAAATGATCCAACGTAAAATCAACCCTTTCGATACAATTAAATGTTAACGAAGTTAAAATAATGTGTTAACCTTGTCAAAGCACCTGCATGTACGTAACAATGTTCATAACCTTCTGTGAAGGAAGAAAAATGATCCAACGTAAAATCAACCCTTTCGATACAATTAAATGTTAACGAAGTTAAAATAATGTGTTAACCTTGTCAAAGCACCTGCATGTACGTAACAATGTTCATAACCTTCTGTATCTTATAATAAATATTTTATTTATATTTACCAGTCAACATTTTACTAATATTCTTTTCTGAAGAATCTTCTCGATAGTTACCTTTGTGGTAATATTGCTTATCACGATTTTCATTATTTATAGAAGTTAACTCTTGTAGTGTATAAAAGTGCTACTCTTCTTTCATTGTAGCGATGCCTTTTTTATAACACTGTATAGAAATAGTAATTGTGAATAACTGAAATTCACGTGCATCTAAAGGAGACTTCGCAGTTCGCGTTCGCTGTTTCCCGGTTGATCGGTAGGGTTTGATTGGTCGAGATCATGTATTAAAGTATGCAAATTGGTACATTGGTACAGGGGGGAGGTACGTCGTGCCTCCCCTGTTCGTCCCATCTTTTAGTCACCCCCACAGATAATGTGCACTTGGGCAACCGATCAAAGGACTCACACTCCGAAGCATTCCTCTTGGAGATTTCGATTACGTGGAGCAACCTCTTCGGCCGTGACTGGCAAATAACAATAACCGAGCGAATGGCGGCGAAAAGGAACACCCGATTGTGTTTCGTCCAATTGTTCAAATACTTTCAGTCATTATGCATTCACTGTAGAAAAGCACGACAACCCTAGACGCTCCCTACCATCAGTCATGGACTCCCAATAAGTCGAGACGTATGACTTGGCAATGTAGCGATACTGCAATGGAAGATCCTTACGAGAGGAAGCAACGTTAAGTTGCCACGAAATCCTAACAAAAAATTGTAAAGAAAATACAAAAGGAACAATATATCCATCTTTACTCGATTTCATGTATCTATCATGGTACTCCACTAGATTGTAATTCTTTTATGGGCGGAAAAGGGGAGAAACGGGGAATATATTTTGATGGGGTGCTTCCGTTCGACGAAGTCTTTTTGTGACATTTTACGTATGCAACAGTGTATTCGGAACGTCATCTAAATTTTTTGCAAGCGTTCTTCAGGGCTAAAGAAAGTAGACTTTACTGATTTTTGGTACCATTCCAAAAACCACTCTGAAACAAAAAATTGTACCCTTGCGAACTTACACGCCCTACCATGCGCTGAAAAGTGGCGGTTAAAAAATTGGGTACAGTGGATAATAATCTTATTACTTATCTAAACAGGGCCGGACATCTTTCTTTAGTATAGGACAAATTTAGAAGGCTTAAAATTCAGTAATCTTCTCAAGACAATTTTGATATGCGTTATGAAACACCCTTCTACCCGCGTATGGAAGAGTGCGAAAGGGTGCCTGGATGGCCGGTTTTTCGTCGTTGGGTGTAATTAAACGCAACAAACCGAGGAGAGACATCGATCAGCAACGCCGAAGATACGACCGAGTGTATATCAGGAAGAAAATAAGAAAGGAGGCATCCTCGATGAGGGTAAACTGTACGAGGAACGCTTCGTAAAAGCCATAGACGACGTTCGACCCGCTCACACGCCCAGCCACCCCCTCGATCTTCGCCCACCCCGCGCGTCTCCCCGCCCACCCTCGATATTAAAAATTTCAATATCCTAGCCCCAGGGGTGGAAAACACATAATGTATTCAGGTGACGTCCCAGCCATTCTATCGGCGAGAAAAGCGTACAGTTTTTTCGAGAAATCAAACTCCTCCCTCCAGCGGCGTTTCCTCCACCCTCCCGGCTACACCGGCGGCTCTTCTTTGTTTCGGTCCACCCTGCACCACGTGGAGTGCTTTCGATTCACCCTGCCAATTCGTTGGCAGAGTTGAGCGATATCGTCTCCTTTTCCTCCTCGATCCCGTCCCTCGGACTGCCGAAGAAGGAACGGAACTTCCAAAATGGCGGCCCGTAACACCTTGCCGCCCTCCAAATGAAACCGGGAATTTCAACTGCTGTTTGCCGCTCGAAAGTTTGGAAAAAGGGGACGGAAGATTAAGATCTAAGAGCGACCATGATTTTCCATTGATATCGACTTGATATTTGCTTTGAAAATTATGAATTGATGGATTTTGTTTAGTGTTACAGGTGGAACGGGGAGTCGGCATGTCGTTGGAAGTATGTAAGGTTGGAAATATTTTTTTGGGAGTTTCTGGTAGAAGGAATTTCTTTTTAGAGTGAATAGATAAATGTGCAGTTTTCGGATGAAATTGTTTAAGGAGCTCGCGACAGTAATTCGGAGTAATAAGACGGGAATAAAATCTGTACCGGTTCACGCGAAGTGCTTTCCTTTTTCTCTGCCAAGTCGTTAGAGGAGTTGAGTGGTACCATTTCTTTCTTTCCCAGAGGGAAAGACTTCTCGTGCTCGGATAATTTAAGAAAGCAGACTTCGAGATATTTAATACGTCCTTTTAATACCTGTTATCCCAGTTTCCTCCATGTACCACATGAAATGTTCAAAATGGAGGAAGAGTTTCGTTTCGTCTTGCCCCAACATTTTGCGTTCTCTTCCCCGCTTCCACCGTTTCCGCTGGGAAATATTTTGGTGGTCAATTTCGTTTCACTTCCGGTATCTACTAAACTTTTAATCAACTCCTCTCGCAAATTCGTTCACAGTCACTTTTTTAAGTAAAACTTCTTATGCCATGGTAGGGTAAGTTCGCATGTTATGAAATGAGAGCGTAACGAAAAGTGAAACGTTTATTGAAGGCAGAATGTATTGCTTAATTTTTTAATTCCAGTGAAGGCATGAATGCCACAAAATAAAAATATATCTTCTATTTCATAAATTTCTGTAACTTCATTACACGATTACCCTACAATTTCCCGTCTTTCCTCCTTCTCTTTAACTTATAGATTTCAGTTCCAACACGCGTGATAGTCCGATGCGATAGTAGATGCACCGATTTTTATGGGTTTCCCACGGTCTTCTTCACCGGATCATTTCTTCTCATATTATTTCCGCTATTTTCTCTTGTCAATTATCTCGACATCTCTGAGATCTCTGAATTTCAGAAACATTGTCTTTTGACATTATATCGCGTATTATTGTATAAAAGTGTTTCAATGGCTTACTCTTTCAAAATCGAAATGATCATCGGAAAGATCACTCCAATATTTTTAGAATGTGCGTCAAAACGCAATATCGGTCGGGGGTCGCCATTGGATTGTCCATCAGAATTTCGAAAATATTGTTCCTCAAAATTATATCACGTATCTGTACGTAGTACCGTCTCAATAGTTTACCTCTTCATAATCAAATTACCACAGAAATAATAATTCCCATTGTCTTTATATGCATTGCGGCAGGCGATATAAGCCGCAAACGCCGTCCTTGGGCAACTATTAGAATTTGAAAAATATTCTTCAAAATTAGATTACGTATTGTTGAATAAAATTGTCCCATTGGCCTGTTTCCTTAAAATGAAAAAGCCCAAAGATAAGATGACTCCATTATTGCCGAAGTGCCTCCAGGCGATATAAGCCGTAAACGCCGTCATCGATCCTCTCAAAATTGGATTGCGCATTATGGAATAAAATAGTCTCATCGGTCCGTTTCCTTAAAATGAAAAATCCCTCAGAAAAGATGATTCTACGGTTCCCATTGGCCTGTTTCCTTAAAATCAAAAAGCCCAAAGATACGATGACTCCATTATTGCTAAAGTGCCTCCAGGCGATATAAGCCGCAAACGCCGTCATCGATCCTCTCAAAATTGGATTGCGCATTATGGAATAAAATTGTCTCATCGGTCCGTTTCCTTAAAATGAAAAATCTCCCAGAAAAGATGATTCTACCGTTCCCAAGGTACGGGTCGGGAGGCGATATCGGCCGTGGACGCCGCCATTGGTCGTCCATCGGTTTCCATTCCTCCCCAATCCCGGGACATCCGCCACCCCCGAAACAGTTTTCTCGTAGGGTCTCCGGCGAGGTATCGCCGTCCTCTGGGGGCCCCTAACTACCCCCGCGACGTCGTTGGCGAACGAAAGATTCGATTTCGCCGTCGTCCCCGAGAATTTCGAGGGTGGCCGTAAAAAAAGGAAGATAAGTCTCCGAAATCGACCCTCCGGAACGTCCACCCCTCCGAGTGGCACGACCATCGGCGCACTGTTTACGGGCGATGGTCTAAACAACTTAACGATAAAATTTATAGTTCCATAGCACGCCTACCCTTAGGCTCCCGGGCCGGGGTGTCTCCCGAGGGGTGGCGGGTGGAGCTGCAAGGGCGGGGGCCTTAGCCGTACACAGGAGGTCTCTTGTACGGGACTTTTACCCTGCAGAGTTGCGCCGTAATTTATGGTTGCCGTTCCCTTATCCGCAGGATACGAACTCTACTCTCCCCACACGTTTGCTGTCCCTCTATCGATCCTATATACCCCCACACAACGGGTGTCTCGAGAATACCCTACCCCCGGAATACCACCGCTCTCTCCGCAGGGGGTGGCAAGGAAGTCAAGATTCTTGACCACTGGACCACTCGGCCACTTGATCGATCCATCTCTTCGGCCACGGATTCGTAATTTCTTCCTTCTGACACTTTTAAACTTCCAAGAAAGAGAGAGTGACGGGTTCATTTGGGAGTTAATCAGTTTTGGAGACTAGAAGTAACAACTATTTCTTCGCACGTGGAGAAGTTTTCGCTTTTTGGTGAGGCGTGCATGACAATGTACGAAGTTGTACATTTTTATTTAGGATGCTGCATGTAGCAGAAATATTTTATGATGATATATTTCCAATTTAGAAAATCGTGAGATGGGGAAAAAAGAGTGAATCGGGAAAATACTAGATTGTTGTCGAGGGACGTTAAACTGTCGGGGCCTTTTAAAGTACTATTTGTATAAGGTATGGATTAACACATAGGACATAAAGCGTATTACCCACATGTCGTTTTGTTACTAAAGTTAAATTATAATAATCTTATCGTGTGGTTTAACGCTCAACAAATTATTCTCAGTGACACATATTGGATGCATGGCCGCATTTGACTCGTGCAAATTTTCCTACCGTAAAAAACAGGTAAATACAAGTAACCAGGAAACGTACGCCCCCAATAAGAAAGAAAAACCGGGAGAAACTGCAGCACTGCCGCCGAAAAGAGACCTCATCCCAGGATGCAGACCCTCGTGCGTAGGGACTGCACCTCGACGCACCCTCAGTGGCCCACCCTTCGGTCCTCGGTCCATGAAAATGCGTAATACGAATCCCAACACCCGTTACGTGGCGAAACACCCCCTGTACAGAAATGCTTGGTTTTCGCGCTCGTGTGAGTGTGTGTGTTAGTCCACCCTCGATGGAGCAGGGTGTGGGGTAACACGAGCGAGAGGGAGGAAGCCGGGGAGGGAGAGGGAATCTTGCACTCCGAAGGGAGGCAGAGAGGACAAGGGAGACGGAGAGAGAGACGAGGAGAGAGACCACGAGAGATATACGAGGAGCGGCGGGGGGAGAGGCGGAAACGGGGAGGAGGGCGGCGAGGGAGGGGGAGAAGGACAGGGAGGGCGGGAAGGAGAGAGAGGGCAAGAGGACGTAGAGGCCCGTCTTATATTGATTTCTGTCCACGCCACCCCCGCTCGACCTCCACCCCCCGTGCAGCCGCCACCCCCTCCGACCCCCGGAGGCAGGTGTGGGGTGAGGCCCGCTCGCCGCACTTTCGACTGGCGGGAGCCCTCGGGGGTGGCACTCTGTCACATTCAACCCCCAACCCCTCGCCAACCCCCATTCAAATAACAGGCACCGGTCGGGCCGGGGGTGGGGGCGTGTGGGGAGGGGGCCGGGGGTGACAGAGGGTGAGTTTCGTCCGGCCGAAGCACACCTCGATCGATTGGGCTTGTCCAAGGGGAAGCCCCAGTGTGTGTGAGTTGCCATGGTAACCCACCCTCAACACGGGGGTGAAACGCCATTGGCCGGCCTGGGCCTCGACCAATCCTGGTCCACTAACGCAGGCCACCCCTGTCTCCGGCCCGAGCCACTGTCCACCCATGGCCCGACCATGGCCCGACCATGGCCCGACCATGGCCCGACCATGGTCCACCATGGCTGCTGGACCCTGACTGTCGCCCTGGGGCTAATTGCGGCCAGGAATTGTTGCATTTGCGACGGCGTAACGCGCTCCTAGGTGCATCCTTCTTGCTGGGTGCAGTCCTTTTGCTGGGTGCATCCCTTGGTATACTGACGAGCACACTTATGGACGAACTTGCTCGAGGTCGAAACCACATCTCGGGAAGTGTACTTGAATTGTTATCCAGCTCAGGGAAAGAAAGCTCAATTAGGTTGCATATCCTGTTCTGCTATTTTCTGAAGGCGAAATTCCTGTAGTCGCTTTCCTGGGAGTAGTTTCTGGTATTCCTCTTTACTGGTATTATTTACCCCGGCACGGTTGCATCTCGTATAAAAGTTGTTTATGTTGTGAAGGTAATCGAGCTGTTGCTCTTTTCGGTGTTAAACGAGGACCAGCTGGGTAATTTGTACTTCCTGTTAGAGATGTTGGATAAGTAATCAGGCACTTGGGGAGATTATGAACTGTCCGTAGTGGCCAATTTTCTTTTGGATCGGCTTTATACTTTTTGTCTATTCTCGGAGAAAATTACCTTTCCAAAGATAAACTAATTGAAATAGCAATGTTACAGAGGAAACTGTGTTTAAGTAAGAACGAAAAGCTATGCATTCTTGTGCTTCATTTTTCTGTACCGTTTATGGAGTGGGGCGAGTTAATGTTTAGATCATCCTGCAATATCGTAATGGTACTACTTTGTCAAGAATATACATTAAGAAAGTATACACGATTCAATATGTAATACAAGACCATACAAGGTAACTGGTTATCCGGTAGCTCGTACCTCACGACTTTATTTTTACGTCTCTGGATCCTTTGCATATTCACTCGTTATAATTATCGTGAGAAAACTTATTTAATACACTTAATTAGTTTCTCATAATTTACATAATATAATAGGCTTATTTTAAAGCTATCAAATTAGGGTTACGATTTCGGCTAGAAATTCATATTAAGAAATAGGGACATATTGGCGATGATAAGCGACAAAAAGATTAATATTTGGCAGGCATAACAATTAATATAGACATTTTATCTACGGGAAATGAGCTCGAGAGATCACTACTTGTCATGCATTTCGGTCGTGCTAAAGTACAGTTAATATACCTTGACAGTACAATTGTACCGAAATATTATCAGCTGGAGCTGCCAATTATTAAGACGACAAATTAGACGACGAGACGAAACAGCAAATAAAAATGCATCTCAAAATATCGGATCATTCTTATCCATCGTCCAGAAAACTTTGTTCGATTTATAATACTTTATAATGCCCTTAATACTTATCTTTATTCCTTTATATCCCAAGTCCGCTCGTAAAACATAAAACACCATACTTCCTGCCTCGGTACAAATATTTACAACAAATACTTAGTTATTTATTTTCTAGCGAGATTTCAGTCAACTAAAAAAAAATCCTTGCTTCCACTTAGTCATAAAAAATGAAGATAATCTAATAAAAATTGTATTATTCTTTAAATCCACGCTCGTTCCTCGTTGTCAAGTTTATCGGCGATTTTTCTGCGTAACGCTCAAATGGACGGAAACCACATTATTATCTACACAGGGCCAACAGTCCTGCCGAACTTTCTCGTTATCTTTTATTCATAGCGGGGCCTTGCGACAATGTATCACGTAATTCCGAGTCGCATTTATGCGTGAAACGTCGATAAGAGTTTCCGCGGCAGAAGTGAGGCCGGTACTCGTGTCACTCGTTCCGAATGGGCTTAGGGAGAATCCAGCCTTAAAATCGTTTTTCTTCGGGGCTTACGAAGTGGGTGGTTTCTATGTAGATCGCCGAAACGAGAGCGATATACGCGGCTTCGGAGCTCGATCGAAACTAGTTTTGCACGGTTGTGTACCCTCATACGGGATAAACGCCGAGCTGTAAGGAAAAGTCGATCCATTTCCGACCACCGCAACTTCCCACCCTTTTCTTCGCTTTCCTTCGCTAAATAATTTTACAAATAGGCATCGTTAATTTCTTTCGAGATATTTTCGTTAGAATTTCCGATAACATCGTTAATTACCGATATGCTGTAGACCATATCTTAGGGGGATAGGGTGATGGTAGATCTATCGCGATGGGCGAAATTCCGTTCTTAGCATTTATGTAACTTTTATATCATTCCTTAAATTATGTTATCAATGAAAACGGTTTTCTTCTTTGAGAACCGATGGCCTTTGACTTCATACGATAAACGACAATGAGATTCGGTAACAAATGACGTTCGACCTTAAAATTGTGAGGACGTGTTGATGGTTTTCAACGGTTTTTCCTTGCGATTTCCAGCTGATTTCCACGTGATTTCAAGCATTAAAATCTACGATTTCCAGAGTGAATAATCCCTCGCTTTCTCCTTTTTCCAGTAATTAAAAGCGAGGATGAGCACATCTCTTCTGCTATATACTTTGAAAGAGTGAAGGAATTGAAAATTGTACATTAGTCAATGCATTTTTTAAACTCATGAATCGCTCCTGTAATCAAAGCGGAGACGTCGTCATTTATAATATAAACAAGATTGCGAGCAACCGTCAGTTAGAACTTTGGGAGTTTATATATCCTGCAGAAAAGGAACATAACGATCATTCACGCCATAATAATTACGTCTCAATTAGGTAATCCATCAAATAAAATTAAGAAACAACGATTTCTAAAATATCAAATTTGATCCTCGGTCACGAACGGTCCCATCGTCAAATTCAGGCAGAGAACATTTAAATTTCAACATACATAGAAGAATACGACTTTCCCCTTCAGCAGATAAATAGCGTCATTCGGAGTGCGTAACGGGACGTAACCTAAAAAATGGTCCAGCGGAGCGTCGAGAAAACCCGCTTCCGTTCCGAAAGCACTTCTCGTAACAAGGTATGCCCAATCGATCACGTCAGTCCTCCCGATCGCATCCTCCGGGTAAGTTCGCATCGGGTTCCCGAGTTCCAATTTCGGTGACACATTCCGTTGGAGCGTCGCGCCCTAGCGAGGGTTCCGCGTCGGCCAGGACCGGGCGGAACAAAGATGGCGGCGGGGGGCCAGGGGGAAATAAATGAAGAAGGCGAAAAGGAGGTCGGTAGAAAGCGAGAGAGCGGAAAAGAAAATATGTAAATTTTCCGCCGGTTGGCGATACGGGGGCACGTATAAGTCGGGCTTCCCCGCGCACGCTCGGGGTTGTTGGCGCCCCTCCGGGGGGGTGAGTCTAGGTCGGCGGGGGGAGCGAAAGAGTCTAGGTCGGTAAGGCAGGCGGGGAACTCATAAAATAATTTAACCCACTTTAAGAAGAAAATTAACAGAATGGCGAAAGTCTTTAAGATCCCGCGACGGAGTCTCGGCGGCCACCCCGGGGGGCGGGCGGTAGGGCGCCTCCTGCCCCTCTACGGGGGCGCACGGCGCCCCCTCCCAGCCCCTCGGCGTCCCCCCTTCGTCACTCTTGCTTCCTCTTTCTCTCTCTTTCTCGCTCTTTCTCCCTTATTCATTGAGCAGGCACCCCCACTCTGCCCCGGCACTTTCTTCATTGACTCTTTCTTTCTACTACGCGAGCGTACTACGGGCTCCTCGCGGTGCACGGCGTGGGGTGTGGGGCACTCCTCTGTTTTTTCTCTAATTATGAATGAAAACCTCGGGGGCGGGGGGAGCCTAACCACCCCCGGCGCCGCCGCGCCCCTCGCCCGCCACGCCGAGGTGGCGGCGGTTCGCGTTTTCCACGAGAAATCCTCCTTTTTCCTGGCGAGGACACGCTGACGGAAGCCGTTTAACCAACTTACCGACCCGGGATCTCGTCCTCGGATGCCGCAGAAAATTCGGGATAAATCGCTACGACTCGGGTCTGAGTACATGGTGGGGGTACCGATACTTCATTGCGATGAACTATGGCATCGTTCCTTTAAGAAGGGATCTGGAAACGAGGGGTGGTCTTGCTTCTTCCTAGGACTTCTTGGACGAAGAGGGCGAAACCAAGGGACTGCTGAGAGAATTTCGGAATTCCTGGTAGAATTTTCATTGAATTCCCGTTTTTGAGGGTATTTACGAAGGGGCCGAGTAGACATTATTTATCATACTTGGAACCTCTAATTTGAATTAAGATTTTGATCGAGTTTTGGGTTGTATGAAGATGGGTAACTCCTGGGAATTGAGTTCGTACTTTTCATCTTGAAAATGATACGTGTTTTCATTTCCTTTAGTTCTAGACCGAAAGTAGGACTTAATTCTGGATTAAGGGGGAAGGAGAAAGGAGAAAGTAGGACTTCAAGAGTGAAATGAGACAAAGAGCTCTTACTTAGGGTACGAGGGTTCAAAGTGGGACTAAAATATCGACTCTGGGGGAGATAAAGGAAAATATAGATAAGAGTTGATCATCTTTGATATCCTTGCACCCCTCGGTGCCATCTATTAGTACGAGATGGTCCCTGGCCCAGTTCCCATGAGGAACTTTTCCACTTTTTGGGGAAAGGTTTTCAAAATTACCGCTAAATCGCGGCGAAATATCTTTACAAAAGTGAAATGACGGTCAAAAAATCATCGGATTAAATATATATGCAATTCAGATAAGATATATGGGATAAAAACATTACTTTTTGGGAACGTCTTTGAATTTCTTTCACCACGTGTGACACATTCCACGGGCTTTTTCTTACAACACGGACATTCCGTAGGCTTGTCATAAACGCAAGTTCTCCATTTTTTCTGTAATTACAAATGAGGACAGAAAGTACATCAGGGATAACTAGCCCCGGCAATACGGTTTGCTTTCATGTCACCAGTCCGAGTTTTAAAAGAAATCCTTTTTTTAACATACCCTATTCAAAGCGTTTATAAATTTCAACCATTTTCAGTATATAATGTTATATTAAAATAAAAAATTGTATGCAATGATTTAAATTAGTATGCATCCTTATGTGCCGAGTAATTTATTTACCAATATAAGACAGAATATTCCTAGGTAAATTGCAGTGCTTGAAATATGCAATAAATGTCGTATAGAAAATTGTCCAGCTATGCTAATTAAACTCACTTTACAATAATAATGACTTAATCGCACATTCGTGCGCGAATGACTTTATTCTATACAAGTAATATGTATGCGAAAGAATTCTGTTCGTAAAATTGAACAATATGTGCATGTGTCGAGATGACGCATATTGACTTACAACGCACGCTTATGCCAATCGTGAAATAGGATATAGTTTTCTTTATTCTTTCGCCCCGTAGAATTTGTTCTTTATACAACAGCTTTCAACTTAATTTGAAATACGACTTGCATAAAAATTCTAGCAAGAGCAAATCCCACCGTTAAGCGCGTACTCAAGTGAACTTTTATGAAAATCTCTGTGCGCACTGTTACGACACGCCGGTTTCTTTTTCATTCGGCAACAAATAAAATCCTACGGCCTTCCTGTCGCGACTCTTGCACATGGTATAAAGTGAAATCAGAATCCCATAAAACCCACTCTGGCAAACTTGGCGAGACGAAAGACTAAATCTGTCCTCTTTTTACATGGCGTTCTACGACCTCCGGTCGATATCGTTGTCAAGACTTTCATTCGTCCTGCTATGACTTTTTATTACATTATAATTTGCAAATCTATTTACAGGGGATAAATCGTAGGAGTGTTTTCACAATACATTAAATTTAATATATTTAGAAATACTTCGTCTTAAAATCGTTCTTATGTATTTTAATTACGCCCACGAGCGGTCTTCAGTTGTGAAACGACAAGTGGAAGTTAACTTAACGAAAGTAAACTAAACTTAATGAAAAACGAAAGTTATAAATTAGAAAATTCTTATGAACGTTCAAGATGTAATCTGGTTAATCCTCAAATTATCAAATCTGCTTTTATTAAATGAGAAGTTTTATGTCTCAAGCTTTGCATTTAAAAACTGATTTGTTTTTGAAAAACTGCAATGTATTTCGAATTTCTAATGAAAGTTCACAATAAATTTTGAACTCTTAACCAAAAATCCCATAATGTTTTAAACGTTAGCTAAGCGACAGGAGACCAAAGCTAGGATGATCTTTAAACGACTCGATATAAATATTCTTACAACATTAAGTTTACCTAAGCAACATACCGAGTTCCGCTTAAGTAAATCTCATTCTGTTTATGATCAAGACAATAACGTTTATGATAATAATATATATGATAGATACAGTATGTATTAACTCAAATACATATTAATTATTCTCCCTCTCCCATAAATGTCTCTCTAATAAATATTTAAACTAGTAACCTTCAATTATAGCAAAATCTTATTTAAATTTGATTTTGCCCAAATGAGAATTCTGATCTCAATATTAACAATCTCTCGTTTGGCATAACTAGGTTTACTTCTTTCGCGCCTGCTCCAGAGTTAACCACCCTTAACAAGGTTTAGGTCTTAAGGTGATATGAAAGTAGTGTCCGAGGATTCGTTTATGAAATTTTTACCCAAACTGGGTGTACCGAATCGTTTCAAACTTTACCACGTAACTATGGAAGACCCAAGGAAGGTCTTAACACCCATGAAATTCAATTTTTTGTAAATAAATAATAGTTGTTTATAAATATAATCAAAAATGAAATGTCATGTGTGTCAGGACCTTCCTTAGAGCCTTTATAGACATATAATAAAATTATACACCATCCCGTACACCCAGTTCAGAGAAAGTTTCACAAACAATTGGCTCCTTACGTGCCACTTTCACATCGCCTTAAAATCGAGGGTTGGTCGCTCCAGAAGGCCCGAACCGTGAGTGTCAATTCGCAAAGCTCGAAGCCTCAAATAAGCGTTTTTAAATCCAGTTAACGCGAACGTCAGCAGCAGGTGGGTAAGTAAAATGGTGGCCAGGGGTGAGAGATGGAGAGGAACAGGGGTTGATCGGGAGGGGTAAATATTCGCGAATACCAGCGGGGCGAAGATTAGCCGCGGATTAGGTAATTTCACGAGGAGAGTAAAACTTTCACGAGGAGTCACCAATTTGTTCAGGGGCTCGTAACGAGATTCGGATTGCTCAAGATGTACAGTGACCTAGCTCCGTTTAAACTAATTATCTTCGTTAACGTGGCTGCACTGTAGCAGCCTTCAACCGGCTGATTTCGTTCCACCCACCTTAAAAGCACATGTTTCAAACGCTAAACAAATAAACGCGCGTGGTACATTCCTCCCACTTCAAATAAAAATGATAAATTACCAGGTAATATTCTTGCTCTAAATTTGGTGCTTTAGATTTTTATTCGAAGCTGAACTCGGTGCAGAATCATCAAATAAAAAGCGTAGTTCCACCCGTTTTAAAAGCATATATTTCAAACGCTGAATAAATAAACGCGCGTGGTACATGCCCCCCCACCAATAAGAATGATAAATTGCTGAAAAATATTCTTGCTCTAAATTTGGCGCTTTAAATTTTAACTTTAGATTTTTATTCGATTCAGATCTCGGTGCAGAATCTTCTAATAAAAAGCGTCACATTCCAAGCGATTTGCAGCGAACGCGGATCAACTGAAAACTATCCCGAGGAATATTCTTGTCATTTCCAATTGGTTCGATTTGACATATACTTTTAATATTCCGCATAGGAGTCCGATGCACTTGCAGGTTTCCTATATTTAAGCGGGGGGCTTTCAGAAGGTATTGCGTGGGATTCTGAAAGCCCCGTATTGAAAATATAAGTCACGGAAGCAATGCAAGTGTAGCGGTTTTGCAAAATCTTCTATTAATGGCGGGATAAAGTACAAAATATAAAACCTGTCTGCGAAGAGTAGGGACGGTAAAAATATACTGATCGCCAACAAGAAATTCAGTACCTAAAAATCAAAGTTGTGCATATCTAATCATTATCTGTATCATTCAACATAATATAGAAAGACTATAACCATATCTCGATACGTACAAGTATGTAGCTTAATCAGAATTGAATTAGAATCTCTTCACCTTATTCTATACTATATGTGTCAGTTTCTGATTTGCACGATTTTTATTTTTAAATGTTGAAAGTATTTCAGCCAGCAGGGTATTCTAGGCGAATTTTTAATTGTATAATTTTTTAGATTGCAGTTGAGAAATAGTGGCAATCGATGATTAAGTCTTCTTGCAGTTCTGCCTCAAAATTACCCTCGTTATTTCCGATTCGTTCATTTTGCTTCCTGAAGAAGCTTCGCTGGCAAGATTCGGGTGTACTTGCAAATTCTCACCAGAAATCTGTCATAATGGGTGACGACTTCCTAGATTTAGTCGAGCCATGTTTCCACTGCGGGTTATCGTATCAATTAATTCGATTTAATAAAATATTGACTTTTCAGGAGGTCAAGTACAGTTTTTGTAACATTGTCAATTTTCTCTCCTCCTTATAAATACGATTACTTGTGTACAAATCTTCCTGACTTGTTATTTCTTACGTAAAGCTCTCACTTAACGGCACGATATTTTAGGAATTGTAACGAGTTACCTCTTGCCTTTGAATACAAATTTCTAAATACATGAATGTCGCGAATTGTCCATAAGTGAATCCGTGTACAGAGTAATGAGATTTATATCAATGTGGAACAAGTCGCGCTATTTTATTTATCTTGCAATATCTTATATAGACAGTTCACAATTTATGACTTCTCGCTTTACGAATTTTTATATTTTATACATTCCTTCGATACTGACGTAACGCCCATTTTACGAATTTTTGTTTACTAACGGTCACTAGGAACCAATTAATTCATATAAGCGGGAATTACTAATATTTAGTACCTATAATGTTTATTAGAACCGAGCCGAAGCGAGCCAAGCTGTAACCTCAAAAACGTTAAGTTTTCGGCTTGGTTCGGCTCGGCTCGGCACCAAATTAAATTATTTGAAACTCAACATAAGCAGAAGCAGAGATGAATTGGATCCCTGAGTTGGACCGCCATGGGGGTAGAGTTCTAAATCCAGTAAGTTACGTCAGAAACGAAGAGAAATTCCCGGTAACTTATCGGTAATTTCTCCAAAGCCTTTTTTATCGAGAAATTATGAGAATTTGAATTTTTCAACGGAGCGAACGAGAGGTTTCGATTAGCTATAGAGAAACATCGTAGAGGGGAATTTCCGTTGTACGTTCTCCATAGCCAATCAAAACCTCCCATTCGCTTCGTCGCAGAATGAAATATCAGTTCATTTGAAACAAATTGCATGGAATTTTCCGTGAAGTTGTACATACGTGAATATTTTTAGCTGGAGGTAAATACGACCCTATAATCAATATTTTCTAATAGTAATTATTACTCTTTAGCTTGAACTTTGAAGTTGATTGAAAAAAAAATGTTATTTAAACGTAGAAACCTAAAGTATAAATAACAAAATTAACGTTCTCTTAAATTCTCAATGTTCCCGGTAACTTACGGTATGTTTCACAGTTACCTTCTCCAATTTAATGTTACCGAGAATTTTCGAACTCTACATGGGGGGCAAGTGCGCAAGCCGCCCGTATTCTCCACCGAGGGCAGCACAGAACGCGATCGCGCGACCCTGTCCGTGAGCAATCTCCCAACTCATCTCTGAAGGAGAAAAGATTTTGGGCGGAAGAGTAACATACATGTCTTCACTTGAAAACAGTTTGAAATTATCAAATTTATCCCTCGTACATACCATACGAACAAAGAAGTCTGGTGAGTTGCAAGTTTTATATGCGACATAATGAAGAGATGAAAATGAATGTTACAGAACAACAACGAATATTTATTACTGTTAATGTACCGTGATACATAATAATATAAAAACATCTATCGTTCCGCTCTCTCACATCTCGTCATTTCAACAAGAAATTTCTTGTGGAATATTCTTACCTAAAATATATCACATTTTCACCTTGGTGACAATTACAAACTACGACGAAAGGTGCTCACTTTCAGCATTTTTACTAGATTTGACATACTAAATTGAACCCTCCCGAAGATTACAAAATCGAGTCGAGAAGCTTAGATGACATGAAAGTTTGAAAAGTGAACACTTTTACTAAAGATACATAATCGACTCCCAGGACTCTTATTCTCGAGTTCATTCAGATTTTTTCGCATACGAACGGATTCGCATGCGAATAAAATCCGCACGAACTCGAGAATCGGGTCCCAGGATCCGGCTTCTCCACCGGCGTCGTGTCTGCAGACTCCCGGAGAAGCCCCGGGTGCCCCTCGGAAGCTGACTGGTGCTGGTGGGGCACGGGAGGGCACGAGAGAATACGGGATCCACGGTTTATTCGGGGCTGGGTCCCGGGTCGGTTCCTGGGGCTCGGGGGGTCGCAGCAGGCCGCTCGAGGTTTCCCACCCTCGTCCGCGGCGGTTTTCAATTTTCGATGATTCCGCCGAATTCGGTAACAGTGTTAGGGGGTAGTTGGTTGCCATCCTCCGGCCTCCCCCGGGCTTTGGGGGACGGAGGTACCTTGGTTGGAAGGGTGGCGGGTTAAGACAGCGTGTGTGGGAGGAGGCGTGGCCTAGGGGTGGCCGCTGGCCAATCAGATGCCGAGGCTGGCCACCCCCAACCACGAAGTCCACATCCCCCAACATACATATTGATCTCGTGGTCCCTCGGCCTCCCGCCTGACTACCGACCCACCCTTCCGACCATCCTCTACGACCTCGCGCCACCCTCGCGCTACCGAAACTTCGAGTCTGACCAACGTGTCGACCGGGATTCTGGACGACTCCATTTTACGAACTTACGACTGGACTCACCTCTTTCGGGTGACGTCCGAATCTCGCTTGGGACTCGATTGGTTTGCGTTTACGATTACGCAAGACTGGTTTACTTCGAGGGAGAAACTTCATTTCTCGAAGTTTCCGTTGGTGGGCAAGAGAGGTCGTGGCACCACTTTTTTATGTCACTCCCTTTCCCTTTGGATAGGCGCGACGCTCCTTTTCCCTTTATAAACGGAGAAACGATGGGGGTTGGATGACGTTTAGAACGCAAAAGAGTAGAGATTGTTAAAGTCATCGAATGATATTGGAATTTGGATGATGGTTGGTTATCTTAGCTCATTAAACACGTACAATGAGCAGCACTCATGGGACAGTTATTCAAAATTTAGGGCAGGGCGTTGAGAGGGCGATGCACCTGGGAACAGGTAGAAAGTGGGAATAATCGTCTACCTTCGTTAATAATAACGTGATGTAGAGTTTACATTATTTTTGTACAAATATTCCCTGCTGGAACTGATCGTTTTATCATTTTCTGTAAATTCAAGAGTCCCCCGCGGCTGTAAAAAATTTCACGGATAAAATATCGTCTCCAATGATACCTTCGGTTTGTCATTCCTAACAATGATTTCGACCCTCAAATAATTTCATTTCAGAACCTCACATTTTGCTGTCCTTCATAATATCCATCCATACCTTACTTTTCGGAATACGGAGTAATATAACCAATGCCCCAAAAATACATATCACTAAAATATTCATAAAAATAAACAATCTGAAATCACCAGTCGTCGCCTCAAAAACCGAAAATACACATTCAGAACCCAGGAAGAAATTCTTTACTTTCAAAATGCTTTAACATACCTATCCTCGCTTTCTACGAACCTCTTTTTGAGATGTTCAGAAAATCAAATCAACGATTTTTGACGGGTCAAATATTCTTACTAATGACCATCCAAAAATCAGCAATCATCGCTTCAAAGTCACAAAACCCACGTCCAGAACTCGACTTTCAAAGTATTTTAACACACCTCTCCTCGCGTTCTACGAACCTCTTTTTGAGATGCGCAGAAAATCACATCAACGATTTCTTACGGGTCAAAGCTCATTTAAACTGGACTCTAATAGAGCTCACGCGCGACGTCATAAACCATGAGAAAGAACCGAGAGAACACCCCGAGGTGTATCACGACCGAGAGAGCGAAGCGATAATCCCAGGCATCGCAAAAGGGGGAGAGAGAAAGAGAAAGAGACTCGGCGAGAATCCGCTCTCTCAGGGAATCTATTTGTACCATTGTGCCGGTACTCTTTCGCGTTCTATTTCCTCGCGGTGTCACTTTAGTAAACGCAATTACTCCGATCGTCATCCTCGCCGTCTCATTACCATTGAAGCACGTCCTCCTCGGCGGAGCGCGAATCGCGCGGATCGCGCCTCCACTTCTGACCCGCTGGTCTGAATCTTTCAAAGCCGCCAACCTAAACAGACAGATCTCGGCCTTTACGCCCGGCCGATTACGACCCTCGGAGTGCCAAAGCCTCTCGGAAGGAACCATCGATCCAGCTCGAAGCCAACGTAACCTCAAAATCGAATCAGGACCGCGCCGGAAATAGCGAACCCCTCGCTCGCCCGTCCAAATTTCCTAAAGGGTGAACAGGGTCTCTGACTCAAATCTTAAGGACGCTCCTTCCGTGATTTCTGCTCCATTCGGGGAAAATTCGGCGCCTTAAGGTAATATGAAAGCATCGTTCTATACGTCAAAATATGAAAATATTTATAAAACTCTTCCCCAAACTGAGTGCACCGAATTATTTGAAATTTCGACACATAATTATGAAGGCCATAAGGAAGAACGCGATGCTCGTGACATTGCATAAAGAGAAAATTTTTTTTGCTTATCCTAGATTCAGTACCTAAGCTCATGTTTTTTTTGATAAATGAAATTTCACGAGCATCGCGTTCTTCCTTTAAAGTCTCGATAATAATATAATTATGTGCTGAAGTTTAAAATGACTAGATGCACCCAGTTCAGAGAAAAGTTTTATAAATATTTAAACTTTTTATATATATACAATGTCTTTTTCATATCATCTTAAAACCAAGGAATATTACGAAAATGTAGTTAATGAAAGTCAAGGGGGTATTCATTTGGAAATCATGGATTTTAATGCTCGAAATCACGTGGATATCAGTTGGAAATTTCAAGCAGAAATCACTGGAAATCGTTGGAAATCACCAAAACATTGCTATAATTTTAAGGCTGACTGTCGTTGTTATCGAATCGCATTGCCGCTTATCATATGAAACCAAAGGTAATTGGTTTTTAAAGCAGGAAATTGTTTTCACTGATTTCCCCCAATAAAAGTAATGACACGTAACGCTGAACTGAAGTGGAATATTACCCCACGAGATGTTAACGTAATTTTAAATCGGCGTCTATTAAGATCTTCAAAAATTTCTTGCGGTTTTTGCTGTTCATGATTTAATAACATCGTTTTCCCTTCGTGTTCGTATTGTATATTATTTTAAAGCGCAGATTTCGCTACATTTTGATCGTTAATTGTGGTTTAGATGATTGTTTTATTTAGACTAATTCATTGAAACTGGTTTTTGTTGCTCAAGACTTGACGCTTTATTTTCTAATATCGGTGTTTTTCCTCTGTGTCGGGGTTGTATATCATTTGTGCCCATAATTATGAAAGTGGTCTAAGTCATATATTTTTTGTTTCGAATTTACATTGAATTAATTTCGTTTGCAATAATATGGCGTGAAATAACTGATAAACTCATTTTTTTTTAATTTTGACAGACCACTTTCATAATTATGGGCACATTTTACAGCGCAGATTTCGCTACATTTTGATCAGTAATTGTGGTTTATATATTTGTTTATGTTTTATTTAGACTATTTCATTGAAAATAAGGAAGAAGCAAATTCGAATGATTTTCTCGTTCGAATTCAAAATGGACCGTAAGGTAGCTTCCGTGGCTCGCAATATCAACGATGTGCATATTTAGCCCAGAAACCGCTAACGAACGCACGATAGACTGACGATTTTAAAAATTGCATGACAAAGTCGAGAGCCTTGAAGAACAAAAGCGTTCTGGTCGACCTGCGGCCATTGACGCGATAAAAAAATATTTAAGGCACAATTATTGAATATTGAATATTATTAGTATTTCATTATTTATTTTACATTTCCGAGTGCGGCAATTTTACAAATCTGCACAGTATCCCATATTTTACCATATAAACGTAGTTTCAACAAAAGTATGTTATTGCGTGAATTTAACGGGTAAGAGTAAAATTACACATACAAAGCGAGTGCAATAAAAGTTCTACATAATTTTCGATAACAGAATGTCAATTTTATATCTGAACTCGAAGCTGAACGTTTCTTAGTAAGAAATATATTTGTGGGATCAAAAGTACCGCCCACGTAACTCATAATACCTAAATACTCCCCTCCCTCAATTTACGCGGTACTCTTTTTACGGGAGTCTCTTTTTTACGCGGTAAATTATGACACAATTTACACGGTTTCAAAACGTCATTATGTTTTTTTCTTAAGTGATTTGAAATAAATATGTATTTCTGAAACTTACATGTACTAACTTTTATTTCCAAATTTCTTCTTTCATACTGACGGACATTATTTGCGCTATTTTCATTCACGTAAAACGAATCTACGTGGAACTAATACTTCGCGTAAATTAAGGGAAGGGTGTAGAATGAACAACTGGAGGTTCGAATCGAGAACTCCAGAAATTCTGCGGAAAATAGGGTACGATCCCTCCATTTCTGGCAACAGCCATCGCCTCGATCTATTTTGAGCGGGATTAATTTATTTCCAAATTTATTCTTTCATACTGACAGACATTATTTGCGCTATTTTCATTCACGTAAAACGAATCCACGTGGAACTAATACTTCGCGTAAATTAAGGGACGGGTGTAGAAGGAACAACTGGAGGTTCGAATCGAGAACTCCAGAAATTCTGCGGAAAATAGGGTACGATCCCTCCGTTTCTGGTAATAGCCATCGCCTCGATCCATTTTGAGCGGGATTAATTTACGAAAGCTCAAAATATCAGTCATGAAAGCGTTCGGTGGGCATCGGAGTCATCGAAAAAACGGTCAGTCGTGGAAACGACGCTCCGAGGGGCCGAAGAGGACGTAGGGGTGAAAGGCGACCCAAGGAATAACGGAGTCGCCGGATTTCTCACAAAAGCAAAAGGCCCCCGGGGGGACACAAAGCAGCGGCGTAAAAACAAAGAAATAAACATGAAAAGACAAAAGGCAGCCGTTTGAATCCGTAATTTGTTCCCGTGCTCTTTTGTCTTACGGTACCATGTGCCCTACGTACCCACCCCCTGCAGCACTCGGCGCTACTGCGGCCAGCAGCCAAATGAAAAGTTGAAAAAAACCCTTTCTTCTCTCGCGCGCGACTTTGAGGTAGGTCCTGGCAAACGTTCCGTTTGAAGGAGTCGTAAAAAGTTCGGTGCCCATAAAACGGAGCGTCCGGTTCTGGCCTGGATGAGGTTAGGACCGAGTGGCTCCGATTGTCGGGGACCGGCTTTGACTTGAGCAATTGACACCGCTTGACAGGAGAGCTGACGACCTTTTGCCACGTGCCTTCTTTAAATCCTGTACTTTTGCCTGGTCATTCGCTTCATGACTGTTTTTTGGCGCCAAGGAATATTTTATGCACGATTCTGAAGGTTAGGTCGAGTGCGCTAAGGACCAGAAGTCCTTGGGCCGATCGAACTTTTTCATTAAATTTTTTATTTCAGGGTAGGTCCATGTTAACTTTTTCATCAAATCTTTTTATTTCGGGGTAGACTCGTGTTGACTCTTTTATCAAAGTTTTTATTTCAGGGTCGATTTATGTGACGGGTCAAATTTTTTTAAATCAAGTTTCATGTCCTTATGTAGTAACGGAACTAAGACTGAAAGGAGCAGCTGGGAAGAAATTATAGTATTAGATTGTTAAATTCATTTTTCTTTCACTTAAATGAGTTCAGTTTAGACAAATGTTTCCGTATTAAACGACAAAATTAGTTTGCAATGTAGTCACCATTATGATCTGTAATAGATTTTAGTACATTAGTATATTTAAATTAATTTTGTTATTTAATAAAGAAAAGTATCCCTAAATTGATCTTACCCAGGTACAAAAATATTAATTTAAAAATCTAATAAACTGAGAAGCGGTTTTTGGGGATTTTATGTGATTTTAGTTTCTATAATGGTCTAATACCGGACAAGAAATTTGAAATCGTGACGTAACGATCCTTTAATTATACATCCAGGTGGGGAATTTCTTTCCTATGCGTGTATTTCTATTTATGGGAAGCTGAAAACGGTATAACGAGTACCGCTTATTCCTTACATTGAGACGAAACAATAATAGGTCTGCACGTGCATCGAATGAAATATTCATTTATAAGTAGGTATGGAGCATGTGAAAATATTTATCATTTGTCGTTTAATAGTGAACAAAGTTGCATCGTAACAAAACCGTAGAAGTTTCAGAAAAGGAAGAAAAAAGAGGGAAGAGACGGAACGGGTTCGAAAATTCCGTTAACCCTCCCTTCTTTCTGGAGTGGGAGGATAAGAGGACATCAGGGGCGGCAGAAGAGACAGAGGTGGCGGAAGAGGTGCCTAAGGGGAACCTGAGGAGAATCCGAGGGGAACCTGAGGAACCTGAGGGGAACCCGAGGGGAAGGCGCATAAAATTCTTCGAGGAAAGTTTTCGCCAAACTCTTTCCTCATTTCTCTCCTAGTTGAATTATTCACAAGCTCCTTCTCGCTTTTGTTTCTGGGCCAAGGTCCTTGCAATTTCTGGGTCAACGAACTTTTCTTAAGTAAGATGTTTCGAACCTCCCTCCTCTTCCTCTTCTTCGCGTCACCTCGTCAGTCTTAGGTCAGCACGTTTTTTAAGAAGATATAAAGCGACAGGCTGACAAGCTCGGCTTCTTCCTGCTTTCAAGAGTCAAACATTTAAAAGGCAATTGATCAATTAATAAGTTAAATTAAGGCCTATTTAATTCTCAAACTGCAAATTAGAGGAACCTCGTTGGGATCAGCTGTTTGTGGTGGAGACGTTGAAATTTTAAAAGTTCATTAATACGGCGATATATGAAATAATACCTTCTATTTTAATACTACACATCTGGAATCTCGAACTTGGTAGGCCAGAATTTGGTAGGTCGTTAAACACCTAATTAAAAAAAAAGATGTCACGGGTGACAGTTTCTCGGTGATTCGATAATATGCTTGACATGGCTTCAATTTATCTATCGCTTCGGTCAATATCTTGTAGTATTAGTTAAATCATATTCTTTTGTCTTAAATTATAACGCGTAAATAAAAATCACTGTATATCAGAAAGAATCAGAAGTTCTTAATAGATAAACAATTATTTTTATCATGTCTATAATAAATTTCATATCACATGAAAATACTTTGATAAGACCCGTTCTTCGTACAATCATTTTTACATCTACTTCTATTCGTCTATATTTTTATATAAATTAGTTGGATGCCTCTTTCCCGGCCAATCCACCCCCGGAGCACAGATTATCTTTTGTTCTTGAAACATGCGTTCCGACGCATTCAGCTTTCCAGACGAAATCCCGAAGGTTGGAAGGAAGAGGGGCCGAGGTTTCAGAATTCCTTTTTGAACAGCCTACACGAGGGTTGGAAGAATCGGCCTGCGGGAAAGGGTTGACACCCTTGAAAGGTTGACGCCTGAGGTCGACCTTGTCTCAAATTTCTGCCCCTCTCTTCCCCTTATATTTCCCACTCTCTGCTCCCCTCTTTGCTTTCTCAGTCTGTCTCTTTCTAGCAAGTATTATTAGGCGGATACCAAGATTGTCCTGAACTCTTTCGAGACCCAGGACGCAGAAGTGCCTCCATCGACGTCAGTCACCTTCCTGTTCGTTAAGATGGCTTTGTGTGCATCAACACACACTGAGCTGGCTAAAAAGTTCTACGATACTTTAAACTTTCAATTATAAAATTTGGCAAGAGTTTTCAGAGGTATCGAGAAGCATCTCAACGGATGGACGCAGATTACAAATAAAAATGAAGAGTATAACATCAACTGAAGTTATAATTCAATAAACAGAAATAAAATTCAAATTTGGCCGTTTAGTGTTACAAGACCTTTTAGCCAGCCCAACCTTTGCATGCGTTAAGAACAATTTGTGTGTGTCAATACTTTTCTGTGGGTTTTGAGTTGCACTTTTGAGCACTACCACACACTTGCATGCGTTAAATGGATACTTGTGGGTGTTAACGCGTCTTCGTGCCGGCTAACACGTACGTATCTACGCATAATCCCATACTCGTATGTATTAAACGCGTACTCGTGTGCGTTAAAACGTCTGTAAGCACTGAACACGTACTTATGTGTATTGACACGTTCCAGTATGTGCATTGATCCGTATTTGTGCGTGTTAAACACGTACCGGTGAGTGTTAACACGAGCTCGTGTGTGATAACACGTATTTGTGTGTACTCGCGTGTTTCCGTATGCGTTAACACGTAGCAGTAAATGCGTTTTGTACGCACCGTGGTCCACGCACCAGTATGTGTGCCACCGGGTTTCAGGGGTCTCGGTCTTCAAGGTGGAATTCGAATATCAGTTATTGATGGAGGCTGAGGTCGTGCCCGTGAGAATTACGTCCGCTCGTAGCCTCGAGCCGAACTCGACGTAAATCAGATTTCCTACGTACGCGTCGATTTGCGCCGAGCGGAACCGGAAGCAGGGTGGAGTCCTGGATAATTCCAGGGGACACCATGGCCTGGAGCGGACATTTTTCGAACCGTGGGGTTAGGAGATTTCGCATCGAGGCCTGCTTCCTTATGCCACGTCAATTGCCGGGGGGTCTTCGGTGAATAGGGAGAGTCACGCGAAATGAATGACTCGCGTCTGCGGGAAGAATAAAAATCTCCTTCTTTACGTTACGACAAACCTATCAATTTCTTTAGATCATAATTCTTCCGTTTCTGAAGAACGTTCAACCCTTTCGTTACCTTGGACGAGATATCTCGCGACCCAGTACTGGCCGATTAACCCTTTCGTTACCTTGGACGAGATATCTCGCGACCCAATACTGGCCGATCAACGCTTTTGACGAGATATCTCGCGACCCGATACTGGCCGATCAACGCTTTTGACGAGATATCTCGCGACCCGGTAGTAGCCGATCAACGCTTTTGACGAGATATCTCGTGATCCGGTAGTAGCTGTATTTATTTCTTCCTTTTAGCTATACGAATAGAATTAGTTATAAAATATATTTATCTAGAATGTCAAAATATTGGTGCTAGAAAGCTAGATTATCGTCAAACGCGTTAATCCGCTACTACCGGATCGCGAGATATCTCGTTACAAGCGTTGATCGGCCTGTATCGGGTCGCGAGATATCTCGTCAAAAGCGTTAATCGGCCAGTATTGGGTCGCGAGATATCTCGTCCGAGGTAACGAAAGGGTTAAACTTTTTCATTAATATGTGGAATTCAATACACACAACTGCTCATATATTTTGAGACATTTTGTGAAGATCTAGGTGAAAAAAATCATTTCGAAGAAGGTCATTGCAACGGCAGACGAGAAAGCTTAATGAACTGGGGAGTAAATTAGTAAGTTAACTTGTAAATAGATGAAGCAGGAAGTATATTTAAAAGCTGGTTCAAGGCGTGATCGATCATTATACGGTCGAGTTGAAATTTTAACTCTACCTTAAATCTGCGTAACCTAAGTAGGACCTCTTCTGGTCATATTTCGCACTTCAAGTCCTGCTTTTAATTTCCTACTTCCTGTTTAATATGAATGAAGTCTCACGTTAGGCCCACAAGTAGAAGAAATGGAAATATCTGCCACTCTTAATGTCTAAGAAGAACCTGAATTGCATGAAAGTTACCCTTCGTCATATAACTTCAAAATACATTTAGACCTATAATTAGACGTTCAAGGGTAATTATTTCGATTCGAATGCTATCCTGAAATATGTGAACGGTAGTGCAGACCAAATTGCGTTAATCCTCTTTTGTAAAACTAGAATTGGATCGGCCACTTTCAAAGGGTTTCAAGATCATGACTTTCAGCGAGTACAAACAATTCCATAATTACACGTTACCGTAAAAATGACGGAATCTCTCCACTTCTATTAAACCCAAATCCACGCCTCGTTAGCCCGTGATCGTCCGTTTCCACGTTCGGCCATCTTGAAAAGACCGCGTCGCGACGCCCGGACGTCGATTTTTTTCAAATCCCTCGGTGGTCCAGTCCCTCGAAGGGTTGAAAAAAACGACGAGGGGTAACCGATCGAAGGGGGTGCCTCCGCGACAGAATGGGGTTCGGCATCGGTAGTTCGAGAATGCAGATTCCCCGAAGCATCCCTCGCGGCTCCGTGTATGAATTTATAATTTCGAGGCGGCACGAATCCCGCGACCCCCGTTCGGCTGTCGTTTGCGTCATATAAATCAAAATCAGTTGCATTGTGCGTGTCGGAAAAAATAGGAAGCGAGAGCAGGAGGGAGGAGGAGGGAAACTCGGTCAGCGACGACAAAACAGCCGAGGGTTATCCAGGTAGAAAGTTTCGGCTCTTTCTCCCCTCTTCCTCTACGGTCTTTCTCTTTCCGGGCTCTCCGCGGGGCGAAAGTATCGGTCGGATATACATATGTATGTTGGCGGAGGGTACAATGTATTCAAATTGCAAAAAAGGGGTCGGGCTTTCGGGATGATGGGTAAAAAATGCGACAGACTGGTTAACGAAGCGAGATGGTCCATTGAAACGGCTCAATGGGATGCTGGGCCCAGGTCGGGCGCGCGTGTGCGAATCCGAAACGCGGTGTGCGTGCCCGGAGACGCGGTCTAACTAGACGGATAGGTGGCAGCCATATGCCGAAAACCTTACGACCTGGAAAGGCGCTTTTCGAAAGGTTCTACCCTACTCCAGAAGGCGTTTTGTTCGACGCGCCGAGACGCCGCCATGTTGGGACTCTGGGAGCGAAAGAGTCGCTCCCTCCGCGACGTTTTCGACTTCTTCGCTCTTGTCTCCCGAGGACGCTGCGAGATTACTCGGTGACGAGGTCGGGTTAAGTTGAGGGTGCATAAATGAAAGTCGTTTTGACGAGACCGAAGAAGACTTCGGTCCTGGTTATATGCGACGGGAGGGTCAAATTTGATGGATTAACGAGGAAATGAAATATCCGCGACACTATAGATATTTATTTCAAGAATTTGTAGAAACTTGCCGAGTGGCATCGAGGAGCTGCGCGATACACGGGCACGGATCACGGATTGAAATAAAGAAGGTACAATTGACCGATGCTATAATCCACTGAATAGAGATAAATTTCTAAATTGTCAGGCTCTGGGTGCGAAGGAATCGCTCCCTCCGCGACGTTTTCGACTTCTTCGCTCTTGTCTCCCGAGGACGCTGCGAGATTACTCGGTGACGAGGTCGGGTTAAGTTGAGGGTGCATAAATGAAAGTCGTTTTGACGAGACCGAAGAAGACTTCGGTCCTGGTTATATGCGACGGGAGGGTCAAATTTGATGGATTAACGAGGAAATGAAATATCCGCGACACTATAGATATTTATTTCAAGAATTTGTAGAAACTTGCCGAGCGGCATCGAGGAGCTGCTCGATACACGGGCAGGGATCACGGATTGAAATGAAGAAGGTAAATTGACCGATGCTATAATCCACTGAATAGAGATAAATTTCTAAATTGTCAGTTGTCTCCCGAGATCGCTGCGAGATTACTCGGTGACGAGGTCGGGTTAAGTTGAGGTTGGATAAATGAAAGGCGTTTTGATGAGACCGAAGACTTCGGTCCTGGTTGTATGCGATGGGATGGTCAAATTTGATGGATTAACGAGGAAATGAAATATCTGCGACACTATAGATATTTATTTCAAGAATTTGTAGAAACTTGCCGAGCGGCATCGAGGAGCTGTTCGATACACGGGCACGGATCACGAATTGAAATGAAGAAGGTATAATTGACCGATGCTATAATCCACTGAATAGAGATAAATTTCTAAATTGTCAGGCTCTGGGAGCGAAGGAGTCGCTTCTTTCGCGACGTTTTCGATTTCTTCGCTCTTGTCTACCGAGGGCGATTTGAGATTATCGCGATGATGGGGTTAAGTTAAGACTGAATAAATGGAAGTCACGGGGATATCAAATTTGGTTTGGTAGGGGAGAATTGCACAGATGTCAGGTTAGTTAATAGATTCTGCCACACTTTGTATATTATTTAGAAAGAGTGAAGAAAACATGGAGAGAAGCATCGAGAAGCTGCTCGATAACTGGGCTCAGTTCACAGATTGAAGTGGAAAATGTATCATTGACTAATATAGTTATTCAATAAATAAAAATACATTTCTTCATCGGTTTATTAGCGGCACAAGACATTTCAGCTAACCCAACATTTTGGGACACTCGGTAGTATTAATAAAATATCACTTGAAATATCGCATCAGTGAACGAAATTAATATTGCAGCAGATACAAAAACTAGATCCTAGAACTACCAAACCCATAAAAATCGCGAATTTGAAATGTCCCGCAATCCTAATGAAACAAAAAATATTTAGTGAAAATATCCTAACAAATACATGAACGAGTAAAATACATGATCACCATCACAATCAGGAGGCACCGCCCCAAGCTGTATCAACGGCAATACAAGCATTCAGAGAAAACGATTAATACAGCAACAAAAAGAATCTGCTCTGCCAAACAATGTAAAATATAAAATATAACCCTTAATGCCCCCGGAATTCACGGTCTAACAAACTAATACCCAGTAAAATGTCTCGCGGAACCCACGAGATGAACCAGATTCTCTAAAAAATTAAATCACACGTTTAAACGAGACAATTAATAGTTAAGCCTCGTTTTACAAATGGACTCCAACAAACCCTTCCCGGTATCGGTGCCAAAAACGCGGTTCCACCCTCAAAGAAACGAAACGGGGTCCCCAAGGGTGCGTTCAGGAGTCACGAGGGGGTCCGAAATTTCGATCCGTCGAAATTTACGATCCCTCGGAAAGAAAAGGAAAGCAGGGGACGTTCGCGTTTCCGTGGCGGAGGTCGAGGTGGCTCGACTCGAGACTTCGGGGGTGCAGTTTCCGCGAAGACTTAACTCTTTCCCGGTATGGCTTTTCCCCTCCGAAGCGGAACTTCGCGGCGCCTCTTAAAAAGGAACAAAAGAACGGCGACGCGTCTTAAATGAACGCGCTACTTGTTGCTCGGGGGCGGTCGTGGAGCGGCGGGGGTGACTCACCCCGGAATCGGGGCCGGGGTAGCGGGGACGGGGGCAGCCCGAAGGGGGCGGCAGAAAACTGTTTCTCTTTTGTTTTTATCGTCTGGAGGAGAGAGAGAGAGGCGAGGGAGCCGCAATTAAAAATCTGGTTCAAGGTTGAAACCTCCGGGAAACTTTTCTCGGGCTTTTAACTTTACTTGAGAATTCTCCTCGGATTTCCTCCCTTCCGCTCGCGCCCTCTCTGTCTTTTTTCCCTTTTATCTCCTCGTGGCAAGTTTCTACCGCCGAAGCGCTTCCCCGACGCTCCTTCGTCCTCGGAATCCCGAACCGAGACACCGAAGCTGCCAAGGAAGGTGAAATTTCCCGAATAATACGGATTTATGAAGGAGAAAGTACTCTTTCCAAATGGAGAAAGAGGGAGTGTCGCGGGGTTTACCTACAAATTTGCTATCGTATTGATATAAATATGGTAGGTAAAGCGACCTCAGCAAGGAGATAGGTATCGAATACTGAAAATGATAAGATCTCAATTACCCACGTTAACCAGGTAACAAGTATACATCCTGAAAAAATGTCAAAAATTCCAAAAATGACATTTCAAAACAAAGTGTATTTGACTAAATTCTGCAGTTAACTGGCTACTTTCGCGTAATTGACATTTCTTCTGTGCAGCGATATAGTTTAAAGATGTATTCGGTATATATTATCGCTCGTATGGTTTAGGACACTTGGTGATATTCTTCGGTAAAGATCGTGATGCGATCGGTATATTATATAGTCAAGAGTTATCATCCCAAAATATGTGAGCTGTGGAGCATGTCCTCTATTTCAAATTACCTACATCGTGCTTTACTGGGTGAAATAGAGAAGGGATCGTTCAAGAAACTTATTGCAGGTCTTAGAAGGAACCGTTCGTGAAACATATTGCAGGACGTGAAAGTCGCCTACAAATATGGCGCCATATTTGTAGATAATCGATACGAACACGGCAGGTAAAGGGATTTCACGATAAAACGTCAAAAGGATGGAAACGTACCGTTGTCTGCTACAGATTCGCTTTTCACATTATTTTCAGCATAATTGAAACATCCCTCCTAGGGTGCTTGCATTTAAAGGCATATCCAGCACATATTCTCCGTTTTAAACAACCTACATCGCTCTGCCTCAGGTAAAGGAAGCAGGAAATGGACCACACCGTTCGTGAAACTGATTATAGGTCGCGATACCATTCCCTAAGGAATACCTCGGCAGCCAATAAATCGTTCACAGCGAGTCCAATTGATTTCCAAAGTGACTTCGTGACGCTTCCGGGTGCCCACGGATTTTTCGAATCCCTTTCCGACCTCCTGACCCCAACAGACACTCGAGAATCGATATTTTCTACCTGCCGATTTTTCCTCACCCCTTTGACAAACTCACAGGTATCGGATACTGGCGTTCCTCATCCCCTGGATTCTGCGACCCCTGTCTTTCTCTTCAACCCTGCGCCAGCTCCAACCCTTTTTGTCCCGAGTTTTTGGGTGGACTGTTTTTTCCCTGAAAAGCCTCACCTGTACCGTTTTTGGGATTACGATTGTCAACCCTTTAGGCACCCCGGGACGGCTCCGAGCCTTGGAAACCAAGGGAAATCCTCACGGGGTAACCGGCGCACAATGGGGAAACAACGTTATTGGCTTTTCAGAATGGCATTTACCGAAAATAACCAATTTGAGGGGATAATGAACGACTGGGGACGGGCGCAAGGTTGACTCGCTAATTTCTTCATGGTATCGTTAGGAGGAAAGCCGGAGAATTTTACAGGACATTTCCTCTGGTAAACTGGATGTCAATTTGCGACATTAATCGTTTTGCATGGATTAATTTAATATTTTTCAATTCGTAGTTGATGATTATTTTTACCAGGGGTAGAATGTTAATTATAGATTAATAGTTATATTGAAACGCCTCCGCCTCCAATGCCGGAGAATTTTACAGGACATTTCCTCTGGTAAACTGGATGTCAATTTGCGACATTAATCGTTTTGCATGGATTAATTTAATATTTTTCAATTCGTAGTTGATGATTATTTTTACCAGGGGTAGAATGTTAATTATAGATTAATAGTTATATTGAAACGCCTCCGCCTCCAATGCAATTTTAAATACCAAAGCGTTGGCAGAGTGTTTCTAAATATGTTTGCGTTAATAATTTAATTCAAACGGTAAGAAGATTGATTATTGTGATAGTAAGCGTTGCATAATAATACAATGAACTAGAAAGGTTGTGTAACGCTTGGTTCGTTACGATTTGTATTTTAAAATGTTTTCTCTTATGAACATGCATTTCATTTTGTATGTTAACCTAAATTGGCGCATGATTATGGAATTTTTAAGTGAATGTAAATTCTTCAACAAATGAAATTCAGAATAAATTTTAAATTTTCAAACTATACTCACCCAAACGTCGAATTCGAATAGAAAACGTTCGAATTTTAAAACCATGTACGTAGATCAACTTTTAAACGTTCACCGAGCAACGCGAGGCAAGAGTAACTTAATCGGCAGAAACAACCGACTTATCAATGCAGGAAACTGCTGAAATTATTAGGATTCCCCTACATCCTAAAAATGACAAAGCAAGCACTATCTTGTTTCTCATTCCCTACGATTGCGGAATCCATTCCTAGAGGAATCGCGCGAAACGAAATATGGAATCATAGAATCGGATCCGACATATCAAAGGAGATCCAGAGTGCGCCATCGGAAGGATCATAAAAACTTTTCACGGCTTTAAATCATCTCTTCTTCGAATACCTACACACGAATCTCTAACCCAAATGCAACGGCCATCATCAATTTACAAATTCTCCATGTCCAGCCCCGTTCGGCATAACATCCACCTTCCAGCATACGCAATAAACTTCGGATAACCTGATAAGCCCACGCCATCTTGTACATCAACGTTGGCCCATCCTACATCCACAGGCCAACCCAACAAACGACAAAAGCGTATCCGTGGTTTCCGGGCGAGCGTGCCCGTAGACCGTCCAGGTTCCACAGTCATGTTTGATATTCCCGATAAAAGGGAACCGAGCCGTGAAGAAATCGCAAGAATCGAAGCGCGGCTCCGCTGGCGGAGGAATTGAATCCGTATCAAGAGAGGACCGGTAGCAGAAGGGCAACTCCCATCAGGGCTCGCGTCTATATTCTTCGGAGGAACCCTCCGGGTCCTGCCGAGGTCCCGCGCGGAGTAGTAACGCGACGTCACGTCTTACGCGTTGGGGGTGGAGGCCGTATAGTGCGCGGTGGTGGTGGCGGTCCAGGGAGGAGCGGAGGGGCGGCGGGGCGGGGGCCAAAGGATGGTGGTAGGCAATAGTTTTCCCTGAGTTTACCCCTCAGGACATCACCGGTCTCCTTCCCTTCTCCTCCCTCCACCCTGGCCACCCCCTCCCGCCCCGCGCCGGTCGCGGTGATCCCGTAGGAGGTAGGGGTGGACGGGGAGGACGGGCCTTCATTTGTTTCAACAGGAAGGCTGGTGGGTGGTTACGTCACGTGTTGGTCGTCATGGTAACCCTCTGGGCTTGCCAAGAGGGGGTTTCCTATGTTGCCGGTTAAAAACGAGGACGGGGAGACTTGGGACCGATGTACGGTCTTTTGACTTACAGGACGCGGGTCGTCGCGTGGACGAGGTCTTGCTCTCAGATTCGATGCTGGGTCCTGATGCCGACGATGGACCGCGATTCACGTGAATCCTAGGTGTGGCCTTTCGTCAGGGAGAGTCGATTTTGGGTTTGTTGGGCATTTGGGGAGGAGATAGGGTGACCGTTATTTCTTATATACTCTGCAGAAACGAGGGAGGGACTGGCATTGTGGTCTTGCACTTGTTTCATCGTTCCTGGGTGGAAAAGTAAATGAATGCCTCTTTGGTGTGGTCTTTCATTAGGCGGAGCTGATTACGGGCTTGTTAGTTATTTGGAAGAGGTTAGGCTTTTGGTATGGTTTTCCACGGGAATAAGGGAGAGACTGATATTTTATTTTTGCACTTATTTTCCTGTTACTCTGCAGAGAGCAACGTGAAAGCTATTTCAAACTCTAGCATGTTATTGTGGATGGACAAGTAAACGTAATCGTGAACGTGCACAAAGGTTCGGTTCTGTATTTTACATTTGGGGGTTGTATATTCAATTGTTAGTTTTCTATATTCCTAGCGTTTAACATCAATCCCGAAAATGTTACTTTATGCCAAAGAGGCCTATGTACTAATGTCAACATCCAGGGACTCCATACCCTGGTGCTGAAGTATTACTCGCGTGATGCGTGGAGTAATTCCGAGTTCCATTATCGACCCTCGAATTCAATCACATGATTAATATTAGTAAGTTGTTTCAGTGGCTCGATATGTCCCTCGCTCCCCTCCCGTCCTGGTATTGAACTCCCGAGGGAGTGCTCGCTGTGGGAATCCTTTCGAAGAAGCACAATCCAACCTACGTAAGCGCGTAGCACATTCTCGCATTGCGGCACATTCCTGCAATTTGCAGGGACGAAATTGTGCTCCCGGTGCCCGGGATGTTTCGTATTCTCCGACTCCCGAACACCTCCTCGATGGTGGCTTTCCAAAGTGCAGCAGCCGCCTCTCCTCGTCTTCACCTCGTAATTACAGGAGGAGCTTTCGTACCCACGTCTTCTTCCTCTTCCCCTTACCCTAACCCATCCAGGGTCAGAACTGGAGTCCTCCCAAGTTCCTGGGATGACTGAGACACAGCCTCCTCCGCCTGACGTCTGTCCTCGTAAATTTGCAGTTTTGAACCACAACTAGACTGTTGCGAACTACACCGAACTGTCCAGGTGGTGGGATCCAAATCAAATCCATCAGGCTCTATTGACTCAGCTTGGACCACATATAAAGTATAGATTATAGTGATAAAAAGTCGCCGATGAAGGGCAGATATGAAAGGTAACACTCAGTTTTATGTTGCAGTTGGTTGAAAGGATTGTGGATACGTTATGGAAGGTGTATCTACCATATTTAGACGTCAAGTTCAAGCTGTAGAGTGATAACTGCTTAAACTGAAGAGTATCTACCGTTCAAGCTGATGGGGACCTTTCAAACTAAAGAATACACCATTTAATGCCGATAAAGGGCAGCAAGAATAACGTTGAATGGTGATTATCAAGATAAAATCAATGTAGCACAGATAATCCTATTAATTTTCAAGGTATACGGCATTTGAACTATATTCGCGTATTTATGCAATTAAGTGTATTTATATTCTTCTTAATAATCCAATCGAGTTTCGGTTAATAGCATAACTGGGCATCGAATTATTCGGTTACCACGAGGGCTCGTAATTTATGTGCTTATCCCATCAGTTGAGCTTTTAATAAATTTGTTACAGCTTCAAACTGTATCTGAAAATCCGGGTAACTCATTATCCAGTTGATATCATCACTTCCAGACTTCTAGCTCTAAATGTTCGTCAATCACGGCTGGCCCCGTAATCCTAAGGATTTTCTCTGTGGCTCCCAAGTTCCGTCTTGCCCCAACTTTGTTCCTCGCTTCTACCAAGAGTAGTGCATCATTCATCTTCAGAGGTGTCCCGATTTGCGCCTCCACTAGAACCACCCCCTTTCGTTTTCACCCTTCCCCCGATAGTAATTCCACCTTCAGTGGTTCGACTTCTTCACCCATACGATCTTCTTGGCACTTACAGCTGGGAGCGATTGGCAACCGCATAAATCCAATATTTTTGATTCTCCTCGAAGAAAGTATAAAAAATGTGACACATGTTAATTCCTCCAGAGATTGAATTATCGTTTGCACGTCGGGCAATTATATTAGAAATTTGCGTTACAAGTCAAGTTACATCTGATGGTTACACGATCCCTCCTTTCGCGTTTTCAGTTGTTGTTTGCAAGCGCTTCGCCCAATCATTTTGGACATTTTATTGCACGTCGAGTTACTTCCTCTGGCAGTTATATCATCCCCATTTCCGCGTCTCCAGTTCCTCCGTAACTTGTCACTGTAAATTCATGCATTATGCAACTATTCTCAATATTCCGAGCTTCTTTCAGAACTTTAAGTTTCACCGCTTCACCAATAACCCAATTCCACAACTTCCCTGCCGATTTTCTGCATATCACGCATCTTCGGCCATATATCGGGTCTAACTACACGAGAACTTCTTTGCGATTTTTTATTTGCCCATGGGTCTTAATTTTAGAATTTTCAGCGTCCTCTTTCTTTTTGTCGTTCCAAGCTTCTATTAATACTTTAGATGACAAGTTTACTTCGAGTATATCACTAGGCCTAATTTTCAGGTATCCGATCTTTGCAAGTACCGTTTGCATAATGAATTCGGATATTACATATTTCCTGGGATTCTTTCGTGGGCTTAGCAGCAGTACCAGCAATAGTTCCTCGAGTGTCTATTTCGTTCATCTTCGGCAACTAGATGTGTTTTGTTTCCATCCTCCAAGCTCCACTTCCGGAGGGGTCGGCTCCTCCGTCTTCTCGTCTTCCTAGACACTCAGAAGTCGCGACCAGTGCTCAGTGAATTCGGGATTTTTATTCCCCATTGAGGATAATTGCACAATGCCGACCCCTGAAGCGAGTCCTCCTCTCGGCGGCAACCGGGTGCCCCCGGTTTCCGCGTTAGGTATTGTTTCCCTCTGTGTTTGAAATTAATTTGAAGTTGCCTAAGCAACCCTAGCGTGCTCCAAGATGGCCCGTTCCCACTCTGCCAGTCAATAAGGACCACCCAGCGAAGCAGTTTCGAACTTGCGAGCAACCTCCTAGCAAAGTGTTCGACCTGTTTCCTTCGGGCTCGTTATGAAATGCATTACCGCTTTCGCCACGTCCTAACTTTTCCGCGATTACGTTACTTAAGCACATGAAAACCTCGGATTAAGAAGAGATCGTGAGCGTCATCTCTGTTCCCTTGGCAACAGGAACAACGAGCTCGCGTCGCTTTAAAAACCACAAGTGATCTCATGAATGAGCTGAAATCCCCAAAACGTGTTAAAGCATAATATCGCTTACCAAGATAAACCAAACCATTTAACGCAGATATTATGTCAATCGCCATATTTTCATGATTTGAAGAATTACTACAATCCCGTTTTATCATCAAGGCAGGAACACTGGTATGTCGTGTGCCTTCCCTCAGGGTGTATTTCGTTTCGTTCGAAAACTCCCCATTCGGCCTTTCGGCCCATCTTTTGACATATTATAAAAATGTCTACCACGGTACTTTGCCAAAATTGAATATTTTACAAAATTACTTGTGTTTACACTCCAAGAATCATGAGTCCCCCTGATCTTTGGTCCCCGAAAGTGCGAGAATTTCCTCCCGCGATTTCTGATCCTCTTGTTGGATACTTTGCCGAGTGTAACGCGGGGGTTGGGAAAGTTAGTGAAAAACCACGGAGTAAGCTTGATCCGATTTTGCGAGCGTTTAGGTCTCTCGCTAGCAGTAGTGGGTGGTGCCACAGAGGAGGTAGCTGGCTTGCCAAAACCAGCCCGGCATGTATCCTTACGCCCACACTCTCGGGTGGACTCCGAAAGCTCGCGTAGGTGTGCCTTCGGAGTCTGCTGGGTGTTCCTCCTGGGTCCCGAAGGATGGGATGCTGCGGAAGGCGTAAGGAGCCTAAGGATCTCCAGCTACTGCTGCGCTAGCACGACAGGATCCCAGGACTTTGAATTGCTTGCCAGCGGCTTAGCGTCTTCTGCAGCCCCGCGTTTGCGTCCTGCACGAGAGAGAGGGAGCTGGAGAGAGAACGGACCAGAAGAAGAGAGAGAGAGAGCGAGGGAACCCGCCACCAATTTGCGCCAATTTGCGTTTCTGCGGCCTTGTCGAAGAAGTATCCCGACCGACCGAGAAGAGGCACACCTACGTCTACGTCTTCGCTACTGGAAGTCCCGGAAATCCACTGGTAACTACATTCTTCGGGAGTCGAGGACCCCCGACTTGCGCCAGACAGAACGCACTCGACGGAAACCCTTTTCGCTATTTCGAAACGTAAGGACTTCGGAAGGTCTACAAAGAAATCCTTCAAAGTTGGGTTAACCCATCGATTCGTGACATTTGTCTTCAGCTTATTTATTTTTAGCCCTGTTAGCGGGAAAAAATAATCAAAAGAGTTCAATGCTTCAAACATTACAGTGGAAGCTACAAGGAAGGTCCTGACACCAATGACATTTCAATTTTCTTTAAATTTGTTTATAGATGTTTAAAAAATTTGTTAGAGAAAATGAAATTTTACGGGTACCAAAGCCTTCTCTATGGCTCCATATTTACGTAGTAAAGTTTTAAACGATTCTGTACATCCAGCTCGGAGAAATGTTTCATGAACGATTGACCCCTCGGATGCCATTTTCATGACCTCTTAAATGCTACAAAGGCATGTCTGTTTAAACAATTGGGGTAACAACAACGTGAATAGGAATGTAGAAACGTTGCTTCGTCGCAAATTCTTCTATCACGATACATGGTTTCACGAATAGAAATAGTACTATTTGTTATGGTCGACGGTTCCGTAGTAGCACAAAATAATTTCTAAATATTTCTTTGTAATCTCTGATAAATATCCCAAGTGACAGATTTTTTAAAACATCTCNAAATATTTTCAAAACGTTTATAATGCATGCGGCAGATAATATTAAGAAAATTGTGATATTAAAATGAAACGAAACGTTTCGTCTATTTATGAGGAAAATATTACGAAGACACGTGAAGCTAATACACAAACACGATATAAATAATATTCTAAAGTAAATGTTTTGTCAATGTTTCAAATGTCTGCTAAATATTTACAAAATGTACGATGTTCATTAAATATATAGATAATATAATACAAATATTTTGTGCTACTGGGGTACTTTCAAAACTGGACGCGGCATTCCTGGTAGACTAATTTAGTTAAAACCCGAAGATATTCACTAAAATAGGAAATTGCCACCCAGATTCTTAACCATACCTTCAAAGATTTCCTTCCTAAGCACGTTCCTTGCCATTTTTTTCCATTAGATCTATTCAGTAATTTCTGAATCATACTTCGACTGTCAAGTTCATGAATCACCTCGTCGCTTATTTGTAAACGCGGGAAGCTAGGAATTACCTTAATATCATTTTGATGAAACTGTACATGGAAAAAAATAGTCATGTCGTCTACCGTTAATGAACGCTCTCTGCTCAAGTTTGTCTGAACTTTCCAGGTCTTCGTTACAATATCCGTTGTAACTGGAATGAATGTCGACGTTCCCACAGAAACGTTTCTCTGTGGCAGAAGATGTTGCTCCAGGTTCTCCGAAAGCCGAACCCAGAGGCACGTAGGGAACCCCGCGGTTGGTCCTGAGGAGGTACGGCAAGCTTTGAAAGTGATCCATCAATTCTTTAAATAAAAGGAATAACTAACGAAGGAGACGTCGCGGAGACTGAGATCCCCCGATTCGAGGGTGAGAGGGATTATTCTAAAAAGAGTTTAGGCCGACAGGGTAAGATGCTTCGCAAAAACGAGGGGGAGACGCGAGATTGACGGAGTCGGTGGCTCCTCAGGGCGCTATCCGTCATGGCGGCGCAGGATTCGTAAAAGCGATTCTAATGGGAATTGCTGACTCGATTACTGGTCAATGGCGGAGCCAAGAATGTTGGTAGAATCTATGTGGAAGACATTCTGTGAGATTTTAAGTAAAAAATCCTAATTCGAAGATCTCAAGGTATGTAGGAAAGGGATCATCGCTCCGGATGAAGTGGCATCGATTGTTTTTTCTGCATGAAGTGATGGTTATTGATACTATTTTAAAACACAAAGGAGGTAACCCCAAATCTCGTATAATGCTAAATAAATATTAATTTTAATAACGATAAATTGATTAACCACTGCGTTTTAAAACTGTAAGTAAATTTTTTTATTTCCCGTGGAAATAGGTTTTGAATTCTAAGGTCCAAAAGATCCCACATACTCTGTAAAGGCTGATAAAGAGACGTCACGAGATGTATCTAACCCCATTCTGATGAGAATCAACCGACCAGTTAATGATCACCCAAGAAACTTGAAATATCCAAGGAGGTTCTCAGAAAAATAAAGATACTTTTCAGTCCCAGGGACCAAAACCCAAAATCAGGAGTTTGACCTTACACAGAAACTCTAAATTTAGGTTTTGAGATAATCTCAAGAAAGTGGCAGATATTTTCATTTTTTTCTACTTGTAAGCCTAAAATAGGACTTAATTCGTATCACGTAGAACGTTTAAGATCACGAATAGGACTTAAGAGTGAAACAGGACCTAAAAAGGATTTACTTAGATTACGCAAATTCAAAGTAGAGTTAAAACCGATTCAGAAAGTAACGCCATATCTCCATAATGTGGTATTAAAGGAGAAATCCAAAAGAAACGATACATCGCGCCGCAGGATCTAACAACCACCAGTATGATAAGAATCACTCAATGAATTAGTGATCGCCCAAAAAACCTCGGGTATTCAATCGTCCTCCAAGTAGAGTACGATCGATTAACAAAAGCTCTTCACTTTCCTAGATTTCCCGAAGTGTACCGATACCTCTCACAACTGGCCAAAAGTAACGTTACGTTCTGAATAGGAGAGATGCACAGACGACGATCCGTCACGCCGCCACAGTATTCATCAATACCGATTCTAATGGGAATTTACCAGTCGATTATCGGTCAGGTAGCAATACCTTTTCACTTTCCTATATTTCCCGAAAAATAGCGATATCTCTCAAAACTGGCCAAAAGTAGCGCCACGTCCCGAATAAGAGAGATGCGCAGACGACGATCCATTACGCCGCCACAGTATTCATCAAGACCGATTCTAATGGGAATCTGCCAGTCGATTATCGGTCAGCTAGCAATACCTTTTCACTTTCCTACATTTCCCGAAAAATAGCGATATCTCTCAAAACTGGCCAAAAGTAGCGTTACGTCCCAAATAAAAGAAATGCATAGACGACGATCCGTCACGCGTCTCTCAAAACTGGTCAAAAGTAGCGTTACGTCTCGAATAAGAGAGATGCACAGACAACGATCCATTACGCCGCCACAGTATTCATCAATACCGATTCTAATGCCAGTCGATTATCGGTCAGCTAGCAATACCTTTTCACTTTCCTATATTTCACGAAAAATAGCGATATCTCTCAAAACTGGCCAAAAGTAGCGTCTCGTCCCGAATAAGAGAGATGCACAGACGACGATCCATTACGCCGCCACAGGATCCATCAAGACCTACTCTAATGAGAATCTGCCGGTCGATTATCGGTCAACTAGGAGAAATCTCGACCGGTTGTCCATCAGGCGAGAAGCAGGCCATAAATCAGGCCCGTGGACGCGATGGGTTGACCCGGGCTCGAGGTTGTTTGGGCTGACCCTCGACCCATGGCACGGGCCCGAGTGACCCTAGCGAGTGGCCGCCCAGAACCGGAAGTCCCGGCCTGGAGAACCGGATTTTGCGGTCCCGGCCCGATGCCTAGAATGCCCGATAATATGCAGTCACTCCTTCGGGCACGCGTTCCCGCTTCGGATGATTTATCGACGGCTAGAAACTCTAATCGCATCGTGCCGCGACACGGATTTCTCTTTGCCGGTTAATTTCTTCCGCATGGCCGGACGACCCTTGGCCAACCCTACAAGCCAATGTATCTTAAACAGTGCAAACAATTGTCTACGCCTGTTACGAAGGACGTCGTCGGACCTGGAGGAACGTCGTCGAGTCAGAATAGAAATACCGTGCTAGATATCGGATGATACGATGAATATATTTTGGAATATTAGTCGATGAATGAAGACAAGACCTGGAGGAACGTCATTCTGAGTCAAAATACGTCGTCACGTCTGAGTCAAAATACCGTGGCGGATATCGGATGTTTCGATAAATATATTGAGTTGAAGAATAAGTTCAGCCGTTTTTGACGTAGCGTACCGTAATATAAAATGGCGGGAACTTATTCCTCAACTAGATATTTTTTATTATTACTCGATGAATAAAAAGAAGACCTGGAGGAACGTCATCCGAGTCTGAGTCGATATACCGTGCTTGATATCGGATGATACGATAAATATACTTTAAAATATTACTAGAGTGAAGACAAGACTTGGAGGAACGTCATTCGAATCTGAGAAAAATACCGTGCTGGATACCGGATGATACGAGAAATATATCTTGGAATATTACCCAATGAATGAAAACAACGAAGGAATGTCGGGCCTATTTCTGCATGGATTACTTATGATTAGATAACCTATATGTCTATTTCTTTTTTGTAGATTACAGGGTGCAACGTCAAGGTAGGAAATGTAAGTACCACTAGGTGCTACTTTCATCAGGAATGATCAAAGAAGTTAATTTTTATGAGACGGACAAGTTTCAGATGTGACGCGTGTTCGGTATTGCCGAATGAAAAGCGATAAGAGGATGCCGTTCGCCTTAATGGTTAATCCGAAAAGACGTGAAAGAGGTGCATCGCATGCTGACCGTTAAAATTGTTCTCCTTTTAAGTCACCGCACGACCCTTTTGTAGGTATCGTCTTTCCGCCCCTGCAGAATTTTCCGCACAATTGTTTTCGGCTTTTGGCCGCGTCTAAGCCAATCGAATTATTCACGGGCAAGCGAGAGCTGACCAGTGGTCAACTGTCGCGCAGCGGGAGGTCTCAGGACTGGACAGGCTACATTGGTCAAGAGCAATTGAGCCCAATTTGAGACCTATGCTTGCCACTGGAAAGTAAACTCATGGGGTGCGGATAGGGACCTGACCTTTGCAAAATGGCCGCGCGCCATTTTCGACGCGATCCGACGGCGAACGCGCTCGACCGGCGACGCCTGGGGAATCATTTCGGAGAGAACCGCCCTTCCGAAGTTAAAAATGTCCTCCCGAAATGGGGCTACGGTTCAATGCAAATTATTCACACTCTCCATAATCAATCTCTTGGCATTCTTTAGCCATAAACGTGAAATAAATATTTTTCAAACCTTGGAAAAAGAATTCGAAAATTAAGAATATCCTTCCGAAGTGGGGTTTCGTATAAATCCAAATTATCCACCCTTTCCATAATGTAATAAATTAATGACATTCCTTAGCCAAAAACAAGAAATAAATATTTTCCAAACCTTGGAATAAGCGTTCGAAAATTAAGGATATCCTTTCGAAGTGGGGTTTCATATAAATCCAAATTATCCAGCCTCTCCATAATGTAATAAATTAATGACATTCCTTAGCCAAAAACGAAAAATAAATAATTCCAAACCTTGAACTAAGCGCTCCGAAATTAAAAATATCTTCCTGAAATGGGATTACGTGTCAATCCAAATTATCCACACTCTCCATAATCAATCTCTTGGCATTCTTTAGCCATAAACGTGAAATAAATATTGCCAAACCATGAAATAAGCATTTTGCAAAGAGGATAAATGAAAAGTTAATGATGATTAATTCGTTTTTGGCATATTTTGGTCAAAAACAGGAAATAAAAATGTCCTAACCTTCAAGTAAGTACATTACTATCCGAAAACTCCACATAAATGGAAAAACTGACAATTAATCATCTTTTCGACATACCTCACCCAGGAACGTGAAATAAAAAAAGTTATAATCCTCAAACTACCATTTTACTGGCCAGGGTTTCTAAAGGAATAAAAAGCTAATAAAGAATCATCTTTTCAACATTCTTCGACGAGAAATGTGAAAGAAATAATTCCTAACCTTAACACTAAACCTAACGACGATTTATACTCCCATTGCAAATACCATTAGTTCCCATTTAGCGTTAAATGAAACATTTCACTAATCGAGACCTCCAAATAAATGAAAAACTGTCCGTAAATTCCACGATTTTATAATTTTATAGTCACCGAAGTCAATTTTTAATGATTATTAAAGAAATTCGAAGGACTGGCTTTTGTCAGGAAAATATAACGAAAGAAAAATCCAAGAAAATACACCAATAATCTCTACATGTCGAGCTGTGCTTGAAAGACCATTATATTAGCGTGAATAATTCGGTACTTAGATCTTTATTCCCATTGATCAATTTTGAAGTAATGAAAAGCAGGCTTGCAGTGATAGAGGTATTATCAAACAATGTTACCGAAGAATGTTCGATAAAATTGTGTCTCATTTGTTGCGATTAATATATGACGCTCGGAATGCTTCACCTTTCTTTATTCGAATGTCGTAATTCGAATGCATTGTGACGGATGGATTTAAATCTGTATCGCGGAAACGTTGATGGTATTATCGGAAACGCAATGCATAAATAACTCACTGAATTATAGTTTATTAACCTGGCAACGCTCGCAATTGCACGTGTGGCTATATATAACTCGGTAAAGTAAGAATGCACTAATATACACGATATTATTCTGACTGTTAATGTGAAAATTTGTCCCGCCTCATAAATTATTGCCTCGATTTCTCTGTCGAAATATTATTTACGAAGAACGGTCGGTAGAAAAAAAATGTTTATTTATGTAAAACCATCTTCGTGAATATCGAGTACTTCCCCTTTGAACTAAAACAAAATTAAGACTTCGAATATATTTACAATGCTACAATGTTTATCCATTTATACCGTTTAAATATACCACATCGTCAATAATTTTAAACTAGATTCTATTTTCTATTAATCTTTTCTAGGCATTTCTGCAGGCAGAAAAAATATTTGGTTGAATCAATAAATTGTTGCTGGTTCAGTCATAAAATACAGTTGATACATGGACACCTGAATATATGGTCCAGGCAACAAAATTCATTATTAAAAGTAATTTTATACATTTAACAATAAATTCGGTTTACTGACGATATTTATTAATATTTACCAAAAATGATCAAAAACCACGATAAATCCTAAGTCGCCATCAAACTTTACGTCCCCATACATTGTCGGGCAATTCGCGCTACTCCGTTCCTGCTTCGATAAATTTCCGCATTTCCGCACTCCATAAAAAAAAAAAAAGAAAGAACGGCGGAGTTGAACAATCCGAAACGAGAGCTTTTTATAAGGACAAAGAGCCGTATAAATTACTCCGGCGGTCGTCTTGAAATGAGTAAAAGTCGCGGGTGACGTTCCCAAGTTTTCCGAGTTACGTGTACACCTTTTTTTCCCTCGTTTCGAGCACTTCGGTGAAACTTCTTGCTTTCCGCGAAAGGCGAATCGCATTAAGGCACTCTCACTCGCAGCGGCGAGTCGAAGTAAAACGGTTTATCGTTCGCAATAAGAGATTTCGAGCGCTCTTTAACGACGTGCAACGCCAATGAGCGCTTTACCGCTCCATTTCGTCTTCGATCGTCATGTAAGGAGGCTATTGCCGTCTGCCTCCAGTCAGATATTACTTTCGTATTATTACGATCTTTATAATCCAGAGACAGGGAAAGTCGCATTTAGTTACCTGCCGGCATCACGGGCTATTTGGCAAAAGTACCGAATTAAGTGATGCCTCGAAATTGGGGGAAATGTATTCCAGCCGTTGGATGGAAACATCCGCCTTAAAGAATAAACCACATCATGGTCCACATTTAGAAGACTATGATCCTCGCAGGAAGTCTTTGCACTATTCAAAATGCCTGCCACACTTTTAGCATTCAAGTTATATTTAAGTCACACATTGAATGTGATGATTCCAATTGTATGCAGTACTCGCAAATTTATGATCGAGTTGCGCGAACTTTAGGACATTTTATCGAGGATTGTTTAAACCAGCTTATAATATTATAAAATATGCATATTAAATACATGTATGGGGGTATTATATATTTAGTGTACTATATCTGATTAAATTTACATTTCATGGTTCATTCATTTGTTACCATTCTTTCTAATAGTGTCAAGTTAACTTGAAAAGAAAGATCAGGGTCTTCACGTTGTACATTAAAATGGGTTCCAGAAAATATTAATTTAATGGAATTAAATTTTTGACGAAGTAAATAGAAATCATGTAATTTTGGTCGCTAATTAAGGAAATTGGGAATTAAACGAAGACATTTATCTTTGTGTTCCTTGTTAAATTGAAGATTTTGGCAGCAGAATTATTTTCGTCACCGTCAAGAGTACATCATTTAATCTAATAATTTTACATCGCGATCTTCGTCTATATTTTCCTTCGCGTATGTGCACTGTAAAGATACAAATTCATCGAACAAAATGAAACATTTTTAACTTAAAAAAAAAGCTAAATTGTTATGTCAACCAAACTCGATACTTGTCAGTGACACGTGAAATCACCCGGACAGGTTTCACAGTTCATCCGTGGAAACAGTCCCAAAAATCGAATTGACAATTGAATTCCTGCCTTCCAAACCCAGCACACTTGCCATTTCCACCGAAAAGTAACCCCTTTTTTCAAAACCAGAAACCAAGTGCACTAAACTTAAATCTGCATCATCTTACGACGGTATCATTAGAACAAAAAACAGCTGAAAAATTTCCTTCAAAATATGAAACGTACTCGAATCTAAACCGCAACATGAATTACAATTACACCAGGCGTTCGACAACATTATTAACTTTAAACATTTCAAAATAAACCCTTAAACCGCATGCAAAGCTGAAATGTTATTCGACTGTCAGTAAACTGCAATTAGTGACATGACGTACGATGCCAATGCCTTAAAAAAAAATACCAGCAATTTACATATGTCTGTGGATAATACAGCCCGGGCTTTATGTCTTGATTCCAAAATATGAAAGATGAAGAAATTGTGAAAAATTCATACCGAAAGTCAGCTCGAGGAAGGACAGCCTGGAAGTGTTCCGAGTGCGTGTTGTCGGCGCAGTGCCAATGGGAAGACTAAGCCAAAGGGTTAACATATTCCTGAATACAAAACACATGCATATGCCAGGGGGTCCCATGTGCGTAGGTACGCACACAAGCAACGCATGGGGTCCCAGGTGGGGCCCCTCCTCGGTCCGCGTATGGAAAGTGCGATGGCAATGCTAAGGCACCATAAGCCCGAATACGAGAAAGAGATGGTCGAAGGGCTATGGGAAGAGGGGCCAGGGCCTTTTTAACCCCGAGTTCTGGGGCCGTTCTGACATCTATGGTGCTCTCTAATGTGACTTTCATACTGAGCGCCACGAGTGTCTATGGGGTAATTATTGATGATCGCAGAGATCGTTAGAACGTGGATCTCATTGGCCGTGACATCGGATTCGACACTCGCGTCGATTCATCGGTTTTCGATAATGGATTGATGTCTTAAGCACTATCAATCCCGTCCCGATTAAAGTTGCATTGCTGTTGCGGTTCTGTTGGCTCAATCATCGTATCGATGTACCCAATCAACTGGTACATTGCAACCAGATAACCACAATAACGATCGTGTATGACGTTATGAATTGTCTACAATGTAAATCCCCCTCATGGACCGAGGAGATGATTTTATCGGATCGTTTCAAAAGTTCTGTCGTTTTTAATCTGGAATTTTTGAATATTTCACATTGAGAGCCAGTAATGTAGTGTCAGTGTCCTGTGCGATCCAATAAAGTTAATAGAATAAAAAAAGATGAAAACGTTTAGCTATACGAATAGTTGTGGCGCCAATAAGGCAGTAAAGATTAAGAATTAGACTAAATAGAAGTTAGAATGAAATGTAATGTTTGTATGATTGTGGGGTGAAGTGAGAAGTATTTAGATTAAATGACAGCTCGATAAGTGATACCGTTTATGCGTGGTTGAGAGTTCGTGAAGTGCGAGCGGCCGTGTGACTCAGTGAGTGAGAATTTTGACGCACAAAGAAATGTATTGATGAGTGTGAGAATGAGAGAGTGAGGAATATGAATTGAGTGAGAAAGAAATTAGAGGGAGGCTGGATGAGAATGATCGAATATGAGTTAGTTCTAACTGAGGAGAGCTCGAGCGAAGTCGGATGGAAAGTCAAGTTCCTTTTTCTGAGATCTTTAAGACGTACTCTTCAATGTATTCAACTTCTTTATATTAATTTTTTTATTGATAAACCAACCGTTCATGTTAATCCTGACACTTGAATTTTGATCCTACAGTAATGAGTGATCGGTAAGTCAGTTAGTAGGATAAGTGTAGTCAGTAAAATCAGTAATACTCAAAAATGTTGCCAGAAAACGATAAAACCGTCGAAATGACCCGATAATTCCCCTATGGTCTAGTTGCTTTGATCTCTTCCGTCGTCGGCTATTGCTGGTGCCACAACTCTAAATGTAACGTTCCATCTTGTGGTTCTGGTACCGAAATTATAATAATTTTCGTCCCGACGGGCAGATGCGGCCATCGCCAGGTCGGTACGTTAACATCCTTCACCCCCTTCGGGACTTAGTTAAGACGTCATCGGATGCAACAATGAGGTCAGCCATGCATGCCGGGTTTCGCACCTTTCCCCGTAGAGAATTTGATTTCTATCTTCGAGGACCCACTCGATGGGCCTTCGCGATTTGGCGATAGCTGACGTCAAGGGTCGAGTGCTCTTTCGAGTTCCCGTCGGCCGACGGTCGACGGTCGACGTCGACCCGAAATGCGGTGTCTGATGTGCAGTTTTTGAGGTATGGGAATTACATCTATAGTGTGCGATTTCTTAGGCGCAATGTATCTCTTATATGCGATGTTCAATTTCTGGTGCGCGACATGTGACGTGCAATTTCTGATGCGTATTTTCTGGCATGCAGGGTATGTCGTGCATCTAATTTCGTCGCCACCTTTATGATCATGTTTCCGTCCTCTTAATTTTTCGATGATGTTTCATGACACTTCTATACTATGTTCAATTACTGGTGTGCAACATAGACCGTGCATTTTATGGGGTGCAGTGCATGTCTTGGCGCCAAATTTCGTCGCCATTTTTATGATCACGTTTCCGTTCTGTTGATTTTTTATAGATGTTTAATGAAACATCTATACGATGTTCAACTTCTGTTGAGCAACATATGCCGTGCAATTTTTGACGTGCATTTTTTGGGGTGCAGGGTATGTCGTAACGCCTAATTTCATTGCTACTTCTTATCGTTTGTTCGTCCTCGTGCTTTTTCGATGATGTTTGATGAAACTTCTATACGATGTTTAATTTCTGGCGTGCAAAGTATGCCGTACAATTTTTGACATGCATTTTCGGATGTTCAGTGTATGTCGTGGCGCCTAATTTCGTCGCCACTTATTATCAGTTTTTCTTCCTCATGACTTTTTGATGATGTTTAATGAAACTTCTATACGATATTAAATTTCTGGCGTGAAAAGTATGCCGTACAATTTTTGACATGCATTTTCGGATGTTCGGTGTATGTCGTGGCGCCTAATTTCGTCGCTACTTATTATCAGTTTTTCTTTCTCATGACTTTTTGATGATGTTTAATGAAACTTCTATACGATGTTTAATTTCTGGCGTGAAAAGTATGCCGTACAATTTTTGACATGCATTATCGGATGTTCAGTGTATGTCGTGGCGCCTAATTTCGTCGCTACTTATTATCAGTTTTTCTTCCTCATGATTGTTTGATAATGTTTAATGAAACTTCTATACGATATTCAATTTCTGGTGAGCAACATATGCCATTCAATTTTTAAAGTTCATTTTCTGACGTGCAGTGCATATCGTGGCACCTAATTTCATCGGTACTTCTTATCATCACATTTCCGACCTCTTGATTTTTCGATGGCATTTGATAAAACTTCTATGTACCCAGCGATGTACAAATTTAAATGTCGACAGAACCAAGAGCAGGCTATCAGCGATCATTATCCAGACTGGAAAGGGACATGGGGAACGAAATGGAGGACCTTGGTCGAGGACATGATAACTAAGTGGAGGTTATCATTTGTCAGCTTCGTCAAGTACAGGTTTTTCCAAACTGGAGGAGTACGTTTTCAAGTTTTTGTGTAGATACAGTTTTTAATTTGAATCCCAACAGATTGGATCTGCAAATTTAAACATCATTCAACAGAAAAGGTGATCCCAAAGCGCGTTATCGATAGTCGTTATCTAAGTTGAAGAGGATTACCGTGCAGTGAATATATTAAGGACTTAGGACTCTTCAATCCCATTCCGAGTCGGAAAATGTCGTTTGTGGGGCTTTCACCCCGGTTTGGTATACCGGTTTGGGTGCCATCTCCATGGGGGAATTAGCCGATGATAGTTGCACTATATATAAAGAAATCATCAACGAATATTTTACGTCGATTGCCATTTTAATTGTACCCGTCTTGATAAATTCGATCGCTGCTTTTCCACACTTCAAGGCATGCCAAAAATGATAAAATTTACGCAAATTGTGTTCCGTCAATTTTAGACGCGACGATTATATGGCGCTCTTTTTTAATGTTGGAAAATACCAGCACGGACATTTATTAATATTTAAAAGNTAATTGTACCCGTCTTGATAAATTCGATCGCTGCTTTTCCACACTTCAAGGCATGCCAAAAATGATAAAATTTACGCAAATTGTGTTCCGTCAATTTTAGACGCGACGATTATATGGCGCTCTTTTTTAATGTTGGAAAATACCAGCACGGACATTTATTAATATTTAAAAGTATATTCTGGAAAGGGTCCAGGTCCATGAAAAATGTTTCTTTAAACATAGAAAAGATGTAATTATTTTGCTGATACCCTGGCAAGTAAAGAACCGTGTTGTGCAATTTCTTTAGTCATAATGGCCAACGTCGACCGAATGCGAGCCGATCGGCCCGCGGCGTTTCTTTTCGAAGATCCTTTACCTGCTCCCTTGTCCACCGGTTAACGCGCTTTCTATTAGCGAAAAATCGAACACCTCGACAATCGAACTGATTACTCTAATAATGGGGAGAATGGCCCGGGGCTGGTGGCTGGGTGTTAGGTTTTCGCCGGCCGACAAAGCAACTCGCGAAGTATACAAATAAAATGAAAAAGGAAAGGGGGCCCCAAGATACCTAGTTACCCCGGCGGAATATTCAAATTGGTAACCCCCTCGCCCGTGAAAAGGGAGACTCGCCGAACCCCTTCGATCGAATTCAATGGGCATCGATATTCAAATTTATTTGACGGAGGTCTCTCCCTCTCCTTCCCGCTAGCCTCGCCCTCTCCTGTCCTGTCTCTCTCTCCCTCTCATTCGCTCTTTTCGACTCTCACGCCCAGAGGTAACTGACAAAAAAATCCGTTACCAACCCCCTGAGTGGTCTCGGGGGTCTGGGATAAAAAAAATTTGCATCTTTTCCGAATCTGGAACGGAAGTGCGTTGCAGCTGCGGTCCAAGTCTCCATTTCCATACATCCCTCGCTTTCCTTTGCCTCGCATAAATATCGGTTACCCTGATGGAAAAAGTATCCTTTTCTTCGCTTTAGTGGCTGGAATCGAAACGTTCGTCCGTGATGCACGTGTAAACCTTTCAAGCAGATCCGTAACATTATTCTATTATTTTTCGCAGAAAAACGTAACGAAGTTGACCACCAACTTTCTCATTAATTCTCATTAATTTCATAGCTCGTGGCATACAATGCAATGCAATGCAGTCTTTCCATTTTCCTAGACTTTCTTCCTTCTTCGTTTTTACTAAATTATTTGAAAGTTTATACAAATTGTTCATCGATTAATTCCGTATATTTAAATGGAATGTCATAGTCTCCTTTAATGCAGATTGCAAAATGATCACGTGATGATACTTTTTCTCAGAAGTTGGTTCACGACGCGATATTTTCCTTAAATTAACAGTTCGTTAGAAATACACGGTTCGTCCTCACCAATAAGAGTCCGGAAGGTGCAAACTGTACCACGCCTCGGCACTTGCGAAGTGCAGTTTCCATGAACATTTAGCAGACAGAACAGCTATCATTCCCTCTTAGATGTGCTTTGCAGCCGAGCAAAACCCGCTTAAGCTGCACCCGCTGGAGCTAATTACTGAAATTAAAATTCATTCCACAGATAAACAGGCGTCTTTAAAACATTTCACCTTAAACAATCGTGAACCCCATTGCTTGATCCTGCCCTATGAACCCATGAATCTGAAAAATCACCGTACAACTACATTACAGGCATAATAAACGATTATTTATCTCGTCTTATGATACTTTTGCATTCGCTTATCTCCAGACGTGACATAAAACATTCGCGCATAATTTTAAATGATTAAAAAAGAAAATACGTTAAAATTATCGATAAAGTCTCAATTTCTCAGACAATTTCGCAGTCTCTCATCGCCAGACGTGGCTCGAAATTATCATCTATAATTACAAAAATGTAGAATAAATCTGAAAATAATTGAAATAAACATCGGTGAAAAATTTTCAGAAGAAATTCTCTCTTTATCGCGGCCGAAGGCATCATCCTACGTGTCTGGATTCCTCATGTGCTTAAGCATATTACATACCATAAACGGGCTTAATATCTCTAAAAAGAGTCCTTTGAAAATAAGCGGCGCATGTCCCGTTCCGCCCGTTGAGCGTCGCGGCGTCCGCCCCGATTCCCCGTCTCCCCATTCACGCAGGGGCGTTTTGCGACACTCTTTAATGGCTTTCTCTCGCAAAGTGTAACCTGCTAAATATTCCGCGGAGTAGCGTGGAGAGAGCGAGTAACAAGAAAAAGAAAATAATGACTCTTACGGGGCCGGGGCGCCGGGCGTCGGCATCGGCGTCGGCGTCGTCGGGCGACCACGGCCGTGACCCGGTTTTTTCTCGAAGCAACAGGTACCTTCTAATTAAGAACACTTAAGAAAACCTCCCTCTTAAAGCCGACGCTTCTCCCTCCCGGCTTCCTGATAACGCCATTATATTTTAATAAACCCCGCCGCACCCCGACGCGACCGCCGACGCGGAAAGAATTCCGCCCCGACGCCGTTTCACCGCCGTTCCTTCGATTGTTTCCTTTAGTCTTATTTAATCTTCCTCTGTTCCACTTTTATCCGGCCCGCTCCTTTCTATCGCCTTTTATCTCCGTTTCTTTCCTTCGGCATCTCCTGCTTATGGGTCCTACCCTTCTTCGTCCTGTCTTCCGCCATTGATCGCCTCGGTTAATCCCCGTTGTCCCATCTTTCTATACATTTTTCAGAAATTTCAGACCTTTTGCCAGATGAAATATATTACCTGGATCGAAGCTGTACTTATCTATTGACTTCCCACCCAGTTAGGTTAGGTTTTAAGAGACGGTACAGCTGATCGTCGTTTACTTTCGCAAGCTTCCGGAAATGTGGCCGATGAAGATGGATGCCAAGATGGCGAACCTTGAACCGAAATCAAAATGAAATTTTAGTTTCGAGGTTAAGTACTGGAACAGACGCGGGGAATTTAAATTTATTTGAGGAAGGTAATGTTTGTGTTTTATCTCCTTGTTGGAATAAGGAGGGCACAAAGGAACTCCAAATTGGGGTAAAAGACCCGCGGAGGTATTCGGATGTTTACATTTCCTCGAAATTTTCGAGTTTCTCGATTCTCGGGCACACTTTCCGGAAACGGATAAGGTTATTTCCCCAAGTTAAGGACTTTTAATGGAGAATCCGACGTCCTATTAAAGGGAGGAATAAACATAAGAACCAAAATTTCGATCTTCGAACATTCGGTTCACTTTCATAAGTACATACACATGCGTCCTCAAACTATCAGAATTCAGGTGACATATATATATTACTTGCAATTCAAAATTATTTTAATCCAGCCCCCATTTCCCCTATACCATCTTTTACGTCGTGATCCGTCATTAAAATGAAATTAAAAGTCATTACAAAAATAAGTGCATGCATTTAAAAATGAGAATTTCCCCATATTACAGATGGGAAGTCCCATGAACGTTTTCGTTCCCTCGAAATTATCCCTCCACTAATATGTTTAATACCATCGAGGGACTGCTTGCAAAATTATATTAAGGTGATCGGAAAGTGGCGTCGAAGAGGTTTTGTTTATGAAACTTTTCTCCAAATCAGGTTTACCGACTCGTTTCAAACTTGACAACTCGAATGCGGAAGCTCCAAGGAAGGTCCAGATCCCCATAAAATTTCAATTTCTTCAAAATTCGTTTATCGAAATTTTCAACATTTTTGACAAAAAATGAAATTTCACGAGGGTCAGAACCTTCCTCGTAGCCTCTATATTCGCGTTGTGAAGTTTTAAACGATTTGGTACCCTTAATTTGAAGAAAAGTTTCATGAACAATTGACCTTTTGGATGCCACTTTCACATCCCCTTAACATACGCATTAAGACCGTGAAATAATTCCAGGCGCGAATTAGCGCAAGAATTGGATCGTCGGTGTCGAAATTTTCGCCCGAAGATACAGGACTCCTCGTACATCGGATGTACATCGGATGTACATCGGATGTACATGGAGAGGACTCGGGGCTGGAACATCCGAAGGTTTTCCGCGTCCGGAGAGCGCGGAGGAGATCCACTCGAGCCCGGGCGCATCCTCCGGGAGCAGGTTGGCAGCTAGTAGCTGTGTTCCGAAGTTAAAGACCTTTAGGGGCATACATGAGAGGGTAGTCGTCGGAGGGGGTGGGTGGCGTCCCGGCGGCCATTTTGAACGCATATATCGATTGTTTGGCGGCTAGGTAGCTCGGCCATTCGCGGCGCTCCTCTCTCTCTCGCTCGCTCCCGGAGCTCCCGAGGGTGGAGAGGGAGCGAGAGAGAAGGGAAGCGGGCGATCGCGCTTTTTCGGGATAGCCCATTTTTGGGCAGAGCGCCCACCCTCGGTCGGGCACGCGACCAGCCCCGGGGCGAGCCGGGACCCCGCACCTGACCCGGGGTCAGGAAGGGCCACCCTCCCCGTGCCCGACCGGGGCTGGGTCGCGCCCCAAGCCAGACTACCCCCGAAACCGGCTCGGAACCGCCCCGGCCAGGTCGCCGACCAATCCGGTCCCACCCTGACCGCTCGAGCGGGCGCGCAGGTCCGGACCCACCGCCGGACATCGAGTGGACCCCAGCGGAACCCGAGCGGAACCCGAACTTCCGCCCCTACCTCCGGCGATCCCGACGACTCCGAAATGCAGGCCAGTGGAATTTCTTTTTCCAGTTTTCGCTCCACTTTGAGGTATCCTGGGAAGAATGGAGACGGCAATTATGGGAGTATGTTTTATATAAATGCGTGCATCCGGAAGCACGACTGACTGTTACTCGTAATTGGCTTGGCCCGCCCCAATGCCAAGAGACGATACTTACGTTTATTCGGGCAGAGATGAAAGTTCGAAGAGGCTACGTTCGTAATGTTAAGAAGAATTTTTCTAAGTTCTTTCAACAATGGAAATAAATGTTTTATTTGAAATGTTACTTTTTTGAAGCAGGTCCTGCCCATTCCTGGACATCGAGTGGACCCCGAACGGCCGGCAAATCCGGAACTTCTTCCGCTGATTCCGACTTCCTCCCCTACTTCCGGCGTCCCAAACGGCTCCGAAATGCTCGGACGGTGGAATTTATTTTTCCATTTTTTGGGTCACTTCCGGGGAATCCTAGGAAGAATGGAGGCAGGAATTATGGAAGTGTATTTTATATAAATGGGCGAATCCGGAAGCACGATTATATGTCGATTGACCGTTCCTCGTAATTGACTTGGCCATTGCTAAGAGATGAGCATAAAAACTTCAATGGGAAAGGCGTGTACAATACATTATCTATGAAACGGTCCATTAAATATGCCCACGTACAATCCTTTAAACTGTCAAATTTAAGGCCACGAGTAAACGATTCATAATTTGTATTTTTGTACTCTTTAATGTATGTATGTTCCGCTTGGCACTATTGAAATACATTTGTTTTTATATTTCGCTTGAAGTTCAGAAATAAAAAAATGTGTATATTTAGTAATTGGTTTATAATTCGCGTCGTGGTCAATAATAAATTCTTCGGCAAATCTGCAGTACTTTGCACGATTACACATTATCCGAAGGACCCTAAACCCGAATCCTTACAATAATTCGTGGAATTATAAATAACACAGAGATCAATTATCCCAACTCCTCCCAATAAACAAAGCACTCGATACAAAATAAACGTCACCCTCAAAACCTCCCCAACATGACAGTACTTACATTTTACCCGGCATTACGCATCACCCAATAACCATAGACAATATTTTCAATCGATGAACCGAAAACGCTACGAGCGCGAATTCCACCCCCGCACTACCCTTTCGTACCGTACGACCCTTGCAATACAATAAAACTTTACATCCATGCACAAGTACGGTTTAAAAGAATCTGTCAAAGTGCATCGTGGGGAGGGGCGCCTTCCGCGGGTAAAAAGTCCTAAAATCGCTCGTTCGCAAGCGGATCTCCAGGTTTTCCCAAAAAATCGAGTTTCCGCCCCCTTATCTCCATATTTCACGGATATTCCCGATCGAGGGGGGTGAAAACCGCCGATAGAGGGACTGGGGGGAATCCGGCAATACTCGGGATTGTCGTACGACCGTACAGTAAAATTTTACATCCATACACGAGTATCGTTTACCCCCCTCTCGGGGGGTGGCTTTCTTCCGGGACCCCCCGCCGTGGGGGCGCTCCAAGACGGACGACCCCCGCGTTCATTTACAACGCTCCGCGAAACAAAAGGGCCGCTCGTAAAGTAGATTGTATCGCGGCAGTTTACCAGAAACCAAACGTAACTTTTATCGTCTCGCCGATTCCGCGAGTTCCCGGGTCCCGGGGGCGCGAGAGTTCAGCGGGGAGGGGAAAAAAGGAGGGAGAGAAAGGGGGGGACCCGGGAGGAAGGAAGAGGTGAGAGCAGCGATTTTAAGACTTTCCCTTAGAGGAAAGACCTTCGTGCTAAAATGACGTCGCGCGCTCATCTTAAAGGGGAAGTTTCGCGGCTCCGCAAAGTTCTGAGCGCCTTTTTTTCTCCCCTTCCCCTCCCCCGNTCCGCCGCTCTAAACTGGGTCTTAAGGCCTTTACGCCTACATGAAGTAACCATCGGCTTAATGGAACTGGTCGATCATATTCTGGAAAAATTAATATGGTGTAATGTGTTTGCTATTTTTATTTTCTTGTTCTTGGGGCCATCCGCCGCTCTAAACTGGGTCTTAAGGCCTTTACGCCTACATGAAGTAACCATCGGCATAATGGAACTGGTCGATCATATTCTGGAAAAATTAATATGGAGTAATGTGTTTGCTATTTTTATTTTCTTGTTCTTATGCCCAGTGTTGGGCTACTGTTAGCGTGAAGGATGTGTAATGAGCCTTATATTTTGTTGTTACGCTGTTGAAAATAATTTGATATTTCGAAGAAATAGTTCTAACTCGCGCTCGAAAGATGGTCTTAAGGTCTTTACGCGTATCTTGTATTAAGTAACCATCGGCGTAACAGAACTGGTAGATCATGTTCTAGAAAAATTAATATGGCGTTCTATATCGGTAATTCGATCAAAGGATTCTTACGTTCACCGTTTATCTACTGTCAGCGTGAGGTATGTGTAACAGGCCTTCCTTTTCGCTGCTAGGTTGATGAAAATAATTTGATATTTCGAAGAAATAATTCCACCCAGTGCTTGAAACTCGGTCTTAGAGCCTTCGCGTGTACTTTGCATAAAGTGACCATCGGCATAACAAAAATTGTACACTCAAGTTCCTGAAAATTGAACATGGCGTGTATGTGTGACGGGTCTTACTTTCCATTCATACTCTGCTAAAAATAGTTTGATATTTTGAACATTTTCGAATATAAATATATGTACTGAACCCAAAGACAGCGACCCTCGAAATGAAAATCGGACAAACGTTCGATTCACTTCGAAGAACGTTTTAACGTGAGAGTTCGTACAAAAGTATTCGCGATGTTGAGTAACACGATAAGAAGAGAAAAGGGCCGTCTTATACTTAGCAATTCAATCGACTTGTTCTTCCCGTTAAGTCCCCGAGTGCCATTGCGCCGAAATATACTCGATCTAGACCCTGATCGTCCTTCTCGAGAAATTTGAATCTCCCGGCAGAGGAACTGTAAAAATCAACGCGCATATACAAGTATAAGCAACATTTTCATCCAATGAGTTACAAAATCCAGCATCCAGTGGACAAGAAGGAACAACTTGGGCAGCATGGTTGCCGGAGTCGCGAAGAAGACGATTACCGCCTCGAGTCCGTTTGATCCTTCCTGGCGGAAATAGCGAGGATAATTTAATCCCGTTTATCCTAGTTCGGGCGTGATCCGTCGGTGGTCTCCCCAACGAAATCCTCGCCGCAAACGCGGGGGGCTCGATTTACCGGTCGGCGAGCGTATTCGCGGATAATCGATGGTTTCCCTAACGGGGGATTACTTTTATGATTTTCCTTTTTCCGCCGATCCGCGCGGGCCGGCCCCTTTGATCGCGTTTTCCAGAATCCATTCCTCCCCGGGTTCCTACTTCTACGCGCGCATAAATGCTTACATACGCGTAAGTATGTGCGCTCTGAGGTATGTGCCCCAGGTATGTACGCAACCGGGTATACCTTGGAATACGAGGAGCTCTAATCCCCTTTTAGAGACTCGGCTCATGCCACACATTGAGATATGCCTTTGACGGGCGCTCCTGCCTCGCTATTGGCTCGTCGTAATCTCATGTAAGTTGGGTTGCCTAGCCACAGGATCCGCACACAGCTCCCCCGCATACGTGCACCTCGCCGCTGCACCCTGGCTGCTGTCCTTCCGCCCTTACCCGCCCTTTCCCGAGGACGGCCCGATCGATACTGCAGGTGCCTACCCGCCGCGCATGCCCAACCCCAGCGCCGACGCCCGCTACCGGGTTCGCCCGAGCGCCGTCCGATGGCGCTGCCGTCTCTTTCCACGGAGACCCGAGCGAGCGAGAGGGAGCGATCCGTTCGAAATTCACGCGCCATTCGCGAAGTGGCGAACCTTCGTGAGTTTTTCATATTAATGAGCAAATTCAAGGGTGTAGTCACCAGTATAGCGTCGAATATTAGCGATATATCGATACAAGTATTATCCATTGCTACGATATTATTAATCACTAGTCAATGTTGAGCTAATGTAATTTTTCGCATCCCAGTAAATATTACATTCACTGTATTGACACAATACACGACAAATGTGATTCAGTACGCGGTATTTTGTTGTAATACTCCTGCAATATTACATATATGTTGCTTTTGTAAATTACGGAGGAACATTCTGACAATAAATCAAAATGTTTACATTTTAATATTAGAGACGTGCTCGCAATATACAGCTATATGAACGATAGTTTATCGATATTGTACCAATTAATATTACTATAGGGGCATATTCGAACTTGTGTTATGTTTAAAATAATGCAGCAAGCTGATGACATGAAATTGCAATGTAGTCGTGAATATACCTCTATAGCAACGAATATTGGGAATAGTTTGGTATAATCTTACTAATATTTCCCTTGGTAGAAGCCAATTATTAGTCAATATTGAGACCGGATTACATCCTAATAAATATTCAACTCAATATATAGAGATTAAACATTATCGGTGTTCTTTTAAAACCTTTAACTAAACTAACTTTTCAACTTTCGATTGATCTAATTAATTAAAGTAATTATTTGCTATATCCTTTCGTAAATCATTACTATCGAGTTGAGCCGTAAAATTCATGGCCCCAAGTACTCTACCAGGTGAAATAAGGTGTGTACACCGGTGTATAGAGGGTTACATTCTATTAAGGGTTCATCCATGCCAAGTCGGTAGATTAGAAACCTGAATTACCGACTTTCCAAAAATATAGTTACATTCTCAATACGATCGATTCTATGAACAATTAGGACACTTTATTACTCTAAGATCTATTTAACGTTTAATATATTTCAGGAAATGCAATTTTTACTAAGATTACTTAATTTTAGAGGATTTCAGTCATAGAAACCGTCAATAAAATAGTTAAGAGCGGAAATCAGGAAAATAGAAATAGTATAGAATTTACTTACACAACCCTAATTAGTTTATTTTTTCTGGGCTTTTGTGAGTGCAATTGTTCAGAATGACCCATTCGCAGAAGGAGGCAATCAAACTGTCAAGAATTTTTGTATGAAACTTATCTATGCGAATCCTCCTGTAATTATACGCAACGAGAACAATTTACTCTGAGTAATTCAGTTAATATTTGATAACTAGAGTCATATCTGGCTGGTCTGTTTCGTGTTTGCACAAAGGCGATATCTGAACGTGCATGAAACGGTACAACATGCATCTGTAATGACTATCGGCAATAATACTGGATTAAATTCTGATACTGACATTTTGATTACACCGTTTACCACTAAACTAGGAAAAGAATGAACACTTTAAAAGCAGGCTGTCTTATTTGCAAATATACCAAAGCTGCGTACATTTATTTTGCAGATTTCAAGTATTTACCTCTTCAGGGAAAAATGAATGACAATCGAATAACGATGCATTTTGCAAATGCGATGCTCGAAGTTCAAGTGTTAATATTGAGGAAGAAGGACTAAAAATTAGATCAAGAGTACCACTTCATTGTAACTTCACGGGTGCGACCTTTTTTGCTGATGGTACATCTTTCTAATGAGGAAATGGGAATACGTTATACTTTCACCGTATCCTTAGATAGCTGTTTCATTAACACCTGCATTATGCATTATGCATTAATAGATTCAAGTGGAGTAATGGAACACCGGGAAAGTAGACGAGACCACCGTGACGATTGCTCGTTGTTTCATACGCAGGACTAGTTGTAGTATTCTTCGTTCCCACATTTACCGAAAACGAACTGTGTTTACATCGTCAACTCATGACTCGGTAGTAAATGGAGCTTGTAAAATCGGATCTAGGTGAGAACGTAAAAGCTCCTCGAGTATGTCACTCGGTGTACTTTAGGAAACTTAAAAAACTCTTAATGCGCGCTGAAAGGATTTAATTTCATTGGTTAGCATTAAGACTTGTTTGCAAAGCTAAATATGATTTCAAGTTCAAGGTATGATCATTCGGAAAAACGCTAAGAAACACTGCAATCTCGATCTCGCTATTTGTAAACAGATCTTACATAATAAATTGCAACAGAAGAGAGGCTCGAGTATACGCTGCATTTGTTTATGAAAATAGTGCAGACTTTGGGCAGTGAAGATTGAAATACGGTTTCAATTATCAGTTTTTGTTTCCTCTTTATGTAGAGTAACGTCTCTTGCGCCCCAAAAATGATGTATTGGAACAACTCAATTTTTTTCAGTCAAATTACGAACTCTTCTTTTTATGTCATTGAATATTACGATATTTAACCGAAATTTTATGTCATGGAATATTACGATATTTAACCGAAATCAGTTTTAAACATGTTTCAATATGGTGTTCGGTCCGATGGGGGATTCACTTAGGAAATCATGGATTTTAACTCTTAACATTATGTGGTCACTATTTTAAGGCCGAACGTCACTTGTTACCGGATCGCATTGCTCTTTATCATATGAAATCATATGAAATCGACTCTCAAAGAGGGAAAGCGTTTTCACTGATTTCCAAGTGAATAGTCCCTCGGATCGATCAGTATACTATTTAATTAAAAATAGTTTAAACCTATTAACAGGGTAATTTACATGAGAATTGCAAATTGCTGGTTTTTAGGGACATAAAACACATTTTGTTGCAATTCATAAATCTGTAGGAATACTAAATGCCCATAAGAAACTAGAGAACCCTGTACGAGAGCCTGGATGCTGCAACCGGATGTACACTCGTGCATCACTCAAAACTCCCCTATTGCGTTAGGGGTTGAAGGAGCACTTGAAGAGTTAATGGTTTTCCTACATTCCCAATTCTTAACTTATAAATTTAACAGTATTATTCTCATTCAATACTATAAAAATGCTGTAAAAATGGAAAAGAATATAAAACAATTTAAATCTCTCGTCCAAACGGACGTTTCATCGAACAGTTTGGCATCATCAACGTGTAAAAATAAGCGAATCATTTACATAATTATTAAATACGGGCCACCAATATCGCAATTAGGCTCTCCATTCAGACCGACAATAATACGTCTCGTTAGATCGCCATGGCTTGTTTAAGTATCTCGCTCTACATCGTCTTCGGAAGCAATTTTTACTCGAACCGTCTAAATGGAAACGGTGGGAAGGCGCAGAGACGTGAACCGAATTTCCGCGTATCTCGTCTTCATAAAAGGCCAGCCGAAAGACACGTGGCGGCGCCAATGTACTTTGGATGAACCTCGCTTATATTTTTCACGTCCAGTTTTATCATAATTGCCCGTCGCCTTTACGTAAGGCTGTTTGTACACGTGTTATCATGAATTACGGCCGTGTAGGTACAATTGTTTGCCTCCGCGGTGCGCCGCCATCTTGCGTGACCACGGACGAAAAAGTTCGGCCTGACGAAACGACCGGAGGGATTTCGTAATTAAATAAATTCTTCCGAGTGGCGCCACGTCTGCTGGTCGTCGGCGTCGTCATTGAACAATGTCGCGTCTTCGGGGCGGAAACTACCGCCTATTGGTCCGCCGCGACGATTTGTCAAGTGACACCAGTCGATTTGTGTGCTCGGCCGATTCGCGCGCCTTTCCAATTAGGACACACGTGTCCCCGAGGATTCTCAAAGAATCTTCGTTTCGGGGAAGACGATTGGTCATATTTGTACTTTGTGCTCTGCCCATATGTGGGGCATAACTCACTTCACAATGAAGTACAAGAAACTAGGGGACATCGCTCCCTCGGAAGTAGTCCTATGGCATGAATACGCTTCCGAAAAAATGGCCATTGTTGCAAGAAAATTGTAGCGTTAACCGATCTACCGATTGTCAGAGAAATTTTTGTTATGTCAGGGGAAGATCAGGTACAATTGTAACAATCTTTAGTGGAGAATATGTCTTAACTCTGCCCAAAAATATTTGAGTACAAAAATTATATCGTGCTTTACCACAAGATTCACTTAACTACTGTTATCTTTGTTAAAAGTTATAGAAAAAAAATAATATAAGCCACAGTGACGTTTTTTGTAATTGTACCCGGAATGGGTTAGGGGTTCAAAACCAAAAATGTTGAAAATAATTCGAATTCTTTGACACGAGACAACAAATTTTCATTCCAATAATATCGCAGAAATAGACCAATATGCAGAAATTCATAGAAAAGAAAACGCAAATCATAACTTGTCCATTTTCCGTCTTGGCAGTTACACATTTCGGAAATAGGAAAACTATTATTCCCCCAAACCGCCTCGAATTAACCGGCCACATTTTTGAGGATCATTCGGACAACTGCACCCACATATGGACAGTATTTCCAAATTTGTACGTAGATATTTCACTTGCTAATAACCGAGATTACAATTGTACTGCGTCACAATTTTACCGGACCTACCCGTCCTCGAAATCGATTGCATTGCCAACTTTGTTTAGCTGCACAATGGTATCGTAAATAATTATAAAATTATGTTCCTCGCGTATCCTTCCCATATACATTTCAATGTGTAGTAAAATAATTTTACGATGTATCGCAATGAACGAAAAAATAACTATTCCTCGGAATCGATGCAACACGCCTGGGGCAGGAAATGCGTTATTTTCCATGAGTTTTCCGATTCATGGACATCGGGAAAATCGGCGAGATCTCTAAATGGGCGGTTACGCAGATATTTTATTTACTAATAACCGATATTACAATTGTACCGCGTTACAATTCTACTCGATCTCCCCTTCCTCGAGATCGATTGCATTACCGACATTGTTTAGCTGCACAATGGTATCGTAAATAATTATAAAATTATGTTCCTCGCGTATCCCTCCTATACACAATTCAATGCGTAGTAAAATAATTTTGCAATACATCGCAATGTACGAAAAATAAATAACAGTTTTATAANGTATCTCTCCTATACACAATTCAATGCGTAGTAAAATAATTTTGCAATATATCGCAATGTACGAAAAACAAATAACCGTTTTATAAATAATCATAAAATTATGTTCCTCGCGTATCCCTCCAATACACAATTCAATGCGTAGTAAAATAATTTTGCAATATATCGCAATGTACGAAAACAAATAACCGTTTTATAAATAATAATAAAATTATGTTCCTCGCGTATCCCCCCTATACACAATTCAATGCGTAGTAAAATAATTTTGCAATACATCGCAATGTACGAAAAACAAATAACCGTTTTATAAATAATAATAAAATTATGTTCCTCGCGTATCCCTCCTATACACAATTCAATGCGTAGTAAAATAATTTTGCAATATATCGCAATATACGAAAAACAAATAACCGTTTTATAAATAATAATAAAATTATGTTCCTCGCGTATCCCTCCTATACACAATTCAATGCGTAGTAAAATAATTTTGCAATATATCGCAATATACGAAAAACAAATAACCGTTTTATAAATAATAATAAAATTATGTTCCTCGCGTATCCCTCCTATACACAATTCAATGCGTAGTAAAATAATTTTGCAATATATCGCAATATACGAAAAACAAATAACCGTTTTATAAATAATAATAAAATTATGTTCCTCGCGTATCCCTCCTATACACAATTCAATGCGTAGTAAAATAATTTTGCAATATATCGCAATATACGAAAAACAAATAACCGTTTTATAAATAATAATAAAATTATGTTCCTCGCGTATCCCTCCTATACACAATTCAATGCGTAGTAAAATAATTTTGCAATATATCGCAATATACGAAAAACAAATAACCGTTTTATAAATAATAATAAAATTATGTTCCTCGCGTATCCCTCCTATACACAATTCAATGCGTAGTAAAATAATTTTGCAATATATCGCAATATACGAAAAACAAATAACCGTTTTATAAATAATAATAAAATTATGTTCCTCGCGTATCCCTCCTATACACAATTCAATGCATAGTAAAATAATTTTGCAATATATCGCAATGTAGGAAAAACAAATAACCGTTCCTCGCAGTCGACGCAGCAGGCCTGAGGCAGGAAATGCGCCATTTTCCTTGGGTTTTCCGATTCACGGAGATCAGGAAAATCGGCGAGATCTCCAAATGGGAGCAAGATAATCCCATTGAGTAACTCGGGTCGATAGCTCAGGAAGATCGGACCTCCGTTGAAGATTGTCCGAGCAATTTGCGGTCTTTTCTGCGATCGCCGCCCCGTCCGATCGCTCCCGGACGTGCCAGACCATGTGACATAATCCTGTAGGAGTCCTACTTTATCCTGGGTGCGTAAAGTTCCATGTCCCGGGGGAGACGAGCCGAATTTTGTAAATAAGGGAAGTACAAAGCCGCCGCCCTCCCCGACTGGCCCAGAAACTCGTACCCCTGAACGCCTCGAGGATTTTCCGGACCTCGAGGGGCACCGACGATTTTCGGCATTTTCGAAACGAGACACCGCCACAGGACTCCCGAAGGAACTGCTCGAAAAATATTAATAATCACTACGTGCCTCGAAAGTGCCCTCGGAATGTTTGTAGGACATGTGTACGACACAGAAGAGGAAATCGGAAACGACTGCGTATGTTGGAGTTAGCTAACTCCTTTCTCAATGATGAATCACGGATTATGTAAGGGGTCACTTCTGCATCAGGACACAAAAGAAATTCGTCAGTGACCATTAAGTTACGTAATGTTCGACGTAAGGACCTAAATAATAGGGCTGCTGAGAATAACAGATCACGGAAACGCAGATTTAACATTTATCTAATACCTTCTTTTTCGTAAGGTTTTCGAGAAAGTGTTTCAAAATACACGGGCACCGATAACGGAGATTGACGACGTATCGTTTGGAAATTGGAAGTTCAAAAATTAAATAAACTCGAAGAATTATTATTTTTCGATTATTTATCATTTAATGTTGTACTTCCTTCCTTGTTATGCTCGCGCATTGATGTTACGCATCGAATCATGTTTTAACAAGAACTTGAGAAATCGTGCTTCGAATTTAAACCACGTAGATGTTTTACTGAAAATCCTTTGAAGGAAAACGGTTTATCCAGTTCCTTTATAGGTAGGACCTGGATGATCGCATAAAACTTATCTCGCCCCATGAAAACACATTTCATCGTAATAGATCTAACAATAAATCATGCAAAAGTGATCCTAGGCGATTCTTTGGAAGGACCTTTGTCCCTGACAAAAAGAGAGATGTCCACCGGTCGTGTGTCGCCCCGTAAGGGAACGAAAACAAAATGAAGAAATGGGCGTTTTTTCTCCAACGGGTCAAGAAGGGACCAGGCCTCGTCATCCGGAGGATGCATCAGGACCCTAGGGATCAGGACTAAGGACGCGAGGTCCTACTTTCGTGGATGTGGACGTAAATCGAGGGCATAAGCGGCAGGTCAGGTCGGGGCATCTCGCATGGACGCAGGTCCTTTCGAGATTATTCGGCCAGGAAGAAGAATGGAGGACCGAATCCTTTTCGCCTTGGAAATCGGGGAGAGACCAGCTGCAAAAAGTCCTTCCATACCCCCGGGAATGGATGCCGGGGTACGGGCCGGGGACAAATCTTTTTTTATATCTTAGATCCTGGCCGATCGTTTTTTTTACGAACCCTTTTTCCGTTCGCGACCCGAGAGGGTCCTGTCGGTCCTTCCGCGCAACTGTCGCTCCTTTCACGTTAATGCGTATCCGCGTGTCGGGACTCTGCGGACCCTCGAGAAAAGGAGAAATGTCCTTCCGACGAAGGTGCAAACTCGTGTCCACCTATTAATGCGCTGCCTAAAAGGAGCTATTACCTGGATGCGCATAAAATAATTTGATTTATTCTTCATTGAACAGAATTGTTTAATTGACTACGTTTGATTCATCTCAGAGCATATTTTGATCAAGTGAACCGAACTTCACTTGGCCAAACTCGTTTGCTTCAATGAACTCAAATGTCTCGGTTAAATCGCTTTGTTAACGTTAGAATATATTATAGTCAGTAAATGGAATCTTTTGATTAAATGCGCAGAATAATTTTAATATCGGGGTGATCTATCTCAATATGTGGAATAATCAATAAACAGTTATTAACCAACGAATTTTGTGTCGTCCACCAAATATGTGGTTGTACCTGTAATGACCGTATTCCATAGTTAAACTAACAACCATTTTACTTATGCAAATAGTTTCATGGATCTACGGTTGTAATTAAAAAGTATAATTAAGATCAGTTACTAGAAAAGGGCATGGTAAATCTTTTAATATCCTTTACGGTTACTGTGGCGTGTCTTAAACGATGTTAGATACACAAAAGTATGTTCGAAAGACTTAGATTTTGAGAAACCTTGGTAAACACTAGGTATCTTAAAATTGGAAGAGAAATGTGAGCGACGATGTCAGATATATATCTTTACTGGTGTATCTGCGAGAACATGCATCCTTTTTCTACATTTCTCAAAGTTAGCATAAGAAACACATGGCAAGATCGTGCGCATAACAATACGAAGGTAAGAGGAACAGTCATATCCCTTTTCCCAGTTAGGAAAGTGTTTCACGGTGATTTCTTTCCTTTGGCGAGTCAAATATTTTTCTTTTACCCTCCAACCTCCTATGCTTCGTACATTCGCATTCAATCGTATCTCTATTTATTTTCCACGAACAATTCGTTATATTTTCATTTACCAGCAGTGAAGAATTTATTCCTAAAACTGCATGATTAAAACGGAAGGATCGCATCCTTCCAAAAGCTTAATGGATTCGCAAAAATGTCTTCCCTAAAAACCAAGCAACTTTTTAAAAGCTCTCCCAGATATATTATTTCCTAAAGTAATACCAGTTTAAATATAAAAATGGTTGTATGAAAATTAACTCTTCATGTATCAAGATTCCAGTTCACTACCCCTTCACGAAAATGCAGATTTATAAGTTAACTCTTAACAACAAACGCGTTATTTTAATTTCATGAACACAGCCACGTGGTCTTTGAGACCACCGCAATCTTTAATTATAAAGTGCAAATCATATCTAGACTATGTGAAAGTTAAGCTTCCTGAAGAAGGTTAAGCATTTTAGTAGTCAAATCAAATTACTACAGGAGTACAGAGAGATCGTATTAATAAAAAGTATGGTGAGAAAACAAAATGGATGCAGGCCGAGTTCAGTCGGATCTCTCAAACCACGCGTTTATAATTAAAGATAAAAAATCATCTACACCCGCAGTTTCTTTGCATTAGATTCATAACGATAATTCATTGTATCGGAAAAGGTGCCCACATCTAACATGACTCATCATCGGAACATCCGCCATTTTCTTAACATTTAAAATCCACGTACGTCCGCTAGCCATCACGGTCAAAGAGTGAAACTCGATAGGCCCCTTGCTTTGACCTAACCCAGTCAACCGACCGATTGATAAAGTTCTTTCTAAAGAATCTTAATGGAATAGGTATACTTAGAGCTGAAAAATACTTAAGCCGACCTCGTCCGTAGTTTACCAGCGACCTTCGACCTTAGAGGTTCTGCGAGACTTCCCCGGCACTTCCCTCGAGGGGAGCCTAACAGGTGGAGGCCACGAATCCGCAAGGGGGTAAAAGCTTGCCGTTGGATATCGTGACTACTGGTCAGTTTGTTCGATAGTCGGTGCCAGCCAGGGATAGCCATAGAGCCAAAGGTGCGCCTTTGCAGGGAGGCCTTGGTACCGAGCTGTGCCAAGAGGGCCACCGGTCAATACCTCCGGAGTCAGCTCAGACCACGTTAGTAGACGACTATGAACCGAACGCCAGAAAAAAGCTCATCAATAAGGGCCTCGTCGATGAAACCCGGCAAGATAGCTTGCTTTAGACCTCTTTCGCACGAACCGCCATCGGTCGGACCGCAATCTGTGCGAAAGAGGCCTTAGAGCCGAGCCTCACCTGGTGGGATCGTTTCGTGAGGCCAACGTTAAAGTCCCCTCGGGAACGGTTTTTCAATATTCGTTTTCTGGGTTAGATGTATTCTTAACCAGCATTTGATGGACAATCAAACGGGTAGAAGTCATTTTTTATGGATCGATTAATTGATTTGCGATTATTATTCAAGGTTGGTAATGAAGATCCTGACTGTCAGAAAGGATTGTTGGAAAAAATTTGCAATATTCGTTTTCTGGGTTAGATACATTCTTAACTAGCATTTGATGGACAATCAAACGGGTAGAAGTCTTTTTTTATGGATCGATTAATTGATTTGCGATTATTATTCAAGGTTGGTAATGAAGATCCTGACTGTCAGAAAGGATTGTTGGAAAAAATTTGCAATATTCGTTTTCTGGGTTAGATACATTCTTAACTAGCATTTGATGGACAATCAAACGGGTAGAAGTCTTTTTTTATGGATCGATTAATTGATATGCAATTTTTATTCAAGGTTGGTAATTGAAGATCCTAACTGTCAGAAAGGATTCTTGGAAAGGATTTTTCAATATTCGTTTTCTGGGTTAGATACATTCTTTACCAGCATTTGATGGACAATCAAACGGGTAGAAGTAATTTTTTATGGATCGACTAACTGATTTGCAATTCTTATTCAAGGTTGGTAATTAAAGATCCTAACTGTCAAAACCCCTTTGGAAAGGATTATTCAATATTCGTTTTCTGGGTTAGATACATTTATAACTTGTACTCAATAAACTGAACGGGTATGTTCATGGACAGATTACATGTATTTGGAATTATGATAGAATGTTTCTAATTAAGGGTACCATCAAAATTCTCGGGAACTTTTTTCAGTTTTCTAGGTTAGGTCCGTTCATAACTTTTACTTTACGGATCGCTAAAAGAGGAAAAGAAATAATTATTTCTGTACTAATCGAATGCTTTGGAAATTACGAGAGAAGATTTCTAATTAAACGTTGCAATAATGCTCACATCTCTCTGATCCAATTCGCACCATGCGAGTGATGAAAATACAACCATTTTTACAGATTGAAGTTTCAGCGTGTTTTGTAGTTCGACACAGTTTGCAATTGCTAGACACCTATAATTCTTTTCCAACTTGGGGTAAATCGGGCATATAAAAGTGATATCGGGCTTGATAAACGTTGGCTTTTAAGTGTACCTCAAGCGTCAGATTGAACGTTTTAATCAGCGTGCACGTTATCTTTCACGACCAAACTTCTCGAGAAGTTTCTGCCGCCAACGATTCACAGGTCTTGACAGTGAATCGCATCGGAACTGATAATAATTTCAAGTGCACTTTAAAGCGCAACACAGCTATTTATAAAATACACCTAAAAAAGGCTTATCACGTCACAAAATTGTCCAAATTCTCAATCTGTATCCATTATTTTAAATACACGATGTGCAGACGCTTCACAGGGAGACATGTACCGGAAATGAAATCGTGGGATGAATTACAACTTCCGGGTGGATTAAATTTTGTAAATGGACATTAACAATTCCTCTATAGTAAGTTTACTCGAAACTACACGTTCGGCTCGGAAGCGTAATACGTTATCACGGCTGGATAGTGAAGCGGTTTCGAATCGAAGTTTCAATGCGTTCCCTTTGATCTTGCCTTACTAACCACTGTAGGTGGTATCCCCAATTCTACCGAATAGTTAGTGAATAATTAATGCTACGCCCCGCAGGAGTAATAAATATAGCCGCGCTTAATGGGATACAAAAGGTGACACGTAATGGTAGCTTTCTATCGTTCTCGAGCGGTTCGCTTATTATCGAAGATCGGATTCGCGTACTGTAGGATCCTACATACGTGTGCCCACGTACCGACAATAACGGGTGTGCAATTAAAATGAGATCCCTTATCCTCTTACAAGAATTTCCCTTTGACATCTCTCAATTATTTCCGTTTCTTTATGATTTACCCTTCCTTTGTATTAGGCCCTCTCTTCTTCTGTCAGACCGACGCGAACTTCGGCTTCGACTCCACCTAAACTTGAACTTATATAGCGTCGATGGAATTCCGATTTTTCAAGTGAAACTCCTTATGGTATAGTAGTACGTGTAAATTTGCACGTAACTACAAAGGGACCGATTCGGAAAGTGAAACGTCATTTTTTTACAGTTCATTTCTACCTACACTTATCTTTGTGATTTGGTATTAACACAATTTGCGTGAATGTTATATTTACAGTTCATTACTATTTACATCCATCTTTGTACATTAGTATTGAGACAAATTAATGTGTTATTCTCTCGGTTAATTATTGACGTTCGAAGTAAAATTAAAATAATGCAAATAAAAAATAATCATGACGAAAGCGCTCAGTTCCAAACGTGGAAGGGCACTTCGAAAGGATAATTAATCGTAATTAATAATATCTAATAATTCTCTTTAACATAAAAGTTTCACTATCAACGCACATGCAGCCAGGTGCCGACTTTTTTTGCAAGACTCGTTTGTTCTTAAGTCGGATTTCTACGGTACTAAAAAATTGATGTAATAAAAATCAATATCGCGCAAAATCAGATGCGAAGATCGCGAAGTCGTGCCAAATTCACAATGCAACATCCGGCTCTGGTAATTCGGCACGACTTTCCGCAGCACGAGAGGACACCCTCGAGGAAGATACCTCCCATTTTAGCCTGACTTCTCGAAAGTTTACCCTGGGAAATTAATTTTGTCCACTCTCGCTCGTCCCGAAGAGTCCAGAGAACGTGACGGCGAGACTCGGAGTTGGATCTAAGAGTTTCCGTCCACTAAAACGAGGGTCGGAAATGTGTACCGCGCGGAAAGGAGAGCAGGGAAGAGTGCAGAGGAGACACCGAACCAGATACAACTCTCGGGGTGTAGAAACAAAAATAGTCTGGAGTCTTGTGGTGGCCAGGGGTCCATACCATCCCTAAAACGGATGTAGTGGCTATTCTCACGGTGCCGTTAGCTAAAACGTGGAAATTCCTGGAAAACTCGAAGACAGAGATTTATTGGCCGAAATTCTAGCTCTGATTTGTATTAAATTCATTTCACATAAATTTCTTGAGATGCTTCGCAACTTAATAATATTTTAGAAACAGGGGATATATTTACGCGTAAATTAAATTTCACATATGATTTGAATGTATAATTAAGCGGACAGGTGCCTTTTACGTGGATTTAACATTTATTTTGACATTTTGCCATTAAACGTGTCAAGGTTAGCTTTAATATACTCCAGAATTGCAATTAATTGAATATGAACGCTCCGACCTTATTTCTTCACCTAATGTAGGGGAATAGTGAAATGTGCAGCAGATTTAATTCGTTCTTTTTCATTATACACAATGCTTATCATTTCAAGGAGTTGTTTTTATGAATTTATCTCCTGTTGGTAGTGTTCGACTGCATTGACAATTTCGGTGTGTGTCATTACTCATGCTACATTGAACGCTACAATCGTTTACCACAATGAATAAGTTCATTCAACCCCAACAGCTGTGTACATGATGTTTAAATTTGAAACTGTACTTGAAGCAATTCTTGCAGCGATGTTTACTTGCCTCGAAATTGCGAACTCAACACATAGCGTTTTTCTTTCTACGCATTTAGGCGATAACGTCGAATTCGAAGTCTCATGGCAGCCAAAGATTTTGTAGGGCGCTCTTTGGGGTCTTTATGTGCGTCGAAGATTTGCCGATAAAAAAGCGGGCCAATTAAAAAAAAATGCAAAATCGTTACGGACTCAATGTCTAATCTAGAGTATAAGCTAGGGTGCCTCGGAAGAAACGCATCGCAAAAAAGACGGATAGAAAACGATCGGCGGAAAAAAACTTCGTGGGAAACCACCAGGAGAATTCGCCGGGGTGCTTCGGCCGAGCATTTTTAAACTAAAGTAAAAAAACGAAATCCACGACGATGGCGTTTCACGAAGTCGCCATGGCAGCTGAACTTCATGGGGAAATCGTGAGAAATTTCGGGGAAGTATGTTTTTTATCCGCACCGATTTTTTGACCGCCACTTCCTCGGTATACTCACCTGCTTCTTCCTTTTCACATTCCCTTTTAGTCTTTTCAATTCTATTACTATAAACGATGGTCATGTCCATCATATTTTTTTTAAATAAATAATACATCATTTGTCTCGAATGAATTCCACAAATCAAATTAACATTTTTAGAAAATCCTTGTCTGTGAAGAAGATATTAATAACGCGTTTTATTTTAAATGGACATAACATTAAATATTAACAGTTTAATCTCACTTTCCAACATTATAACTATTGACCCCACTTCTTTCGGAGAATATTAAAAAATACCTCCGTGAATTTGGTTAAACCATTAAAAATTCCTGACGTCGATGTCTAAATTTGGCCAAAAATTGCAACACTTCCTGTGAATTCAGTATATCTAAAAAAAATCTATTTTCTTGCACTTCAAAATACACGAAAATTAAAAATTTCGTGAATTTCAGTTAATAATGCAATATGCAACTCGACGAACCCTTTCACGTTTAAACGTATATTAATACAGGTAGATTTCTCAAATATCATTAATAAAAAGGCATAATCCACGCTTTAAAGACGTTTCGAAGGGAGACACTTTCTCATGGCAAATCTAATTTTCGTATGATATGCCATTGCATTCTTACAAATGACTGCTTAATGACTATTGTACGTGTCTTATCGCTTGACACGAAGCCGCTATCCTTTCGATTGATTCCTCTTTCGTATGCATTCTGCATACGCATTGTCATCCGGATGTGACTCTCTCACCCGGAGTGTCGAAAAGGTATCGGACGAGGAAGAAAAGCGTAATACGTAAGTAACCGGAACAGTGGTACGTTTCGTATTCATAACTATCGGCAACTATCGATCGTTCGGACAGGGCGCGTTTCCGCGCATTGTGTTTTGTAGGTACCCAGAGCCACCCCCTGTCATCCCCGGCACGCAGCCCCGTGCTGCATTTGAATACGCGTGCATCCCCGCGCCAGTCCCCTATTATGTGTAAATTGTATTATTTTTACCCCAAATATATTTCGCCCCTTGGCTGGGGTCTTAGTCCGCAGGTCAACAGGTCAAATTGCACATGTCCACCGAAAGTCACCCCCCGCGAGTCGCCCCCTGCTGGCGAAGTCACACCCTCCCTTGTCTCCTCCGGTGCTGCTGGAGATATCCGAATTGGCGCATCGAGATATCGAGATATCGAGATCGAGAATCTCTCTGGTACGGAAACTTCTTCGATTGATTTAAAGATTCGAGCTTTTTAAAAATAATCAGGAGCCGCCATGCGCATTGCAAGGGCCACTTCCAAGTTGAAGAACATTATTAGATATTATTTATTATTCTTAATTTTTCATTCACGAAGAGTCTTTACGCGTTTGGCAGGGATTGCTTTTGTGGATAATTACTTTATTTTGCATTGTTTTTATTCCACTTTTAATGTCAATAGTTAACTAAGAGAAGAATGTATTAATACTAACGAAAATGTTTACGCAAATTGTTTCAATTAAAGAATACACAGATAAATGTCAGTAGTAATTATCTGAAAGAAAAGAATTAAGGAAACTGCTAATAATAACGAACGGCGATTTTAACATCAACTTCGCCATGCCAGAGCACAGCCGCTGATTCTTAGACAACAAATATAAATTAAAAAACAAGAACGAAAACGTTTACACCAAGTGGGTTAATACTAACACGCGAAGATGCATATAAATAGTAGTTAACTGTCCCAATAAAAAAGTCCCCCATCTGAGGCTAATATTTGAGTACTTTTCGAAGTGCACCAGGAAAGGATTCTTTCCATCTCGAATTCGACTCAAATTTTGTTACAAAAACACCATAAAAAATTATCAGTTACGTAAAGCTTCAACAGGACCTTTTTCACATATACCTAATCATACTCGGAATGTTCTATATAATTTTCGATCGTCCCATTCGATAACTCGTTCCCTCTGCACCCTTCTTTCCGCGTAAGACTCGAAATCAAAAACTTCCCACCAAAACTGAATAATCCTCGACGAACCGATCGTCATTACCCCCTCAGGATTTAATTGCCAGAATCGTGCAGACTTAATTACCGCGTCCGTCGTTATTGGCACAATATTTCTCGACGAGATGCTCGAAGGAACACTTCCGTCGGGTTCGCCCCTCTCTCTTGGGTTGGGAAAAGGGCAAGAGACGGTAATGGCGATGGCGATATATCGCCGGCGAATATTCCTTAAAGGACTAATACCGGCGCTCTTCGAAAGGCTCGGGCGGTTAATTAATTTGGAAAATATTCGCGCGATCGAGTGAGCTGCTCGCCTTTGGAAACCGGGGAGGGCGCGATCCGTTCGTAGGAAAAAGTGCATAACGAAGGGGCGGCTAATAAGTGAGCGCGCAATAAGGCGGAGGGTGGGAGAAGGAGAGTCGATCGGTCGAGATGGGGGTGGAAGAGAGAGGCAGACACCGAGGCCAAGAGGGAGATCACGAGTGGAGAACGAGTTTCTCGCGTTTTCTTCTCCGGCGTTCCTCTCCTTTATTATTTCGCGAGGCCGCCACCCCTCGCCCCTCCGAGGGGAGGAGAGGGCATAATAATTTCTCGCGTGATTTTAAAACCGTAAATTTTTTCCCCGCCCTCCGTCGTCTTTTCCGCCCTGCCGGGCCTCGATCCCTCGCTCCTGTCTCGCCGTTCGCAACCCCTTCGCGCAACCCCTTCGTTTTTGCACCGCGAAAAACCCCCGACGTATCGCCGCCGCGAATCTCGCCGATGCCGGAGAGCCGCCAGATCGGTTATGATTTCACACCGATTATAATAAAGCGCCCTCGGCGCGGGGGAACTCGCGAGGGCTGAAGGGGTGCCGCGTCAAGTGAGAAAAAAAAGGGGGGCAAAACGGAAAAAGCGCGCGAAAAAAGCGTCCCGTACGTGGACCCTTCGGCCGAGGTCGGGCCTTAAATAAGTATATAATAATTCCACGGTGAGGAGGAAGGGGTGCCTCCAACCCCTTCGTGTCGGGGCTCTTCGCGGCGCATCTCGGATCCCTCGCTTCTTTTTTTTCCCACTCTCTTCGAGCTTTTTCACGTGTTTCTCGGCTAACGGATAAAATCTAAATTAACTAAATTAAGGGGAGCCCTCTTTGCATACAATTTATATTGTTTTTTGCGACGCCCTTTCCTGGGGTGGCGGAGTCGCGAATCCTCGTTTTTTCTCCGCTTTCTCTTTTTTTCCGGGATCCTTGTCGGTCTACCTTCGAGACCTACCCTCTTGCACCTTCTTGCGGACCACCGGTTACCCGTCTACCCTTTTTTCCCCTTTTTTTTCTTTCTACCTCGACGGAGATCGTTGAAAGCTCGATTTACGGTTATAAAATTACTTGTGAAATTCGAGACCTCACGGATCCACCGTTTACCGGTCGGAATTTATGCACGTTCTGTATCTCCTCCCTTCGAGGTAAAAGGTTCGGGAGGTGGAGAGGAGGAGCGAGTCAAAAATGGATTCGTGTTCGTTGACGAATCGTGCACTGATGATCAGAATTTCTCATCGTCTGGCGGGAAAGAGAGGGGAAAGGAGTGCACGAAGAAAGGGAAGGATAATCCATTCCACCGTGTGTCCTTTTCTAATGATAATCCACGCGCGTTCGTTAAGGGGATGAGAAAGTGGCGTCAAAGAGGTTTCGTTCATGAAACTTTTCTCCGAACTGGGTGTACTGAATCGATTCAAACTTTACATTATAAATTTAACGGGTACAAGGAAGGTCCTGAAACTCATGAAATTTCAATTTTTATCTTAATTTGTTTATAAATATTTTAAAAAGTATTTGTAAAAAGTGAAATTTTATGAGAGTCAGGACGTTTCTTAGAGCCTCCACATTCACGTTGTAAAGTTTGAAACGATTCAACACCCCCAGTTCGGAGAAAAGTTTCATGAACGATTGAGTCTTTAGATGCCACTTTAACATCCCCTTAAAGCTAGTAGTATTTCACCTGCTACTTGGAACGCCAAAATTTATCAATGTAACATTTACATAAAAGAATACAGACATTTAAATGAAAAATTATTTATTTTCGTGTTCGTTGACGAATCTTACACTGACGGTCGGAATTTCTCATCGTCTGGCGGGAAAGAGAGGGGAAAGGAGTCTACGAAGAAAGGGAAGGATAATCCATTCCACCGTGTGTCCTTTTCTAATGATAATCCACGCGCATTTATTAAAGCAAGCCGCATTTTATGTGATACTTGGAACGCTAAAATTTATCCATGTAACATTCACGTAAAACGAAGCAGATATTTCTGAAAAAAAAAGGATTAATCCACGCATAGGGATACGATGTTAAATTAACTGGTAATTTAGGAGTGTCGAGTTAAGGAGAAAGAACAATTTTAAAATCTATCAAACTGTATTAAGGTGAAGTGAAACACGTCGAGGAACTTGATCGACGTCGATAAAGATGATTTTTCTAAATGCCTACGTTGCCGATGTTCGTTTTTATATTGACAGCTGGGTCGAATTATATTGGGTATTGTACCAAATGGCATATTCCACCTGTCGTTTTCGTACAATAATTATAAAGAAATCGAAGTAAAACTCCAGAAATCCTCTGGATTCATGCTTTCTGGGGCCCTAATTGATTGTAGAGGGACCCCCTGCGCCATCTGTGATTTTCAGGTCAATTCAATTTTCACTCCGAGACCTCGTATTTCCATCGTTTTAGCATAGAAGCGCATACAACACTTTTTTTGCCTTTATCCCGTTCAAATGCGAGTTTATGGATTACCAGAGTGTTCTAAATTGTCGTAAAATTGTCCTGACCCTTTCGATTCTCATATCAGAGCCTTCGATAATTGTATATTGATCGAAATATGAGAGCTCGACGCCATTTTGGTTCCCCCCTCTGGGTTGAGTTAAAAAATTATGTTAAAAAATCCAAATTTTGAATGTCAGGACAATTTTTAGATGATCAGGAGTGATGTATCAAAGTTTCGGACTGTTTGGTCTAATACCCTTAAAAAAAAGTGTTGTATTCGAATCGACTGATTTGAAGGGGGTTTCACTTCACCTTAAGTGGTAAGAGAATAAATATGAAGGGCTTTCGTAGAGGGGGAAACGAGACGTTTATAAAGGTCAGAAAAAAAGGAGAGAAATCATGCGGTAATCGAGGTGTACGTTACTCAACGCTTGCTTTTTCTACCAGTTGTTTGGTCAGTTTTGCGCCACCCTCCCTTCTTTTTTCTGACCGTTTGACCATATGCGAGGGCCATATGCAAACGCGGGGCCCGTCACCTCGCCGATAAATCGATTGTGTCCAATAAAAGATGAAACCCCGAGCGCAAACGATCCAGCACCCTCAATGGGGCTCGTTGCAGTAGTCAAATTACGTGGCCCTGGCCTAATGACGCGTTCGCTCGACTCTGGGTGTACCGATGCAACGATGCACTTTCGGGAATTTCATTCTAAATTTTGCCGTGCAGTTTCTATGGATCGAAAAATACCACCTCCGAATCCTGCATAAAAAATTCTTTAACATAACTTCTATAATTTTCATTCAACTGATAATTTTCTAGCGTTCAACCTCGAAGAGATTTTAATTTCACAACACACGGCGATATGAAAGGGTCAATCTATGTATATAAAACGTAAAAATAATTATGAAACTCACCCAAACTGAGTGAACCAAATCATTTGAAACTTCAACGCGTGATTATGGAGATCGCAAGGAAAAACGTGATGCTCATGAAATTTCATTAAAATATATGTGTATAAAATATATATGTATTCTTGGTTCTAGTCTAAGACAGATAAAAATAATTTTTTTTATAGAAAAAGAAATTTTACGAGCACCATGTTCTTCCTTGGGACCTCCATAATCACATGCTGAAGTTTCGAATGATACGGTACACCTAGTTTCTAGTAAAGTTTGATAAATATTTTAATGTTTTCTATATATATAGAATGACCCTTTCAGATCACCTTAACATTGAACTGATATTTAGAATCCTTGTAGTAAAAATAATACCAAATAAAATCTCGAAATATAACGTTGAATGTTCATCTTTGTACTTAGGAATCAGTTTTCGATATTTTATACCTGACTAGGAAATATGAATTTATCTTCTTTAATTCAATTAATTGTTTTTCCATTATCACGTTAATTAATACTGAATGACAGAGAGAAGTATCAACGAAGTATATCCAGAGTGGACAAATTAAATTGCAATGGTTGAATAAATATTCGAAATTCGAGCATACCGACTATTCTTTTTTGGTGAAGGTACTTTAACTTTATCATAAAAATTATTCGGTTATTCCGTTTTGACGACGGATTCGGCGGTTAAGTTTGGGGAAACATTGACGCAGCTTTGTTACGTTTTAAGTTGACCAATACTGAATGATAGAGATGAGGATCAGTAAAGTACATCCAGAGTGGGTAAATTAAATTGCAATAGTTGAATAAATACTCGAAATTCGAGCGTATCGACTATTCCTTTTCAGTGAAAGTAATTTAATTTTATCATCAAAATTATTCGGCTTTTGCGTTTTGACGACGGATTCGGCGGTTAGTTTTCGAGACACATTGATGCAGCTTCGTTACGGTTTCAGTTAACCAATATTGAATTATAGTTAACCAGCACTGGATTATAGAAGAGAGGGTCAATGAAATACGTCCAGAATGGGCAAATTAAATCGCAATATTTGAATAAATACTTGAAATTCGAGCGTATCGACTATTCCTTTTCGGTGAAAGTAATTTAATTTTATCATCAAAATTATTCGGCTATTCAGTTTTGACGACGGATTCGGCGGTTAAGTTTGGGGAAACATTGACGCAGCTTCGTTACGGTTTCCCCGGTGGCTTTTGACGCGAGATCGCCGGTCCACCCTAAAGGACGAAACGAACCCTGGCCAGGGGAGTCTTGTCTGACCAATCGGCAGAAAGGTCGCCTTAGGGCGATTCAGCGGAAAAAATACATTTGTCAAGCCCATCAGGCGAGGAGCATCCCGGGCTAAGCGTCAGAGGGCCGGATTTATTTATCACCCTGCGCCGCGACGCGTCGCGTTTAATGTTAACAAACAAAAGAGATACCACCGGGGATTAATTAGCGTAGAGGAGAAATAATGAAAGTGGATCCTTTTTCAAATATGAGAATCTCTCGACGCGAGGGAGGATCTCGATGTGGCTGGATCAAAGTGATCTGTCGTCCAAGGGGTGCCGATAATGTGGGTATCTGAATTGACACGTCAACTCGAAAAAAAAAAAATTGACCCCGCCTTTCGACCCCTTGCCGATTATTACTAGTCGGTGCATACAGGTCCACTTTTCTTGCACCTTAAAATTCAGATCCTCCAACTGAAGTTTGACTATCCTTTATTTTATGTTTTTAAACCGTATTTATTATTAAAAATATCAGATATTACTCACGATTATAAATATTTTTATATGATTGTGAGTACTTTTACTCCTACTCTTGTAGCAATATTATTGTGTCGCTAGTTCAAAAAACTGATGTAGCGGCTGTAACTAATAACTTATAGCATGTCATTTTTCTGATCTTATAAATTGTATCTCACTTTTTATAACTTCTCCTATCAATATGTAACCATCGGATAATAACCATAAAAATTCGTACGCGGTTGAAATCCTCAATTTCAATTTTGCTTTCAGATTGAAACAATCTTTTTTTTCCTATGCAGAGGAAGATGTGCATATGGTCGAGGCACGCATCAGAAAGGTGGTTCGATATTTTTTTTTCTATACCCTTCGTGCCTCCTAGGTGCATATTCGAGCACGAGGTGCATCGCTTTTTTAGCATTGTTTTGCTCGTTTCTTTCTACCTTCGCTGCATTCGACCATTGCACGGTACAAGAATAAATGGGCGAGGTCGTGCCCACGAAGTTGACGATGCGCGTGGTATTTTTTGCATTGCAGTTTTTATTTCAGACTTTTTTCACAGCCTTCCTTCGCCTCCGCCCCTCCGAAACGGTTTTCGCCGAGCGAATCGGCTATCCACAAAATAAATGATTATCCACGAATCGGTACTTCTCAATAATGGCCAAAATCAAATTGACATCCTCGACCAAGGATATCGACGATTTTAGACTTTTTGCAAATTTTTGCAGATTTAATTGCAAATAATTATACACCTTTTGTCGTGCATTTTTTCCGCCCTGCACGGTGCACGTTCACGTATGAGGTGCACCGCTTTTTATCCCTCGCTCCCCACATTGCATTTGACAACTGCACCGTGCAAACAATAAATGGACGAAGAGGGAGACCATATTGTGATGATATTTTTTCCGTTGTTTTCTCTACATTTCGTCATTTCATATTTTCAGTGGAACCCTAAATAACGGGTGCGGTTCGTCATTAAGAAAGTCGAGCAGTGACGCGATATTCGGAAACGCCGTTTCGTAATTGTCGTCTACAATTTTCGCTACGAAGTAATTTATTCCGTTGTTTATTCATTAACCTTCCGAGGAATAATTATGTACAGAGTGGAGGAATTATTCTTATCAAACGTCATTGAATAATTAAAGAAATAATATTATAATAAAGGAAGTATATGAAGGAAAACGAATGCAATTTGTTTTATTTAATTAGTGCAACATGAAACATTTTGCATTATTTTTAACGACAAAACATTCATTAACGCAACACTTCGGCATTATTCTCGGCACATCTTTTCTGCTAACCTCGTCAAAATTAATGGGACTCATAACAATGAAATAAACTGTAAAGAACCGTATTTTGGGGTACTTCCTCAAAAATGTTGGGTAATCTGCTTCTATCTAATTGTCGGTCGGCATTTCTATAGCCACGTATTCTACCACCATGTGTGAAAAATATGAAGAATGCGAAAGCACAACTTCTTGAGATATCTCATAACAGCGCGATTTAGAAAATGGCATTAAAGTATCAAAAGACATTTATTATACGTAAAACGATTTGTACCTAAAAGTATAGCTAATGACTGGCTTCACCTGCATTTACATGTTGAGTTTCATTTTTTCTTCTACCTGGCAGAAAAATGGACGTTGTCACCCCGTCGATAGGTAGGAGCCCCCTTATTTCCGTCTCGGCTTTTGCCCTCTCACCTGCAGGATGCATTTACGTGCGCGAGGTGCATCATTTTTTCCTCCACTGCATATAACAATTGCACGGTACTGCAATAAAAGTGCAGACGAATAAACGCTCTCACTCTCTTCTCTGCGGTTCGCTTTTTACTTCGGAGTTTTTCTTCAGCCTTGTTCCATCCCTGCTGAAGTAATAGGGATAGAGGAATTCTGATCAGGATCAGCTGAAAGAGTCCTTCGAGTCTGGACAGCATCCAGGAAGCTCATAGGGATGCGTCTAGAGTCGGTTACCCCAGGGCGACGTAATTCCTTTTTTCTTATGCTGTTTGCAAAGGGTTATACTACCTAACGGGGCTTAGGGCCGTGGGCTTTTTTCGAACCTATGCTAAATAGGGGTGCGTCTGAAAAAAATATTAATAGCCTACCAGCCCCCGGACTTTTTCAGACGTTACGCACCCCTGGCCGGTTTGCCCTCCAACGAGCCGACCGAAAACCAAACCCTCGTGTGGTAAGATATACCCGTGATAGCGTTAACACAACCTGATGCACACTTCCCAACGACTCTACCACTAACAGATTGACTTGGACTTTTTCTTCCTTTCTCCTACCTGCGTAGTTATATTAATTAGTACAATATTGGCAAACTATAGTTCATAATTAATTTTTAAAAATTATTTCCAAGAAAGGAAAAAGAGTCTTTATTCAGGAATTTTTTTCTCGGTTCAATGAAATAAAATATGTTTTCTCACCTGAGATACCATTTCTTTCAACAGATAGAATAAAACATTCCACCGCATTTGTTGCCATTGAACACGTTACAGTTTTAACGAAATTCGTAGAATATTATCATTTCTTTGAATGAAAAACAAACATTTCGTTCGGAGTAATTACACGTTCATTTTACCAAAACGCTGGTATTTCGTTAAAATCTAGATTGAGATTTCAGGCAAATAAACATTATTTAAAGAAATCATCAAGGGGGTATTCGCTAAAGAAATCATTGATTTTAACTTTCGAAATCATGTGAAAATCAACTGGAAATAGCAAAGAGAAATCAATGGAAAGCGTTGGAAATCACCGAAATACTGTCACAATTTTAAGGCCGAACCTCTTGTTACCGAAGCGCATTATTGTTTATAATATGAAATAAGAGGCAATCAGTTCTGAAAAAAGGAAATCATTTTCACTGATTTCCGAGTGAATAGCCCCTTGAGAATCAATTCCTTCAAATCAAAGTTTTTATCTCAGTGTGCGTTTTCAGATGGAGATATAATTTTGTCAATTATCGCATCGATAGGTATCGATCGTCCAGGTCCAGTTCTGGGTCTTTGAATGAAAAACAAATATTTCTTTGGGGTAATTACACGTTCCTACTACCAAAACACTGTTGTTTTATTCAAATGCAAATCTGGATTTCATCCAAATGAGCATTATTCAAAGAAATGTTTCATCTCAGTGTGTTTTCAGAAGGAGGACCTTCCGTATCAATTCTCGCATCGATAGGGATCGATCGTCTAGGTCCAGTTCTGAGTCGTTGCATGAAAACCAAATATTTCTTCGGGGGATTTACACGTTCTTTCTACCAAAACACTGTTATTTTATTCAAATCTAGATCTGAATTTCGTCCAGACGAGCATTATTCAAAGAAATCATTATTCAAAGAAATTTCTATCTCAGAGTACGTTTTCGGATGGAGTACCTATCGTATCAATTCTCGCATGGATAGGTATCGATCGTCCAGGTCCAGTTCTGGGTCTTTGAATGAGAAACAAATATTTCTTTTGAGTAATTACACGTTGTTTCTACCAAAACACTGTTGTTTTATTCAAATCTAGATCTGGATTTCATCCAAATGAGCATTATTCAAATAAATCATTATTCAAAGAAATTTCTATCTCAGTTTACGTTTTCAGATGGAGTACCTATCGTATCAATTCTCGCGTCGATAGGTATCGATCGTCCAAGTCCAGTTCTGGGTCTTTGAATGAAAAACAAATATTTCTTTCGAGTAATTACACGTTCTTTCTACCAAAACACTGTTGTTTTATTCAAATGTAGATCTGGATTTCATCCAAATGAGCATTATTCAAAGAAATTTTTCATCTCAGTGTACGGTTTCAGAAGGAGGACCTTCCGTATCAATTCTCGCATCGATAGGTATCGATCGTCCAGGTCCAGTTCTGAGTCCGGACACGTGCGGGGTTCCGGACACCAGCTTACCCATGGTCAGGGGTCCATCGGAGGATGGGACTGGTTCCGTTGGTTGCGCAAGCTGCGAGATGACGTATCCACGCGACCACGACCATATGCATGTGAGGGGGTGGAAAGGTAGCATAATAGGAATACGCGACGGGCGCTTTCAGTTCCATATGTGTGAACCGGGCATAACAAGAACCCTTTCAGTCCTGGCCAGCCGAATGCGTGGCGGACCCATGGAAGCCCAACACCCCCATGAAAATCCCCGGACCACCGCCTGCTTACGCAACTAGACAACAGCTGCGACCCTGCAGCCATCGTCAAAACACTCGAATTTGTCTGCGAGCTGCCACTCCACCGAGGATTTTCGACGAATGCCTTGCCACCTTTCTGACCAATAATGGCATTCGTGTCACCGAGTTGGATCAGAAACAGTGAAGCTGAGCGAAAGGGAAACCACGGTCGCAACATGCGTTAGGCAGATTTCCCGATTCGCCTGGAAATGTTTGACCCTTAATTATGCCTCCAGATAAGCGTAATCGAAGACTTCAAAAGACTCCCGACGTATCCCGAGGAAAAAGAAACTTCATTGAACCTAAGAAATATTTTGTTAATCCAAATAACTTGTCATAATTCCGCAGAAACGTTGCATCCAATTTATTCGAGTTTATTTGAGTCAAACAATTATTCTTTGAACTAACAAAATATTTCTCTGGGTCGATGGCACTTTTTTTCCAGGGTAATGCAGGATTTAAGCGACTTTATCCCGTAATTCGTTGCGTAATCGAAGACTTCAAAACACTCACGACGTATTCCGAGGAAAAAGAAAACTTCATTGAACCTAAGAAATATTCTGTTAATCCAAATAACTTGTCATAATTCCGCAGAAACGTTGCATCCAATTTATTCGAGTTTATTTGAGTTAAACGATTATTCTTTGAATTAACAAAATATGTCTCTGGGTCGATGGCACTTTTTTTCCAGGGTAATGCAGGATTTAAGCGACTTTATCCCGTAATTCATTGCGTAATCGAAGACTTCAAAAGACTCCCGTCGTATCCTGAGGAAAAAGGAAACTTCATTGAACCTAAGAAATATTTTGTTAATCCAAATAAGTTGTCATAATTCCGCAGATACGTTGCATCCAATTTATTCGAGTTTATTTCAGTCAAACAATTATTCTTTGAACTAACAAAATATTTCTCTGGGTCGATGACACTTTTTTTCCAGGGTAATGCAGGATTTAAGCGACTTTGTCCCGCAATTCGTTGTTGTCGGAGATATTTCGAGGTTTCGTAATGGTTCTTGGTGTGCCGTCAGGCGTTGTGTTAATTATTTCTTATAGGGTGAGCGGTAAGGTAACGAAATGGTCACACGGAATTTAGATCCAGAAAATATAGAGTCGGAAATGGATGGAACCGTTTCATCGGACGAAGCCTTCGAAATATAATCCAGGCAACAGATGTTGGAGTGGATTAAAGTCGACCTTTATCGAATGTTTCGTAGCCTTCGAAGGTGTTAGAATAAATGCATAAGTGAACGTTAGTTCTTCCCGAGTCTCTGTTGTAAAATAAATCTTGTAAAATCTACGTGTATATATTGCAACATGTCATTTGATGAGAAAATACGTAATGTCAGGATATGATTAGAGCCACCACTATTCTGCTTCCTCAAGTATCGAACCTTTGCAACATGGAGAAACTACTTTTTCTAATAAAATCTATACAACGTTCTTCACCCACGTTGGAAGTGAAACTTGTAACTCAAAGAGAGTTATTATGAATTATTCTTAATTATTCTTTCAGGAAATGTTATATGTTTAGGATTGAGTATTGCGGGCACAGTACCGACACACAAAAATAAATACATATTGTAATTAACTGTAATAAAAAATAAGATTTTCATTTTTCGATACGTTTCCCTTTCTTAAGGGGTTACACCGCGATGAATTTCTGGAAATCATTAAATTTTGCAATGTCTTTAGTGAAAATGAAAAGCCAAGCGGAACATTTATCGATGGAACATTCTAGATAAGTATAAAAGAGCAAGTACATATTTTTTCTTTGTGAATCAGAAAGTCAAAAATTTCTCATTTGCATATAAGATTCGCTATATCACATAGGATATTGTAAAAATATTAATTTCTATGGAAATGAGACGCGATTGAAAGAAAAATCTCGATTATTGCCAATAAATCTTTTAAAAAAGCTCCCTTATAAATTCTGTTCTGTGAGTAACGCGGTTAAGCTTTTTTTCTCTGGCGTTCCATAAAATACAAGAAAATTTGAAATCTACCTTCAATCAAAACTCATTGAACAACAAGGAGTATAGTTTTTAAACCCAAGAGCTCTAAATTAATCTTCTAAAAAGAGAACCCGACTTTTTCAGACTCCCATCAACATGTAACCCCTTAACGCGCGAACTTCCACATACTATCACAACACGAGAAATTTGGAGAAATTTTGATAAATTTCGATAAATTTCCCTTGAAAAACCGATCAAAGGCAAGTGGTCGAAACCACACTTCCAGAAGAGTCGAAGTTCCCGACCGATGAACCTTTCCGTCATCGGGGGGTCCATCGAATCCTCTTTCCCTTCGAAACCGCGGCGGCCCCGATTTGGAAAATTCGATGATCGATGGTGCCCTATCGATCTCCTCTTCGAAGAGTCGAAGGGTCGTTACGAAACGGCAGAGACTCAAAGGCGGTCCGACGTGGCACTCGTGGTTCATGGAAGTTGATCCGTAGGTGGGACCTGGTCGCACATCCGGGACGTTCGAGTTCTTCCTCTTTCCTGGACGATCCAGTGGGGAAAGTCAGCGATCACCCGGTATATCGGTCATCGAGTATCCGCCGGCAACTCAACCTTAACGGGTCATGCGCGGTAGCAGGTCCACATGCGAGCGCGCGAACCTAACCTCGCTTCTCTCCTTCTCTCCGCTCCTCGTCGTCCTCCCGCGTTAATTATGAGCGGCTTCCGGCGATCTAGATTTCATTCTTTCCTCCGCTTAGCCCGGGAAATGATAATAGGTACGTGACCCATGTGGTCAGTTCACACGAGAAATGAGACTTCGTAGGGAACGGCGCGCAAGAGAGTTACCGGCGGAGCACTCGACAATGCGCCTTGTACTCTCCCACACTCAAGGAGTCTCACGCCCTCACATCCTCCTCGTGCCCGTGCACCAACGTTACACCGCACTCTGCTAAGGAGGACGGGCCGAGGCTTTCAGACACGTCGCACAACCTGGGGATCTCGGACCCGACCCAACTCTCGGCTGGGATCTTCCAGAAACCGGCGATCTGGTCGTTTCCGCGTCCTTTCCGCCACTTTTCAGCGCCCATTTTCACCCTTAGAGTCCTTTCTGGACATATTTTCTCATTTTCAACATCTTTGTAGCAGTGGTGGTTGAATTTGCAGTTTGTCGCCAGCGCCCGCGGTCTTTTCTGGTGGTGACCCATCCACGTACAGACCAGACCCAGCAGGGTTTAACTTCAATGATGGAGCCAGAACCATTTAATTCAACGTGGATTAAGCGTTCATGATTTGGATATTGTAAGGAACATCCGAGTACTATTGGAAGAGATCAACTTTATTGTCGGTCCTTGGTTCCAGAGTCATCCTTAAACGACTCTGTTGAGACGAATTACGCTATTTATATGTACATGTATATTACATTACGTTGGTCCAGTTGACCCAACACTATCTAAACTGGTCTGCATGTTCTTTTCAGAAACCTTAACCAATTTTCAAAATCTTTGTGGCAGATGTAGTTGTATCTTTAATTGTTCTTACGAGTTGGTGGTCAGGCGAAAACCGATATTCTTTGTTTGTCCGTTTGTTACAACAGATGTAAATATCTTCGATGAACAAAAGATTAAGTGCTTCGGGATCCGGTGTCTATCATAGGGCATTCATCGATATCAAGGTATGATTCTTTTTTTAATGATGTAAGAAAAGAACTAAAGGGTCAGTTGACCGATCCTAAGTACGATGTTCCTTGTCGGGTGAATTACCGGACACAGTGGGTGTCATCGACGTGGGATAGGCGCTGACGATTTGGTTATATCATCTTCGAATCTTTGAACCTCTCCATCGTAGGGACTCTGGTCTTCCTCTCTGCAGCTAGAGCGACACGAATGAAGGCACCCGATGACTCGAACTTGACATAACCATGAACTGTGTCGCCAAATGTCCTGGGGCCCTGTTATCGAAAGTTAATGCCTCTCAAGGGATGGTTTACCGTGTTGGGTCCTCGACATTTGATATCGAGATGGTTTCTAGGGTTCTGGAGATGGTCCTTTGAGATCCGTCCTAAAATGATCTGCTCCGTTTTAGGGACCAGGAGGGTTCTAATCGGGTGCAAAGCCATTCCAAACTGATCTGCTTTATCTCAGGAATTAGTAGGATTTTATCCCCCATGCAAAGAATAGACTTCCTCCATAGGTTCCAAATAATTCGCGAACAAAGTTCACCACGTCATCTCGCTCTGTTTAGCCCTAGAACTATTAAGGTGAAGTGAAACACGTCGAGGAACTTAATCGACGTCGATAAAGAAGATTTTCTAAATGCCTACGTTGCCGACGTTCGTTTTTATATTGACAGCTGGGTCGAATTATATTGGGTATTGTACCAAATAGCATATTCCACCTATCGTTTTCGTACAATAATTATAAATAAATCGAAGTAAACCTCCAGAAATCCTCTGGATTCATGCCTTCTGGGGTCCTAATTGACTGCGGAGGGACCCCCTGCGCCATCTGTGATTTCCAGGTTAATTAAATTTTCACTCCGAGATCTCGTATTCCCATCGTTTTAGCATAGAAGCGCATACAACACTTTTTTGCCTTTATCCCGTTCAAATGCGAATTTATCGATTACCAGAGTGTTCTAAATTGTCGTAAAATTGTCCTGACCCTTTCGATTCTCATATCAGAGCCTTCGATAATTGTATATTGATCGAAATATGAGAGCTCGACGCCATTTTGGTTCTGGTCTGGACTGAGTTAAAAAATTTTTTTGAAAAATCCAAATTTTGAATGTGTCAGGACAATTCTTAGATGATCACGAGTAATGTGTCAAAGTTTTGGACAGTTTGGTCTAATACCCTTAAAAAAAAGTGTTGTATTCGAATCGATTAATTTGAAGGGGGTTTCACTTCACCTTAAGCCCAGTAAAAATGACTGGTTTTAAATGGCTCGCCACAGCCAAAAAAAAACCCGCCGGTAGTTCCAGGATTAACGACTGAACGCGTTTTTCCTTACCAGTGCGTCAGTTTCCGGGCTCGTTACACGATTGACCAACCGTGTCACCGAACATCCTAAAAACTACTAATTCCACAAAACGCCGCATAAATTTCTCAGAGGGTGGACGCCGGTATCAGGAATCTGGTCTCTAGAGTCCCTCCTCGCGCTCGAGGTCCCGCAGTTATTAAAGGATCGGAACGGTGCGTAAAATGAAATCATATAATCCGAGGCGGAGGGGAAAGGTGGGTTAATATTCCCACGGGGTCACTCGGAAGGCAATTGCGAGTTTCCCCGGGAAAGCTTAACCACTTCGAAGCAGCTCGAGTGACCGGAAGGCACGCATTCCCAGCCGAGCTCGACTCGCCCCTTATCCTGCGATCTTCTCTTCGCTCGAGTCAAGACACCGGGTAGATGCTCCATTTCATTAATGTTAATTGTCCGGTTACTCCGTAAGGTGGCTTTAAACCCGGAGTCTTCTTTTCCAGGGCCCAGGAGAGAGATCGCGTGTGCTAATCGCACCGGGAATTATGCACTCGGCTCTGGAAGACACGGCCACTTCGATTAGTCAACTTCCCGCTTGTTAGACGTCATTGACGATGACTTACCGCGTCCAACCAACTATAAACGCGTCGTTAACTGTAATTAGTTAACGATTGTAATTTCTTGCAAAAAAGAGCGCGAAGTCCAGTAGCCGCAGGTCGACGGATAAACGTATTTACATATATACTTGGCGATCGTAACGGAAATATTTGTATCCGTATAATTTAGAATGAGTAATTGTAGGTAATATTTCACGTATTACCGAAGTTTTAACGTCCGCACATAGTAAGTATATACGTGCCCGAGAAAGCGTGTTAATAGCAACTATGCACTTGACTAACGATAATGGTTTCATCATCGATAACGCGAACACCCGACATGCCGCAATATTTTATAAGTGCACATTTGCCGCGTGATGGTTTCATTATGTTCACATGGGCTTCACTTAACACTTATGCAACTATATTTAAGGTACTTAGTTTTAAAACATTACTTTCCTATACCTGTTACGTATCCCCCACCCTGTAAATCTAGAAAATGTAAATCAAACCTAATCATCGAAGCGGATGGTCATATCGGTTTAATAATTTCGTTAACGTCATTAACATAATATGTCGGTGCTCCCTACCACCTTCCCATGAAAATTAATATTCTTATAACGTGCCTTACAATCGGTCATTAAATTTTATTCATTTCATTTTTCAATTTCATTCTTCAACAAAAATGTGTGACCTTGCTTCTAGCTCGAGATAAATAAAAAACTAATTTTTTTAAATGAAATTTCACGAGCACCGCGTTTTTTTCTCAGGGACTCCAGAATCACGCGAGGAAATTTCAAACGATTCGGTACACCCAATCTGGAAAAAAGTTTTATAAATATTTTCACCTTTTAATATATCTAGAATGACCCTTTCGTAGCACCTTAAATGTTAAAACGGTAATTACTACTCGATAACCATCAAACTCCTAGCCCTAAAAAGGCGCCACAGTCCATCTTTAAATGTTAATTAAGAAGAGATGAAGCAATGGAGGAGGAAATTTAAAGAAGACGTCCGATAAAGCAGAGAAATTCCTGTATCGGGGCGACATTGACGCGTAGACGCGACACACTCTCGTCTTTTAACGAGACTTCGCGTGGTCGGTTTCACGTCAGCGCGCTTACTTTATTAAGGGCATTCCTGACCCCGCAGCGCGACCTATACGAATACGCCGGGTAAAAATCCGCGACGTACAGAGAAAGTTTCCGATGCCTCTCTATGAGAATCCGAGCCCTGCCTTGTACGAAGCCGACTCTGCGCATGCGCGCGGCCGAGTACTAGCGCGCGGGCATGCGCACAGCCGCGAACTCGCTTAGGCGCGAAAACGTTCGAGAGCCCGACTCGATTATCGCCCCTTTAACCTCCCGATCTTTCGTTTTACCGCTACGGGAATTTCACGAATAGAATTCGACCAAGGAAGAGCTCGCGATTCAGCCGCTCTGCCGAGTCGCGGCATTCCGGATTTTGCTCCAGTTTTGCCCTGGGAAGATCCTGCGCTAAATCCACGTCCTAGGTACAGTCACCTGATCGAAGAAAGTAAAGGATATGAAACGCTAAAATATTGCAATGATTAGAAAATGAACACGCACGGAGAAAAATTGTCATTGTTAGCATATTTGTGATAGCTAACAACGGGACGTAAATATGGGGACAACGGGTCTTACGGTGTTATGAAATTCCATATATATCAAAATATTCATAAAACTTTTCGCCAAACTGTGCACCGAATCATTTGAAACTTCAGCACGTGATTATGGAGACTGTAAGGAAGAGATTTCTGCGCTAAATGCACGTCCTAGGTACAGTTACCTCATCGAAGAAAGTAAAGGATATGAAACGTTAAAATATTGCAATGATTAGAAAATTAACACGCACGGAGAAAAATTGTCATTGTTAGCATATTTGTGATAACTAACAACGGAACGGAAATATGGGGACAGCGGATCTTACGGTATTATGAAATTCCACATATATCAAAACATAAAAATATTTATAAAACTTCTCAACAAACTGTGCACCAAATCATTTGAAACTTCAGCACGTGATTATGGAGACTCTGAGGAAGAGATTTCTGCGCTAAATCCACGTTCTAGGTACAGTCACCCGATCGAAGAAAATGAAGGATATGAAATGCTAAAATATTCCAATGATTAGGAAATATACACGCACGGTGAAAAATTGTCATTGTTTCCATATTTGTAACAACTAACAACGGAACGTGAATATGGGGACAGCAGGGCTTAAAGTGTAATGAAATTCTATATATATCAAAACGTCCATATATTTATAAAACTTCTCACCAGACTGTGCACCAAATCATTTCAAACTTCAGCACGTGATTATAGAGGCCCTAAAGAAGAGATTTTATTAACACTATTTCTACCAAAGGTGTCAAAAGACACCTTTTAAAATTTTAACTTGAAATTATTCTCAAAGTTCAATAATTTTCTCTCAATTAATGTTTTGAATTTTCGTATAATAATTGTTAAATTTATTTCGCAGTATCATTTTCCTCCAGCTCATCAAAACCTTTTGGTCGAAATAGGTATACACAAAATCGTGGTAGAAATAGTGTTAAAAAATGTGTCCTTAGTTCAAGTCAGGGATAAATAAAAAATGTTTGCTTGAAGAATGAAATTTTATGAGGATCTCGGTTATCCGCAGAGCCTCCGTAATCACGTGAAGTTACAAATGATTCTGTAAACCTAGTTTGAAGAAAAGTTTCATATTTTGACGTTTTGATATATGTGAAATGACCCTTTGATAACACCTGAAGAGTTATGGTTATGCTGCTAAAATGTCAAATGTGCAATTCAATTAAAATATGGAGGACCCCGTGGTATAGTTGCGGGTACATTTGCAGGCGTAATGACGACCTAATCATATCAAGTAATAGTTACCGTTTGTTGCGTGTAGGTAATATCGTCCTCAAGCACGTATTTAAGCCACCTACGCAATATGCGTGGTTCGTGATTCGCAATTCAATCACCTCTGCGGTTGAAAGAACTAAAACTTGAATTTTATATGTCATGAATGCTACACAGCTTTCCTCGGTGCACATAAACGTGAAATACTGATGGACAATTTTGAAGAAAAAATATTAATATCCTTTATTTACCTCTACCGAGCGTTCCGGATGTTGCTCCAATTTTGCGCCTTGAAGACGATGCACTGGAATAAGTGCACGAACATATGCAGAATCGTGTCCTAGGTAAACATCTGATAGAAGAGGGTAAAAAAAGTAAAAAATTAAATATTACAAGATTTCCCAATCGATGCAACATTCTGTTTATTCGATTCAGCTTGACGTAGTAATGGTCGATCTCGAAGGAAACATAAAATCAATCTAATTAGAAAGTGAAATTTTGTGTTTACCTCTACGGGAATTCCATGAATGCATTTCGACCACGGATGAACTCGCGTTTCCACTTTATGAGAGCATTCCGGATTTTGCTCTAGTTTTACCGTAGGAAAGTGCACGAAGGTGCATGTGCAACGTGTCCCGAACCATGTCCCAGGTACACGGCAATCGCCTGATGGAGGAAACAAGAACGTGAAAGTGCATCCATAAGATGTATGAACGTGTTTATTAAATGCACAGTTATTGCTGGCATTAAATCAGAGAAACTTGATACCACCGGGTTGGATAATCCTAATGAATCGAAGTGTCAATGAATGCCTTTTTAGCTGGTACAGCAAATGTCATTTGCATTATCGAGCTTTGAATGTAATTCGATACCGAATTGCGGTTACAAATTCTGGAAAGAATAAAACGAATTCATTGCGGTGATGGTTTAAAAATAATGTTGCTATCTAGGGAAAATTAAATTGTGGGTGGAATTTGTAATATCTGAGGAGGCTTCTTCGCGGGTGTCACTCGTGTTGATCATTCCGGTATCTATCGCGTCACTTCACGCTCGTTGAACTGAAACAATATTTACACGTAATCGATGTGATATTGAAATTAGGGAGCAGGTTGTGCTCTGCTTATTCGTCATGACGTATGGCAAATTAATGGTTTTGATTGCCGACTCCCAATTCGGTGCACGAACGTACCTCCAATCGACACGGTTACTCTGGAACCTCAAACATCGTATATGTGCATTGTCTGAATTTACTTTTCCCCGCTATATAAATGTTACAGAATTTCACTTCATGTATTGACTTTCATTATATCGATATCTCTATTTCGACTAGTTGACTCGATTAATTTCAGCATTAACTACCCCTCGAACACACCTTCGGGGTAAAAAAAATTTAGCGGAATACATTTATCTTTATTCAATTAATTCCAAAAAATGCTCAAATTGCTCCCTTCCCATGAAAAGCTTTTCCCCGCTATATAAATGTTACAGAATTTCACTTCATGTATTGACTTTCATTATATCGATATCTCCATTTCGACTAGTTGACTCGATTAATTTCAGCATTAACTACCCCTCGAACACACCTTCGGGGTAAAAAAAATTTAGCAGAATACATTTATCTTTATTCAATTAATTCCAAAAAATGCTCAAATTGCTCCCTTCCCATGAAAAGCTTTTCCCCGCTATATCAATGTTACAGAATTTCACTTCATGCATTGACTTTCATTATATCGATATCTCCATTTCGACTAGTTGATTCGAATAATTTCAGCATTAATTACCCCTCGAACACACCTTCGGGGTACAAAAATTTAGCGGAATACATTTATCTTTATTCAATTAATTCCAAAAATAGTTCAAATTGCTCCCTTCCCATGAATAGCTTTTCCCCGCTATATCAATGTTACAGAATTTCACTTCATGTATTGACTTTCATTATATCGATATCTCCATTTTGACTAGTTGACTCGATTAATTTCAGCATTAACTACCCCTCGAACACACCGTCGGGGTACAAAAATTTAGCCGAGTACATTTATCTTTATTCAATTAATTTCAAAAATAGCTCAAATTGCTCCCTTCCCATGAAAAGCTCAAATTAATTATTTTTACCAAATACAGCAGAACTTTCATTCCATTAAAATCCCAGCTAAAATGATTTTGCCAAATGTCAGTACATTTGGTTTCACGAACGTTGCATGTACAAGACTTTCTGCTTCCTCAAACCGAAGACAAATATTAAATATCGAAATAAATAAAAACTAGAAACTAAATTTGAAAACAATATCTTATTTGGTGAGCACCCGAGGTATACTCCTAGTACATGATGATTTTGGTGCTCGCCAAATAAAATATTGTTTTCAAATTTAGTTTCTAATTTTTTTATTTGTAAAAAGACCAAAGGTACCGACAATAATTTATGTACACTAGCGCCACTAGCGACTGAGAGACCACAACTGAATGGAACGTCTCATTCGTGTAGTTAGTACTCGTGCCGCAGGGTACGCTTCAATACGTTGTACGTAAACCATACGAAAGTCAACTTATCATGGTACGACGACGACGATGATAAACTACAATGGTTTTCAGCGCATGTAAAAATTGAAACTGCCATATCTTCGCGTACATACTATCAATCGGAGTCGGATAAATTATAAAAAATTCGTGATTCTTTGCTTGACTTTTTGAGTTGGTCAAAGGCTTATTTTTTTTTTTTTTACGGTAATGGAGAGAGCAGATTTTCATTTCCCCCACTCCTGACATTTGGATCCTTGGCGTTAAGTACTCGGTGGCGTCTCACTGACAATGAGGCTCAAACGCGCAAGACGCGTTTCGCTCATCATTCGATCATTTGACTACAAATTTCTTGATAAACCCAAAAATTGCCAAATAGATGTCCAGGATCCAATCGCAGATTATTCCAATGAAAATTAATTAAGGTGATATGAAAGGGTCCTTCTGTACATATAAAAGGTAAAAATATTTATAAAACTTTTCTTCAAACTGGGAGCATTGAATTGTTTTCAACTTCAGCACGTGATTATGAAGGCCCTAAGGAAGAACATGGTGCTCATGAAATTTCATAATAAAAAAAAATCGATTTTCTTGATCCTAGTCTGGGATAAATATAAAACATTTTTTGTTAAAAATGAAATATCATGAGCACCACGTTCTTCCTTAAAGTCTCTGTAATCATACGCTGAAATTTCCAACGATTCGGTGCATCCAGTTTGGAGAAAAGTTTTTTAAATATTTTGACGTTTTATATATATAGAATGACCCTTTCATATCACCTTAAATATTCGCAGGAACGATGTAAAAGTCGGAAGACGTAACATAAAAATCGGACAATATAGCATTTATCATGGGTGTTGAGTATCCTTAAAAAATATAAATATCATTCCTGCTAATTATTCTTAATTTACTCAGAAAATGTGCAATCTGTCTCTGATAAGCCTCTGCATCTCGGTATAATGGATGACTCCTGCGGTTCAGGAAAGGTCGTATCGGCAGAGATGAAACTTAGTAATTTTTTTTTTTAATTTTGCCAACAATTGGAAAACGAGTACCGACCGTTCTTCGAGGCTCCACCTTTTTTGCACAGCGGGAATTCGAGCGCTGGCGGATTTCGTTTGAAGTTAATCGGTAGCTCGGCATCAGTCTGCAGTGGACAGCCCTCATGCGGTTGTCCTCGTATTGAAAAAGCGTTTATCCGATACGATCCTTTTGTTTTAAAGTGGACCGGTCCATTGTCGAAAGCACGGACCTGTCCTCGGCCCTCCACCAACCCCCATTTTAGGACGGAAGGTTGCGCGCTAAATTTTTAGACCCTTTTGTCTCCCATTGCGGCTCTCTTTGTGCGTTTTCGAAAATCCTCTTGCGATGTGTTATCAATGTTTCTTATCACTCAGCGCCATTCCCTGAATAATTTCCAGGGAAGAAATCTAGACATTCCGAAGAAGTCCTCTAGGGATTCTACCACAATTGTCTGAAAATCGTCCCGGTGTAATGACACTTATTTTAAAAATAAGAAAGAAAAACTAAATGAAACTTTTATCGATAGGACTTGGTTATATAAAGAACGTTGAGAAAAACGCGCTTAAACTTTCTGCCCTCCGATTTGGTGTATAAAATATAAGAAAAATTAAAATCTACCTTTAAGGTAGACTCATTCAACAACGAGGTATAATTTTAGAACTGAAACCTGCTAATTAAGCGTATCAACAATTCGATTTTTCAAACTGCTGTAGTCTAATCCCTTGGGGGAGAGGGTGAAAGTGGTGGTCAATCGGTCAAGAAAAATTTTTTCGAACTGAATGCATTCAATCGTTTATAACTTAACTACGTGAATACGTAAACTATAAGGAAGGACCTAATACCCATGAAATTTAATATTTTATAAAAAATCTGTAAATACATTTAAAAAATTGAAATTTCATGGTAGTCAGGATCTCTCTTGTAGCCTCCACATTCACATTGTAAAATTTGAAGCAATTTAGCACACTGGTTGAGAGAAAAATTTTATAATCGAGACCTCTGATATCACTTTATGTCACCTTGAGGTGATATGAAAGTGTGATATGCACGTATCAAAAAGTCAAAATATTTATAAAACTTTTCTACAAACTGGATGCAACGAATCATTTGAAATTTCAGCACGTGATTAGGAAGGCCGTAAGGAAGAATGGAATGCTCGTGAAATTTGAATTTTCACAAAAATATGTGATCTTGGTTCTAGTCCAGGCTAAATAAAAAAATTGTATTAATGAAATTTCACGAGCACCGAGTTCTTCCTTGGGGCCTCCATAATCACGTGTTGAAGTGCCCAATGATTCGGTGCATCCAATTTGGGGAAAAGTTTTATAAATATTTTAACGTTTAATATCCGTATGGAATAACCCTTTCATATCACCATAATGGTTTTTGCATTTCCGCGATATAAATTTCCTCTTCATATTTTTTGGTTTTTCGAAACGATAATCCTTGTATTTACTTCTGTGTAGTATACTGCGTACGGATCTTGTGTTAATATTTCGAAGTATGTAATATCCATATGAAATAACCCTTTCATATCACCATTATGGTTTTTGCATTTCCGCGATATGAATTTCCTCTTCATATTTTTTGGTTTTTCGAAACGATAATCCTTGTATTTACTTCTGTGTAGTATACTGCGTACGGATCTTGTGTTAATATTTCGAAGTATGTAATATCCATATGAAATAACCCTTTCATATCACCATAATGGTTTTTGCATTTCCGCGATAGGAATTGCCTCTTCATATTTTTTGGTTTTTCGAAACGATAATCCTTGTATTTACTTCTGTGTAGTACACTGCGTACGGATCTTGTGTTTATATTTCGAAGTATGTAAACAAGCTCTTCAAGTGTACATTTGTTTGAAGTCGAATCCGCCCGAGAGCTTGTTGCAAATTAGTCGATCATTGGTCATCGGAGTGACCACATCTGAACGAAATAAAAACGTTCAATGTTACGGCCATCCAATTGTTTTTCTCCTACTTTCTGCTTTCAACAATCTTCAAGTACGTGCTTCAATATTCTGTAAGTAAAATATAATTTATTCTGAGTTTTTCTCTTAAGTTATGACAATAGATATAACATGATGCTATATTATTTAACTGGGATATTCGGCATAAATATGACACCCTACAAATTCGTGATGTTCTCTTGTATGTAAAGAATTTAGTTTAAGAAATAAAATTGAACGATATTAATTAATAATATATTTGTTGTTCTAAATTTTGTCTCAACGTTCAGGCAGTTTTTCGAACCTTCGCTTGACAAAAACAATATGAAATTGTAATGTTCACGCGCTATATCTTAAACGAACGAGTGCTCTATAATGTGTGTAATAGTTGCAATGCAATTATACATGAATGTAAGAAGTTAAGTAATACATGTAATTAATGAATGCATGAATGGAAGATGCGTAATTTTTCTTGTATTAGAAGGGTCACGAAATTTACATAATTGAAAAAATTGAATTTCGCTCTGAATGATATATTTCGTTGATTAACGATATTCAAATCCTGGGATCTTTCTATATGAATTTTGTTAATCCAGGAAAGGAGCGCTTTAAATTTTGCGCAAATATAAAACCCAAAGGTCCAAACAATTTCCGTGATTAAATATTACTACAGGTGTTTCAAATTGACGTCTTTTTCAATCGAGCAAACCATACCGTCCTGTAAATTCTCTATATTACCTACTTCCTTCAAAAATGAATTGGAACGTAATCGTTGCAGAAATGAAAATTTACTTTACCCAAATTTTCCGCCCTTTCCAATAAAGTTTTGTTAATAAATTTGAATGCACTGCAATCCTTTACGATTCATTCCCTAGACATAAATGGTGATCACGAACTCGATTTATACAACTATTAATCAACTTTCTCACATTATACGAGTGATTTTCACATGAAAAATTTGGTAAACTAACGGCACCACTCTTCCTTCGTAAATTACTGCATTTCATTCATTTCAGAAACCTTTTCGGTTAAATGAACGGAATTTCAGTTCACTAGACCCAACTCATTAGCTTTAATAAGCTGACAATTTTAATTAAATCACGATTAATTTCGGCAAATATTTTAGTGGTATTTTGATAAAATGTCCCAAACTACTTTAATATGGAGGTGATCTCCCATAACATTCGATCTAGTCGACCAGAAGTTATCAACAAAAGAATTTCATTACGTTGCCCAAATATTTGGTTGTCCGCGCAATAAGCATAATAAAAAAAAAATGTCTTGATTCACCCAGACATTTCTCTGCGCGTTTTGAGCGAAACATGGACATTGTTTGAAACTTGACCAAGGAATCTAGTCCTGAGTTTAATCGCGAAGTACACGTTCCCGGTTCCAGAAGAGATCCCCGGGATCTCTTAGCGTTTCCACTTGAGATTAATTCTTAAGAGATAAAGCTGCACACAGCTCGCTCCGCGCGATGCGAGGAAGAAATCCCTGACGATGTGTACCCCCAGATAATAGTCGCAAATATCGTAAAGATAAGGCCCGCGGTCCACGAGAGGAAAAAGAGGACGGAGCGAAGAGGAGAGGAGAGGGACGAAGACGGAAGGATCAATGGAGAGCCGGGAAATGAAAACGGAACACGGGATTTTTTTAGCCCATCCTCGAGTTCGCTCGCCTTTTTTTACCCTCGCTCCACCCCTGGGCCTTTTCTCCACCCCAGAATCCGTTAGGGCAGGCACTTTTTGTCGGGCCCGAAATCTTTGTCTCACTCGGCCCTCTCCCTCTCTTTTCCACTTTTCTCTGCCGTCTCTCTCCGACTTTCTCCCCTCGCGTGTTTTGGTCTCTCCTCCACGGTCCTTGTTGATTTTCAATTGAAACGAGATCTCCTCAAATATTGGGCCCGAAGCATCGAACAGTTAGGTCCCTGGGAACATCGCGACCTTCGGCCAGGTTCACCGCTTAATTTCCTTAGACCTCCTGGATATACCGTACTCGGGATTAAAGAAAAAGTTCCTAAGGACGTGGGATGCTGGGAAGAGGAGGAGGCACGGTCCCCGGGGATCTGTTTGGACCTAACCCGAATACGAATTCCGGGAAGAAGGCTGGGGATAATTGAAAAAGGGATTGTGGTCCTGTAATCGCGTCTCATCGAATGCACCACCGCAGAAACCCTGATGCCGAGATACGGAAATTTCAACTTTTGGAATTTCACCTCTTTTTAGAATTACTATGAATTCCACTTATGTTAAAATGTCAATTCCCTGTGCAGGGATATTAAAAAATGGATGCTATTGCCAAGTTCCACTTTTTCCTGCAATTTTTTCCTGAGAAACAGGATGGAATATTACAAATGGTATTTTACACCGATGACCATTAAAATGACGACACCTATAATTAGATAGTAGGGTTAATTTGTTATATTTCGTAGTAAAGGTTTATATGAGTGTCAAATCATGAAATTTTCAAATACTTTCCTCGAGAAATAAAATTTCAAATCGTGTTCTAACCTCAGCTGTAGCAATTATTGGGTCGACCAAGAAGTACCGCGACACTTTATGCCCTCAAAACTGTGTAATTAGAGCCGTAAGGCTTTCCATCTAACCCTGCAAATCTATAAATATGATGAATTCCTCACTTTCAATTTTGAGTGTTGCAATTTGAACGTCCATGGGTTGGTAAAATATCTCCAAAACGTACTTATGGAGATGATAACGAAAGCTTGATAATGCATAATTGACATTTAGATCTAACTAAAAACATTCACCTAGGAATTGAAATTTAACTGTCACAGCAAAATTATAGACACAACATGAAAGTATCGACAAAGGTATTGACCTCGCTAATTCATTTTATCCATTGTCAGTAATGCGACAAGTTAAGTCTGTTCTAATAAGTTTTAAAAGTCTTTTTAAAAAATGCAGGGAAACACGCCTTGCCAAATACAAAAGTATTCTCTTCTTATTTCCCTCGTACTTGTTTCTCAGAATGTTACTTTCGTGACTTGAGTTTAAGATTCTCCATTTCGAAATTCATTTCCCACCGTGATGCATGGCATACCTTAATCTAATGAAATATTTGTGAGAAAAAAAAAGGGATAAAAAAGAAGAAAGTGCTTCACCGGGATGTCGATAGTGGAAAAAAAAAAATACAAAAAATAAATTCATCTATATGTTTCAGTCAATGTATCAGATAAAGTTGTAGTTTTCTGTATCAGCGTAGTATGGTGACGTTAGTTTATAACTTTATCGTGACTCTTAGTTTAAACGTATCCTATTCAAATGAGTGTCAATTGGCTACCGTCTATTACGTTTTACACGATATAGTGATCGTAAATTTATCCTCACTTTAAAGTCTCTAATAATTAATCGTCGACCAAGAAGTACCGCGACACTTTATGCCCTCAAATCTATAAATATGATGAATTCCTCACTTTCAATTTTGAGTGTTGCAATTTGAACATCCATCAGGGTAAATGAAGCGCTTTTACATTTTATTTGGAGTGCGAGCCACCAGTAGATCCCAGGCTCCCGATTTGCCGAATCGAACGAACGACATCTCTGATGCCGGATACAAAATGTTCAGACGGGACAGAAAAAGTAATCGCCTAATTCCCCGCCTGCAATTCGGCTAGCTCAGCTAGGATAGCTCCGATTTATAGCGTAATCCCGTATTCAGTTACGAAGTGGGTCCTACAGATCGGATGATCCTAACTCCGGGTGGAAGGGACCTTATCGAGTCCAGAGAACTCAAGACCCCGGATATATATCCAGGACTCCGGGAGATCCATTTCAGAGGACGACCTCCTCGGATATAAAATCCCCATCTCGGGTAAAGCGCGCGATTCGCGCAATTTTTGTCCTGCTTTGGGTGGTCCACCGTCCTAATCCCGGATGGCATTATTCCCGCCACGACTGTCCGGGACTTAAAGGCCCCGGCGCGGGCCCTCTTTTGTACGAGCCGTGAAAACCAAAACCCTGGAGGCCTCTTCTTCTTTTCCCCGGATCTCCAGGCTCGCAGTTTCGACGTGAGAAGGCATATTATAGGCGTGAAACGATCCGTAATTTGTCACAGAGCCCCGGCTTAGAGTAACCCTGGATGCGGCCCTCAAAGGAGGTCACGATTTCGGACTAGTCCTACGATGGATCGCCACCCTGGACCAGGACCAGCGCATTTTTCCGAAATCTCCGGGAATGTTTATGCTCGATCGAAGGAGTGGGTTTCCTCGAGGGGAAAAAAAAATCGAACCGCGGCTTGGGATGGTCAGACGGATGTGACAAAGCCGGATATGTCGTCCGGTCCTGGAGATGACGGTCTTGAACAAACTTCGCTATCTGTGAAGACCTATCTACAGTGGGAATGTTAAAACTAATTGTTTAAACGAACATTTTGTGGAAATATGAAAAACATATAATTGAAGACCGCCTTAGAATACGCAGGTAGCCATTAATCGCAACACCAGAAAGTATAAGACATTGATGATATTTATGGATTTAATACGCTTCCGTTGAGATTAGAATTGCATTTCTTGTTGGAAATAGACTTCTACTCTGGTGTAATTAACTTTTTGTAGAAAATTTTGGGTATTTATCCCCGCTATTCCTAGAGGTTGTAATTTTAATTGCCACCGGGGGGAAGAATCAAGCCATTCGACTAAGGAAATTCTGATAAAAGTTCGTTTCTTCGGATTTAATTAATTCATGAAGCGGAAGGAATACTTATTTCTCCGGGAGAAAACAGGGTATTCGTTTTAATAAACGCTAGATTCCGTGGTAAGGGAGGCAGGAAGGAAAAGGAGGGCTAAATTCGTCGGGGACAGGAGTTTCCACTGTTTCCGTCGGTTCTTCTCCTTTTTTTGGAGGGTTCCAAGTTCCAAGTATGGCAACGGATATGCCTTGTTTGTCCAGATAAGGGTACAGGTGGGGCAGTGGACAGTACAGCATTTCATCTTTCGCTCCGGCGTCCATTCGCCGACTCTTTGTTAGTTTGCTCAGCGACGATAAGTCGAAACTCGATATGGCGGTTACGGAAGAGGAATAGGGAAAACAAATTTGAACGAAATAACGGGCCTCGAAATGGTCAGGGAGGAATTCCTAGCCACAGACCACGAGCCCTCTCTACGAGCCTCACCTTGAGGGGAAACACCGGTAAAATGTCAAATTACAGGCGAAACTCACTTCAGAAACCTCCAATCCCAAAACGCATCCTTATCTTAGTCTCCATTAAACCGTGAAGATGATAATTTAAGAAACGACTAAGCCTCGGATTATCTATTTTTTATTTGGCGATGCAACTTGCGGATCTATCGGTTCAGCTGTCCGTCATGAGCTACCACACAATTAACATTTGTAACCGCGAATAATAGAAACGAGGCATTCAATTTATCCCTCATTTACTTTGGGACACACATTTTATAAGTTCTTTTCTTATAAATTTACTAATTTATTTATCTTCTAATCAAGTTATCAGTTTATTTATTACTCAAGTGTCCGAGATAAATTTTTAGTTCTGTACCTATCTCCGTTTCACTTTAACCTGACATGGTATCCTGCAATTCTTAACACTAGGTTTACGGGCGTTTTTTATATACCTGTTTCTACGAGCACCCGTCACATTGACGGGTAAACGAAAACACGCATTTTCTTTAAAAAATCGATTTATTCTAATTAAGTCTGAATTAGACAACACTAGGCTTTACGTTTAAATAAATGATTAATAAGTAAAAAGTGCTTTTTTTAAAAATTATCACGGAAATTATTGGAATGCTCGTCCTCTCATCTTCGGAGTCAGAACTAGAAAGAATACGCATACTTTTCTTGCTACGACACATTTTTAAGATGTTTTCCTCTTCACTATCCGAAGATCCTTCTATCTCTCCACTTTCAATGCAAACTTTCACTCTCATCTTCGCCTTACACTCACTGCAACGAAGCAAATATATATGGATTGTTTATGAAATTAGCCAGTCCGTCAATTCGACGGGTTTCGTAAAGATAGGTATACTACGTACAAATTTTAATAATTAGAAGGCTTAGGAAAAAATAATTGTGTGTATAAATTCTTTGGATGAAATGATTAATTTACGATACATAAATGGTTAAAATGAATGCTATGGTTTTTTCGGTATTTCTTTTCGAAGTTTGAATTCCGTCAAATTGACGGGTCCCGTAAACCTAGTGTTAAATTTGATATAATAAAAATGAAGCAATATCCACTTACTAAGTAAAAACGAAATTCAGGTATTAAAAGTGTAGACCTTTTAAAGTGCAGACATTTTTAGTAACAATTTCATTGAATAGATTAGCTAGTCTAAATTAGCTAGTCCGTCAATTCGACGGGTTTCGTAGAAATAGGTATACTACATACAGATTTTAATAATTAGGAGGCTTAGGAAAAAATAATTGTGTGTACAAATTCTTTGGATGAAATGATTAATTTACGATACAAAAATGGTTAAAATTAATGCTATGGTTCTTTCGGTATTTCTTTTCGAAGTTTGAATTCCGTCAAATTGACGGGTCCCGTAAACCTAGTATTAAATTTGATATAATAAAAATGAAGCAATATCCACTTACTAAATAAAAACGAAATTCAGGTATCAAAAGTGTAGACATTTTAAAATGCAGACATTTTTAATAACAATTTCATTGAATAGACTTCATAGATATTTTTTTTTAATTAAGTGGACGTTTCAGATTTTTCGGGGTGATTTTTTAGCGAAGCTAAATTTTGAAGAAGTTTGGGGTGAAAAATAGAGCAGTTTTTGTCGCTCGGCACTTATGGCGCCATTGTAAACAGTAGATAACTCAATTCTCCCACTTTAATGTTCGTTTTAAGCTGCATTATTCCGCGGCTCGTTATTATACTCTCGACGATTGACTTCCAATTATTGCACCGCAAGTGAGCATACGTGTTCCGCCTTTAATGCGAGGCTGCGAGTGCACTACTCTCGCTGATCGACTTACGAATCATTCAGGAGTGACTCTAGATGCCTCGCGATGTTTCTACTCTCGCTGATTAACTTTAAATCATTCTCACGTTGAGTATGCCCGCGTAATTGGACGCGAGTCGGTCTCAATAAGTCTTCAGACCACGGAACAATGTCTATCCTCTGTGCGATTGAGCCTGATAAATGATAACGCTCGATTTTTCCCACGTCATCAAGTAGGTAGTTCACTTCACACTAATTTTTCAAGTAATTCTTGGCATTGAGTTAGAGTAACGTATCCATTGTATAGTTATCAGCACACCTGGAAAGGTCTCAATTATTTTATTCGGTTACTCGGCGATGTTCACGTAAGAAAATTGACTTTACTTATAAAGGATTATAAAACGTCGCTTTATATTTACAATCGATTAAATGATTTCCGCTTTGAGCGGGTGAATTAAACAACGTTGAGGTTTGTTTATGCTGAATTTTGTATTTCTGAAATTAAATTAAGCTTACCAAAGTNATTCAATGATTTCCGCTTTGAGCGGGTGAATTAAACAACGTTGAGGTTTGTTTATGCTGAATTTTGTATTTCTGAAATTAAATTAAGCTTACCAAAGTAAGTAATTTAAATTTCTAAAATAAGTAATCCTCGCTGTTTTCTCATATGAAGACTAAATTCCTTAAATTAGATAAAATTTACTAAAATAAGAAATTTAAATGACTAAAATAAGTCAGTCTCGGCAGTACGAATTATTCAACGAATCTTACTCCGAGAGCGTAAATTAAAAAATCGCAAAAACGCATCTGAGCTGATTCTTTAACAAAGACTCCCAGAGGAAAAAATGTTAGTTGTGTTACAAAATAAGTACAGATTTTATGTCCGTTTTCGGAATGCATTGGACCGCGTGAAATTGTCATCTTAATGCGGATATAATAAATCTGCTCGACGAATAATTGTTACGATCATGTAAAATACACTATCAAAGATCCCGAAAAATGAAGTGTACGACTCGATAAGGAAAAACATGTCGGTAAAAAAAGGCACTAACAGAGAAATTATAATCGTACATTAATTTCGGGGAAAATTGGCAAAGTTGAGGAATTAGCGCTCTAATTCGGAGTCCGCGCGATCCGAATGGGTCCAGTCAGGTGAAAAGCCTGTCGCCATTGTACCGTGGAAAAATGTATTTTGTGCAGGAAAACTGACCGGGCACGGTTCTTCTGTACGCCGATAAGGCAGCCAATCATTTGTTACGTTGTCTGCGAAGCATTGTTTCGCGGGCCGATCGATAGACATAGCACCCCATTGTACCTTGTTTTCGTCAATCCCAGCCGACCCCTACAAAAGGAAGGCCGCGGGAGCGGAATCAGCTCCGAAACCAGAACCAGCAGAGGAAAGGTCGAACATGATTTTTTTATTAGTTGCACCACTTGACTCGTTAGGATCTGTTTCTACAACGCCGACCCTCTTTAAGCCCCGCGTCGAGCTGACACCACCCTAACTTCTGCGAATCCACCCTCGACCCTGGAGGTGTGAAATTATTGCAGCAGTTGGTGCTCAATAATTTGCACGTCCTTGTATTGTGTTTTTCCGGACCCGTTGATTTATTTTAAAGTCTTGTTATTGCGCTAATCTGGTACTCGGAAAGTGTAGGGTATTTGTAATTTTTTAAATAATTATCGTATTATATCGATTCCCTGATTAGGGAGTACTTTAGATGCCCGAATTTAAGGTGATATGAAAGTGGCGGCTGAGAGGTCTCCTTTATGACTTTTCGTTAAACTGGATGTACCGAAATAGTTGAAATTATAGCAGGTAAACGTGGAGACCTCAAGAAAAGTCTTAACATCCGTGATACTTCGTATTTTAAAATTTGTTTATTAACTTTTTTTAATTTGCGTAATAGTTTATGTATGCTCTGCCTTAACGTGCACAATTCCAGAGACCGATGACTCCTCGATTACAAAGGTATCCTCCACGTACATTTAATTCCTTCCTATATCCTAAAAAAAATCCCTTTAAGCTTTTTTAAAATTGAACTACATTTCAACGTCAACCGATCACAAACTACACCCTCTCCAAAAATCGCAAACCACCCTCTCCAAGCCGCCTCTGTTTCAAAAATGTCATATACCTAGGTCCAATAGCCTCCCATAAAAAATAAAGCTAAAAATGTCCATCGAGCCTTCTCGAAATCACCTCGATAAGACTTAGACCCAGTTTCGGGCTCTACTGGCCATGCACCGTCCAGCCCCTTCATTTCCAAAAATACGGATACGGTGATGTTCTACATCTCGAAAATAATAAAATTCCATTTAACCCTTCCTAAAAATCGTGTATCGGATCCCCTCGATGACCCGGAGGGTATCAGGGTATCCGTAAGTACGTGTACGAGAGTCGGCGCGAGGTGTTGGCCTAATCGGGGCAAACGGCACATCCTCCTCGGAGAGCCGGGTCGGTAAGGACGAACGAAAATTTCCCATTACCGATCCCGATCCCACGGCCGCTCGATTTCCTATCAATATACGAATCGGACCGACGGGCCTTGTGTATACGACACGTCAGAGGCACAAAGTCGATAAGTCACGGAGAGCCCAGGCCGCGGTAGTACACGCTCCTCGGGTACATAGACCGTACACACTTGGATCGCGGTTGCCGGCCACATAGGTTCGATGCATGGGAACCGCCGGTGGTAAGAGCGAGAGAGACGGGGGATAAAAAAGCTCGCCAAGTGAGGCCGAAAAAATGAATTCGTGCGCATCCCGTGCCCACACATCTAACTTTCACTTCGCTAGATCGGCCAGCGCTCCGGTCGGCCGTTCCTGCACGGAGCTCCATCTCCATAGATGCTCCTCGTTATCCTTAGAGAGTACCCGGACTACTACGAGGACGAGGGAGAGAGAGAGAGAAAGACGTCGCGGCTTCGTGAGAGACCGTCAGCGCCGATCATGCCAAAAATATGGATGGAGCAACGCTGAGATCAAATGTTTCCAGGAAGAGGCAATTACTGGTCCTGGAGAAAGAGAGAGGAAGCTGGAGCGAAACGGGAGCTTTATCGTGGAGAAATTCGAGAGGGATGCACGAAGTGATAAGACGAGGAAAAGAGCGCTCATCGTTTATGGATCATTTAGGGGGATAGAGGCCCGTTTGATAAGAGGCTGTCCTCTAATTGCGAATGATTCGATGACTTTCGAATACGTGGAACGATCGCAGGCTTTTTTTGCTTTCTAGTTTTCTTGGTAATTTATGGGTGTTGTGAGCTCAGGCAGGAATGTTATGCAGATTTACATTTATTAGATTTAGAATTATTTCCTGGTGATGGCACTTAACGGTTACTCTGTCTTTTGTGTCTAATAATTTAGTGCACTGGGAGGAAGGTAACGTAACGATGAGTATGGGATGTCCTTTTTAAGATTCCTTCTTTCAAATTGGAGTGACCTCTCTTTTTCATAAAATTTTTAATATTGTGATTTTAAGTATAGCGGGATCGTAAGAATTTTTCCCTGAAAAGAAATATATGATTCTAATATTATTTTGATATCGTGTCACGTTATTTTTAGCGATACATCGGCCGTGTTCGGAATTTCCCAAAAAATCCTATGGATCTAAAATTATCACGCTAGGGTTCTTTAAACAAAATTATGAAGTCAAACATCTTCTGGCAAGGAGACATGTCTTTGTTTGAAACTTTTCCAGGTGCATTTTGAGCTTCTTTTCGATCGGAAAAGATGATCTGTACTCGTGATGCCCAAATGACGTCAGAACGATGCCATTTTTTTTCAAAAGAAACCCTTATAACGTCAATATATTACATTTAAAGTTTCATAAAAATTGAAAGAAACAATAAACAAGTTACTCGGGATTAAAAAGAGGAATCTTAAAAAGGAAAGCCCATCCTGTCGGAAGGACTTTCATCGAATGTTAGGGATGACCTGCTGAGGAAAAATTAATTCCGTGGCACTGTTCAATTACTCCTGCAGTTAGTAAACTGCAAACGATGCACTTGAAGTTTCTAAACACATTGACAATAATTCCGGCAATTTTTGTGGCGGAAAGGGTTTTAAAAACAATTCAAGTTTCGTCAGCAGCGGGAATTCTGTTACGAAAGGCGCTGGATGAACCCTGAAGATTCGTGCGAATATGTCGAAGGGTGGAATCGATAAATCGAATCCTGCAGCAGTGCCGATCTACTTAGAGGCAAAGGGAACGTGAGTCTCTTTCTCTTCGGGCAGGTTGGATGTTAAAGTATGTGTGAACCTCTTCGTGACGTACGTTACATCCGTATTGTGATATCAATCTTCGAGTGATCTCGCTTTTGCTTAGCGATTCCAAAGTTTCCGAGGCTTTTCCGGCACGGCTGATTGATTTACCGCGAGGAAGCACTTTTTCGATGATTCGCTCATTCGACTTTGAGATTGACTTTCATTCTTTTTTTCGATATTTTCAGGGCATTCTCTCTTTCTTTCCCCGAGGAACTCTAACGGGCTGCGATAGGTGAGCTGCACCTTTCAATTTACCTTTACTTGAAATTACATCGAGAAAATCATATTCGGCGTAACGTGTAATTATTGAGTCATAGCATGTTTCAGGTACACATAACAAGAATGTGTCATGACATAACTGGTTCCCCGTTATTTTCTAGTTCACATAGAAAACGCCGTGACACTACGTTATTGTAATGTTATCTGAAAATACTAGTTTTCCTTTATCATTACAAATTCCTTAACCAGGAATATGAGAAGTTTGAAATACCTCGCACAGTTAAAGAACTGTAATAAACCCATGAAACATATATTGCGAGCTTTATTCAAATATATTTAATATATGGACTTTATAATTTTACAAGCTGATTTAAACAATTCCAGATCAAATGGGGTAAAATTTAAAACTCGCTCATTAATTTATAAACAATGCGTACTAACTTACATATCAGCCATATCAACATTTGGGATTTAAATATACGTTTGTGTATTAAAAATGTGTAGTAATGTTTTTAACGGGATAGTAAAGTATATTGATAAACTACGTCGTTGAATATATAAACTCTCTTAAATCCTTGAATTAAATTCAATTTTATTTTTTAATATATCGAGAAGTGGCCCTGTAAATGTAAACGTATACTCTAATAGTACAAAAAGTAATTAATAACCACCCCTTCCAATTACCTATTGCGAAATAATTTTTACCATATCTTTCATCCCCTGTTGCGTATGTTACGAGCCTTCGATACTCCCTGTCGTTTCACAACATTTCCCTCGAAACGCATCTAAACGATACAAAAATAATATAAAACGTCCCACAAGCATACAACACTGCGTGGGTGAACTCTCTTCCTCTGGAGATCCTCTTCCTCGAATTCCTTGTGAGACCAGCCCATGCCATTAAGGCGATACGAAAGTGGCATCTGAAGAAACAATAGTTTATCAAAAACTTTTCTTTAAACCAAACATACCAAATTGTTTAAAATTGTACAAGGTGAACATGGACACCCTGGCACTCTTACAATTCCATTTCCTAAATTTGCTTGCAATAATTTCTAGAGATTATTATTGAAAATGAAATGTCATGGGCATCAGGATCTTCCTTAGGGCCTCCCTATTTCCATGGTAAAATGTCAAACGATTCGGTGCATCCGGCTCGGAGAAAAGTTTCATAAACGGGACTCCTCGAGGACTCCGCTTCCGTGTCACCTTAATTAAGAAAGAAAAATTAAAAAATCGGAGAAAGAGGGTCGACGCCGCCCGCGCATCGCTCCTGGAGCTTCTGACCAATGGTTACGGAAAGTCCTGCCGTGGAAAAATCGGCAAAACCGCTGAGAGTGCAATTTGAATACCGCTTTGCCCGTGTCACGATTCGGCAAGGCGCGGTTACCCGAGGCGGCGCGCGCGGCCCGCGAGCTGCAGGCGGCCTCCCGCCTCGGCGCGCCGCTCCGCCTCGGGTAGCGGCGCCTCTCGCAATTTTCATTAAACATTGTGATTTCGTGTAATGTGCTTTGCCGATTTTTTCACGGACCCGCGCGGCGTTTTGCTTCCTACTTCTATTATTCCCCTCCGAAGGCGCACTCGAGCCCGCCGGCCTCGGCTGTGGCAGTTCGCCACCGGGGAACCCAAACCTACTCTTACTTTGTCGCTGCCTCCCGTCAAAGGGGACTTCTCCCGTTCCATTCGGGCCATTCAAGCCACTCGAAATTCGGGAGAATCGGGAATGGCCGAAAAATCGGGCTCCACTGCCCGGTAATTGGGGAAACTGAATCGAGGGGCGGGTCGGGGGTGGGACTTCCGAACTCGGGATTTCGGGTAATTGAGGTCCTGGCTGCACCCGGGATTTATTGTTGGCCGATGCGCTCCGAAAAATCGTCTTTGGGAATTGGTTTTCCAGGCTCAATGGCAACCTTCGGTTAACGCTCTTTGATACCAGGAAATATTACGAGGTGAACCTCTCATCACGCGATAGTACGTGCAAATTCGTATATCAAGGAAAGAGGCTCGATTAAAAAAATAAAACGCTTCTTTTTGGTTTCACAGACAATTACTATTTATATTTATCTTTGTTTTTCAATATCGAAACAATTTACGTAAGCGCAATTCGTTAGTACTGGTGCGTTATTCTCTCGGTCGGTTATGATCATTTAAAGTTAAATAAATATATTAGAAATAAAAAATAGCGATAAGTATGTCCAAACGATTAGTACCGAACACGTAAGGGTATTTTGTGAAAAAACAATTATGAGTGATTCATGATATTTAGTAAGTCTCAACTTAGTAATCTCACTTCAAATTTAAAATAACAATTACGCTTAGATTTTTTTTTTGCAGTCGAAGGGGTTGAATCAGAAATTTTTGCCAGTTTCGGGAAAGTGCATCGATGCAGGTAAAGGTGTGAATTATCTGGAAATATTTTGCAAACAAATGATGTAATGCGTTAGTTATAAAACTCCTGCCCTTTCCGTGGCTCTCTCGATTTCGCGATAATAGGTGTTATTTCTCCCTGTTTGGGTATTACATGTATTGACATCGATTTTATTATTTAACGATACGCCGGCCGTCTTAACCGAAAGTATGCACTTATGTAATCCGTATACCCAGGTTTATTGTACAGCCCGAGACTCGCCGGCATTATGGAACCAATTTCTTACATTTATTCTGCAGATATACTCACGTAATCATTACTCGTAACTCCTATAGCGCCACATAATTCTCTCAAATTGCATGAAATAGTATTAGAAAATTTCGTCAAAACCAACTCAAATCCGTACCCAAAAACCTCTGTTCATCCTCTTATCGGTTATAAAAGTCTTATCGCAGTTCAATTCTCACCATGATACTGTTCAGGGTTAAAATTGTTTGCAAATTTCATGCCATCTAAGTATACAAAGCTATATAAAAATTTCGGATTTTATGACGTTTCACTGGAAATTTCTTAAGTCAATTTATAAAATGGAAAGCATCGATATTAAACGCATCTGCGAATGTAATATAAATTTGACATACCATGTCGGAATGGAAATTTCGGCATATGCGGAAAGTGAATCTACAATTACTTGTTACAGTTCTCCCTCGTTACCCAGATCTAAATCACGGTTTCTAACATTTTTCTGAATGCTCCGAAATTAATCTTCATAATTAATATTCACAGTTTAGGATATAAAAATTATTATCAGAAGCGGTCAAAACCGGAGCATGTGGCCTCGTAATCAGAAATCCCAAAAAATAAAAAGGACGGTGTCTTTTCGAAAATATTGATTTTTGGGTTTAATGGACGGATTTTATGACGTTTCACTGGAAATTTCTCAAGTCAATTTATAAAATTGAAAGCATCGATATTAAACGCATCTGCTAATGTAATATAAATTTGACATACCATGTCGGAATGGAAATTTCGTCATGTGCGGAAAGTGAATTTACAATTACTTGTTACAGTTCTCCCTCGTTACCCAGACCTAAATCACGGTTCCTACCATTTTTCTAAATGCTCCGAAATTAATCTTCAAAATTAATATTCACAGCTTAGGATATAAAAACTTGTATTATCAGAAGCGGTCAAAACCGGAGCATAGGGCCTCGTAACCAGAAATCCCAAAAGATAAAAAGGACGGTGTCTTTTCGAAAATATTGATTTTTGGGTTTAATGGACGGATTTTATGACGTTTCACTGGAAATTTCTTAAGTCAATTTATAAAATGGAAAGCATCGATATTAAACGCATCTGCGAATGTAATATAAATTTGACATACCATGTCGGAATGGAAATTTCGGCATATGTGGAAAGTGAATCTACAATTACTTGTTACAGTTCTCCCTGGTTACCCAGACTTAAATCACGGTTTCTAAAACTTTTCTAAATACTCCGAAATTAATCTTCATAATTAATATTCACAACTTAGGATATAAAAACTTGTATTATCAGAAGCGGTCAAAACCGGAGCATGGAGCCTCGTAACCAGAAATCCCAAAAGATAAAAAAGACGGTGTCTTTTCGAAAATATTGATTTTTGGGTTTAATGGACGGATTTTATGACGTTTCACCGGAAATTTCTTAAGTCAATTTATAAAATTGAAAGCATCGATATTAAACTCATCTGCGAATGTAATATAAATTTGACATACCACGTCGGAATGGAAATTTCGGCATATGTGGAAAGTGAATCTACAATTACTTGTTACAGTTCTCCCTCGTTACCCAGACCTAAATCACGGTTTCTAACATTTTTCTAAATGCTCCGAATTTAATCTTCATAATTAATATTCACAATTTAGGATATAAAAACTATTATCAGAAGCGGTCAAAACCGGAGCATGGGGCCTCGTAACCAGAAATCCCAAAAGAAAAAAGAAAACTGTCTTTTCGAAAATATTGATTTTTGGGTTTAGGGAGGCAGCTTCCAATCGAGCGTTCTGCGTGCTTTGAAAGCCCAGCAATTAGGGGAAATTGGGTCAGGCAAGAGAAAGGGGTCGGAATTTTTCAAGCGAAATCGTATCAAAGCTTGCCTCGTTCCGTGGACAGGGGCAAAAGGCTGAAAAGACGGCTCTTAATCGAGCTCGTCGGATCCCGGTATTCCGCGCGAGAATCCGAAGTCGATGATTATATCCCAATAAATCTAAGCGAGCCGAGGAAAAAGAAGGAGAAGAAACGGCATGCAGATGAATAGCTGCGGAAAACGTGAGACTGAGCTCGCCCTATATCGAGAGCACACGAGCCCCTCACGACTCGCGTGTCGGGTGTCGTGTGTTGTGTCTCGTTTCGTGTGTGGTGGCTGCACCGTCTCGTCTATGGCGTGTCGTGGCTTTTCAGCCATGTCAAATTAAGGCCTATTTCAGCCGGTACCGCTGGTTCGATTAATTACTCCGGCGATCGGTTACTCAAGCCGATTGTTCGAGTGGTTCGACCAGCCGCGCGGATTCGCATTTTTAGGTGTCAAAAATGGAGATGTGGAGGCTGACTGAACTTTCGGTCATGAAAGTCATCGGGGTGGGGGGGCTCTACGGTGTGGAGGTCTTTCGTAAACGGTGAACGGGTAATTGCACGAGTTTTGAAATTAAATCTTATAATCGACCGAATCGTTGCAAGACGCTTGGTTCGGATCTGTCGCACCTTTTCGGACGATTTTGGTAAAACAGGAATTCATTCGATAAATTGATACAGACGCGACTAAATGGAAATGTGGTCCTTGCTGCTAATGATGTTCGTTAGATTTTGTCACACGCTCTTAACTAATGGAGTCAGACCTGCCTAAAAGAGTTAGTTTACGATACAATGCTCGCCGAAAAATCGTGACACCTGAAAATGGAAATCTTACAAACCTGAGGCTGATATGTGTTTTGGTGATAACAGAAATATTGAATTATTCAATTCCGGGTAAAAAATACTTGTAATTACTGAGATTTTATTATGATCTCCTTTCAATATACTAAACTATTCACGTGGTTATCAAATACCTACAATTAACATTTTTCAATGTTGCAATTTGTCAGCGAGGAGTATATTATTAATATTTCTTAAAATGCATTATCCATCACTATCGCATATAAACGAGCAATTTCCACGTCTCGATTAATCTCCATTGGAGTAAAATAATTCCGTTGCTCTCCGGTTACCGTGAATTTATAACCGAACGTATGGCGTTAATCTTGGGGTCACTTAGGTCGGTTAAAAAGGAGAGTTATTATAAATGCCGACGACAGTGCTTCGTTATGTATAATAAATTATTCGGGAATATAGTGCACGGGGGTGGATACGGTTTCTGATTAATCTTCGGCAACAAGGACTTTCTACCCTCACGACGTACCGGTCGGGAGGACAAAGTGTAATCCTACATGTGTTCTAATACCAAGACGTTTGAAATGAGTTCTTGCAGAATGGCACGCGTATCGCTCTAACTAATGAGCAACGCTTAGCAATGTTCTCGCAGGAAGCAACGTGCAGAAAACAGAACCACGAGTCCCCCCGATGTGTATTTCGTGCCGAATCACGGTTCAGTTCGTTCGTATCAGCAGAGCGACTATGTACGGTCAAAAAATGGAAGTGTCAAAGGTATATTTACCTGGAAAGATTAAACTTTCCGTCGTTACATCTTCCGGGGAGGTTTTTTACATTTAACTCGCGAGAAATTACTTGTAGACCATTCCTGTCACAAAATAGCTTATAATAAATGAATTTCAAATGTATAATATCTCCCTCTTTTTCATATTTCACTTATGATCAATTTTGGTCATAAAATCCCCAATGACGAGGTCGTTTAAATGTCTAAAGTAAACAGTACATTTCTATACGAGAATATAAATAGAAGTATTTGAATATTTAATTTTCCGGAAAAAACATTCTTCCGTAATTTTCATTTTACAAAAACCGTATTTATGCATTTTTTTATAATGACAAAGTCGATTTTAGGTATCCTAGACAATGGTATTTGGATTATTTCCTAATTTACTTGTTTTTCCATTGCTTCATCAGGTAACTGGAAGATCCCTTTATTGAAGGAATGTTAAATAATTAACCGATCTCTAAAATATATCCATAAATGTACTCCGAACCTCAAAGGTTTTCCATTTCACCGTCTTCCACCTACCTCAACTTTCATCCACATAGTATCAAGCGATCGTACACCAGTAATTTCCTATGTAATCTCTCCCTACGAACAATAAGAGGAATTCCTAAGCGTTTATTCAGCACATCGATGCAAAATCATAAACTTTTCTCAAAAAGATATCCCAAATTCTGCTCCAAACCCCAAAAATGTTCTCATTTCGACCTCTTTCACCTACTTCAACTTTCATCCACATAGTATCAAGCGATCGCACACCAGTCATTTCCTATGTAATCTCTCCCTACGAACAATAAGAGGAATTCCTACGCGTTTATTCAGCAAATCGATACAACGTCATAAACTTTTCCCAAAAATATATCCCAAAATCTGCTCCAAACCCTATAAGCGTTCCTCCTCCACCTACTTCAACTTTCATCCCCGTAGTATCAAGCGATCGCACACCAGTAATTGCCTATGTAATCTCTCCCTACCAACAATAAGAGGCATTCCTAACCGTTTATTCAGTAAATCGATACATCATAAACTTTTCCCAAAAATATATCCCAAAATCTGCTCCAAACCTATAAGCGTTCCTCCCCCACCTATTTCAACCCTCATCCCCGTAGTATTAAGCGATCGTACACCAGTAATTTCCTATGTAATCTCTCCCTACGAACAATAAGAGGAATTCCTAAGCGTCTATTCAGCAAATCGATACAACATCATAAACATTTCCCAAAAATATATCCGAAAATCTGCTCCAAACCCTATAATCGTTCCTCCTCCACCTATTTCAACTCTCATCCCCGTAGTATCAAGCGATCGTACACCAGTCTTCCCCCATGTGACCTCTCCCTACCAACAATGAGGGGACTTCCTAAGCGTTCGGAAGGTCTCCGATCGGCAATCCAACTCCCGTCTATAATCGGCGATGCTTAACCTGGGATATCACCGGGTCTCGCATGCAGCTAATTAGCCGGGTAAATCGGATGATCCGACGAAGCCTCGTCGGTAGCGGAGACTTTCGCGGGCGAAGGAGCGAGGCCGCGGCGAGCGCTTAAGAAGGAGCCGGGATGAACTTTCGGATGAACCTCGGCGTCGGCGGGCTGAAAGTCGACGAGTGACCGTCGTCCACCTAGCTGCTGGAAGGAGAAGGGATCGAGAGAGGTCGAGAACGTGGCGAGGCAAGCGCGAATCGTGCAAGCCCACCGACAGAGAGGGACCGTGCACGTAGGTGAGCGGCCGCGGATGCGCCGAGCCCCGAGAGTGCGAGGAACAGGGATCCAGAGGAGCGGGCTTTCTTTTTACCTCATTGTTTCTGCTTAGAAAGTCTAAACCGCGGCCCCCGTCCGAGCTGCACCGAGAGGCGAGCGGCTCGATCATTTTAGACGCTCTTCTGGGAAAATAATTCCCCTCCGGTCCGGCTGGCGCTCGGAGGAAGTCATTTCAGGTGTTGCGCACTCGGGGCACCGAGGGGTCGGTCAATTTTTCCGGAACTGGGAGAGGAGGGAAAGGGAGAAAATGGGGATTTTAGGGAGAGATCATAACGAAGTTTACAAAGGAAACAGGGGGTAATTTGGGATTTTTCTTCTGGGGCTTTTGTTCGGTGTTAGCATTTGGAAATTTTGGATTCGGAAGGCACCGATATACTTCTCATAACTTTTGTATATCTTTTAAGTATAAGCGACTTTTATGAAATGAGGTGTATTTCATTCGTGGAAGAGACTGCCGGGGGGCGGAATTAAAGTGCCGGAATTGAAGTTCTTCAAGTGGGTATAAAGTTAATATTATTTAGAAATAGTTAACACATGACGAGGTAGGATTTTTACGCGGTTGATACGAGGACCTGGGAACGGAAGGGAGGGGAACTGATCAGACATATATGTTCACCTCTGACCCTTGATATACATTACTTCAACTGTATCTGCATTAATTGAATTGTACCTAATTCTAAGAAGACCCTGTTCAAAAGTACACGATATTCTTGACCTCAGTTTCTTATACTTTAAAATCAGATAATTTCTCAACAATCATCACGTAAGTATCCAGTCCAGTGTCCCATCGTTGATCATTGTTTCCTCACTTCTTGAGAATTATCCTCGATTATTTTCTCCGATAGGAAGTCAAGCCACATGAAAGAATTGTACTTAATTTTTAGAAGGCACTGTTCAAAAGTACATGATATTCTTGACCTCAGTTTCTTATATTTTAAAATCAGATAATTTCTCAACGATCATCACGTAAATATCCAGTCCAAAGTGTTCCATCGTTGATAATCGTTTTCTCAATTCTTGGGAACTATTCCCGCTTATTTTCTCAGATAGGAAGTTAAACCACGTAAAAGAATATAATTGTACCTAACTCTTGGAAGGCACTGTTGAAAATTGCACGATATCCCCGATCTCGGTTTTGTATACCTTAAAATCGAATAATTTCTCAACAATCATCGGGTAGATATCTGGTCCAAAGTGTCCCAACTCTGATCGTTTCCTCAATTCCTGGGAATTACTCCCGCTTATTTTCTCCGATAGGAAGTTAAACCACATAAAAGAATTGAATTGTACCTAATTCTTAGAAGGCACTGTTAAAAAATGCACGATATCCCTGACCGCGGTTTTGTATACCTTAAAATCGAATAATTTCTCAACTATCATCTGGTCCAAAGTGTCCCAACTCTGATCATTGTTTCCTCAATTCCTGGGAATTATTCCTGCTTTTTTTCTCCAATAGGAAGTTAAACCACATAAAAGAATTGAATTGTACCTAATTCTTAGAAGGCACTGTTAATAAGTGCACGATATCCCTGACCGCGGTTTTGTATACCTTAAAATCGAATAATTTCTCAACTATCATCTGGTCCAAAGTGTCCCAACTCCGATCATCGTTTCCTCAATTCCTGGGAATTACTCCCGCTTATTTTCCCCGATAGTAAGTCAAACCATATGGAAGAATTGAATTGTACCTAATTCTTAGAAGGCACTGTTGAAAAGTGCAAGATATCCCCGATCTCGGTTTTGTATACCTTAAAATCGAACAATTTCTCAACTATCATCTGGTCCAAGCGTCCCAACTCCGATCATCGTTTCCTCAATTCCTGGGAATTATTCCCGCTTATTTTCTCCGATAGTAAGTCAAACCACATGGAAGTCCAGCTTCACACTTCCATTTTCCACCCTCCGGCTGACCGTCGGCAGGGTTGGAACCAATTCCAAGCGGAGGTGTAAGGTGTAGCGCTCATTGTCATTAGGAGGAACGTGGCACGTGTATTGGTCGCTTCCGGCGATAGCTTTGTCGGTAAAGGTGGTAGCTGCTGGAGGGTCGGTTACCGACTACGGTCGGGGTTGGTTAGCGTGTCCAATCCATCAGCATTGGCGGTTTTTGCGCTGCCCATATGTCATAGCCGTGGACCGGCCCTTCCACCTAGAAAGAGAGGAACATGCCGGCGCATAGCGTGCCGGGCTCCCGAGGGCTCGTCCTCTCTACGTCTATTCATGATATGTGGCCGAAATATCGTGGGTGGCCGAGGATATGCTTATTAGATCCTTTGGGATCCGCGCTTCGTCGATGATTATGCCGTCCATGAACCTTCGAGGATCGCCTGGTTCCTCTCTCCCATAACTTGTTAACATAGTTCGACTTCGTTAACTTTTATATAAAATTAAAAGTTTTAAGTTAATCTCGTTCATGGTAAAATTGGAAGCGCTTAATTGTAGGGGGTAGAGATATAGAGGGATACAGAGGCTTTACCGGTTTACTGCACCGATGGCTATTAAAATTGTAAGACATGGAAATGTCGGAGATACAGAGCATTTTGTAAAAAGAAATGTTTGTCACGTCACCGTAAGATATTATAAAAATTTCAAATATTTTTCGCGAGAAATAATATTTTAATCATGTCCTAATCTCTACTGTGTCGTATAAACCTATAAATATCGTTAATTTTTTTAATTTCAACGGCCAGTCGTGGATTTACCGGTTTGTTATGAACATGTTTATTATCTACCGAGGTATTTTGCGTCCATACATTTATATTGAATTTATATCCACCTCGTCATCTTCGATATGACAATGATTACATGAAACTTGTGCAGTTAATCTTTCACGATCTGAATACTCATAGATCTGACTTTTTAGTGAGAGGAAGGTTTAGCAATCTCATTCGTTACATCATTTCTGACACTGTCACTCGGCTTCTATACATGTCATTAGTCTAGGGAGTCTATATTCGAGCACGATCCAAATTTCATTGTTAAGCCGCTTACAGAAAGAAGTAACGGATCATAGACCCAAACCGTACCGGTTAATAGATTAATCATAAAACTCTCGACTTTCAACATCAACGTACAAATGTTGCTGATGATTTTGTTTAACCTTATTTCGACAGAAAATCGCGGTGTAAAAACAAGTTAGAAGATGCTTAAAAAGTGTTAACACCACCCGCCCATATTATCAGGGCATTGTAAAGAACTTCATATTAAAACTGTTAACATATGTGCCCACAATTATGAAAGTGGTCTGTCATATATTTTTTGTTTCGAAATTACATTGAATTAATTTCGTTTGAAATAATATGACGTGAAATAACTAATAAACTCATTTTTTTTTTAATTTTGACTTAGACCACTTTCATAATTATGGGCACATATAGTCCTAATGTTATCAGGGACTTGCAGTAAACCCGACATTTTGATAACTTAACACATGAAAATCTAGGTTTCACTTGTACCCGGGGTTGGGTAGATATAATACGTCATGTAATATACGCGGTTTTGTACTTGTATATTGCAACGTATAATACGTCTCTAGTTTTCTACGCGAGCGCAAAGTATATTACGTACTTCTATTTCTAAATAAAAAATAAATCCAATTAGAAAATGGATATTAAACAGGGTTAAGTTGACAACATTTCGAAAGCAAGTGTCAAATTAATTGGTCCTTAATAACGTTTACGGATTTACATATGTGCTAAAAGACGTTTACAACCTATCGGATGCATGTATCATGCATCTACGGCATCCGCCATTTTGTGAACGTAACATTCTAAACAATTTTAAACGCAAGCGACAAATTAATTGATTAATCGACAAAAATATTTACCTGTTGACAAATGTGCTATAACGCGTTCATAGTTTAGCGGTGCCGTATATCGTACATTTGCGGCATCCCTCATATTGGAAACGTAATTTACTGGTTTTCTATGATTTTATACAGTAAACTGTATGATTTATGAAATATACGCGAAAAACGCGATATTACCCAACCCTGTTTGTACCATTAAAATGTCCAAAAATACGTTTTCGAAATTAAATCAGTCCTTCGAGAAAAGTCATTAATTGGGAAAAGCTTGTTAATAAAAAAGTTCTCCGTTATCAATAGTCGGGAATACAAGATTCGGTCATGACAGAGTATCGCATGAATAGGTGTCAAAGCGGATCGGGGAAGGAAGGAAACGCGTTAATGGATTGTTTCTCGGCGCCATGTTTGAAAAAGTGGACACTATACGATCATCCCGGAAGAGCTTCGATAGGATCCGATCGAGTCGATCTTTTCTACGTCGGTTCGATACGAGGTCGGTCTCGTCGTGCGAATAGAACGCTCGACCTCTCGAAAGAGGTTAGGCCGGAGGGACGGCGACGCAAAGAGAGGAGGGAAGAAAAAAAAAAGGAGGGGCGAAGTACGTGGGTGTCGCGCAACGGAGCTAAAAAGTGCCCCAGACCGAGAGGAAAAAAAAGAGTCCGGGTCAGTTTGAATAATTTTGACCACACCTCTCGTCAAAGCAATACACGAGCGTATGAATACATACATTTAAATGTTACCCGCAGCCGGAGAAGTATTGGCCGAATTTTTAAGCGCGTCCCGAACGGCTCGCCCAACACTGACCGCCATCTTTTTTTTCCGCTGGAGAAAAATTAAGCCCTTTTTGTTGGACTTCAGATGAATCCTAATGTGATTTAAGTACAGGCTCAAATTGAATTAGTTAAATCGCGATGAAATTCTGAAAATGATATAATATATCTTAAATGGGAATTAAAAGTCAAGTGATACCCTTAAAAGATAGGAATGGATTTTTAATTCAAGGAATCTGAACTTCTTAAGGTCTTAAGAAGTTTAAAGAAATGTGTTGTTTAATAATGAAGTTTTGATGTAGGTTGCTCGGTCAATAAATTGATAAAGGAGTGATTATTTAATGGCCGAGAAAATGTTGCGGGTAGGGTGATTTTTTTTAACGTTTTCGGTGTTTGAGTGAACTCTTTTCCGAGTAAATCGATTGTAGTTTTCGCACTAGAAGTAACAATCTTTTGGAGCAATACATAGTTTACTGAAGATTAACGTGGTAACGTGTATACAGTAATTTAAAAAATCATGAGAAGTATTACTTGTATTATAAAAGTTTGTTTGGCACTTGTAATGTTAACCTGACATTTTCTTCGAACTCAATATGTTCGTCTAGAAATTATTATTTTCTTTTTGTTAAGAATTGTAGGTACGCCTCAAAACTAGTTACGTGAGAAATTGTTATGGGATCGCTTTAAAAGACAGGAGAACTTATCGAAAGCGATGAACCTTATACTTGAAGGAGTGTATGATTTCCTATCTGTGGAATACTTGGAGTAAATAGTAACAGCTGTTAGTACACGGCAGGCGGTATCAACACGCTTTTAATTCAAGAGTCTGTGTGCTCATCAGATTCTAGTTCAGTCGATGTTCTCATATCTTGAAAACAGGGTAAAAGTGTTTACTCGGTCTCATTGACGTTTGAATTTCCGAAGTCAAGAATGAAATATTCCATAGATATTGAATTTTCCAAAGTATTAATTTCACCCCATGGGAACTCCTCGTAATATCAAGTGATTATCGATGTCAACCACCGATGTATTTCCCTGTAAAATAACACAATCACACATTTGCAACCTCGGAATACAAATGAAATTATTTTCCTCATCTCAAGAATGCCTAAAACTATGCCGAACGAAATCAATCGGTCGACGGAAAATATAGAAATAATGTAATATAAAATCCCAACTGAAGTAATATAATACTTTGAACCTTAAGGGGTTATACCACTGAAATGTTCAAAAAATCAAAAAAATGTTTACGCGTTTATTTTACGCGTTTGTACTTTAAACGCGTTTTTCTTAAAACTGCATTTTAAAAATCGGTGGGCACTCTAGCTCCGCCAATTTTCAATCAATCGTCTTGAGTCTTTTTTATTTTATTCGTGATAAGTTTATCTAGCGAAATACGTATGGTTTTTTCAATATATTGATATTCGCATTTTTTATGCAACATTAATTAACGAAATTTAGGGCAAAATACGTATCTTTCCTTTTAAATCGATGCCATTTTGTGAAAAATGCATATTTTTGAAAACGGCTACGTATTTCGCTAGCTTTTGGGCTACAGAAACTAATTCTTTTTCGTTCATTGATCTAGTTTAAACCTGGACTGAGTTATCGTGCCCACCTCACGATCATCGATTTTCGCAGCGCGCCGGTAAATCGCCTTTCAAGTCGCCATTTTTGTAAATAAAAAAAAATACAACAAAATATTTTGTTGTTTAATAGTAGTATAATACCTTACTGTACTTTAATTTAGATAAAAACGTTTTAATTCTTAAAAAAAAATTCTTGAAGAACCGTAATTTTTGGGTGGGTCAAAGTGGTGTAACCCTTTGACCCTTTCGTTACCTTGGACGAGATATCTCGCGACCCAATACTGGCCGATTAACGCTTTTGACGAGATATCTCGCAACCCTGTAGTAGCCGATCAACGCTTTTGACGAGATATCTCGCGATCCGGTAGTAGCTGTATTTATTTCATCTTTTTAGCTATACGAATAGAATTAGTTATAAAATATATTCATCTAGAATGTCAAAATATTGGTGCTAGAAAGCTAGATATCTCGTCAAAAGCGTTGATCGGCCAGTATCGGGTCGCGAGATATCTCGTCAAAAGCGTTAATCGGCCAGTATTGGGTCGCGAGATATCTCGTCCAAGGTAACGAAAAGATTAATACGTGGTCGAAGATATTGGTAACGTCTTCTCCTCCCTTATTTCTAGGATCTTCGGCGCATTCGTTCAATTGTCAACGTGATCATCTCGGTGCATCTCTTGACTCGTAATTCCGGAGCAATCGAGAGCGGATTGGAGCGATTCGTCATCCGATTTCGAGCGACGTCCGAGCACACCCTCTTCCTCCGAGTGGGATTTTCTTTCTATTTTAATCCGCGTGTCCCTTTCGTCTGAATGTACCGAGATCGGTATGTAAGAGGCCGCACCGCGTGAAAATTCCAACGCGCTGACACCTCCGCATGCGGCGATTTATCCGCACACATGCGGCAATGTCTGCCGTGACATTTTCCGCGAACGCATTAACGCGGCCGACGCTATGGCCGCAGATTTCCATCGGTTCTGTCATTTGTCCTCATCGTATTCTAAACGTTATCGCCCGGGAAAAAGGAACTTCTTCAAGGATTCGCGAGAACTCCCGCGAGGCGAAAGCCTCGGTTCGCCTAATTAAATAATTACGATTATACGGCGCAAACGATCGAATGGTTGCACTCTTCCGCGAAGACGGTTCTATTTTAAAATTAGAAACTTGCCGTGGAATTGGATCCGAGGTCGTTCAATTATGATTTTAATCAATTAAGATTTAAATTTGCACTTCACTCGTAGTTACAATGTGAGCATTTCGTGTAAATTGCGTTATCAAACTGTGATGTCAGGCGTCGTTTTATAAGAACAAAGTCGATCAAAACTTGAAATCGTTAATAAGAATTAATTAACCTTCTATGACACGTGACATTGGAATCGCATACGCATGTATCTCTATTTTTTAAGTTTTATTTGACTTTTGGACAAAACTTAACGTAGCGCCGTATTGTAGTATCAAGGCAACCGTGGAGTATGTTCAAAAATTATAAATTAATTGTTCGTTTATGTCAGAAAGCTAATACTTACTAATTTCATATTACATAATTATTTTCAGGGCTTGGATTGCAAATCGAGTTACAGAGGGTTATCATTGAGAATCAAATATCAATCACTTTTCAGTACAGGGGTGTACACGTATTACGAAGTTTGAAAAATCCAGTCGTTTTCGTAAGTAAACATTAAAATAAATAGAACATGGTAGAACTTTCGGAATAACCTAAAAGTAGGAGGCTAACCGTTAAACGCTGCTCACGGTCCGAATTTTTCATATCAAAAGAATTTGCCGGAAAATGCGCAAATATTTGGGAAATTCGTCGCCAAATTGCCCGATTACGAAGTTTGAAAAATCCAGTCGTTTTCGTAAGTAAACATTAAAATAAATAAAAAATGGTAGAACTTTCGGAATAACCTAAAAGTAGGAGGCTAACCGCTAAACGCTGCTCACGGTCCGAATTTTTCATATCAAAAGAATTTGCCGGAAAATGCGCAAATATTTGGGAAATTCGTCGCCAAATTGCCCATTACGCGGCCAACGAGCGCAAACCTCGGCTCCCTGAAAACCCTGAAATCCTGGAAGGGGTTCGGCCTCGGTAGGCACCGAAATCATTTTTCACGTCGAGAGCCTAGAATTCAAACAGGCCTAATAAACCCGAGAACCGGAGTCCCGGGTGCATGATTTCTTCCGGGAGCGTTCCCCCGTTCAATTAACCCGACCATCGTCATCCCTGGAGGTAATCGAGAACAAAAAGTCTGGCCCTTAGAGGCGAGGCTTATGGTGCGCGTTTCCGCGCCGAGGATCGAGAAGAGAGAGAGAGAGCAAAGGAGCGATCGCGTTTCTCCTGTACCCAGCTCGATCTAGCGCCCTCTTCTTCCTCGTTCCCCGCCACGCACTAATTATCGCTAATTACCAGATTAATTTCGCATTGGCCGTCGCGAGCCTATCGTCGGGCGATATCGTCTCGCGAGCCGCGAAATCCGCGAATCCGCGAAAGGCCGGAGTGTAAGATCCGCGACTTTCGAGCGGGAACCTACTCTTCTCCCTCTTCCTACCTGTTAGCCCCTTTCCACCTCCTCCTCGACCTCCTCAACCTCCTCAACCTCGTCCTCTCCTTCGCCTCCCAACGCGCCGACTGCGTCACTATGGGCGCATTAAGCGACACGCACACCTCGACCTCGTCGCGACGCATTCCGAGGTGGTGGGTACGAAGGCATCGCCGACTAATACGATCACCTGGGATTCGCGACGAAGAATCGTTTCTCTCGTAGACCATGCATCCTAGGTCTAGTGTTTTGGATATGGGGTAGGTCAGCGCATTCGTCATCAGGAATTGCAGCTAGACCGGGATTGTGGACTTCTGATGGTTGGAAAGTATTGAATGGAAGGGATCCTTGCTAGTTCGCGAAGTTCGATTTTAGTAACGAATATAAGGGAACACTTCATTTCTACAGGTAGATTCATTAGTTGGGGGAGACGGCATGCCGACTAATACGATCACCTGGGATTCGCAACAAAGAATCGTTTCTCTCGTAGACCATGCATCCTAGATCTAGTCTTTTGGATATGGGGTAGGTCGCGCATTCGTCATCAAGAATTGCAGCTAGACCGGGATTGTGGACTTTTGATGGTTGGAAAGTATTAAATGGAAGGGATCCTTGCTGGTTCTCGAAGTTGGATTTTAGTAACGAATGGAAGGGAGCACTTCATTTCTACAGGATGTAATGTTGATTCATTAGTTGGGGGCGAGGGCATGCCGACTAATACGATCACATGAGATTCGCGACAAAGAATCGTTTCTCTCGTAGACCATGCATCCTAGGTCTAGTGTTTTGGATATGGGGTAGGTCGCGCATTCGTCATCAAGAATTGCAGCTAGACCGGGATTGTGGACTTTTGATGGTTGGAAAGTATTAAATGGAAGGGATCCTTGCTAGTTCTCGAAATTGGATTTTAGTAACGAATGGAAGGGAACACTTCATTTCTACAGGATGTAATGTAAATTCATTAGTTGGGGGCGAGGGCATCGCCGATTAATACGATCACCTGGGATTCGCGACAAACAATCGTTTTTGTTATAGGCCACACAACCTGGCTCTGGTGTTCTGCGCTTGGGATAGGTCAGCGTATTAGTCGTCAGAAGTTGTAGCTGGAATTGCGGACTTCTGATGGTTGGAAATTGTTGGACGGAGAGGTCTTTAGTGATTGTAGAAGTTGGATATTAGTAATGAATTGAAAAACCCTTGGCTCCCACAACACGTAACTTAAAATGCAGTCGTTCAGAGTCGGAATATGTCAGCACTTTGCATTACGAATCATAGTCGAGCTTGGGTGGTGATCTCCAATTTGTTAGAAATTGCTGGTTAAGAGGAACTCTTCCTGATTCTCAAAGATGGATCCCAAAGGATAACGAGCTGAAATGAATTTGGGTGTGTATTTTGAACACATGGACGGAAGAAAAAAAATGGCCACGTGCAGTAACAGCCCTAATTTTTAACCCTTTGCCCTCCTAAGGCCACGTCTTGGAGTTGACTACCTGCGTATAGCCAAATTGCTTGGAGTGTAAAAGGGTAACTATAATTCTCTAATATTTAAAATATAACAGTTTTATTATGGCAAGTGAATACTTTTACAGAAGAGAAATCCTGTCATTTAAAATCAACATTTTGTTTTTAATGATACATCGCGACATTCCATAGTTAATGTAACGCTCTAAATTATAGTCATTTTATCGCTCTGCAGACTTTGATAAGTGCATTCATTATTCCCGTTGCTTCAAACCGCGTCATTTCACGGAGATCGAAATGTCACTGGCAATTGATCGCTGCACGATTACTGCGGGGTACATACGGCAAGTGTAATAAATGATTTCTTCCCGTTTCCGTAGACATATCGAACGCAATGCATAACTACATTCCGTAGCAACCACGTACGTCTACGTTCATTCATAAGTTACTACTTGGCTTCAAGCTCCAAGTACACGCGTAACGTCATAACGAGAGATCACATATAGAGGCGAGATTATAGTAAGAGAGGACATCGACCCATCCAGAAAACGTATTAACAAAACCCCCAAACTGAAGCATCTAAATTATAATAATAGAATACATCATAAATGTCGTATTGACAATTTTCGCTGCATTTCTTCTTCTTTCCTCTTTCTAAGGTGGAAGTGCTACAATACTGATTACCCCTCTCTGTATTAGTATTCTATTTCTATCGCAGAACTTCTGAATGCTGCACGAAATCACTTCCATTTCTCGTGACTAAAGTAAATAATTAGGTTAACAAATTGCCCAATGAATAATTACTACAAACTGCAAGTAAATGGCACTTCCAAGACTTTTCAATTAATATCCGGATCCTCGTTTCCGTCCTCCTCGACAATTTCCGGGTCTTGTGGCAGCCCATCACTTTAATTCAATCGATATCTCTTGCTTACTACGTATTTATTTCCTCCCAATTAGTGTTCCCACTGCTCTCACTCTCTTCCCTATTGATTTCCCCGTCAATAATTACCGAGTCCTATAACAGTCCGCCATTAATTAGTTGCTCGTTTCCTCCACGTTAGGAGATCGCCTATTCGCCTCTTCTCGTTTCGTTAATAAATAATTTCCTCCCGATGTGTCTATTTTCTTCTTCTTGGTACATTTTATCTTTAAGGTCGGTGGTCCAGTTATTTGCCGCTGCACGTCCTCTTGCTTATCTTACCGTCTTTCTCATATAAGATTCGCTGGTTCACTACATGATCTATTATTATAGCGGGAAAGGTATTCTCAGATTTGCAAAAGATAGGCTCGCTCGGCAATGATCCTAAATAAGGTAAAAAGTGACTTCCAACCTCGGATAGTATCTGAATCAAGACGAAAATGCCATTGAATCACCCTGATAAAAATCGATGGAAATTTACATACCTCATAACAGAACTGTCACATTACAAAATGTATAAATACACGTAACATCGTATGTTTACCGTATTAGGGTACTTTAGCTTGAATTAATTGTCACATTATATTATAATTTTCTTTAACTTAACCCGGATGCTGAACGTGATATTATAGAGACGAGGTAAATTTTCTGCAATTTATTGTGGCATCAAAATAACCAATGATTGAGAGTACGTACATTTACATGGGCAGTTTTATCAGTGCAGATTAATATTTCGTAGAATAGCACCAAGGAAACATTTTGCAAATTCCAAGAATAATTATTTTACTCTAACGAGCTCGAGTAAATTGGATGCAACGTTTCTTCGAAGTCATGATAACTTATTTCCATTCATTCGAGTGAAATAATAAATAATTGAGTTAATAACACGTTTCTTAGGTTCGACGAATTCCTTTTCTCTTCTTCCCTAAATCGAAGGACCCCCCGTCCTCCTCGTTGACATAATTTTGAGCAGAAAATCGCGTTTCGATCGGCATCTTTACGTCACTTCCATCGGCAAGCAACAAGAAATTTCCCATTTCCCGTGTCCAAAAGAGCTCGAATAAATTGGGTGCAACGTTTCTTCGGAGTAACGATAACTTATTTCCATTCATTCTAGTGAAATAATAAATAATTGAGTTAATAACGCATTTCTTAGCTTCGATTAATTCCTTTTCTCTTCTTCCCTTAATCGAAGGATACCTCGTCCTCCTCGTTCACGTAATTTTGAGCAGAAAATCGCGTTTCGATCGGCATCTTTACGTCACTTCCATCGACAAGCAACAACAATTTTCCCATTTCCCGTGTCCTAGAAGATAAAGATCATCCATCTAGGCACGCACCCCAGCAGGCCACCTCTGGTTTGGCTCCGTCTTTGCCGGGTATTTTGACTTACAGCCATCCTCGAGGCATTATCGGTGACATTTGTCCAGGCCGGACAAAACATGTTCCGGTCCGGTAGGATGACCCTAGCGCCGCGCCTTTTGTCGAGCGAAAGGTACAGGCCCGACCCGGCGTGTCTTTGTCATTATATAACGCCAATGTGGCCACACTTGCCCGCCGTGGAAGTCGACTATACCTCTTTGCATATTATTAAAATGACGATGATTGTCATTTTTCTCCCCCTCGCCCCTGGCACCCCCCGGGGCCGTTCGCCGCCCACCTCTCGCCGTCTCCTCCCTCCCCTCCGGAGAGACTCCGACTCGTGTCGAACACCGAACGAGAGGGAGCGGGACGGACCGGGAGAAAGAGACCGAGGACGTGGACCGAGGAATTCCTTCGTCTTCTTTAATCTCTCGTCCCCTCTCTCTCGCGCGCCCGCTCGCGCCCGTCGCGCCATCCCTCTCGCGCGAACGCGCCTCTGCCGGCGAGGCCCTCTCTCCCTCTCGCTCTGACCCGCGCGCCGTGGCATCTTCTCGCTCCCTTCCACCGACGGAACCCTCCCTCTGCGCTCGTGCGTCTACGCGGATCGAATCGAGGATCGACGATTTTGCGACCTCGTTCCACCTTCCGGCTTCCTTCGCCAGGGGAACGCGCCTGATTCTTCGGCTTCTTTTCTCCTCCTTCTTCTTTTTCCTCTTTCTTTCCTTCGACCCGAAAGAGCTTTCGCGTTGCATACGTCAAAATCAACCGGCACTCCTTTATGGGACTCATATTTTTCCGGGACTGGGAAAGAGGGAGTTTCTACTTGTTCGCCGGTTTTTGTCCGATGAAGACGAGGGCGCCCATATTGTGCGAGTTTTCCGCAGTTATCTGATTATCTTTTATCACGGATTTAGCGGTGTTCAAGGAAAATGTGGGCAAGTGGGGGTTTGTCGCGATCGGGGCGATGAGTAATGTGCAAGTTTGCATGGATTTCTTGAAAACGAAGGAGTGATCGATATGTGTGCAAAAGTTTGCTGTGTTTTATTGGAAAAGGTCTTTTCATTCGTTTTCTTGGTGGTACTTACGTTATCGCAAATAAATTTTCATTTAGTCGTCTTTGTTACTCTTTTCCGAGGAATTATATCCTGAATTGTGAAACTGCATTTTATTAATTTATATTTTTTTAAAGTTAAGAGCAAGTAGAAGGTGGAGGAATATTCATATGGATAATCCTGTTTTGGAAAGCTGAAGTTAGATGAAATTGCATGAACTTTTGACGAATTTTCTTTATAAATTTGGAAGAAAAGCGAAAGAGCGGTGTGAGACCGAAACTGTATTTGTTAATTTATGGTATTTTTGTGGTATGGTATTGTGTGAAGTTAGATGAAATTGCATGAACTTTTGACGAATTTTCTTTACAAATTTGGAAGAAAAGCGAAAGAACGGAGGGAGACCGAAACTGTATTTATTAATTTATGGTATTTTTGTGGTAATATACTTTGTTCTACATTTACATCGATCACAGAGTAACGATTTTGTATTCGACATTAAATTCGTCGATACTTCTTTATTCCTTTAGGGAACTTTCTTGTTACAAGAATCGAAATTAGATCTATAAGAGCTTCATAATCTCGCTTCTTAAATTCGTTCCGAAAGGAACTTCTTGTCGCTTCAACCGTTTCCTCTCTACTCGATTACAGTACCTACTTAATATAGACCTTTTCATACAATTATTGAAATTAGATTCAGGATCGACGGATTTATGACTCCTGGGGGTATTTGAGGAGATTCTTTTTCTGAACCTAGAAACGATTTCTAGAATATAATTTCAATCACATTGAGACTCTTTTACAAACAGGAATTTCCAGATGTAAATGAATCAATATACAATTGAAATTAGAAATGAGACATGCATTAAAAACAAAATATTATTACTTTCTTTATGCTATCAACATACAAAATCATGCAAAATTATATGACCATAATAGATGTTCTAGCTCCAGGTTGATTTTAATAAACGAAACATTACTAAATAATTACACCTGCAAATGACGACTCGCTTAGTAAACTATTTTCTTTTTAAATTTTCGATTTTCTTCTTTCTCGAGCCATAAAAAAAAATTCACGCGATCTCGCAATTAATAGGAGAAAATACAATGAGGAGAAAGGGAACGCATCGCGAAATCTATGGAATTAACAGAAAGGAATGTCACATCACTGGGATTTTTTTCATACCTTTGCTTTAATTCGAAAATAAAAATGTTTTATGTTCATGACGATCACTTTTTCCCGGTAATGTTCCTAAAGCCTTCGAGGAAAGAGGTTTGGCACTAATTGCTCCCGATTTTCTTCTTTCTCGAGACCATAAAAAAAATTCACGCGATCTCACAATAAATAGAAGAAAATACGATGAAGAGAAAGTGAACGCATCGCGAAATCTATGGAATTAACAGAAAGGAATGTCACATTATTGGGAATTTTTTCATACCCTTGTTTTAATTCGAAAATAAAAATGTTTCATGTTCATGACGATTACTTTTTCCGGGTAATGTTCCGAAAGCCTTCGAGGAAAGAGGTTTGGCTCTAGTTGCTCCCGATCCATATCGAATAGATCGAATCCGATCGGTCACGTCATTCCCATACTGGAGCCACGGTTCGCTTCCCTGTGAAATACGGGAGTAGAGAAACCATTTTCGAAATTCATGCGTTAAAGGTCTGCACAATATTCGCCTGCTTTTCTTATTCCCGTGCATTTTACCGTGACTCTCAGGCTCTTACAAATACATTGTTTGCGCAAGTGTTTCCAATCGAAGATAATGGCCCTGCAAGAAAATCAATTGTATCACTGATATATCTACCGCAGTATTCTTGTAGATCCGAAGCAACCCAATTTTAAATTGACCATAATTAGATGAATCATGGTGTCCCAGTAATCAGTTTACAGATTTAGTTCATATCTTTGTGGTGAAACGCATCTTCAATTATCATCCACATTGTTTTAAGGGTACATTAACCCCCTGAAAAAAAAATGAGTTGTCTGAAAGAAATATACATTGTAGCGTGAATCATGTATAATTGCAAGAAACAATTATTTTGTTGAGAAGAAAATTATATCGTTGATTTGAAAAACAATTAGTTTACTGTAACGGATACACATTGTTGCCTGATTCGTGTATAATTGCAAGAAACAATTACTTTGTCGAGAAGAAGAATTATATCGTTGACTTAAACGAGTTTTGTTTTCTCTTACTAACATTCCTTTCGACGTATTTGATCGCAGGATTTTGTTACAACAATGTGCATTTAGTTGAGCCAATCAACTTTCTTTCTCAGTGCAGGGAACGTTCAACATCCCTTATCCGATTGTTTAACAGGTGAACGGTCGTATCCTGGCCTTCACCTGTTCCTCATCCCAAGTGCTCAATTGGATCTCTAAGCTGATACGTAATGCACATTTGCATAATTATTACACAATTTATACAAATTGTACACCCTCTCCGTGTCCACTCGGTACTGACAGGGACATCATCCCCGTCTCTCGCATTTATGGGAAACTTGTAACGTTCCTTCTCTTCGAAATCAATTGTTTATCAGATGGACCTCCGTGGTCGGCATCGATATCACCTGTTCCCCCAAAGTGGATTAAAATCTAGTGGCTAAAAAATTAACATCGACCTAATGCCGCATTTTTATGCAAATACGCGAGACACCCAGCTTTTAAACATTGCTTTGTGACCAAGGAAATTTAGTTTCAAAGGTAATTATTTGACCATAAAAATCAATTTCATGGATTTCGAAAGGCAGGGATATATTAACGAAACGATACTTTTCAAGTTCAGGTATTCCTAACTGAAATGTTGTTTATTCACCCAGTATCCACAATCGTCAACAATTTTTTGTTCGATATTTCATGCCTTCTGAATCGAAAACGATCGAAAACGAAGACATTCAAGACTTAGGCATAACAATTTAGAATACTATAGCAATTAATTTATATAAAATAAATCTAGAAAAGTTGGACAAATACACGAAATTCTTGATTACCCCGAGGAAAACAGTGCTTTGTAAATGCCCTTAGGCTCGAAATTTCCAAAAAAGCAATACCACCGAAAAGGATGCAAACCACCATGTTAAAAATATTCATAAAATTCATACGCTTTTAATACATAAGGTTCTATTAAAATTTTTAATTTCATGTTTCAAAGTTGAATTATAAATTTATGATAACCTTCAAAATAAATTTATAATTTTTAAACATCATATTAGAGGTTTTATCGATACACCAGTTAGAAGAATATCTTTCACCGACATGGGATGCTGTGAGGGTCAGATAATTATCAAATTATCCCCTTTCCCTCGCCTAGTAATTATTCTAAAAATGCATCTTACATCCTCGTACCAAGCATTAGGTCGATGCTAACATTTTAGCGAGTGGATCGGTTCTTTGACCCATCGTAAGCCAGCAAGTTCCCTCGAACGGATCGCTACATCCAGAAAAGTTGTACGAATGTATGAAATTTTCGGTTATCCCAGGAGAAAATACGTGCTACGGGAATACACTTACGCCCGAAATTTCTGAAAAAGCATTATCACCGAAAAGGGTGGAGATCGTTTGAATCGATACCCCAGTTAGAAGAATATCTTTCAGCGACGTAGGGTCCTTCGACGGTCAGATAATTATCAAATTACCCCCTTTCCCTCGCCTAGTAATTATTCTAAAAATGCGTCTTACATCCTCGTACCAAGCATTAGGTCGATGCTGACTTTTTAGCCAGTGGATCGATCCTTTGACCCATTGTGAGCCAGAAAGTTCCCTCGAACGGATCGCTACATCTACAAAAGTTGTACGAATGCATGAAATTTTCGGTTATCCCTGGATAAAATACGTGCTCCGTGAATGCACTTACGCCCGAAATTTCTGAAAAAGTACTACCACCGGAAAGGGTGGAGATCGTTTTAATCGATCCCCTAGTTAGAAGAATATCTTTCACCGCCGGTCCGATAATTTTTTAATAACGGTCCTTCGACGGTCAGATAATTATCGAACTTTACTCTTTCCCTCGCCTAGTAATTATTCTAAAAATGCGTCTTACATCCTCGTACCAAGCATTAGGTCGATGCTGACTTTTTAGCCATTGGATCGGTCCTTTGACCCATTGTGAGCCAGCAGGGTCCCTCGAACGGATCGCCAAGCCGCTGATCCGGCGCCTAAGACTCATCGGAAGAGTCGACTCGTCCCCGGCCGACAAAAGGTGAATCGGCCGAAACAAAAAGGACAGGGTGACGCAACCCGGCAGCTCTCGTTACCTTCGAATACACCTGTTCGTGCCCATTGTTTTGACATGTGTCCCATTGTCGGGTCTCTAGCGAGCGGACGGGGCCAGGAGAACAAGAGCGAGCGAGAGGCCGAGAAAAGGAGGGACTTTACGGACGCATTCTGGGTCCCCAACCGCGCCTATGTCACCTCGTCATGCGGGCAGTACAGTCCAAGTACAGGGCCGACCAAAGAAATTAAAAAAAAAAATGGAGGAGGAACCAGGCGCTGGAGAAAGAATCGGCCCCGGCCCCGACGAGGACGCACCCATGCGTCTTCCTTCGCGAGGAAGAGAGACGCCATTATCCCGACGGGAGACAACGAGGCCAGCAGGGTGCGCTCCGGAACTTGCGATTCAATTTTCTGATAGGAAATCTCCGGGATGCCGACCGCTGGACCGTCTCCGGAAATTTCACTTTCCCGAGGTCCGCGAATCCCCGACTCGAGGTTCGGACCGAACTTTTCATCACTCCGCTGAAAATGGTGTTTCGCGTTGTTATGGTAACTCGAAAGTGGCGTCGAAGAGGTCTCGTTCATGAAACTTATCTACGAATTGGGTGTACCGAATCGTTTCGAACTTGACAATGCGAATATGAAGGCTATAAGGAAGGTCCTGACATTTAACGTGAAATTTCATTTTCATTTGATTTGTTTATAAACAATCCTTTTTTGTAAAATCAAGTGGCGGGAACTTTTATAGGGCTTCTGTATTCGCCTGGTAAAATTTCAAACGATCCGATGTACCCAGGACGAAGAAAAATTTCATTCTCAAGACCTCAGACGACACTTTCGTATCGCCTTAAGAAACTTGAGTATAGTTTAAAATTTTCCTTAATTTCATTCGATTAACTCTTCGAATTATTTTTTGTTTCTTAGTAGTCAGTAAGAAATCCTATTCCAGGCAAGAATTTCCTTTCTTTTTTACACAGTGACATTTACTCTTCAATGTAACAGGAGTAAGAAAAATAATTTAGAAATTACCGGAATCGCCAATTCAAATGAAAACAGCACTCGTTATCGATATCCCTTTGAGACATCTTATATATCCAAAATCGATAATTTAAAAAATCCATCATTGTAACATCTGAATTTTCTTCACATCCAGAATAGCAAAATTCGTAGAGTGCGGTTCAACTTTTAACTGCAGAAGTCATTGCCTAATTGTGCCCATAATTATGAAAGTGGTCTAAGTCATATATTTTTTGTTTCGAAATTACATTGAATTAATTTCGTTTGAAATAATATGGCGTGAAATAACCGAGAAACTCATTTTTTTTTTTAATTTTGACTTGGACCACTTTCATAATTATGGGCACAATTCTACTTCCTCGCCAATATGTCATACACCAAAGTGATAAAATGAGACATCCGAGAAGAGAACTCCTGTGCGTCTTTTCACGCTCTCGACGCTAAATGACGTCGACTCGGGGATCGAAACCATCCCTGAAGAGTTAAGGTGAAGTGAAACCCCCTTCAAATCAGTCAATTCGAATACAACACTTTTTTTTAAGGCTATTAGACCAAAATGTCCGAAACTTTGACACATCACTCCTGATCGTCTAAGAATTGTCCTGACACATTCAAAATTTGGATTTATCAAAAAAATTTTTTAACTTAGCCCAGACCAGAACCAAAATGGCGTCGAGCTCTCATATTACGATCAACATACAATTATCGAAGGCTCTGATATGAGAAACGAAAGAGTCAGGACAATTTTACGACAATTTAGAACACTCTGGTAATCGATAAACTCGCATTTCAACGGGATAAAGGCAAAAAAAGTGTTGTATGCATTTCTATGCTAAAACGATGGGAATACGAGGTCTCGGAGTGAAAATTTAATTGACCTGGAAATCACAGATGGCGCATGGTGTCCCTCTGCAGTCAATTAGGGCTCCAAAAAAGCATAAATCCAGAGGATTTCTGGACTTTTACTTCGATTTCTTGTCATTTATTGTACGAAAACGACAGGTGGAGTATGCCATTTGATACAATATCCAATATAATTCGACACAGCTGTCAATATTAAAACGAATGTCGGCAACGTAGGCATTTAGTCTTCTTTATCGACGTCGATCAAGTTCCTCGACGTGTTTCACTTCACCTTAATCGGCCGTCTCCTTCCTTTCTTTCTCTTTTCTCGTTTCTCTTGTGAAAGACTGTACCGATGGTCAGTTACCGCACGAGCACCCGCATCGCGCAAGGCAGGTGAGCAAGTAATGAGATAAATTCGATCTGACCCTCATGATCGTACGATCCGACCGAGTGGCGACGCTTATGCAAATGGAAAAAATGTAGGTTTCTGAATAAAAAAAGGGGGAAGAAAAACTGAGATGGCCGCGTAATTTTCTCCGTCCATTCAGCTCGTCGATGCTCCTGATGCGCTTTAATAAGCCCAGAGGATGTATGAACGAGCTCTGCTTCAGCTTCTCTTATTCGATCGCCTAGCTTCGCGTAAAATCATATACCGTACACCTGTTTATTTATTCACTTATTTATTTTCAATGAACGAAGGTCGCGAACAAGGATATTTTAAAAGAAAAGAATAGAAACTGCGGACATGGGTGAGGAATGTTTGATATGAACATCGTTCTACTTATGTCAATTTAAGATTCATCAAGAGTGCCAGCAAATCATTTGTGATGCGATTATGAGATGTATATTTGTAGTGCGGAAAAAATTGTAATGAGATAGTTTTGATGTCACGTGATTTAGGAGAATTGAGTTCGTAATTTTTATTTTATTGGGTTTTGTTGGCGTTTCGTGTAGGATTTTCGTGTATAGTAGAAGAGTGTATCGGCTTTTGTTCGCTGCATATATATGAATTCTTCTTTCGGAATGGGAAGTGGTAACTCTTAAAAAATTCTTGAAGTAAACGACGAAGAAAGTGGTTCTGTGGATGGATGGTTCATGAATCGCACACCGTTATTTCCGAAGGACGGTAAAGAATAAGGGAAAGGTATCTTCAGCATCTCCACGTAAGATCATAAAATATGAACTAACATATTTCTTAAAAAATGCTGGACAATCTCAGGAAAGAATTCCATATTTTCTCGGCTCTGTAAACACATGTTTTCATAACATTAATGTACATAAGGAGAAACCCCAGTTTAAACAAATGACTTACATGCTTATTTATTACATCGTACCGTTGCGTATGATAATTACTTCGTATAACACGATTATTATCCTGAGACACCTATTTCAAAAATATAAAATAAATTTCAATCCTCTCAATTGTTGAAATCACTCAACCTCCCGGTCATGATATCGTTTAAAGTTTACTCAATTTCTCCCAATTTTAGAAATGTATAAAATAATTATTTTATTTCTTTCTTATATCGTAAGCATAACAATTCCCACATAGCCATTCCTTCCCGAGATTTATAAAAACTGTCTTATTTCAATTTATCTCCCCAATTTTCGAATTTTGCGAATTAAAAATACAATTCACTATTTCCCTTTTATATTTCCAGCGTACTGGTTCCTATATAGTCAGCTCTACCTCCTCGATATTCACCGAAAAAGAATCTCTAATACAACCATATAAAGTTTCCAAATAAAAAAAATGAATACTATTGCCTTCTTACGCTCCAAGCGTGGTTCCCATATAGTTAGCCTTAACTTTCTGATATTTACAGAAAAAATCTAGATGCAACCACACACGCGGGATAATAGTAGCGCCTAACAAATTTTGTATATTTAATCTGTAATCACTATTTTCTTTTTACATTCCAAACGTAGTATTATCTTACAACCAACTCTGCCTCCTCGATATTCATCAAAAAGAAATCTGCCCTGCAACCAATTCTACTAAATTTTCCAATTTTGCAATTAAAAATAGACATACTATTTCTTTCTTACGCGCCAAGCATGGTTTTCGTATAGTTAGCCGTGCCTACTCGATATTTAAATAAAAAATCCCAATGCAACTATGCACGCGAGAGAAATTCTATTTCCCTCTTATGCACATGGTTCTCATATCGTTAGCCGTACCTTCTCGATATTTAAATAAAAAATCCCAATGCAACTACGCACGCGAGAGAAATTCTATTTCCTTCTTATGCGTATGGTTCTCATATAGTTAGTCGTACCTTCTCGATATTCAAACAAGAAAATCCCGATGCAACCACGTACGCGAGAGAAATACTATTTCCTTCTTACGCACCAAGCATGGCTTTCATATAGTTAGCCGTACCTACTCGATATTTAAATAAAAAATCCCAATGCAACTACGCACGCGAGAGAAATTCTATTTCCTTCTTATGCGCATGCATGGTTTTCATATAGTTAGCCGTACCTACTCGATATTTAAATAAAAAATCCCAATGCAACTACGCACGCGAGAGAAATTCTATTTCCTTCTTATGCGCATGGTTTCATATAGTTAGCCGTACCTACTCGATATTTAAATAAAAAATCCCAATGCAACTACGCACGCGAGAGAAATTCTATTTCCTTCTTATGCGCATGTTTCTCATATAGTTAGTCATACCTTCTCGATATTTAAAGAAAAAATCCCGATGCAACTACGTACGCGAGAGAAATACTATTTCCTTCTTAACGCGCCAAGCATGGTTTTCATATAGTTAGCCGTACCTACTCAATATTTAAAGAAAAAAATCCCAATTCAATCACGTACGCGAGAGAAATACTATTTCCTTCTTATGCCTCAAGCACGGTAGTTCCCGCATTCCCACACAGTTAGTCGATATTTACAGAAAAAAATCCCAATGCAACCACGCACGCGGGATAATAGTAGCACCTAACAAATCGACTCATCCAGCCATCTGTGGAAAGAATAGGGGGTCACTCCTGGATGTTTCAAAGAGGAGAGAAAGAAAGCGGTTCCCGTCCTACCTGGAGGGATGGTCCATGGATGGCCCGCGGATATTTAGTGAGGTCGGTCAAGAATAACGGAGCCGATGGCCATCCCGAAGACGAAGCCGAGGACGAGGACGGGACCCGATGCCGGCGAGGGAGATCCTAATCTCGGGCTCGGCTGCGGTCGAAAATTCAATTAAACTTTTGATACGGGCCGCGCGGCTGTGTAAACGAAAATTTCGCAAGCTTCACGTACTTTCCTTGGCTTAGAGGCCGGGGAGGGAGCGAAGGTGGCGAGGGACCCCGGGAATCCGTAAAACGATTAGCCAAGAACCTTACGACCCTACCTCGTAGCGTTTGGTTTTTTTCAGAAACCGACCGGACCGAATCCCACCGAGGGGAAGCTTTTTCAAAATATCGCGGTTTCTGGCGCGAGATACCGAGGGCATTTTGTGTGGCCAATTTCTCTCGCTAGGCTGAGCCTGGGATGCCTGCGCGGGATTACGGGCGGCCATGTTGAATTTGAGGGCGATGGGAAGCTAATTTTTAATATCTACAGGCGAACGACCTTGCGTAAATTACCTTTGAGAAACTTCACCGGATAGTACCCTGCTTGAAACTGCAGGGTACTATCAATTACTTTACGAATGTTTTTAAACAGAGGGAATAATCGTATGTCGCGTCAATGGTCGTACGTGTGGACAAAGTTACAAGCTAGACAAATTTCTAAGAGATTGGATGGATATACGGGTAAACATTATAATATATATATTTCTAAATAAAAATGACTCGCCTTAACGGCAGTTTGGAAAAGGTTATTTCAGATTTCCATAAAAACTGTTGATTTTTTATATGAAACTGCTTATAGTGTGTTAAAAAAGACCCATTTCGGGAAGCGAACGTTTCTTTGTTTTCTTCTTTTTACAGTTAATTGCTGCTTACCTTCATCATTGTGTTGGTATCGAGTCAACTCGCGTTAACGTTTCCCTTAGAATTAGTGCATTTCTCCCGGTTAATTGCTAACATTTAAAATGAGATAAAATTAATGCAAATGAGAGTCGTAACGTCCCAAGCGACCAGCACCGAACGCGTAGAGCATGAAAGAGTCCACTGTTAGAAATATTCATAAAATTCATGCACTTTCAGTACATAACGTTGTAGTAGAATTATGATTTTAACGTCCTAAAACTGAATTAGTATATATTTATTACACATTTCTAAACAAACTTATAATTTGATGATATCATTTCATAATTTTGTGAAACTACGTGGGAAAATGAATACACATGTCCTAANGTCGGGCCATTGCGCGGAATGGTAGAACGGGAATGCCACTTCCCAGCAGTAGCATATAATAATACTTTCAACGAAAATATTATAAAATTATAATATTTATTTTTAACAGGGTACCTAGAATAATTAATAATTTCTTGTATCCCTTGGGATTCGAATCACACGGCTCGCTTTCATAATATAAAAATGGGGAAATTTAGAAGAGAGATTCCTCATCCGGCTCCCGTTACTACTCCATCCCTCTTTTTCCTCTCTGCGAGTGATTTGTCGAAATAGTCGGAGCAGCGCTCGTAGATTTGCAAGCGACACGTGCGACTCTCTCGGACTCTCTCGTCTCCTTTTGCTCCTTTTTCGCCCCGTTCATTCTCCGTCTCCTTCGTTCCCTTTTGGCGCTGCGGGAGAAATGAACGAAGAAGAGCAGGAGACCCACCGGAAGTCGTAGCGCGTCGTCGCGCTGGACAGCGAGCTTTTATTTCTCGTATAAACCCACGACTCTCCTCGGCGACGATGCGCTCGAAATTTCGCCGAACTCCCCTCACCTTTTTTCAACTTTCTCGTGTAATAACATCGCGACTTTACGGCCGTGTCATGCGCCGTCCCGTAAATGCTTCGCAAATCGTTCCCCCCGACGTGAACTCGTTACCTTTATTTACCCATTTTCCCGTACCGTTAGTCAATTGACAGGAATCCCAACCGACGGAAGTCCCTGGATGTTCGATGTGACCTGGAATTCGACCGAAGGATTTTTTTCAATTAGAATTCATTATATTAAGGCCTATTAACTCGTACTACTTATTGGGGGCTGACTCTAATCATTTCGGTCATATTTCGGCGCTTTTAAGTATCTCACGTGCATACTGTCATTTAGGAATGAAGATTGTCACTTTTACGAGCGTGTAAAGTGGACAGGCTAATGATCAGAAGTGCTTATTTTTTCAAACGATACGTTGTTTTAAGAATATCGTTCATCGTTCCTCGGTACCTTGGATCCCAAGAGATACTTTTTATGAATGAATACAAAACTGGAAACTGATTCCATTCATTTGAAAGCTCATTGCGCGTATGCCAACCTTAATCGGTCTGTCGTTCGATAAGGCAAATTGTATAATAAACTTGTATCCTAAGGAGACAAACTATTGAGACCGGACTTTCTTTTCCTTATGATTTATTATTTCAATTTTGATTTTGTATAGAATATCGAAAGTCCGCTCTCGACGCGGCTGTCGGGACTCAAACTTGGCCGTAAAAGAGTCGGGCACCAGTTAATTTTAATAAAATTAACAAAAACAATTCCATTTATTTCATTTCACAAAACAATTAATTAGGTTTTAAATGGGATGACCCGAAAGGAAGGAGATTCCGAATTTCCAAGAACATCGAATGAACTGATTGAGCAGAATGTACAGGTACTTACGAATTGAAACGTGTTTCCGAAAGTCCTTCGGAAACCAACTCTCTTTGTTTAACAGTAATTGCTCCATATGGTCTTCCTACTTACATTAACTAAATAATTGAATTTACAATGAGAGGCCCGCAACTGCCAAAAGTAATGGACGGGTCGAGAGTTAATTCGAGAGTGATTCTGTACGATCGATCGACTCGCTACGTGTTAACACTATTTCTACCACAATTTTGTGTATACCTATTTCGACCAAAAGGTGTCATTTGACACCTTTCCGTTTGAGTGCAAATAACTATGGAAATAATTATTAAAACATATTCTCCTTTTATTTTTGTATTTTAATTAGAAAATAAGAAAATAATTAAACATTGTATTCAGATAACTCATTCTAGTATTTCTCTTGCAATAAAGTTTGTCGCGCCAGATCCTTCGATGATTTGCCTACTGCGCAATATCTCACACACACACGGGAAGGAACTTGGCTCCTTTCCTAATTACTTTTATGAGCCGGGGATTTCCTTATTTTCTATTACAACTGAAATGGTGTACCCAAATGGTTTTGATATTAAGCGTAGAATGAATTAAAATTGGACAATGTTGTAAAATCGTTAAGGTGTCAAAAGACACCTCATGGTAGAAATAGTGTTAAGAGAGGGAATCGGTGGTTTCGAGTACCGGACCGCGAGCTCGTAGGTGACACTTAAATCTTACCCGACAACCAGCGCCGAATTCAAAATTGACGGTAGATCGTGGTTTCCGTCGCTTTAACCTCTTCGAGACGACGATTTTTTTCGAACACGGTCCCCAGGAGCGAATTTTTTTTTTCTTTATATTGTTCATTTCTAATAAAAAAATATGTTTACTATGGAAATCACCCAATTCGTAAGTGAATTCACATAAATAAGATCATTGCACACACGGTGTGCAATCGGTCTCGAATGGGTTAAGGGGATGTGAAAGTGGCATCCGAAAGCTCAATCGTTCATAAAACTTTTCTACGAACTGGGTGTCTCAAATCGTTTCATACTTTAAAACGTGAGTATGAAGACCCTAAGGTAGGTTCTGAAACTCGCAAAATTTCATTTTTTATAAACTATTTTTAAAATACCTATAAAGGAATTTGAAAAGAATTGAAATTTCATGAGTTTCAGGACCTTCCTTATAGTCTCCCAATTCACGTTGTAACGTTTCAAACTATTTGGTAAACCGAGTTGGACGAAAAGTGTTATAAACGAAACCTCATCAACGCCACTTTCACATCACCTTAAGGCCTTAAAAGTGTTTAATTTACTATAGGGTTCCGTAGGACCAGACGCGAGACGTAAAGGAAAAATTTTCTGTTACACCATATAACAAACTTTTTGAAATTACTTCCTTAAAAAAAAAAAGTACTTTCCCATCAAGGTTCATTCCTCTTATCTACCTTTTGCAACGCGAATTGTAAAGTTGTAAATTCAAGAACAATTTATTTTTGGGAATAAATGGCAAATCCACGTTTGCAGGGACCTCTCCCAGTTTTGACAGAACCTTTCGAAAATATTTGTCGGGCCATTGCGCGGAATGGTAGAACGGGAATGCCACTTCCCAGCAGTAGCATATAACAAACTTTTTGAAACTACTTCCTTAAAAAAAAAAATACTTTCCCATCAAGGTTCAATTCTCTTATCTACCTTTTGCAACGCGAATTTAAAAGTAAATTCGAGAACAATTTATTTCTGGGAATAAATGGCAAATCCACGTTTGCAGGGACCTCCCCCAGTTTTGGCAGAACCTTTCGAAAATATTTGTCGGGCCGTTGCGCGGAATGGTAGAACGGGAATGCCACTTCCCAGCAGTAGCATATAACAAACTTTTTGAAATTACTTCCTTAAAAAAAAAAGTACTTTCCCATCAAGGATCAATCTTCTTATCTACCTTTTGCAACGCGAATTGTAAATTTGTAAATTCAAGAACTATTTATTTCTGGGAATAAATGACAAATCCACGTTCGCAGGGACCTCCCCCAGTTTTGGCAGAACCTTTCGAAAATATTTGTCGGGCCGTTGCGCGGAATGGTAGAACGGGAATGCCACTTCCCAGCAATACTGGCCATTGGTCGGCAGGTCCGGAGCTTTTCGCGGGCCTTTCGGAGGCTGCGAGATCGGTAACAGGACGAGCGGTCATAATCGGGAAGAGAATTGCCCAAAATGCAGGGCCGACTCCTGAATGAAAGCCGCCTCGTCACTCCGAAAATCGGTTTGTGCGTTGCGTCCTCTTGCCGGTCGAGGAATCGTCCATCATAGGCAAATATGACAAGCGGGCAGCGCCTCCTACAAAGGACCGGCACCCGTGAAAAATCCGACTGAACTGACTCGGCGAATTCGGACCTCGCGATCGGCCCGAGGAAATCGGAGGGATAAAAAAAAAGCCTCTTTGGCCCTGTCCTTTTTCCAAAGCTTTTCTCCCGCGTCCATCTAGGTGGACGCGCCTCCGGATCGCCCGACTTTTCCGTTCCCCTGCTCTCGATCGAATTTCCACCGATTTTCGGCCGAATTTCGACCCGAAAGAGCGCACCTTGAGTCGCTGCAAAGCCTCCTCCTATTTTCCACCCTCGGCGCGATCGGTTTTCTGCTATGACACGCGTTAAATGCGTTTTCTTGTCCCGGCTTTAAAGAATCGAACGATCGAACGATTTCTTGGCATGTCGGCCTGCGGCCGAAACTGGAGTGAAAGAACGAGATCGTGTAATAATTTCGGAAAATTTCGTACACGAATTTTTTTATTTATTTTCATTGATTAGTTCTGGGATGACTAGGTTCGTTTTTCGAAAATCTGGTATGTAAAAATCGCATACCACGAATGGGACGCATTGAACATTTACCATGCCCGTCAACGGGGTGACTTTGAAAAATATCAAGTTATTTATATTTGGTTGGCGCAAGTTTCTAGAATGAAGTAAAGGTGATTTAGAAATGAGAAACATTACATTTCTTTTCTGGAGTGGGTAAGAGTTTCTATTCAACTAATTATTTTAATTAATAACGATAAATCGCAAGGAAGAAGATACGGTTTACTTGTACTAAAATAATTTCTTTACGAGGTAATATTACATACATATATGTAACAAAAACTGCAAGAAGCGTCAAAGTACATGCACGGAAGATAGGTCGATAAGATGAAACTTGGAAATTCGGATCATTCCCTTTGGTGCAAGTGGTAAAAATTGCATACCAAGAATGGGACGCATTGAACATTTACCATGCACGTCAACGAGATGACTTTGAAAAATATCAAGTTATTTATATTTGGTTGGCGCAAGTTTCTAGAATGAAGTAAAGGTGATTTAGAAATGAGAAACATTACATTTCTTTTCTGGAGTGGGTAAGAGTTTCTATTCAACTAGTTATTTTAATTACCAAGGATAAATCGCAAGGAAGAAGATACGGTTTACTTGTACTAAAATAATTTCTTTACGAGGTAACATTACATACATATATGTAATAAAAACTGCAAGAAGCTTGAAAGAACGTGCACGGAAGACAGGTCGATAAGATGAAACTTGGAAATTCGGATCATTCCCTTTGGTGGAATTTTCTCTTTTCCGAGTTACATTACCGCATGGCGTGATTGGCAAAAGGTGCAAGTAGAAAATATTATTTTCAGGAAGGTCTTGCCCATCTATGTCGAGGAAATCTCGACGACGTTCCCCTTTTTTTTCTGCCAGGGAACTCGAAAGTTTACGAGATTCTGGATTCCTGGAAGAAATCGGAGTTGGCCGGTGACGAGGTGCATATTTTGAATAGCTCGCGGGGGGGAAATCATTTTTTTCCGTTTCACCGGCTATTTTTGCCGACGCAGCCGCAGTGGTGTGACTGACCTCTGGCCAGTTCGTGGTACCAGCTACCTATTTTTAAGCGACACGAAAAATGCATCGCTTCCCTTCGTAGGAGCCGCGGAAAAAACCCCTCTTTATCTTGGGACGTCCGGTCGTCGGTCCGAGACTATTTCAAGATGGCTACTGTCCAGTATATTTCGGGGTTCGTCGCTTCGATAAAGGAAACTTTATGAGCCGGCCGAGGTTAAGGTGATGTGAAACACGTCGAGGAACTTGATCGACGTCGATAAAGAAGATTTTTCTAAATGCCTACGTTGCCGACGTTCGTTTTTATATTGACAGCTGTGTCATATTATATTGGATGTAGTACCAAATGACATACACCATATGTCGTTTCCATACAATAATTATAAAGAAATTGAAGTAAAACTCCAGAAATCCTCTGGATTCATGCTTCCTAGGGCCCTAATTGATTGCAGAGGGACCCCCTGCGCCATCTGTGATTTCCAGGTTAATTAAATTTTCACTCCGAGACCGCGTATTCCCATCGTTTTAGCATAGATGCGCATACAACACTTTTTTTGCCTTTATCCCGTTCAACTGCGAATTTTGTCGATTACCAGAGTGTTCTAAATTGTCGTAAAATTGTCCTGACCTTTTCGTTTCTCATATCAGAGCCTTCGATAATTGTATATTGATCGAAATATGAGAGCTCGACGCCATTTTGTTTCTGGTCTGGGCTAAGTTAAACAATTTTTTTTTTAAATCCAAATTTTGAATGTGTCAGGACAATTCTTAGATGATCAGGAGGGATGTGTCAATGTTTCGGACAGTTTGGTCTGATACCCTTAAATAAAAGTGTTGTATTCGAATTGACTGATTTGAAGGGGGTTTCACTTCACCTTAACTTCGCTCCGGCTCCCGAAAGCTCGAAGAAAAAGACGGACCGATGGAAGATAACTTGAAACGAGAGGGAGAAGCAGAATTTTATCAACCCGACAACAAGTGCACCGATGACAACCGAGGTTCGTTATCGTCGATCTAAATAAAATTGCACGAAACCGTTATCGAAGAAATTATGAAAGATCGTGTGTTAAGTGGAGTCGTTTTTTAATACAAACATGCGTGATACAGTTTGCGTAAGCAAGGCAAAGAACGTGCGATCAATACACATTGTTTTCCTACGTTATTATTCTCTGTTGTTTCATGCATATCGTTAGCTGGCTCTCAATATTAGGAATGTTCATTGCTTGTACAATTTTTTTTCATCAATTTTGTATTAGAAAATTCGAGAGGCTAATCTCTAAGAAGTCGATAAAAAACGATATCCTTCTTTTAGAGCCGTTTGCCTTTGAATTCATATGATGAACAACAATGCGATTCGGGAACAAGGGACGTTTGGCCTTAAATTTCTGACAGAGTGATTTCCATATGATTTCGAGCGTTAAGTCCATCATTTCCCGAGTGAATACCCCCAAGGGAAACTGATGAGATTTTGGAATCAAGGGAGATCTGAAACCGTAAATGTTGAAATGGAAGAGAATATTTGGATACTTTTTCCCTATTTATGAGATACCTTCTTTTAATCCGTGTCATGAATAATATTGAATCGACAATTTAGATGGCAAATATTTGAAGGGAAGCCTTCAAGGAAACTGTAACATTTGCAGGGATCATCAGTGGTCAGTCGCGACCACGATGACGGCAAAAGTCAACGCCGGATCGCCGGGACGTTTTTATCCGGCTCCGGAAACGGCGACAGATTGATACCTGTCCATCGAAACCTGGCCAAGGGTTCGCCAATTTAAAAGTAATTTTCTGAAATCCATTTAAAAAAAAAGGCAGGATCTCCTCTTCCCACGGTTGGTCAGCTGGTTTGCGTCCGCAGACTAGCTCACCCCTCCCCCTGACCGTTTCCCACTGTTTCTCTCTTTCCACCCTCCCCTCTCGGTGTCTCGCTCCGTCTCGCTTTCGGGTTTTTTTTATGAATTTCGATTTTTCTACCTGGATCCTTCCTGGACCGTCCGAGATCCAGGATAGCCCGGTCTTAGGAGCCTTTACAGTTATACGCGAAAAGATCCTGTCCAATAGATAGGAGGGAAAATTATTTCTGCTGCATCCCTTAGGACCAGATAAACTCGGGATTTCCTGTTATTTATCCCTGAAATGACGGAGGCATCTTGACCACCTGAAACGGGACATTTCCAGGATCTCCGCGTTCGCCATCTCGTCCTGTAAATCACAGTCCGTATCCTTGGATTCTAACTGCATAAATTTGACGGCCCGTGGATTCAACATCGCAGCAATTACTTCATAAACCAATCCTGAGGGTATCCGAGATGTCCTCCAGCATCCCAGTGAGCGATCCGATCTCCTCTCTCCGACCTCGTCCTGGGGCGACCGGAGCTCCTGGAAGGAGAGACGTTTCCTGAATGGCCGAAATTCGATCAAAAGGAGGAGAAATATGCTCCGGGTCCGTCCATCGGGAAATGGTCCATGGTCGTCGGTCTCTCTCCCTCTCTCGTTCGCCCTTCTCCCGTAGGCGCTTTTCTCTCTCTGTCTCTCTCGGGCCTACGAATTTCACGACACACGTGGTCCGCCGAGCATCACCCCCGGGCCCGTCCGTTTTTCAATCGCTTTTTATAAACCTCTTTTTTTTCTCTCGTCTCTCCTTCTCTCTCTCTCGGATTTTTTTCTTACCCCTTGGCCGGCCATCTGCCGCTACGGAAGGGGCGGCTAAGATGCACGGATGCCCGGGCCCTAGGAGGGGCCTTAGAGGGGCCCGAGAGGGGCCCCGCAGCCGGGGGTAACGGCTTAAGCCCCTTGGCTCGCGCTTAAGATCGGGCCCTCCGCTATCAACGGACCCTGTGCCCTGAATCTTCTAGTTCGGGACTTCCTCTTTCTCCTCCAGATCTTCCTGTCTCCCCTCTTCGTCTCCATCGTCATTGCGGAACCGTTTCCCCGTCGTTCTTAATGATTCGGAGGCGATCGAAATTGGATCTTCCAACATCATTGGACCATGTGTACTGGAATCTTTAATTTTGCCCTTCTTCTTTTTCTACTTGATTTTTTGTCACCCCTCTTCGTTTCCATCGTCATTGCGGAACCGTTTCCCCATCGTTCTTAATGATTCAGAGGCGATCCAGATTGGATCTTTCAACATCATTGGACCATGTGTACTGGAATCTTTAATTTTGCCCTTCTTCTTTTTCTTCTTGATTTTTTGTCACCCCTCCTCGTTTCCATCGTCATCGAGGAACCGTTTTACGATCATTCTGGATACATCGGATGCAATCAAAATTGGATCCCCCAACTTCAATGGACCTTGTGCATGAGACTCTCTAATTTGGTACTTCCCTTTTTTCTTCTGGATGTTCCTGTCGCCCCTCTTCGTGCCCATCGTCATCGAGGAACCGTTTTTCGATCATTCTTGATGATTCGAATGCGATCAAGATTGAATCTTCCAATATCAATGAACCTTCCGCATTGGATTCTCTAACTTAATACTTCTTCTTTTTCTTCTTCGTCTTCCTATCTCCTACGTCATTGTGTGCATCATTATCGCGAGACCGTATTCCGATCATTCCTGATGGTGGGATCCGCTAATCTCAATATATCATGTGCATTGGGTGTTTTACTTCGAGACTTCCTCTCCTATATTTGTCGATTAATTATCATTACAAAGCTGCAAGGAACATCTTCTTCCCGACGTGGCATAACGTGCCGATATTGACCAATTGCTTAATGACCTCAGCTAGCAGGTGAGATATCCAGGTGTAGCGTTCCCCACTTTCCGTGTCCACAGAAGTGACTTAACAGTTTTTCGTATTTCACCAGATTTGACGTTTCCGTTAAATGCATCTTGACCGTTGCTAAACCCATCATCCAACATAACCCATGAACGCATCAACAATCATTTTCAGACATCAAGATCTTCAACCCTGCAACACAAATGCAAATAAAATACAGTTGACCCTCATTGGAGTCTTCGAAAATCAGATTACACTTCTACGGTTACCCTATCGACATTACCGATACAAATATACATCCTTGAACAAATCCATCGGGTTGAATAAAAGTTGAGCACGAGAAGACCTTTCGCGCCTTTTCCAGCATCCATGAGGATGCTAAACCCATCATCCAGCATAACCTTTGAACACGTTAACAATCATTTCCAGTTATCAAGATCTTCAACCCTGCAACACAAATGCAAATAAAATACAGTTGACCCTCATTGGAGTCTCCGAAAATCAGATTGCACTTCTACACTTACCCTACTATCATTACTGATACAAATATACATCTTCGAACAAATCCATCCCGTTGAATAAAAGTTGAGCACGAGAAGACCTTTTGCACCTTTTCCAGCATCCACGAGGATGCTAAACCCATCATCCAGCATAACCTCTGAACACGTTAACAATAATTTCCACACATCAATATCTTCAACCCTGCAGCACAAATGTAAATAAAATACAGTTGACTCTCATTGAAGTCTCCGAAAATCAGATTACACTTCTACAGTTACCCTATCGACATTACCGATACAAATGTACATCCTTGAACAAATCCATCGGGTCGAATAAAAGTTGAACACGAGAAGACCTTTCGCACCTTTCCCAGCATCCTTCAGGGGGGCCAGTCCGCGATCACTTTCTCATGGGTTCCGGCGATGGGATATTTTTTTAAACCTAAAAAATCCACGGCATGTTCCCCCGTTCTCACGAGACGTCGATTCGCCCGTGATTTTTCCACGTATCCGGGAAAAGTCGCGGGTTCCGTCCGGCGAAGGGGGCGCCCAGCACCCTCCGCCGAAGGGCGAGCACCCGGCTAACAACCTAGCAGTATTTCAACGTTTTTTGGCCGGGGATTTTTTTCCACCTTCCGTCGCCGCGGAGAATCTGTGCCACTTGGGGGTACCGTAAGGTCTCCTCCCGTGTTCCCCTTTTTTTCCTTCCGTCCACACAAGGTGTTTCCGTCCTCGTCTAGGAGTTCCGGTGCGTGAGTGCCGCCCCACCAAGGGCCCGCCACCCCGGGCGGGAAAAAGCCGGGGGCCCCCTCCTGGTACGCTCTCGGGACCTTCCGGAATGCACCTAGCGCACCTAGCGTACCCTCAGGAATCAGACTTTTTTATTAGAGCCCCGGGAGGGGGCCGCCGCCCGGAAGGGACACGGACGAGCCGAGCCGTGCGAAAGCGCGACGGTGAGAATTTTTTTATGCAAAAATGGACATGGGAAAAAAACTCGGAGGAGCCTAGGAGCCTCGGGAAGGGAGGACGCTAGGGTGGAGGCAGAAGGTGTCCCTAGAACAAAAAGGGCCTAGATAAATCTAATCCCCGTACGAACTGGACCGTGGCGCTCGCACGCTGCGGCCACCTTTTATTTGGGGTCATTAAATCATCGATAAAGCACGCGTGGAATCGAGAAAGGAAAGACAATGGACGTACCGGGATGGCTTCATACAGAGAGGTCCTCTGGGAGCTTCCGGAATCCTTTCGTCCCCCTTTTTGAGGGGAACCAAGGATACGTCTCCACGAAATCGCAATTGGAGCGAAATATTGGATATAAAAAATCTGGTCTCCTCATTTCTTTATAACGTTTATGCAGGAAAAGTTGGCGATGAAATGAGATTCTGAAAACTAGGTATTTCAAAATTCACGCGAAAATATTCTAGTACAATTATTGATACGAGATTATCTCATAAAAAATGTAAGAATGTTATCAAAATTTTGTGGTAAACTAACGTTCTTAGAATTATTATACTTATTCCTTCTTTTTGCAGTTATTTATCCATTTTTCCTAATAATGTATGTGCTCGTTCTTATTTGAAATAAATTATGATGAATATTCGATTTATCCAGTGAAAAATGTAAGATTGATATAAACATTTTGTAGCACACTAACGTTCTTAGAATTGATGCAAGTATTCCTTCTTAAATGACATAAAGTATGACGAATACTCGATCCTACATAAGAAGATGAAAATAAAGGGATTAAAGGATTAATCAGATCCAACTAAACGTGAACCATAATTTTCGCACTTCCAATCTCGATCGGAAAGTGATTAAGTAAATAATTCGAGAAAGAGGATAATGGCACTTCCGATGATGGTCCCAGGGTGTCGGAATGGTGGAGAGCGGGTCAAAGGGGAAGGGTGGATTTCCCGAGGAGGAAGCTGGACCGAAAAGGGATGGGCGAGAATGAAAATCTCTCCGGGCATTTTTACCTGGCCAGGTGTGCTAGGCTAGGGAAAAAAGCAATCTCGTAATCGCCCAGAGACGCGACAAGCCCAAATTATCGGCAGAAACGAACCCATGAGATGGCAAAGAAGGGAGATAGGGGTTGTTCGTCTCTCACGAGTATAACGGTTCCCCTTTTTTGAAAGGACTCTCCTCCTGTTCGATCCTATAACCAGGATTTCTATAAGAAGGCCCCTGTGAAAGGACATCTCGGTGGACCACCAAAAATATTATCTCCTCCATCCACGATCTAAAACCAATATTTTATTATTATTTTATTATGTTTTCTCGGGCCATTTCTAACAGATCTATAACACTGTTTACACAAATAATGTTTTATACCGATCTTATATTTTCGTTCCTGGATCAAAAAGGCGCGAAACGATTTTCCCATATATTTTATTACGCTATAGATGTAATGGTAGTATTTTTTATTATTTTAAATTATGGAGCGTAAATCCAGAATTTCTTTTTTGTATGTCAAAGCGAGGGAATGGACTACGCAGGATTGTCCAGATGAAGACGAAACCCGTAATAATGGGTGGAAATGCCTTAAAGAAATTATCTCCGCGGTGATCGTCGATTATCCAGAAGCCCATAATAGAGATTTCGAGTTTAGGATTACGACGATTCACGTGAATGACGGTTCCCTCTCCTGAAGGGGTCCTCGTATTTCTTGGACCTTCCTGCTGTCGATTTCATCGGGAAGTAGTGTTCTCGATCTCCCTAAGATTTATTTCATGGATAGCAGAGCTCTTACTCCTGGTAGTGGAGCTCTTCAAATCTTCAAACGTTATTATTTTTAAAAAGTTACGTATTAATATAATTATAATAATTAATTAAAGTATTTTTAAAAAATACCAGTTCTCTTTCGGGGGTGTAATCCTTACTTTCATACATTTTTATCTCAAGTACTCTATGCATCGATACATATTGCTACGAGTACCAATATTTTACTCCGCAAAAGAAGTACGGGCAGTTCTTGCTTTACAAATTCGATCGATCGAACATTTTTTATTATAATCATGCGTAGCGAATTTTACTAGTTCTCGATTTACGAACGATCGCGCGTATTATGCCGATCAAAGTATAATATATCCAGTATGATCCAATATTTATTTCTTGAGATTTCTTTGACCTTTCTTGTCAAGTATCGATGACCATTAATGACAACTGCGGTGCGTTAAACTTCATTTGCACACTTTTACAAGTTCTTTTATAAGAGATTATTACTTAAACATCACGCAAGTATCAAACTGATTAACTCTAACTACATCCTTATATACATTTTCTATTTAAAATTGAATTTTGCTTACTCTTAGTTTATGAAATATTAAACAAAATGTCAGATTAAGCCATAACAATAAAAAATACCTGCGTATTTTTCTTTTTAAAGGGAAAAAATGCATCAAAAAACAACGTTACTCATGAAGTTAACGCTAACGCACGTTCTTTTTAACAAAGGAAGATGTACGATAAGTATCGTTTTACTTTGGTTCATCGAAGCGTTCTTTTATTCTCTTAAAAGCATAACAATTAAGACACCCTTAAAAAAAAAGATATCTCGTCCAAAGTAGAAACTTTCGTACGAAAGAAGCGTTTCTCGTGAAGTTAACTCGTGTGTTCTTTTTATAAAAAGATCTATGATAAGGGACGTTTTAATTTGGTCCATCGAAGCGTTCCTTTTTTTCTCTTAAAAAGATGACAATGAAAGCACCGATACGAGAAATATATCACGTAGAAAGTAGAAACTTTCATTCGAATGAAGCGTTCCACGTGAAGTTAACCCGCGTGTTCTTTTTATAAAAAGATCTATGATAAGAGATGTTTTAATTTGGTCCGTCTAAGCAAAGGCATTCCTTCCAAGATGGACCGCGCCGGGATAGCGTCCTTCACGGTTCGAAATAGGATACACCGAAGGAAAGAGGTCGCGTCTCGGCGTCGCGGCGGCGTCCAGGCAACCCTTGCGAGGACGTCGAGAGGCCCTAAAGTCTCGAGCACCCTTGGCAAGGGGTCCGCCTTCGGTTTATATTTGGTGTGCGTCTGTCTTCTCGCGGTCCACACATGTCGCATTGGCGCAGTCACGTAGGACGGACACTCGGTCATTTCTTTTCTCCATTTTCCCGGCGAGGATGCGCACCATTGGTATATCTGGCGCTCGGACGTCGCGACGGCGCAACCGGAAGCGAGGAGGAGGCGTCGCGCAGAACTGCGAACCGCTCGGTTCCAAAGATAAGTTCACACTTTTCCGTGACACGAACACGAGAAGTTCGTCCAGCATTGAATGAACTCGATGTTAATACGCTGCCCAGAAAGTTATCGCAGCATTTGCTGTTTCAGGTCCGGTACTTTGTTTCCAAATAACGCTTTAACGCGTGTTCATGTCATGTACCGGTTTAAGGCGCAGCCTTAGCTTTATATTTTGATAACAGTAGTTAAAGTAGCGTTTTAAATATTTCTGGAGTTTTTAGAATGTTTAATCGACGATGGCGAAGAAGGTAATTTGAAGGATTCTTTGTACGAGTTTAAAATAAGGTAGCGGTAATTGACAGAAATGTGAACAATGCATTTGGTTTAAGAAGCGCTAACAAATTAAAAGAGTAATTTCATGATGAGATGGTGATTTCGAAAGTTTTGTGGCGAAGACCTTGACGATCAACTGTGATCATTTGTAGGGATTATTGCAACATTTAAAACGTAATTATTGTTTTCAAAATATAGGAGGAAAAACGCGCTTTAAAATGATATCTAAGAAGGACGTACAGGAAAAACAAGTTTATTTGAAGAGGAAGCGTGAAATCTTAAACAGCAAAAACCGTTGTAGCTGTCGGAACAACCAAATAGTTAATCCAGCACCTTTCGACCAGGAAGATATTACGTTCAAGTCTACCTGTACCTGTGTACTCCAATTAATTAACGCGGGCTGACAAATCCCTCGGGTGACGTGCACAATAATTAGTTAAAGTTACAGCTGACGGAGGTGTGCGACACAATAAAATCCCTGACGGGATAAAATAAGGAAGGAAAGGACCATTCAATTCAGAAGAGCATGATCAAGGAAGGAATCATAGTTAAAAAATACATGAAGCCCGCAAACCCTTGATATTTTTAAGACTGCAACGGAAAGGAAAGAGAACGAACAGAGAGGCTGTCCATTGTCTCTCTCATACTGAGACACGTATTTGGAGCGAAACTCTACCGAATTCCTTAACATATAAATAGTAACATTCCTCATCTCTTGGTCCAGTTTTTCCATTCCATTTCCCGAACATCCAGGAATTTTTCGGTAACCCAATTAATGCATGATACCTAAAAAAAGAAGCACCATCATCGCAGTATATCGAAGTTTCGGACGGGACAGAACGAATAAAAATAAAACCTCCATAGGAGCACCCGTTTATTTTGTCCCATGGTTATCTTCATAGTCAAGTCAGCATGCGGCGTCTATACATCCAGCTCCTCGATATTGAGCCTATCTCCAAAAAATCCTGTATCAAAATCCTCTACTACCCAGCCTCCTAGAATCAATCCAAAGCCTTTCCCGAGTGATTTCACGAGGAATTAATGTAAATAGGAGCCATTACGATCAGACGAGGGACCAAGTCTGGATGGAAACGTCCAGTTTTTCCATTCCATTTCCCGAACATCCAGGAATTTTTCGGTAACCCAATTAATGCATGATACCTAAAAAAGAAGCACCATCATCACAGTATATCGAAGTTTCGGACGGGACAGAAGGAATAAAAATAACACCTCCATAGGAGCACCCGTTTATTTTGCCCCATGGTTATCTTCATAGTCAAGTCAGCATGCGGCGTCTATACATCCAGCTCTTCGATATTGAGCCAATCTCCAAAAAATCCTGCATCAAAAGCCTCTACTACCCAGCCTCCTAGAATCAATCCAAAGCCTTTCCCGAGTGATTTCACGAGGAATTAATGTAAATAGGAGCCATTACGATCAGACGAGGGACCGAGTCTGGATGGAAACGTCAACGGCGAGATCAGTAGCGACGTCTTGGGGCATTTTCTCGTTGGAGAAGGTTTCGGGCAGAGAGCACGATCTCCTGCGGACACGTAGTGGTCCAGAGTGGTCTATTTTGGGTGTCGGAAGCTCCGACGAAGTCAGTCGGGCCTGTTGGTTCGACACACCCCGGTACCGGCGCTCCAGGGTACATTTGGTTTATCGGCCCCTCCTCGTCCCCTGACCCCCCTGACTCCTCTGGTCCCCCTTCGGTCCTGGCAGAGGGGCCTCGCAAGTGATAAACTCCCACGACGCCTCCTGGCCGCTGCGACGCTGGACGCTGGAGCGCCCGGCAACGCTCGGCGTCGCTCACATGTGTTCGCCACCGAGTCGCCAGACAGATCTTTTTTGTCCCGAAGTAAAAATAATCTTTAAAATCCCGAACAGGATGCGTTCCTGGGACGGGGGCGCGAGGGGCCGAGGGCATCGTCACCAAGATGGTCCACGCTCCGTTTTTTCACCCTTTGGACGTTTGTCTCCCTCTAACGGGTGGACGGATTTAACGTGGACACGCTGGAAGCGACGGAGATCCGTGCCGGATGCGAGGCGGGCGATCTTGGCTGGGAAAACGCGGATGATCTGGAATAAAAAACCCAACTTCCTCGTCGAAATTTTCGGAATTTCACCCCAAATGATGCCCCATTTCTCCGGGATTCGTTTTCTTGCGTTTCCATATTTATGCAAATTATTTGCCATTCAAACTAGGGTACAATTTTATGGTCGAATAATGTAGGACTTGGGATTTTGTTAGGTATTTCCGAAAAGACCCTACGTTAGAGAGTGGGGTTAATTATTTAAAATATATACGAAGAAATAATGTATCATGGGTTATTTGATTAGGTACTTCAAAAAGAATTCGGTGTCGAGGTGAAAGAAAGTATCTCATACTCCGATGATTGAATGATATATGGTTGCATTTTTATTGGGTATTTTCAAAAATATGCAATAAAGGGTTGCGGGCAACAATAAACCCAACTTCCTCGTCGAAATTTCGGAATTTCACCCCAAATGATGCCCCAATTCTCCGGGATTCATTTTCTTGCGTTTCCATATTTATGCAAATTATTTTCCATTCAAACTAGGTTACAATTTTATGGTCGAATAATGTAGGACTTGGAATTTTGTTAGGTATTTCCGAAAAGACTCTACGTTAGAGAGTGAGGTTAATTATTTAAAATATATACGAAGAAATAATGTATCATGGGTTATTTGATTAGGTACTTCAAAAAGAATTCGGTGTCGAGGTGAAAGAAATTATTTTATACTTCTACGATTGAATGATATATGGTTGAATTTTTATTGGGTATTTTAGAAAATATGCAATAAAGGGTTGCGGCCAACAAATCGTGTGATTTCCGAGGTAGTCAGCTTCGGTTCTGCCACCCTTTTGACGTTTGTCTTTCCAGGAAGGGTGCACAGATTTACCGTGGACGTGTTGGGGAAACTGCACCCCTACCGAGTGTCGTCCGTTGCGTACACAAGTTCAAAGAATTACAACAAATGAATTTCCTCCCGACTTGGACCGGGTCGGAGGACGTTCTCCGAAATTGTAAACATCCTCTTCTCTTATAAACATCCCGATGGTCCAGAGAAAAAGGGGAACCCTAGGATTAGTGGAATACTTATCAGTTTATCTGCGAAAGGTCGGGTAGAGGGAAGGAGAGGAAGAGTTTATACAAGATAAGTTATCCCTGTTAAAAGTATCTTTCGTAATTAACTCTCACGCTCTTTCCCCGGAAATTTTTTTTTCTTCTCTACCTAATTTTAACTTCCGCAAAAAGCTGCGATATAGGAAGTGCATTCGTTTATTGAATGAGACGTTTCCTTTTTTTGCGGAAGAGTGCATTTACCGGAACCGTCAAGAGGCAGCGTGCGTCTTTTCACGCCTTGGACACGTACCCTCCTACGGATAAATGGTTTATGAATTTAAAGTGGACACGCTGGAAAAGCTTAACACTCGTGCCGGATGCAAGCCCGTAGATCTCACCAACGGATATTCAAACGAGGAACTAAAAAACTAATTTCATACTTGGAGGACCTAGGACCATTCAAAAGAAGTGCTTCGTGTCTTAAAACACCCTCGCCTCTGATAAACGTCTTCGTCGATGAGAAGAGACGGAAAGTACTCGGGATGAAAGAAGCTCGTTCCTAAATTCTTTGCGAAGGAACGACGAACAGAAATTCCAACGCAAGGACAAGGACGAAGCTCCAAGAATTTTCTTCAATTTTATTCATAAACACCGCAGCATATGATTCGGGATTTACATTTGTTTTCTTTGCTCGTGTCTGCGAAATTTCTGATTGGGGCGGTAATGGGATTGTCAATTAATTTGAAGGCAATTCATTGACCCCAACTCAGAGACTGAGCTGGAAACACCCGGCAGTACAGCTGAATGCCACTTGGTATCATTTCGCCTTCGCCAACAGTTCGGCTGCAGCAGTCTGCAGCGGTCTGCAACTCACAGCAGTGTAAGAAAAAGTTCTCGTAAAAGGGAATCGAAAGGTACTAAAAATCTGCATTTTTTTAGGTGATAATTCCAGGGATCGAATCTCCAGCGCGACACCTGATTAGCCACGAAATTTAGCGCGAATGCCTGCAAACAAATGCGATTTGAAGCGAATCTTTCCTCCAAGCAAGATCAAGATAGACTATGAACGCGGTGAATCAACTGAAACTGGGTAAAATATTCAGCTAAATTTGATGAAGGTTGCTGCGAGGAAGTAGTACACGACCCAAGGCGAGCTCCAGTCGCGCGGTGCATTAAAATTCCATACTCTCTGGTACCGTCGAAACTGTTTCCAGACTCCTTAAAATCCCCTATGTTCAGTGAACGTAACTATTCTCATAAACTGCGCTTCATACCGGATTCCTCGCTAAAGAAAATGAAGATTCTTTATTCAAAATCATTCCTCCCTACATTTCCACCGTTTCTATCGAACACCGGGATTAATTCCACACTGACGTTGGCCTCGTTTCGTTCGTAAGCAATTGAGAGTCCATGTGTAAACTCGGTTTAAAAATGAAATCTTTACCGCAAACTTAATTTAAAACAGCAAACTATATTACAAATGTATTTAAAAACTCAACATTTTCCGGGGCATTCGTTTAAAAATGCAAAATATATGCGAACGTATCTAAAAATTCAAAACTTACACGTGAATATATTTGAGGAAGGTAAAAGTCGTTGCGAACTTATACAGTTGAGAAAGGCCCTGCATNATCGGCTACTACCGGGTCGCGAGATATCTCGTCAAAAGCGTTAATCGGCCAGTATTGGGTCGCGAGATATCTCGTCCAAGGTAACGAAAGGGTTAAAATGAAATTCATCCCGGCAAAGATCCTCACGAGGAGCAGTGCGCGGGCCGAAGGCGCGCGCGGTAGTGCGGCTCGGCGCCGTGTGGCGTCGCTGCAGCAGCGAGTCGCGCGACCGCAGCGCCTCGCGGGAAACGGGGCGCGAGCCGAGTGGGGCCGAATGGGGCCGAGCCGAGCCGAGCCCAGGCCTAGCAGAGAAGTGAAAGGCAGAGGCTCGACGCTGACCACGTCTCACCGAGCCTGATGCGATTGTCGTAGCGCGGAGCGATCCCGGAAAACGGTCCAACGGGAGTAGCTGCGAGTTCCGTGGGAGTCCGAGTCGCTCGCGGCTTCGTTGAAACTAAAGTTTACGGGTGCGCCGCCCGCGAAGAATACAAATGACCTTTGACCGCGACCGAGCTTCTCCCGACAAAGAGACCGAGCCGAGCCGAGGGGGAGCCGGAGAAATTTCCAATCGGCGACCGGCCGACCTCTCGAGAATTAATCGACGCATGCAGGTCGAAACGCGGAATCGCTCGAGATGCACTCGAGGGAACGGAACTCGAGGCCTTAAGAAGAGCATTAGCGATCCGGTTACGATTTGCGAACGCGACCCCGGACCCTTTTTGTCGCGGAATCGATGACAGTCGTCGATAAGCCGATTGACAACGCGATGCATCGGTTGATTGGTAACGAGTAATGAGAAGTTCCTCGTGGGGATTTCGTCCAATCGGTGTCTCTTCTTTTTTAATGTCGCGAAAAAAACGTCATGTAAATATAGTCCGGGCCAAAAATCTGAAATATAAATTAAATTATCCCATATTTCGGGGTATATCGATTTAAATTAGAATAACGTGAGGTTAGTTTCGCAATGAAAAAAAGGACTTAGGCCTAATTTGCCTGCATAGATTGGAATCTTTGCCACTCCGTCAAGTATAGAGGTGAAAAGGAAGATAATAAATGCGGTTAAGAGAATAATTGAAGAAAATATTTTAACGGTAAGGTTATAGATGAAAGAGAAGGGATCGGACCTGGGACCTGATTCTCGAGTTCATGCCACTCTTTCCGCGTAGGAATAGATTCGGATGAAAAATTTGGTATTATTGCGAAGTCCCGTCATTGGTCAACTTTGAAAATTGTATACGAAGGTTTCAATTTCGCCTGCGAAAATTGATCGGGGGAACTCGAGAATCAGGATCCTGGTTGAACGATTGATGGTAACTAAAGGAATTATCTTAAGGGCGATGTTTTCTCGCAGAACCGTCGAAGCTTTTACCCCAAGACTGCCGGAGAATAGCTGGAATCGGTGAGCTCTCTTTTCAGTAGCGGGAAGAAGGGAAGGTTTTATTGCTGCTTTAGAGCCGCCTGAAACATGCACTTTTATTTGATTACATGCTGCCACTATTTGCTCCGAGTGAAGAGGCTAATGCACGATTACTGGATAAGGGTTCGGCATTAAACTCGAGACGCTGCAGTTCGTTGACGGAAGGAATTATGAAGTCTTCCGATACGCGTTTCAAACTTCGGAGTTTTACGTGGAGCCATGAATTATTAACACTCCGCCAAACGACCGTGTTCCACGAGTTGGATGAAATGAAAATTGACGCGTTTTTAAAGGACGACCTTGTACGCGATGCCTAATTTTTTAGGTGAACAATTTTAACGAACAATATCTTTATGATATAACTAAAAACGGATTAGAAATAAACATCAATTCGAATCGGATTGTTTTCTGGCATCAAACGATGAAAGTGTTGCTTTATGGAACGAAACAATGAAATTCAACAATAAGTTTTGAAGCAAAAGACGGACAATATCTTAAAAATATAACTAAAAACGGTTTAAAAATGAACATCAATTCGAATCGAATTGTTTTCTAGCATCAAACGATGAAAGTGTTGCTTTATGGAACAAAACAATGAAAATCAACAATAAGTTTAGAAGCACAAAACGGACAATATCTTAAAAATATAACTAAAAACGGTTTAAAAATAAACATCAATTTGAATCGGATTATTTTCTAGCATCAAACGATGAAAGTGTTGCTTAATGGAACAAAAAAATGAAAATCAACAATAAGTTTGGAAGCAAAAAACGGACAATATCTTAAAAATATAACTAGAAAGGGTTTAAAAATAAACATCAATTCGAATTGGATTATTTTCTAGCATCAAACGATGAAAGTGTTGCTTTATGGAACGAAACAATGAAATTCAACAATAATTTCTGAAGCAAATAAGACGGGTGAAATGAAAATTGGCGCATTTTTAGAGAACAACCTTGTACGCAATGCCTAATTTTGAAGAAAACAATTTCAACGGGCTTCTTAAAATTATAAATAAAGACGGATTAAAACTCAATTCGAATCGGATTATCTCCTAGAATTAAACAATGAAAGTGATGCCTTACGGAACGAAACAACAAGTTTCGATAATAAATTTCGAAGCGAATAACTTCAGCAGATAAGATCCTAAAAACAGAATCAGAAAAAAATCAAAGAAATTTAATTTTCGGCTTGTTTCATGAAACCAAGCAGTGATCCAATTAACAACGAAAATGGTGTTTCATGGAACTGAACGACAAAATGTGACAATAATTTTTCAAGTAAATAATTTCAAAGGATAACATACTAAAAACAAATTGAGATTGTTTCAGGAAACCAGACCATGATTAAGTTGACAGTGAAAACGTTAGACTATTGAACTAAACAACGAAGTATGACAACCACGGTTTTCCGTGTGACGTACCACATTCGCGGTAAATCTGGTCATTAAGTGCAATGACAGTGATGCTTTAACCGTTGTTAATTTCGCATTTAATTACGCAGCGCTTTCGGCGTAAATTCAACATGTTAGATATGTCGACCGGCCGCGAAGTTCCGACTCCTCGACCGACCACGGGAGAAATCGATGGGGCGGCAGAGCGACGAATCTCGATCGTAAATTGATCGCTGGTGCTCGATGCGAGAGCACCGGTTCGTAACAGTTTCGGTGCCCTCGTATCATTTGCCTCGGTTGGCGCAAGATCGCCGTTTTAGGTCCGCGAGAGATCGAATGCTCGCGATATCGAACTGCTCCAAAGAGACAATGTTTAGGTCCCCGCGTGGCGATTGATTTCACCGATTTCTTTTTTGCGAACCTTAAACACTAGCTACGATTTAATAAATTCCTAATTTTCTGCAAAATCAAGCTCCCAATGAAAGGGTATATCGAACAGATTCGAAATGTAGGGTCCAGACTGAAATTTCTTATGACGGAATTAGTCAAGGATACGACGATTTGTTCTTAGCGGGTATTTAGATCGTAGATCGGCATGACACAATAACTACGATTTAATAAATTCCTAAGTTTCCGCTGAATCAAGTTCCGAATAAAATGTAGCGTCCAGACTGAAATTTCTTATAACGAAATTAGTCAAGAATCCGACGATTTGTACTTCGCGGGTGTTTAAATCGTAGATCGGCATGACACAATAACTACGATTTAATAAATTCCTAAGTTTCCGCGAAATCAAGTTCCGAATAAAAGGGTATATCGAACAGATTCGAAATGTAGGGTCTAGACTGAAATTTCTTATGACGGAATTAGTCAAGGATACGACGATTTGTTCTTCGCGAGTATTTAAATCGTAGATCGGCATGGCACAATAACTACGATTTAATAAATTCCTAACTTTCTGCAAAATCAAGCTCCCAATGAAAGGGTATATCGAACAAATTCGAAATGTAGGGTCCAGACTGAAATTTCTTACGACGAAATTGATCAAGAACTCGACGACTTGTTCTTCGTGGATATTTAGATCGTAGATCTGCATGGCACCGTAAGTGCCCTTTTGATTTATCGAAGTGGAAGATATGTACACGTGTCCAAGAAGAAATTTCATACGACGAAATTGGTAAAGAATCCGATGATTTGTTCTTCATTGGTATTTAGATTGTTGTGCATGGCACGATAAGTGCCCTTTTGGTTGATCGAAATGGAAAATAGTGTCCATGAAGATATTATCCGGGCAGGGTCGTACCCTTCATGGCAACTCATTTCTGACCTCTGATTTGCAACATTTGCATCTGGGTCACGAGTTGATCGTTACACCCAACTTCGCATCTTCCGATTTGGGTCCATCGAGGTCATGCGCTGAAGACATCAAACGGACCTAGGATGGCAGTGCCCATTGTCCAAGATCAAACTCCTCCAATGGGTCTCTTTCTCAACGTACATAGGTCTCTTGGGTAAATCTCTCTTTCAACGATTTGCATTTCAATTATAGATTCGATATAGATAATTACAACAATGCAGGTTTCGCCCTTGAGCGAAAAAGTTACTTTCTATTAAAAAAAAAGGGGAATTCCTGGGACAAGTAGGTTTCTACTTGCTATTATCCACGAGATATGTTGGGGGGTGTACGTGCGATTGAATGAAATTTATACCAATTTAAAACGATTTTTAATTTTCTTCAGCTCGGCTTCGTCAACTTTTTATTATTCATCATTAGATTTTCAATATACAAACGTCTTGGAAAGAAAAATTTATTCGATTTATAAAGTAAAAGAATTCGAAAGAATTAATAATATTCTTGCACTAAAGTAGAATTTCATAGACTTACTAATCCATTTGAAATAATATTTATTCGCCATTAATAATTATTTATACCGAGAGTTAAATTGTTTCGCGGGAACAGGTTGTATCCAAAAAATTACCCGCCCTCCATTCATATTTCCAATGCCTGAAGTCCTTTGTACATGACGTTTTATTCCCGCATATCATTTCCACTCGATACAAAACTATCATCGCCGAACTTGCATTGCCGGTGATTCCTACAAACTTAATTTCACTGGAGCCAAGGAATTCCTTTATCAAGAAGCATTTAGATTGCCGCAAGTACTTAGTTTCGCCTTTGGAAATAAACATTTCGCTCATGATCGGTGCAAGTGTTCCAAAATCAAGCATTCAAAAAATTAAGAAACAAAGGACGTCACTTCCAGCACCCAGGATCTTCTCTCTTCAACAAACTAAAATAAGATGAGAATTCCCCCGAAAAGTGACCATTCCTTGTAACCAGAATTTTCCACCCTGAGTCAAGAGCAAGTATGGTGCAAACATCTTAAAATCAAGCATTCAGAAAATCAAGAAACCAGGGACACCTCCAGCATCCAGGATCTTCTCTCCACGACAAACTGAAACAGGATAAGAATTCCCCCGAAAAGTGACCATTCCTTATAACCAAAATTTTCGACCCCGAGTCAAGAGCAAGTATGGTGCAAGATTCTTAAAATCAAGCATTCAGAAAATTAATAAACCAGGGACGCCTCCGGCATCCAGGATCTCTCCACGACAAACTGAAATAGGATGAGGATTCCCCCGAAAAGTGACCATCCCTTGTAACCAGAATTTTCCACCCCAAGTCAAGAGCACGTGTCCGAAAATACAACGTTTCGTTTCGGTGCGGGACCGAATTCTTTGCGCCATTAATTGTTGGGGACCATCCGAAGATCCGCATCTTCCGAAACGCGATCGTAAATCGTCGTATCCCAAAGAACGGCACAGGTTCGTAACAGTTCCGACGACCCCGAACCGGTGTATCCGTGCATGCATACTGCTGTACCGTTTTAGGTTAGTTCGAGATCGAGCGCTCGAGATATCGGACAGGTCCAGGAAGACATTGTCCAGGCGCCCAGGGTCGAACTCTTCGCGGGAGATAATTTTCGAGACCATCGAAGGAGTCGTTTCGGCAAAGCCATGGCCACTTCGAGAAGCCGCATGGCCTGGGAAATATTTTTGGCGCCCCTGCCCCCCGTGCCCCTCCGCTCCAACCCCTACGGGCGACGCCCTTGTCGAGCACTGCTCCTACCCGTCACCCACGAAGATTAAAGGGCGCTAAGGGAAACGTCCGGTGGATCCAGAAGAGCCCTCTTCGACCTCCACTTCGACTTTCCTTCAAATTATATTCGAATTTTCGGGGACTCCGGTAATAGAGAGATAATTATTAGAAATTAAGAAAATAAAAATGAATTAAAGGGTTCCAAAACTACCGTGAACCATCATACATGGCTAATTGTCGGTATTTAAGGAAATGATTGTCCATTTGGACGCGTTCAATTTTTTGTACTCATGAAAATTCTTGTTAACCCGGGCGTGGGAGATTTTTAGGATTTTGCATCCTTGCTGATAATTATTAGAAATTAAAAAAATAAAAATGAATTAAAGGGTTCCAAAACTACCGTGTGCCATCATACATGGCTAATTGTCGGTATTTAAGGAAATGATTGTCCATTTGGACGTGTTCAATTTTTTGTACTCATGAAAATTCTTGTTAACCCGGGCGTGGGAGATTTTTAGGATTTTGCACTTCGACTTTCCTTCAAATTATATTCGAATTTTCGGGGACTCCGGTAATAGAGAGATAATTATTAGAAATTAAAAAAATAAAAATGAATTAAAGGGTTCCAAAACTACCGTGAACCATCATACATGGCTAATTGTCGGTATTTAGGGAAATTATTGTCCATTTGGACGTGTTCAATTTTTTGTACTCACGGAAATTCTTGTTAACTCGGGCGTGGGAGATTTTTAGAATTTTGCATCCTTGCCGACCATTGCTCTTACCCGTCACCAACGAAAATGAAAAGGTGCTGAAGAAAAACAAATTTAAAGAAAAAATGCCATAGGTGCTAGGACTTTCTTTGGGGGCTCCATATTAACACATTTTCGACCGATCACGAGTTAACTCGTGCCGGAACGACTAGCGTTCCATAATCGCCGATCAACAATGTGTTAACGTGGTAAAATTTCAAAAATTATTCGGTATACCCAGTTGGGAGAAACATTTCATATAAAAACTCCTCGGACGCCAATTTTAATATCACCTTAAGGGATTCCAAGGCTACTCCGCTTCATCTCCTCTTAATCCGAGTACGTTTTATTAACGGCAAATGAAGATTATCGTTAAACCGAACCTGTTAGATTTTTAGAATTTTCGTAATTGTGGAATTGTGTAGTATTTTGATTGGAGTCGTTCGTCGATCGACATGGTTTTATATCACGAAAAGGGGAGACAGGATATTATACGATTCTAACGATTTCTCGTTAATTTCAAACGGCACGTCGATCCATCGAGTGCAGTTTTCTCTGACCACTAATGATCTATCCGATCCATACGCGCACGAGTCGATGATTCGAATACCAGTGTCCGGAAATGGCGAAAAATTTTTGTTGAATTCCCTTAAATCCGCAGCACGTATATTCAGCTATTTCGATTATCGCTTCTCGCCCTCTCGAAGGAAAGAGGTGTTTATTATCGCGCGAAAGGAGTCGGCCGAAGCGACGAGCCTCGTTACCAAATACCGAAATTAGAAATTATCCCGATACTACTTTTACCTCAAATGAATGTAGTTCGAAGGGAGCAGATTCCTCCTGGAGTACATGGAGAACTGGAGTACGAACGTCGATTGCACCGAATCCGCGAACTTCCTTCTAGACCACCTCCGCAATATAATCAACCCCTGCAAAACAATGAACCCTTACGTCGTCATCGAGAAGAAACTCCGGCAACGGCTCTTCGATCGACTCCTCTCCTATCCTCGCGTCTTCGAACCGCTCATTCGAGAATAACGCATCCTATCCCCCGAATGTAAAGAAAAAAGAGGGCAACGAGAGTCGAGAGAGAAAGCTCGTCCGGGCGCCGCGGCGAAGCTCTGGTTTCCAAAAAGCGCGCTTTCCCCGCTCGGCGGCGGCGGAGGCGTCGGAGGCGTCGGCACCCCTCCCTGGCCGGCGACTCCCCTCCCTTGCGGCGGCGCTCCCTCCCGGCGCAGGCTCCCCCCTCCGGGCGGCCCGGCGTTCCCCCACCAGCCGGGGGTGAAAACCACCCCAGGACGCGTGGGGTGTCCGGCCTTGCCGAGGCCCGCCGAGGTTGTCCGAAGCGAGCGCAGTGCCCGCCACCAGGTCTCGAGCGGCGCGACTAGGCGCACGTCCGGCACAGTCCACTCGGAGATACGACCCATGCTGGACCATTGCTGGCGTCGCTCTTCCCCGAGCGGCCCCGTCCGAGAGCACCGGTCACCGGTCGTCGCGGCCCCGTCGCGCCGCGGACAATAGCGCGGCGAGCGCGAGGGCGAGCGAGAGAGCGAGAGAGCGAGCGAGCGAGCGAGAGGAGGAGGACCGAGAGAGCCAGAGGAGGACGTAGCTCGGAGCGGCGGGCCCAGTGGAGCCGGAGCGGTCGCAGCGCGCCAAAGGGCGGCCCGGTGATGAGGGACCGCGCGTGACCGACCGCGAGGGAGTGCGCGACCCATGGGCCCGACCCTCGGAGGGGCCCGCGGCGGCCAGCCGCGCCGCGCCGAGTGAGATAACGGATTGACGGCCGCCCGGCCGGCTGTCACCGTCGCGTGCGTTCTCGCGCGTCCTCGCGCGTCCTCGCGCGTCCTCGCGCGGGCGCGCGCCACCGGCGCGAGTCACCCGCGAGCGGCCACCGAGCCCGGACGTCCGTTGCGACGACATGGCCGGACCCGGCACCTGACCCGCCGGCGCCCACGAGGACTCCTCCGCCCGCCCGAGTCGAGATCTCGACCTCGCAACCATGAGGATCAAAATGCCCGCCGTCAGGATCGCCCAAGGTGAGTCCTTCGCCCAAAGGCCCACGTGGCGTTGTTTCGCGACGATGGGGGTTGCGCTCTTGGATTGCGACGGTCGTAGGGCGAGATTGTGAACGACTGTGTGGTGCGATGGACACGGATCGCGGGGTGATGTGCCGAGGAGACCGGTGTCGGGAAGTGGAGCCCCTGCCCTGGCCCTAGGGTTTGTGGACGGGATTTTGTTTATCGCGGGGAACGCGTTGTCGCCTTTATCGTCGTTTGTCCCGGGTCGCTGTTTTCTGCCCGTCGCGATTCACCGGCCGCGGTGGTCCGCATTTCGCTGATGTAAATGGTCCCGGGAGTGTTGCCTTGTCCTCCAAATTTTCTTCGCGAGGGGTGGGTTTATTAGGAAAATTGGAAATAATTATTCGCGAGGGATCGCCCGGTTCCTTTATTTCATTGTTGGGGCACGCGGGGAAGTTTAGGAAGCGCAAAGTTCGAAGCCGATCGCCTTGATCGCATCCAACCGGTCGTGTTCGTTAAATGTCACTTCGTACTTTGCATTGTGCCCGTTGGAAAGTCCGGGGACTGAAAGAAATTGCGCTGGAAAAGTTACATCCTCCTTCTGCTTGCCGCTGGTTCTTCGGTTGAAAGGTTCAATGATTTTTTTCCCTTTTGCTTCCTTCCTTCGATTGTCCCGGGGAATCATTTCGGTCGGAGGAAACCGGAATGATCGCTGTTTTATTGAATATCGCGGATTCTCTTGGAAATGTTCCTTGATACGTCTCAAAATAATAAAATGTGTCGCGGATTCTTTGCAATGCCTTGGAATATCGCGAAGGAAAACGATAAAATATATTTTTTCCTGCAAATGTCACTCGACAGATTTCAAAACGATAACGGAAGCCGAAAGCATGATCGCAATATAAAAATTCTTAAAGCTCGCGAGCAATTAACGGAAGTAACGATTACGTTAATGGAGTCAACGAAGAAATGTCAATAAATTAAATATTAAAAGGAAATTGTTTTCGTTGTAGCTGAAAAATTTTGTCCGTTCCATTTCATTGTTTAGACCCTCCATAACGGCTGAAAACATGCTTTCACATAAAAAACGCGAGCAATGTTGGGAACAACGAACGTTTCTTTTATAAATAGAAATTTGGTGCTTCGTGACTTTGTCGTGACTTATACAAGTATCTATTTTTGTTGAAACTCGGCAACTATCTACATTTGAATTGCTATTTCTTCTGCGCATTGTTGCATTAAATGAACCGTTTGTAACAATTTCGATGACCGTTGACCCCGAGGTACTGTAAACCAAAAAAGAATCACAGATTCTACTTTAACACCGCATAAATAGAATTTTTGAAACAAAATGTGCGACTTTCACCTTCGAAATCCGTGCTGTATTATTTCCACTCATAAACTAGATAAATATATTACAAAGAAGTATTAAATGAAGTATGGAGCAACTATTGTAATTAATCGGTATGAGTTGCTATTAGTATTCTTACATAGCGCTAATAAATGGTAAAAAGAAATAAAACTAAATATTATATGTATTGAATAAAGCCACGATAAGAAAATATTGTAACCAAAAATATTGCCGGGAAAATCTGATAAAAAGAACCGTGCTTCTAGAAATGTTAAATCAAGAAAAGATTGTCAAGAGAAACAATTGATGCATTTCGCGTCGCAGAAAAGCAAGTCCTTACAAACACTAAAAATCACAACATTTCTTTGTCTTTGTCCAGTGGCAGGGGAAAAGCGAAACTTTGGTTTCCCGTTTCCACTTTTTCCTGCAAAAGGCCCGCAGCAATTTCTTCGGAAAGATAAAAAAGCGAAACAAGAAGTTGAAAGAAAAAGTTCTAGAATCTCGACATATTCTTACAAACCAAGTCTTCTACCATTAAAAGACTCGACCCCGCTTAGAATCCATCTGAGGGTCCCATCAAATCAAAATGGGAACATCCTTTGCAGCCCATTCCGCATGATTCCCTAAATTCGACTCTTTCCGACCATAAATTATTTCACTAGTGTCCAATCTTTTGAAAGGCCCGACTCCAAGTCGCGAGAAATCCAACGTAACCTCAGAAACCAACTCTTCTCACATTAATGGAATTGACATTGCTTAGAATCCAGCTACGTATCCAATCAAGCCAACCAATTGGACCATCCCTTGCACTCAATCCCGCACAATTCCCTGAACCCCACAGATTCCGACCGTAAATCCTTATTTCCCACCCACAGACTTTTCAGAAGAACCGAAGAAGTCGCAAAGAACGGTTCATAACTGCAGGAACCAATTCTTCTTACATTAAAAGAACAGATAAAGCTTAGAATCCAGCTACGTGTCGACCAATCGGAACACCCCATGCCCCCGATTCCGTATAATTTCCTGGCCTCCACTTTTTACCAACATAAATCCACTCCGCGTATAAACTCTTTAGAGGAAGCAGTCCAGAAGTCGCTCGGAGATCTCGAAGAGCGCGTTTCTAAAAAGGAGTCACCCCAGAAATAAAGGACGTGGGGTCTTGTCGCGATTTGGGGTCCCCAGGCCACCGTGCAACCGGCGTCGCGTGCGTGCAGCGTGTAATATATGTAGCGTGCAGCGTGAGGTTCTCCGCGGTGGTCGGTCGGCAGTCGCGAGGGTCGGTAATCGTCCAAATAAGCGAAAAGAAGCGAGAAGAGGCGCGAGGGATGTCTTAGGAAGAATTTGTTTAATTAGTCCCCAGCATCCCCACCGCGGGCGGAGTCGTCGGGGGTAGGTGGTCGAGGGAGGGGGCCGTCGGCGGAGAATGGGGGGAAGGGGGTCGAGCATTGTCATGCGCGCGTTTTTCAGAGACTTTTCCACCCCCGAGCACCCCCGAGCACCCCCGCCGGCCCTCACCCTCTTCGCCGCGGCGCCGACGACGGCGGCGGCTCCGTTTTCTTAATTACAACTGCGATATTCTTTAGTTCGCGCGATGACGCCGCCGCGAAAAGATACCGGGAACATTTGCGCGATTACCGCCCCCGAGTTTCCTATCGGCGCCGATCAAGGGAACGGTTCTATGGGGTCAAACGGACCCATGGGGTCCCTCGCGGACGCTAGCACACGGGGATGCTGGAGAGTGATCAGTGATCAGCACAGTCAGGCTCGGTCTTGGTCTTGCGGAGAGGGCGAGATGAAGACCAAGACCTATTTTGATCATCACCGACGATGGATCTTCTTGGTGGCTTGATCCGTGGAGGATGTCTTAGAGGGAACGTGGAGGTAGGGTTCAAGACCTCCACCAATCGCGTCTTCGGATGCGAAAATCTCGACCAATTAGAACAGGGGGGAACACCTGCCCCTGAGGTATCGGCGATACGACACCGGCGATTAGGATCGCGAGAGTGGGAGACGTGATCTGCACCCTTAGGGTCGTGTGGATGGTAAGTGGTCACGTACGGCTGGCACCGTGGGCTCTTGTCGGGAAATATCGGAAGACCGATAGTCGAAGGCTCCTTTCTACGAAAGTTATCCCTGGACCCTGAAGTGCAGGTGAACGACGCCACTTCCGCTCTGCGACGGAAACGGAACGGGGAACGTGCTGCCGGGTTTTGGGGCATCCTGCCGTGTTCCAGGATTTCGGGGTACGCAAATCTTGACCGTGGTGGGATAGGGTGGACTTCCTGCCTGGTGGTGATGGTGATCGTGATTGAGATCTCGACAATGGGAGATGCGATCTGCACCCTTCGAGGGGTGCAGATGGTAAGTGGTCACGTACGCTTGACCTGCCGCATCTCTCGGGTCTCCCCTCTACTGAAAAATATTTTTTTCACAATTCTTGTTTCCGGCAAAGTCGGACCTGTGCTTTTTTACGATCATTGGGTTTATGGACCGCGATGGAAACTGTAGAAGAATTGGGCAGAAGCGATCGCGTTTGGCGAAGATTCCTTCTTTCGCTGGACAAAATTCCTCCTCCTTTTTTATGAATGTTTTACGAGATTTTTATTAATGCGGGCCTACACAATGCCGGAAACGTCAAATGTCAAGGAGGAAAGGGATTGCCACAGCATCGGGATTTGACGTTATGGGAGGAAAGTCAAACTCGTATGGATCGTTCGCAATGAAGTGTAGTTTCGTTTAGAAGTGGCTCTCGATCTGCACTCTCATCGTTCACTTTCTTCCAGTGATTATCGTTTACATTTTAATAGAATACGCTATGCCTGTCCGAAGCATGACGAATGTCTAAACTTGACAAGTGCTCATCTCTTTCTTTCATTCTGGGCGGGGTTCGTATAATTCGAGTGAGGAAAGTAACGGGACGTTTTTGGTGACTCCAATCCGTGCTATTTCTTTTCTTTTTTTCTTTTTCATTTTCAACCGTCTCCTTCAATTGTACAATGTTACATTTTTTTATATCTTTAATGTCAAATTTAGTGTTACCAAATTTCTCGTAACACTAGTTCGCATTGAAACTGTGGTTGCGGATTGTTACTTGTATTTTTTTAAGAAATATTAACTGAAGAGTTTTGATGGCACGATTTCTTGCAAAACTCGTTTAGGTTAAAACGTTAATTGTATCGTGTTACGATTTTTAATAATCTTAATTTGAGACTTGTTATCATGATTCCTTGCAAAACTGGATAGCAGGAAAGGTAATAGTCGTCTTCAGGGTGTTTGTCGCGATACGACTTACTAAACATTTCGAGTTTCCGGAACCTAATTTAATCGGACACGTAACTTCCTTATCACGTATCCCAGATATATCTGTACATTTAGAGTTTACGTATACATCCGCACGTGTCATTCCTAAGGGTGGTGTAAGCAGCTACTATTACGATCGTTTATGATTACGTCGCCATGCATAATCCCAGAACTAGGCGAGTTACAACATTACAGAAGTAAAATTAATTAATTATTGCGACCTGGTAACGTCGGCGATGCAATTCCGCGTAAACACTTTTAACTGATAAACAAAGTAATACCGATTTGAAAAATCGCGACCAGATTTTTGGTCGAGGCAAAAAGAAATAACGTTACAGTTAATAGAAACTGTAATAAATTCATAAAACGCATACCAAATGTTTCATCCAGTTACGGGATACTAAACATACAATGCCCTACATGTATTAAACCTTCCTTTTAATTTTACGAGCCGGTTTAACAAATCTCCAATAAAATGTCATATAAGTCGGAACTTGTCCGGACGTTTGCAAGCATTGCTTACCAATTTAAATCGTATGCAAATTCGTCATTTTTGGTACACCTTTTATATTCGAAATGTGTGATATGTGTAAAAATGTTTTTACTCAGTCAAGACCAGAACTAAAATGGCGTCGAGCTCTCATATTTCGATCAATATACAATTATCGAAGGCTCTGATATGAGAATCGAAAGGGTCAGAACAATTTTACGACAATTTAGAACACTCTGGTAGTCGATAAACTCGCATTTGAACGGGATAAAGGCAACAAAAGTGTTGTATGCGCTTCTTTGCTAAAACGATGGGAATACGAGGTCTCGGAGTGAAAATTTAATTAACCTGGACATCACAGATGGCGCAGGGTGTCCCTCTGCAGTCAATTAGGGCTCCAAAAAGCATGAATCCAGAGGATTTCTGGAGTTTTACTTCGATTTCTTGATATTTATTGTACGTAAACGACAGGTGGAATATGCCATTTGGTACAATACCCAATATAATTCGACCCAGTTGTCAATATAAAAACAAACGTCGGCAACGTAGGCATTTAGAAAAATCTTCTTTATCGACGTTGATCAAGTTCCTCGACGTGTTTCACTTCACCTTAAACGGACGGGTAGCTTCCCTTAGCGAACATTCCGAGTAATCGTGTATGTACAGTTCACTATCCATACGTGTGCTCGGGTATGTTAATGGAAGCCATTACACGTTGTGGAAAACGAAGTGGGAACAATTGCATTTCTTTCATTTTCAAGCCGGATGACGGACTATATTATGGAATCCGTTGATAATGACTACGAGTGTCTGTCATAACGCAGAGTCAACTACATTCGGAGTTTTGGGATCCTAAGTTGGAATGGCTCCTTAAACGGACGGGTAGCTTCCCTTAGCGAACATTCCAAGTAATCGTGTATGTACAGTTCACTATCCATACGTGTGCTCGGGTATGTTAATGGAAGCCATTACACCGGGGTTCCTTAACGGCGGTGTTAATAACTGGTACGCGGATTCTGTTGATTACGAGCCGGAGATTGAATTAAAGACTATGTTCGAAAAAGGCGATTGCCATCTTCGATATCTTAAACCGAGGAGACTTTGTTGGAAATTATTTTGCGATAATCGATGCAACTGGTTCGAGGGAGTAAATAAGGAACGACCAGATATTGAGATCGAAATTGAAAATAATCAACCGGTTGTATGAAAGGTCCGTCGAGGCACATTCTGCGATGTTTCGCACTTTTTCAAACGCAAAATGGCATATTACGGGCGGAATGTTAATAACGTTCGTATATTTCATGCATTCCTTATACACAAAGTTGGACGAAGATTATTCATTTGGTACACAATATTGCAATTTTATGAAATTTTATTGGAAATTATTTAAAACAAATTGTAGAATTATGAAGTCTTGCGTTTAATAGGCTTACGGGGGTGTTATAAATTTTGTGTTCCTGGACGAAACTTGCAATATGTGTTTCCCGAATTACTAACTGTTATTGTAAGAGGGTGCGTTTCGGAACCCAAACGAATTGGATGAATATATTCGGAGACAGTTGCGAGAAGGTCGGATGTTGAAAATTAATCGGAATTAGAATGCGGAGTCGGATTTCGTGGAACGAAGAGGGTGGAAGCGAGGAAAGTGAAGCGAGGGTGTTTATTGTTCTCTGGAAACGAATCATCCGACGGGGATGCTGCACAAAGGTCGGCATTCTTAACCGAAGGCAGCAAAAGAGCGAACGACAAGTTCCATGTCGAGTATTTGGTAACTTTCAAGGCCTAAGTTTGAAGGTTCAAAAGTTCATTAGACGAAAGTCACGAAGAAAATTCGTAACCATTTCCTATATTGTCCCCATATATTTACAAAAATATTTATTTATTCGCATAAACGACGTTTTACAAGTGCATCGCTAACTGTCCAGCAAAGTATCGCCATTCTTGCGACGAAGAACGTCTTTTGAGAGTGAAATAAAAACCGGCGTTCGTAACTTAACGTTTTCCTAACTCCGTCGAAATAATTTGTGCAAAGTTCATTAATAACTAGTATCCAAAGGAGAGGCATACATTCACATGGTAATTTTTCAAAATACAATCCTATCCGGTGGTTTCCTTTAAAATTCTCCTTTCTCACCCCCATCCGAAAAATTCTCTCCAATGTTCTCCTTCTTCGTCCTTGTCCACTTGACATCTTGGAGCACCGCGGACATAATTCCCCGCACACCTCCACCGCCATCAAAGAGTTCTTTTCCTGAAATATGTATGCAGGAGGCCCCAAAACGGAACATTCCCCTAATTCATACCGCTACCCACCAACAGTTTGCCACAACCGTCCACCATCGAACATTCGTCCTAGGATTCATTAAAATAATCCTACCCATCCGAAAAATTCCCTTCAATGTTCTCCTTCTTCGTCCTTGTCCACTTGACATCTTGGAGCACCGCGGACATAATTCCCCGCACACCTCCACCGCCATCAAAGAGTTCTCTTCCTGAAATATGTATGCAGAAGGCCCCAAAAAGGAACATTCCCCTAACTCATACCGCTACCAACCAACAGTTTGCCACAACCGTCCACCATCGAACATTCGTCCTGGCATTCATTAAAATAATCCTACCTATCCGAAAAATTCCCTCCGATGTTCTCCTTCTTCGTCCTTGTCCATTTGACATCTTGGAGCACCGCGGACATAATTCCCCACACACCTCCACCGCCATCAAAGAGTTCGTTTCCTGAAATATGTATGCAGAAGGCCCCAAAAAGGAACATTCCCCTAACTCATACCGTTACCCACCAGCAGTTCGCCACAACCGTCCACCATCGAACATTCGTCCTAGGATTCATTAAAATAATCCTACCTATCCGAAAAATTCCCTTCAATGTTCTCCTTCTTCGTCCTTGTCCACTTGACATCTTGGAGCACCGCGGACATAATTCCCCACACACACCTCCACCGCCATCAAAGAGTTCGTTTCCTGAAATATGTATGCAGGAGGCCCCAAAACGGAACATTCCCCTAATTCATACCGTTACCCACCAACAGTTCGCCACAACCGTCCACCATCGAACATTCGTCCTGGCATTCATTAAAATTCCATAACCGTTCATTGCGCTACTGGCGCCGCGATCGTCGCAGCAGCCTCTCTTGGTTGCTTCCCCCTCGCTCTCGCGACATCTCCATGAGCGTTATCCTTGTCCTTTCCTCATTTAGCGGGAATTAAACAATATTTTAGCCCGGAGGCGCATCCGAACCCTCGGGATTCCGTCATCTGCTGCAACGCCGGCACTCCGATCGGCCCGCTGGTCTCTCGCAAGTGCGTCAGGTACTTCGAGGACGTTATTTAGCAAACAAAGTGCGTTTTACGCGCCCCTGCCGGCACGTGCGCGGCATATGCGTGGCACGCATGCACCGTATCCGTTAAATATTGTCTTTGAGCCGATCCGTCGGAACCCTTCTTGCTCTCTTGCGTGCCCAGAGCTCTTCCCCGAAACCGGGCGGGTGCAAAAAACTACTTTGATTTGATTTCTTGGATTAACCTTGGGGCCCTGGGCGCGTGTCGAACCCCTTTTTTCACAGTCCAGCACGCGACCAGGTAAGGCCCAGGTGGACCCTGCCCCAGTTTCCGGGTCCGGTAAAAAACACGAGGAAAATTAGGATTCATGCGTGGACCAAGTGGGAGAGGTCGAGAATCGGTCTTGGAATATCCTTGGAATGTCTTTCCTCTAATATGTTTCTACGAAATTGAAGGGAATCCCAGAATCATCGGAGATAATAGCCAGTTCCTGGGAATAGTATTCGTTGATAACGTTGATACACGTGGAAAGGAATTTTAAACTATCATTGGGAAACAGCTTTTCATCCGTTTTGTTTGGTTTCCATCGGAAAGTGTTTCGAGCATCGTTAAGGTTATTTAAAACTTAAATCTCGAGTATTGCTAAGGTAAAATGTTCAGGCTTTCGCTAATTTTCCCTTGAAAATGTATGTTCTTGTAACTTGTGAAATAAATACCGGAGGTTTGAGGATGTCCGCAGGTGAAGTGGCGCTTATTTAAACGTTAATATTCTCGGATGATTAAGAACGGTGCCTCGTCTTATTATGAACTGAAAATTTGGATAAATTCAAAATTATTTTGGGCAAGTTTTGGTGTCGTTTAATTCTCGGCGTCCTCGGGAGATGGCGCCACTTGTCAACGTCCAACACCGCGTGGGTGAGGGCTGACTTTCTTTGAATTGCAGATTTGTTTCGGTTAAATCATTCTATTGAAATTTATTATACTGCGTGTAGCGAGCGTATGATCTTGCATTTATGATAATGATAGCGAGATGCACGTAAAATGGTATCCAGAAACATTCGGAACGCCTCTTCGATGATAAAACCGAGCGTCGCGGACTCCGTCAGAAGTCGCTTCGAAGGGACGCATCTTTGTCGGGAAGTACTGGGAAAACTAAGGATGCACCTGCACAAGTTATTTATCGAATGAAGTGCAGCTGGAAAGTGCAACGATGCGATGGACGAGGATATACGGGCGGAAGTAACAAGGCCCTTCGTAAATGCTGATGGAGCGCAGTGCTATATCGTTCATTCGATTTTCAAACCAGATAATCTATTGTCCGTAAAAGTGAGCGGGAAAATCGAAAATCTTTTAACGAAGAACCTTTTGAAAGATTGCAAGAGAACGCTCCGAAAATATTTATAAATATTTGAAATCCAAGGTGAGCGGGAAAATCGAAAATCTTTTAACGAAGAACCTTTTGAAAGATTGCAAGAGAACGCTCCGAAAATATTTATAAATATTTGAAATCCAAGTTAATGCCATCGTGCGGTATCGTGCCGGTAGAAATAGGAATCCGAAAATCGACCGATGCCGCAGAGCTAATAAATTTATTGATATCGCACGTACACATTATTATTATTAATACTGCACTTCAAGAACCTAAGATATTAATAATTCCATGAGTACAGATTCATAAGTAACATTTATACCATTTATACCATGCAGATAAGAAATACTAAGAAATCAAACCACAAATGAAACAATAATTCCATATTAGCAAAAGATAGGACCGTTTATCTCTACTATACAAATGTTAATCATTTTATTTCCACAGGTTATATACATTGATTCCTTGAACGTATATATTTTAATGTAAAATGCAAGGGTCATTTTCTTTGTATCGGGGTTTTACAACTTAATGGATCGTTCTCGTTCTTACGATATATATATGTTACCGTGAATGACCGAAATTGGAGAATGTCGACTTTCACCGGTGAATGTCAACAGATGCCAAATACGTCGGTGAAAGATCGAATATTTCATTACATTGTTGTACATTCGGACCCTCTCCAGTGTGTGTCGACAATCACACACCGGTGAATGTCAACATTTACCGGTGTAAGTCAGAAATAAGGGCATTTAGCAAATATTTCGGACATACACGAAGCGACTATGTGAATGTTGACATTCACCGGTGAAAGTCGGCATCCTCCAGATTTCGGTGTTTCACTGTAACATATATATTATAAATATGAAGCAGTGCGAGCGTTCTCTAAGACCTAGATCGAAGGTCGATAATCGATCACGGGATCCATGATGAACCTTTCGGTCTCCGGTCTCCTCGTTCGACCGGAGAGTCCATTTGGTCTTTCCATCGGTGTCTCGGTATCCCTTTCCTTCAGCCATTGGCTGTATATCGTCCTTCCAATCTGGCGCTGGGCAATTTCGCCTGAAATACGATGTCATCGGGTTCATTCGGCGAGGATAGGTTATCCGCCTTCGAAAGGAACTTCCTCAAAAAGGGGTTAAGCTCGACGAAAGGACCCACGACGAGTTTATGTGCCACTCGCAAAAAGAAATTGACCTGGCAGCGAATTAAAGAAATCCCATTATCGGCTCTTGAAATCCGAGTAATCTCATCCTTGACATGTATACTCGGATGTATATATGGAGCTGTACCTGCGTGGATACATGCGCGCCCCCCCTGTATGCCACGTGGGCGGGTGTATCGAATTAAAAGAGAGTTTCTAGACGCATCAACGTCCCTGTCCGTGGGATGAATTTGTCCTGTCATATAAGAATCGGTTTATGCTAAGTTATCGAATTTACATTCAATGAAATGAACCGGCCCCGGGCGATTTCCTTTCAAGTTTCCCTGGACGTTCGACCGCGTCGAAGTTCCGGCCCGAAGGACGCGGTTCGCTTTGCTTTTCTCTTTTTTTTCGTTTCCCGAAAACTTGGTCATTTAAGGTGATGCGAAAGTGGCGTCGAAGAGGTTTTGTTTATAAAACTTTTCCCCCAACTCGGTTTACCGAATAGTTTCAGACTTTACAACGTGAATAGGGAGACTATAAGGAAGGTCCTGAAACTCATGAAATTTCTATTCTTTTCAAATTTGTTTATAAGTATTTTAAAAACAGTTTATAAAAAATTTAATTTCGCGAGTTTCAGAACCTACTTTAGGATCTACATATTCACGTTTTAAAGTACGAAACGATTTGAGACACCCAGTTCGTAGAAAAGTTTTATGAACGATTGAGCTTTCGGGTGACACTTTCACATCCCCTTAAGGTGAACCGAAATCTATCCAGGAACTTGTCGGTTAAAACAAATTCTTCCGACCGATTTACCACCCGAAACAGCGCGCCGCTTTACCGACGTTTACGGTCATTCTGTCAGCTGTGTCGTCCTACGTTGAGGATTGCACGAAATGGCATACTCCATGTTTCTTTTCGGCGATATGATTACGAAGATATGGAAGTAAAACTCAAGAATTACCTTGAATTCTTCATTTTTAATGTTTATTCGACGGCCATCCGGTGCTTTTGGCGCAAAACCATTGTCTTCTTTGAATTGATTCGTTTGCGGCGGGTTTCACTTCACTTCAATTCATACCTTGAAATATCGATTTTCTCTGGGAAGACGAATTAAATGGGAATGATACCGGTACTTATTCTAAAAGTCGAAATCGATTTAAATTGGATCAACGATGGCCAAAGAAGACTGCAAATGGTCGGAAAACTTGTATTTAAGAAATTATCCATTTGTCCATTAATTTCCATAAAAATGAATGAAACTACAATTTACTTAATTAAGTTAGATGTTCGTTTCATTAAGAAATCAGGTCTGTTTTGTTAAAAAAAAAATGGCGTTTAATATTGATCAAGGTACAGCCGCTCGTATAGGCATTCCGAACGGATGCGAAGTCGGCCGGAAGTTAAAAGGACCTTCTTTCTCCGGTTGCGGGAAAAGAGCGAAATCCGTGCTCGCAATAATGGTTTTACGAGCTCTTCGGCAGGTTTCCCTAAACACCGTGGCGATCCCACAGGAACTGGGGATCCCAGCGAAACTCTCTCGCCAGGAAGAATGAGAAGGGAATAGAGGAGGCATCGTCCTCGAGGATGGTCCGGCGAGAGAAATTTATGTTGTTTGCAGTGTCGGTTTCCCGACCCATTGTCGACCATTGTCCAGGACCCTCCTTCGAAGGTGCGAACACCTTTCGAGTAGTAATCTACCGGCATTATAGGCTTTGTCGCCCATTCACTTGCCCGGGACTGGTCGGTCTACCTGACCAGGGGTCACTCGGCCCTTCTCTTCGAGGTAAGGTGCCCCGAAACTGCCTCCAAAGTGCCCGAAGCTGCCCCCCAGGTAACCCTCTGGACCAATGATCTGTCGGTACCGACGGATACAGACGTTCGCTTTTTTTTAGCCCTTTTTTGCCCCCTGGGTCAAGAGTCGAAGGCAGGGCATAGGTCTCCCCCATGGTTCGTCGATAATTCCACCTGTTATATCACTTACACCTGTAAGTACCTGAAATCTATTCCAGGAAGGGTTCGATAAGCTATGGAAATCGATCCCAATTTTGAGAAAAACTGTTATTTCTCTCAAATTTTCCCTCTTAACACTAGGTTTACGGGCGTTTTATATATACCTGTTTCTACGAGCATCCGTCAAATTGACGGGTAACGAAAACACGCATTTTCTATAAAAAATCGATTTATTCAAATTAAGTCTGAATTAAACGACACTAGGCTTTACGTTTAAATGAATTATTAATAAGTAAAAAGTCCTTTTTTAAAAATTATCACGGAAATGATTGGAATGCTCGTCCTCTCATCCTCGGAGTCGGAACAAGAAAAAATGCGCATCCTTTTCTTGCTACGACACCCTTTCAAGAAGTTTTCCTCTTCACTATCCGAAGATCCTTCTATCTTTCCACTTTCAATGCTAACTTTCACTCTCATCTTTGCCTTACACTCACTGCAACGAAGCAAATATATATGGATTGTTTATGAAATTAGTTAGTCCGTCAATTTGACGGGTTTCGTAGAGATAGGTATACTACATACAGATTTTAATAATTAGAAGGCTTAGGAAAAAATAATTGTGTGTACAAATTCTTTGGATGAAATGATTAATTTACGATACAAAAATGGTTAAAATGAATGCTATGGTTTTTTCGGTATTTCTTTTCGAAGTTTGAATTCCGTCAAATTGACGGGTCCCGTAAACCTAGTGTTAAATGTTAGAGGGCTTACATATAAGAGCGTATGTTGATATGCTGCTGGAATGCTTTTTTATTTTTCATGATAAGAAATCGTCGCAATCTATTTGTGAATATTTTGGGGGTTTTCTGAACGGTGTACGGAATTATTGAAGAGGGACACGTGAAATTTAGTACAATTCCCCTGACGATCGTATCAGTAAGAAATATTAACCTTGTAAGTGTTCGTGAGGTTTTTACTTTGCATGATTGATGCATTCGAGCTATTCTAGCAGCGAGACATGTAATCAACAATTTACTACCAGCTGGTAATTAGTTACACGTATAAAACCAGTTATATTATACGGAATCTGAATTGCCGATATGTTTGATGCGTTTAAAAAAATAATTACGATAGGAATCGTGGCATCCTAATTCAGGCATTATAAATTAATTATTTCGGGAATGGTTAAACATTTTAATCATACGTCTCGGCAAAAATGTAGCGTTCATAAATTTACAAATTTCCCGCAAAAGTAATTCAGTATTCCGCGCTGTAAATAATGCTTGCGTGGGTAGAATCGGTAAAACCGTATTTGGCACATGGCGGATCTTGAGTATAAAATATTTGCAACGCGTAATCATCCGCGATAAGTTTTGCAACATCAACGGCACCCAAAACCAAAGTGATAAACGCCAGTCCTGATGACAAGTTATTTGAAACATTCGGAAAGAAAAAATAAAACTGCCTTACGTTACGATTATTGCTCGCAGGACGCGAGTCTCGCAAGAAAAATTATTTGTATCGTTATTATAATTATTACCAAAAAGTTATTCACGTAGTCATTTTTTCAATGAAATCCCTCGCTGGGTACTGGCCCTGATCTAAAATAAAATTATTTATAAATACTTCGATTTTAATAAATCATACGTTATTGGAGCGTGTACCCGACACGTGCAACCCTTGTAGTCCAAAATATTTGTCTCATATTTTCTATACATTTGACGAAAATCGTACTTTTTGTCAATATTTAGCAGACATTTGAAATATTTGCAAAACATTTACTTGAGAATATTATTTTCATAATATTTGTATAATATTAGCTTCATGTGTTTTCGTAACATTTTTCTTGTAGACATACAAAACATTTCGTTTCATTTTAATATAAGTATCTTTTGAATAATACCTGCCGAATACATTATAAACGCTTTAAAAATATTTAAAATCAAAATCACACGTTTCATTCCCATAATGAAATATCGGAACGGAGATATTGCAAAACTTTGTCGTGTTTTTCAATACCAAATGAAATGTCCGATAATAAACGTAACGTAAAAAATGTATTTTTATTATACATTGATAAATTAGAAAATATAATTTTGATATATGCTTATAAATTATTAAAACCAAATATGTCATTGAGATTTTCAAGAAATATTTTAGATATCAGAATAAAATCTACGAGACATCTTAAAAAATCTGTCGCTTGAGATATTTAACAAAGATTACAAAAAAAAAAAATATGTAGAAATTATGCTGCGCTACTAGGGAATCATTGGACGAAACCATTGTACAGAATTTGGTATAAATTACTCCAAGCCGTACGGAATGCAATTTCGTTTTCGGTGAAATATTTACCGAGACACGTGGTTTACATGTGAAAGAAGCGTCTCCGAGAAAGGAGCATTTTCCCTTCGCCCGTTCGTGGGGTTCGTCACGTGCATGTGTCACTCGAATGAAAAGGTTCACTTATGGAGATGATCCTCCTTTCTGGCTACATCTACCTGACCACGGGTCACTGCGGTCTTTCAGAGGAAGTAAAGTGATCCCAAGGCCTGCCGGCCTCTCCAAACGAATTAGGCGCATTTTAGTTTAGTTTTTTTCCCCGCTTTTTGTCCCCTCGACCATGGACAAGGTCCGTGAAATTTTCCCGTCCTCGACACTTGACCATGCAGCGCACCTCTGGAGACCATCGTGATTCATCTCCGCCTATTATGTCACGCTTTACATATAAAAGAAGTAACTTAAGCAGTCGATCCTTTTCCTGGTCGCCTGGACGAGGGTCGAGTTGGTCATCGGGGTCGCAAGGAGTTAAGTATCATGAAAGTGACCCGAGGGTCCTGCTAATACATTCTCGATGAACACTCGTGTACCCGTCTTTTGCTTATACATTTTCACATCTTCGAGTCACGGTTGAAATTACTGCATTAATTCAATTTCTTCTTCTCAGTTCAATATAAATATTTAAGGTGATATGAAAGGGTCATTCTATATATATATAAATTAATACAAAATTATGAAACTGACCCGAGGGTCCTGCTAATACATTCTCGATGAACACTCGTGTACACACGCAGAAAAATAATACCGTAATCATTAGATATGCTCGCGTGTAAAAGTATTGTTGTAACCTTAACAACAATTACTGTAGATGTAATACCAATTTTTTGTCCTTTTAACCATTGCGGCTGCAGCAACAACTGCAGGATTCTTGTAAATAAATTGTAGGTATATTTGCATCTGTCAGTGTGACATATACAACATTGCAGAGTAAAAATGACACGTTTAAAGGCACGTGTAAAAATGATCGTCACAGTTGTAAAATTTAAAAGCTAGAACTTTATCGAAAAAGTAAAATATGCAGGTCTTTTGCTTATACATTTTCACATCTTCGCGTCACAGTTGAAATTACTGCATTAATTCAATTTCTTCTTCTGAGTTCAATATAAGTATTTAAGGTGATATGAAAGGGTCATTCTATATATATATGAATTAATACAAAATCATGAAAGTGACCCGAGGGTCCTGCTAATACATTCTCGATGAACACTCGTGTACCCGTCTTTTGCTTATACATTTTCACATCTTCGAGTCACAGTTGAAATTACTGCATTAATTCAGTTTCCTCTTCTCAGTTCAATATAAATATTTAAGGTGATATGAAAGGGTCATTCTATATATATATAAATTAATACAAAATTATGAAAGTGGCCCGAAAGTCCTGCTAATACACTCTCAATGAACACTGAAAGTAAGAAGCTCCGGTTAATATTGTACAAAGGTACCATAAAGACAGTAGTGAATGAACGTTTAACCGCCTAGCGGTATAAGATATTACGTCATTTTATCATACTTGTCGGTACCAGACTTTGTTTCAATGAACCAGTCGTTCGGGACTTTTCATTAAGTGATTACGGAGTACGCAACTGCGAGGACAGCCTGCATTTACTTTAAATCAAGTGTAAGCCAATAATGTCGACGCGCCGACAATTAGCCGCCATCATAGATGAACAAATTACTTACCACGGTATTACTGAAAAATTCTAGTGGGATAACATTCCAGCCACTGATTCTCTAGTATCTATTTCAGTTGCCAGAAAGAACTGACAGCGGGGTGAATTAGATCATTTTCTCAGAAAACAGTCATTTACGAAGTATCGCGTTACGGGCTTCTCTACATCACCCTTGACATAGCTTTGAAAACAAATTCCACTATAACCTACCAGTCCTACATCATCATTTTATCCCCTGTTTAATATAAACGTGACTTGAGAATTGATTATCGCAAAATCAATGTAAAAGTTACTTCAAAAGATCGTACCGCCGAAGTCAGCATTTCTTACACTCTTCAAAATGTTTGTAAATTTCATACGACTTCGGAATATAAAGTTGCACTAAAATTACAAACTTTACGTTATGATTTAAGTTGGGACGCAATGTTGCAATTTTATGTAATTTCATCAGAAAGTTTATACTCTAGTTTGCAACATCAAAAAGCGAGTATATTAAATACATCTACTACGGTATTATAAGTTTAGTATACCATAGTTGAATAAATTCTCCAATACATAATTCATGAATCTATTATGTCCTTTTTAATGATGTCATTCATTGTCAGTAATATTGCAGTGCTAACATAATTTTAACTCGAGAGTAATCGGTTCATCGATTTTTCTTTTTAAGTCAGAAGGCATATGTCCGTTCTTGCAAAATTATATCAAAAACGATCTCTGAATTTAAAAGTAATGAAAATAATAACTACATCTTGAAAATTATCGATTTATCGACGTTCAATTCGTTTTTAAGTTAGACAAGCTTTTCACCCACGTCGTTACGTTTCCAAAACGAGGTCGAAAGTACCGTTTTCGTGTTAACGCGGTATCAATGAGCCGCCAGTATTTCACGGCGATCACCCGTTAGATTTGACGCCCGGGTAACACGCACGTGCACGCGAGTTTGGTGCGTGCAGGGTAGGGACATCGCGGATCTCTATAAATAGGTTTCGGTTCGGAGACACCAAGTTCAGGGGAACACGAGGAGAGGGCCGGGTGTTTTTAGATTTTTCTGCCCTTCCCGCTTGTCCTGGCTCGGCTCGGCTCGGCTCGGCCCGGCCCGGCCCGGCACGGCTCGACTCGGCTCGACTCGGCCCGGCCCGGCCCGGCCCGACTCGGCTCGGCCCAGCTCGGCTCGGCTCGGCCCAGCACGGCTCGACTCGGCTCGACTCGGCCCGGCCCGGCCCGGCCCGGCCCGGCCCGGCACGGCTCGACTCGGCTCGACTCGGCTCGACTCGGCTCGACTCGGCCCGACTCGGCCCGACTCGGCCCGACTCGGCTCGGCCCAGCTCGGCTCGGCCCAGCTCGGCTCGGCGCGGCCCGGCCCGGCTCGGCTCGGCTCGGCTCGGCTCGACTCGGCCCGGCTCGGCCCGGCTCGGCCCAGCTCAGCTCGGCGCGGGCGGTGCGTACGGAAACGCGCGGACACGCGCCTTTATGGGAACCAGTGTGCAATTAAAAAACCATATAATCCGCCGTCCTTGGGGATTCTGGGACACGCGTGAGCCGAGCTCCTAAGGATATGGCGAAGACTTCTCAAGGCCGCCTCGGAGGCCAAGAAATTCGCCAAAAGCACGCGTGCCAGCGGGAGGGAACAAGAATCCGAGAAAATCGGCCATTCTTCAACGGTTCTAAGTCCCATGAAGTAATGCATGTAATAGGTATGTAATGACCGGCATCAAATTTACATATTGGTTCGCTTGGATTAAATGGAGCAGATATCCCAATTGTCGGTTATTTTAATTGTCCGATTACGAGACGACTATGAAGCGTGGATTGTGAAGTATGAGACTTGTAATGTTGAATTTTGGGAAAGTTCGACCGCAGTTTTTGCGGGGGTAGGGAAAATCGGAGAGAACGTTCGGCACTTTCACGTGATCCTCGTCAACGTTTCAGGCTGGATAAAACATTAAGAAATTAGTGGAAATGAAAAGGTTTTACATGGCTGGTGAGCGAACATTTATGAGCAATTACCCCGAAGCAAGATGTCGATCTGTCATACATTGTGCGTCTTGTAGGACGTTAGGAAATCATTACAAGGAAACGAAGATTCCATGATAGATCTACGTTTCGTCATCGGTTACTCTGAAGCAAAGTGTCGTCCACTAGGACCGGAAGTGTCCTTTTTGTAACGGAGCACCCTTGTATATCGGTTTATCGGGTAATGCGTGCAGACGGGATTGCCACAAAACGATGATTGCGCAGGCCCCGACGCGCGTTTAACTTTTATCACTTCCCCTGAAGAGGGTTATTCCATCGGAATCGGAAGCGAATCTTTTTCTAACGGAGAAGGCAAAGGGAGACCGATCCACGGTCCATCGGCGTTCGCCATCGACTTTCCTTCCGACGACGTCGAGAGCGTCGTCGGGGGTAACCTAACCTAGCCTAAGCGTAACGAGCTCCGTCCATGGATCGCTGTTTGACTTGCAGACACCGGAACCGGAAGTGACGATTTTCAACGCGATCGGGCCCAGCGGGTAGGCCAGCAGGATATTTGCTTTAATGAGCCGAGCCGAGAAACGCAAATCGAAAGCGAGTAGACGCGACATTTAAGAAATCACGTCCGGCCATTGCGAGGCTGACCCAGAAGAAGAAGAGGAGGGCCGGAGACGGACTCGATCCAGAAATCGCGACTGCGATTCGAGGACCGATTGGTACCCGGTTTTCATTGGCCCTAGGGGCAACAATGGCCTGGCTTGAATGGATTTTTTGAAAATTCATAATTGCTCGGGAATTGAAATACGGAGGCCTGGTGGGCATTCAAGGGGCAGGGCCTGGACCAATCGCGGCCCTGGGGCTGTCCTGTCCGCGGGGGGCAATCCTGGGGATGTTGAGTCGGAATGAGTGGGTTTGACCGTTCAAAGCCGAATTAAATCGATTCGCGTGGCATGGGCTTTGCCGCCATGTCTAGTTCGGAAAATGGCGGAATGTGGCGACCAAAACCAGATCGAGGAGGGTTATTAGTTATCCGTTTCATTGTCGAATAACCAAGACTATTTTACCGTAAATTGTGTATTAAAATAGCGAATTAAGGCAGTCCTAGGGATGTTGATCCGGAATGAGTGGATTTGACCGTTCAGAAACGAATAAAATCGATTCATGAGGCATGCGGACATGTCCAATTCGGAAAATGGCGTCTCCGCCATTTTCCGCGACCCAAACTCAATTGTATGATGGGTGGGACAAGTACATGTAGTTCGGTTGTGGGTGCAGCTGTGATGTTCATCAGTTATCCGTTTCATTGGCGAATAACAAAAACTTTTATACCGTAAGTTATGTATTAAAATGAGGAATTAGGGCAATCCTGGGGATGTTGATCCGGAATGAGGAGGTCTGATCGTCCAAAGCCGAATTAAATCGATTCACGCGGCATAGGCCGTGCCGCCATGTCTGATTCGCAAAATGGTGGAAAGCGGCGACCAAAACCAGATCATACGATGGATAGGGCAAGTATATGTAGTTGGGTTTTGAATGCAGCTTTGATCATCAGTAATCCGCTTGATTGTCGAATAACCAAAACTTTGATACCATAAACTGTGAATGAAAACGCTGACGTCGGTGCAACTTGTCGATAAATGACGCGTTTAATAACACGATAACGTGTAGCATTCTATACCTCGCGATACGTGGAAAGAGACTGGTATTCATGAAAGTTCAAAATCAAAGAATTAAACCTCTTACGACGTAAACTCAGAATGGTGGATCCAATCTTTAAACCCACAACCGATGGACTGCACCAGTTGGATCATCCAGCATCATACCGACTGGTCCTTTGGCATTTAATAAACAGGAGACCCGATTCAATTTCTCAAGAAATCCGAAAAGTAGCTTATATTCTCAACCTAGAAATGTCACCCCTTAATCAGCGAACAGCTGATATCGCTCAAGAGAGGTCCGAGGTCCCCGTATCATCCGATGGTGATGCAGCCTTTTTTCGTCACATGGCTCCTGGGATTCAATGAGATTCTCGGTACCAACTGCCCCCGATGTGGACTCGCCCACGTTTGTCGCCACTCTTGAGGTGATTGACAAGTCGGCCGATCGAAAGGAGCAGATTAGCCGGAGTTCCCGGATCCCAAAGCCCGTTCCCCATAAAGGGCGAGATCGGCGAACAATGTACGACGAGATGGGCGAGATCGTACCTCGGATCCATTGACCCAGGGCATTCCGGCGAACCCTGTGTCGGTCCCACTCTCGAGTGCCATCAGCCTGGAAAACTTGCGAGCCGTGGTTCCCGGGAAAATTCGAAATTCGTTAATTATTTCACGGCTACATGGCTCGGCACTTTCGACGCGTTGTCAAAAGTTGGTTGTGTTTCCCGGTGTTTTGCTGCCCGGGCCTCGGCGAGCCGGCGAACCGCGAGTTTCGCGGGATATGTTTTGAATAATGTAACGAACCCCACGGCGAATAGAAGTTTCTAATTAACCGATGTGCGCTCGGCTGGCGATGCTGGACAACACAATGCGCGAGCTGCCTCGCGACTCGCTGCCTCCCCATTGGTCGAGAGACGCTCCGAAGCCTTTTTTTTCCTTCTGCCAGTCGCGAGCATTGTGGCTTTGCGACAAAAAAAAAAGGGAAAAGGAAAAAAGTCGACGAACCAACGACTGCAGCCACCCCACTAACTTCGCGTATCTCGCGTTACTTCGACGCCGAATGGCTCCGACCTGACACACGCAAATTACGCTTTCCTTGACCGCAACTATCGTTTTGGCCCCAGGACTCCGTGTCCGCCATTTTGAGTGCACATGTTGATACTTAACGATGCATCCGATGGTTACCACTTTGTATCCTGATCGATGACTGGTTACGTTCAAGAGGAAGTGATGATCAAACTCACCAGCATCATATCTAAATGGAGTCTTAAAATCCTGGTTCTTGGAGCAATTTTTGAAAAATAATTCTTTGGTTTTGGAGAGAGGCTCGTTGGTTGGAGAAGTTAACGGTTTAATGTTTTGTGACGGATCTTTATTCACGTTAAACTGCGAGTAGCGGAGATAGCATCCCCATCGGTCCATGGGGAGGCCTTTGGGCTTTCTTCTCTTTTTGCCCGTGGCGACCATTGTGGCTTTGCGATAACAGGGAAAGGTAGAAATAGCGAGGAGGAACTCTGCTACTGCTTCCACGATTCAGAGAAACCGACGTGGAACTTTTTGGAATTAAAAATGAAAAGTTGTGGGTCATCCCTGAGTGTCGGGATTGTTCGTGGGTGTGCAACGATGCCGGAAGTCAATGTGAATAAGAATCTGTTTAAACTTCTTTTCTGCTTATCCACCAAAGACATCTTCATATGAAATGAAAGGAGCAAAACGTACCTTTTTAGACATATCTGTTCGAAATGTAGTGTATACACGTAGTCAAAGTGTTTATCAACCAATTAGCTGTTTTTGACGCAAATGCTAGCCATGAAGATACACGTTTCAAAGAGGTCGCAACAGCTAACTGGTTAAAATAAACTATTTTGAACTTTCGTACATAACTGTGTTCGTGATTTTCATATACAAGTATACACAAATGTCAAGGGACACGTATACTAGATTTCGGAATATTTTGCCTACTAATCCTCGATCCTTTCTGTGAGAATTTAAAGGCAATTGCGTATGAAGATATGTGCTTAGAGAAAAACGCATTGTAGTGTCATTATTAACATTTGTTCCAATTTCTTTCCTCATCTCATTGTTCTATTCAAGGTTTTGAATACTTTTCTATGAATTCTCACGTGCAAACGTTCTTCAAAATGCCGCATCCATTTGTTCAGTTTTCATTTCGAGATTCCCTGTTTCTGGATTTAGTATTCACTTAATTCGACCATATTCGTAGTTTCGCAATATTTTTAACGGTGTACAAAATTAAGAATCACAATCATTAATTTAACCTACGGTTGTTATTACAATTTCTCTGATGCCAATAATTGTACTGAAATGTACCTAGACTTTCAATCATGGCATTTCAGATACTTAAAAGAAGTATCTCCTCTTTCCTAGACGATCATTCCGCACGATACATCGAAAATTCATGATATTGATTTACTTCGTCTGACAATATGTCTAAATTCTATGTACATCTTTCCCTATATACCATCCTCTTTAACAGACCATTTCCGTATACTAGGGATTTTATTAACGCGAAGATCCACCTGATTCCGACGTTTACGAAGATCTCAGGGAGACAGTAGCACTCGGGCGCCAAAGGAAGGAGAGAAAATGATTTCCGGCGGTATTCCGTGACAGGAGAAATTTCGTGGGAGAGTTTCGCGGTGAGAGCGCGAGGAAGGCGTCTTTGGGGTTTTTCTCAGTAGTCCAGTAATTCCGGAGCACGTACACCTGGACTTTCGTAGCCGCGGCCCATATGATTTATTTTGATCGAAAAATCAACGAAAGGGTTTCTCCCGAGGCCGGATGAAAAGGTAGGGACAGGTCAGCTCTCTAGGACCTGTTTGGTCGTTCCCAATGGACAATGTCCTGCCGGCACAATGGGCCTAGCTAGATCCTCCCACGATACGCGGGTGGACTCGGAGGGGTCTCCATTGGGCTCGGGTCGTGAGAACCAGATTTCATATTTTTCATAACTCGCCGAGACGAGAGACGCGCTATTTTTCTTTAAAGGAGCAGTTGTCGCGATCGGCCGAGCGATGGTCAACCCGATTTCACCCTGTCTCGGGATTTCTCGGTCCCACAAGGAGACCCGTCTGGACCACCCGCTCCAGCATCCCATACGCACCCGACGATTCCCATGCTCGCGGTTAACCGAGGACCGGGTTCCTCCGAGGGACCCCATCATCCTCTCGAGAAAGCCGCCTCTCTGGACCGATCGGGATCACTCGAAACATCCGACTCGCACCTGTTGTTCCGAGTGCCAATGCGAATTCGATGGGCGCTTTCGCTCCACATTTCCTGAATCCTAAGCCAGGCCGATAAAGGTTTCGATCTTTTAACGAAAATCTGACATATAAAGAAATGTAGTTCTTATGTAAAAACGCATATATCGAGGAATATAAACCGTTCAATTTTATAATCCTTTACAATTTGGTCAACTCATAAAAATCTTACATGGAAAACATGAATACAGGTAAATTATATGTCACGTTACCCTACGCTAGTGTTGTCGTCTCGCTGAACAATTCTTGTGGACCTTGTCTCTTTTTTTATCTTCAGGAGCCCAACATTTAGATTAAGACGATGCGACGGTTTCAGAGAGGCCTCGTTTATGAAACTTCTTCGAACTGGGTGTATCGAATCATTTCAGACTTTACAACGCGAATATGAAGGCTATAGGGAAGGTCCTGCCGCCCATGAAATTTCATTTTATTTTAAATTTGTTTATTGTTATTCTCAAGATTTTTATAAAAATGAAACTTCATGGGCGTCAGGACCTTCCTTATAGCCTTCGCATTCACGTTGTAAAATTTGAAACGATTCGATACACCTAGTTTGGAGAAAAGTTACATGAACGACTGACCCCTCAGATTTCACATCCCCTTAATTCCTTGTAGAAATAAACGCTTCCGAGATTCAAGGATATCCATTACAAATATTATTGCGCCCAAATAATCGGATAAGGTAACGGCGCCATCGGAGAAAGAGAAGAGCCGAAGGACAAGGGCCAGAAAAGGAGGCCACCACGTTGCCCTGGTGCAGGTCTACTTTTTTCAACCCTTGAACTCTTTCCCTGCCCCTTGTGAAAGCTTCCGCACCTAAGCTGGTCCATCTGTAAAAAAAGTCCTGCCCCAGCAGGACTCTGTCTCTCTCCCTTTCCCAAAAAGGACCCTCTTTCTCTCTCTGATCCGACATCCTTTCGCGGCCGGTACGTTTCGGAGGTAGCCTCCGTTACCGTAGGGGTTGACCGGCAAAAAGTGCTCACCCCTGGAGAAAAGTCCGAGGGGGTTGAGTAAAAAGTGGGGGTTTTCAATAAAAATCGGTGCCTCGTCGTCTCCCCTCTGGGCCGGCCTCCCCCCGCAGGGCCCTCGTGGCCCTTCGAGGGTCCTTTCTATTCTTTTGATATCCTGTCGGGCCCTCGGGACTCTACGGATCTCCAGTCAGCATCCGAGCATGGACCAAACCAGATCCGAGGTCGCAGCGCCGCACCAACGTACTCGCGCGGCCTGTCGATTAATCCGCCGATTCGTCTGATATCTCCCCACATATGTCATTTGTTAACCAATATTGAGGGTGAACCATGTACCGAGTTCGCGAGTAATTTGTTCGTGCCGACTCGTTATCGGTGGACCATTTCCTGCGATTACGATGCAACGTAAGCCGGAAACGCCGAACGTGGCGACGGATGGCCCTTCGGAGAGGAAGCGGTTCAGAAAGAGGAAGACCGTTTTTAAAGGTTGGTTAATGGGATTTTAATTATGGGGAACTGGAAACCGAAGCAGAATTAATCGGATTTTTTGTAGTTGCCTTGATATCCGTTAATACGAAACTCAAATCACCTATGGTGCGGTAGGCGTCTAGACAATATTTGTGCCCATAATTATGAAAGTGGTCTAAGTCAAAATTAAAAAAAAAAAAAATGAGTTTGTCAGTTATTTCACGCCATATTATTTCAAACGAAATTAATTCAATGTAATTTCGAAACAAAAAATATATGACTTAGAACACTTTCATAATTATGGGCACATTTATTCGTTTAATAATTTTTCGTCCATCTTTTCTCAATCCTCTGTTGTTACGGTGCTGAAGATCGAGTTGTGCGGTATTTACACATCACGCGGTCATGAATATCACTTTATTAGTCTATGTGTCACAGAGTTGTATCATTTCATTGTTTCTAAAAAACGGTACACGTATTTCAAATATTTCGTGATATATGGAATTATCCAGGAAGAAATCAATTCCAATTGAATGGTATCGCCCCATCGAACTCGCATAGTTGTCTATGGGTCTCCTATCACCGTAGTACTTCCCCTTATCATCTCGTGGGTGCGTTCGAATCCAGGTCTTTATCTTGTGTGCCCGTCTTCCAAGGAAAGCCGTTTCGTGATTGGTGGAGATTTTTCTCGAGATTAGAATGCAACGGAAACGCGAAACTCTCGCCGTGTCCGCGGAACAAGTCCTCGGAGTTATGGTTTAAACATCAGGATTCGAGGATCCTTCCCATTGTTGTTGGTGCCGGAGATAGGATTGAGACGTGTCCACTTCTGGGCTCTTCATGCATCGAAATAAGTTGCATAAACTTTGGACGTGTCGCCCCGAAATGAAATAAATGCTGCGTCTTGTCCGACAACCTCCTTGTCTCTCGAGGTTTTAAGATGAACAATGCGATGCCCAATTTTAATGTCTAGCTAGATCTACACGACGCTACGCACCTATCGATAAATCCGTGCAAACCAATCTGTGCAGATTTAACTGCTGTGCAGATATTATGGGGAACTCGATTTAATTCAACACATTACACGTCGATGTTATTTATTGCGTGGCGAGCGCATCACCACCAACGGCGTTTGGATCTCTGTTCTTTTCCTTTCCTCCTTTCGTAAAATGTCTTCACATTTTTTTCCTGCCTTAATTTTGTCTCTCTTGTGAGACTACTTAAGACGTCGCCTCATGGCTTGGTCCTCGAGAAGGCCCAGGATTTATCCTGGCCTGGAAAATGTCCACATTTGGACATTTATAGCTGGTGCAACCCTCGAGCGTCCTCGGGAGAGTTTTTCCCAAATATCTGAAGCATACAGTAAACGACGCACGCATCGCTCTCAAGGCCTACGAATAAATATCGACTTTGTTACGACAATCTCCGGGTAATTATTCCTACACGGTACCTTGGACATCTCAACTGTTACGTGTGTCGCTGCCTTGAAGGTAACACGGGCGTAACAATGAACGAATTTAAAAAACCACTTGGGGTGAATCTGTGTTCCGAGTTAAACACATCATCATAAAAAATATTGCAATTTTATGATGTTTTATTTATATATTTCCTCAACATATGCTGTAAATTTAGAACGTAAATATGCGAATTTCTCCTAGTTTCATTATAAGACGATATTATACAATTATAAATCTGTTTAGGAATGCGTAATGAATTTGTTGAATTTGAATTTATAATTTTGTTACAACCGTAAATGCTGAAAGGGGGCAAACTCCATGAACATTTAGTACAGGGAATCGATGCAAATATTTGCACCGTGTAGACGTTGTAGAAATCGATTTGTCTGCACAGATTACAAGTCGCTATGATTTACTATTGCATGTGTAGCAACCTTTAGGGTGCACAACAAGTATACTTGTAATTAGTAAAAAAAAAGAAATGTCGCGTTTCAGAGGATGTTATTTAACGTTGTCCCATTGGGCGTGCGGGCAATCCCAAATCTGGTATTGTCCGTTCATGTTCACGACAACGTAATTGCGGTTGTACTGCCAATTACCCCACCAATCAACGTCGTGGTTCCTCTCGTCGTCGCGTGAGCTCTGCACAGGGCAGGGACTAACAGGCTCGTGATTGGTGGACACTTCACTGGGTAATGTGTACACATTGAATCGTATTTCAATGCAGTGAACACCGAACGTTGCTCCGCACTTTGCATGTCAATGAAAAAACAACGAGTGATGGACACTTCCTCTGTTTTTGTGATCCAACACCCAACAGAGTATACTTTACACTTTACAGCGACTTCTTTTATTCAATTCTACTTACACGTGATTGCTCATTAGTGTTTTTACACGTAATTGCGAGCAACGATTACGTCAATAAAAATTGTGATCCAACACCCAACAGAATATACTTTACACTTTACAACGACTTTTTTTATTCAATTCTACTTACACGTGATTGCTCATTAGTGTTTTTACACGTAATTGCGAGCAACGATTACGTTAATAAAAATTGTGACCCAACACCCAACAGGGTATACTTTACACTTCACAGCGACTCTTTTTATTCAATTCTACTTACACGTGATTGCCCATTAGTGTTTTTACACGTAATTGCGAGCAACGATTACGTTAATGAAAATTAGGGAGGATGAGAATGTCTCAGTTTTGCGTCCATTTTGGTGGAAAGGAAAGCATTGAAGAGGAGAAGCTGACCAAGAAATTGTTCTCGGGGTTATTTTATTTATATTGATGGTATTAATTATAAGTCATGTGGATTTTTAAATGTTATTGCATGAAGTAACTCTGCCTTAACTCTTAAGGTATCATTCAGTTGGACACGAGGAAGGACGAGAGAAAGGAAAAGGATAAAAGTTCCCTTTTAATAAATCTGCCCTCAGAGTTGATTTGGAGTCCTTGACGTCAATTCATTCTCTTCGGAATTGTTTCAATTAACACGTCCACCGCTGATTCGATTTCCCCTGGGATTTTAAGGGGATTACGTGTATTGCAATGAGCATTTCATGTCGATGGCTTACTCGAAACGTCACTTCCCATCAAATGTATCAACCCTCTGAAGCACCAAAGACCAAATGTTAACAAAAAACCGAAATCAATCCACTAATCGCAATTGTCCCCAAAAATAAACGCGCAATCAGGCAAACAATTTTACATTCCTCGCAATACCATTCCATTTAATCGCTTTCCAAAAACTCTTTATTACACAGTTCATAACGTCCATCAGCATTAATGATATTTCCATAAATTACCCACATACGTATATAAACTAAACAACTTTATCAAGCACGTGTTTCCATAAATTATCAATGTATTCTTGATATTAAGGTGAAGTGAAACCCCCTTCAAATCAGTCGACTTGAACACAACACTTTTTTTTAAGGGTATTAGACCAAACTGTCCGAAACTTCGACACATTACTCCTGATCATCTAAGAATTGTCCTGACACATTGAAAATTTGGATCTTTGGATAAAATTTTTTAACTTAGCCCAGACCAGAACCAAAATGGCGTCGAGCTCTCATATTTCGATCAATATACAATTATCGAAGGATCTGATGAGAAACTAAAGGGTCAGGACAATTTCGCAACAATTTAGAATACTCTGGTAGTCGCTAAACTCGCATTTGAACGGGATAAAGGCAAAAAAAGTGTTGTACGCGCTTCTATGCTAAAACGATGGGAATACGAGGTCCCGGAGTGAAAATTTAATTGATCTGGAAATCACAGATGGCGCAAGGAGTCCCTCTGCAGTCAATTAGGGCCCCAGAAATCATGAATCCAGAGGATTTCTGGAGTTTTACTTCGATTTCTTGATATTTATTGTACGAAAACGACAGGTGGATTATGCTATTTAGTACAATACCCAATATAATTCGACACAGCTGTCAATATAAAAACGAACGTCGGCAAAGTAGGCATTTAGAAAAATCTTCTTTATCGACGTCGATCAAGTTCCTCAACGTGTTTCACTTCACCTTTAGGACAACATCCTTCCGGAAAAGAAGCCATGATAATGCCTGCAATTTTTCGTAAATAAATTCCAGGGCGAATAAAATGGCTAGTAAAACAGTTCCCTTTGAGTCCGAAGCCTGGAGGAAGTGAAATCGGATAAACTGTGCTAATTCCACCAGTTAGGCTTTGATGTCCTGTCAAAGGAGCCGTTTTCCCTCGCAGGACTGCATCGCGTCCTCACGTAGAAGTCTCGAGCGTCCCGACGCCTCGCGCCGCGAGGCCGCCAGGAAATTGGCGCGACCCAATAATGGATAATGGAATTATTGGTTTCGGTCGAGGCCTCGCCCTGGGGATGATCGTAATTCGATTGTTTCGATGTGTCCTCTGGACGTTTTGACGGGACGTATGTCCTAACAAGAACATCGCCTCGGGTTATCCTCGCGTTATCCTTCGTAAGGGTGCCACGCCGTTCCCGCTCGGCCGTCAGGGAAATTCTCGGCAAAAAGAGGGACAAAGAAAAGGTCCTTCCGAAACTTGAAACACCTCCATATATATCTCTATTCAGTAGACGTACTGTCGAAACGATGTTTTTTCCCGTAACAATCACGCGGATGGAGGCAATAGGACTTCAATTTAAATCTTAACGTTTGAATTTTAACAAATTTTACAAAGAAAAATGTAATTCAAAATTTATCCTGTGGCTTTTGTCAAAGTGGTATAAGTCAATTTTTTGGCTGTTGAAATATTAACTTCACATTAATGAAATTTAAATGTATGTAATAGAAAGTGTGGGATATATTCTTTTTTCTTTAGGATTTGGCTTAGACCATTTTCATAATTACGGGGTGAGATAAGAATCGCGTTACGACTTCGGAGGAATAATTAACAATGGAAAGAGGCGAACTTTAAATTGCCATGGTTTTTATAAATGTAGAATATCCATGGATAAAATCATTATTTTTTTATTCAAAGAAATTGTAGTTTCTTTTTCTGAAAATTATTACCGTTTTTCGTTGTTATTTTCGGTAAATCATGTAATGGGCTTTTCTTTTTCTAGTCAAATGACTTCTATCTGAACCCGAGTCTAAAGATACACACAATTTTCATAATTACAGGTACAAGAGATATCATAGAATTACGTTACGATTTCGGAAGGATATGTAACAACGGAAAACGACAAACTTTAATTTAACACAATTTTCATAAACGGATAAATTCCTTATTTCTTTTCATTTACAGAAAATGTAAAAATTGTAGTTCCTTTTTGTGAAACGCGTTACCGATTTTCGTTGTTATTTTTGTTTTGTAAATCTTGTATTGTAAAAATTGTAGTTCCTTTTTGTGAAAATCGTTACCGATTTTCGTTGTTATTTTTGTTAGGTAAATCTTGTATTATAAAAATTGTAGTTCCTTTTTGTGAAAAGCGCTACCGCTTTTCGTTGTCATTTTTGTTAGGTAAATCTTGTATTGCAAAAATTGTAATTCCTTTTTGTGAAAATCGTTACCGATTTTCGTTGTTATTTTTGTTAGGTAAATCTTGTAATGGGCTTTCCTTCTCGGCAAATGACTCCTATCTGACACCGAGTCGAAAGATACACACGGAGTAGGAGGGAGGCACACGGACCATTATGCAGATTTTATTCGCAAGCTTAACTGATTCCGGGAATTGAGTCCTTTGCCTCTGTGGGAGATTGTTTCGGCGATTCTTCCGAAATTCCCGCAAAGGGGACAGGAATTAGTCTCGGTTGTAATATTAGAGAAGAGCGACGGGAAATCGATGGGACATCCTTGACGTCCACGCATCGTTCCTCGCACATTATTCCGCTGGAGAATTATTCGGGGACGCAAATAAACGAGCCACCCGGTACGTGATCGAAGGCATTACGGATGTATGGGCCAATTTGTAAGCAATCCAAGTTACATTCGCGCGACGATATTGTATTTTTATGTTATCTTTCCCGAAGTATACTTGTTTCACGTGCGCGCCCCACCTTTCTTGTTAGCGCAACGGCGTCGCGACATTTTGTCGAACGTCGGGCAATTCGACTCAAAAGTCAAGCATTTTTTGTTTGGAATTAATATTCTACCGTTGTGTATTACATACAGACTAGTATATTTAAAAAAATTCAATCGATTATAAATAATGAATGAAATCAATCGCACCAATGTCAGAGCACCGTAAGCACTTTTGAAAACGGCGCGGGACTTTTAATCATTTTTATTAAAATAGCAAAATAGCAAATAGCAAAATGTCGCAACGGCGCCGCGACATTTTGTCGAACGTCGGGCAATTCGACTCAAAAGTCAAGCATTTATTGTTTGAAATTAATATTCTACCGTTGTGTATTACATACGGTGAGACTAGTATATTTAAAAAAATTCAATCAATTATAAATACTGAATGAAATCAATCGCACCGATGTCAGGGCACTGTAAGTGCTTTTGAAAACGGCGCGGGACTTTTAATCATTTTTAATAAAATAGGTATTCATACGCGTGGCAAAAAGTTAACGAACGGTTTTGATGACGTATGTCATTATTAAAATTTCTTCTGGAATACTTTCCTTGTTAGTTGCTTCGCTTTCCGCTACACAGTATCTTGCACAGAGATGGTCTTGGCCTTCCTCGACGTGTGGCAAACGCGAGGGTCCATCCTTGAAAAAAAAGGTTTCATCTCAGAGTCTCGTCTCTCATCCCCAATAATTCTTTCGTATCACTTTAAACTCGCGATTTATCGCGCATAAAAAATTCCTGTCCCTTCGTATTATTTTCCGACGAACCACAGCATCGGAACCAAGAGATCGACAACCTGTGAGGTACAGCTGGAGTACTTTCCTTGTTAGTTGCTTCGCTTTCCGCTACACAGTATCTTGCACAGAGATGGTCTTGGCCTTTCTCGACGCGTGGCAAACAAACGCGAGGGTCCATCCTCGAAGAAAAAGGTTTCATCTCGGAGTCTCGTCTCTCATCCCCATTGACCCCTCAGACCTGTCGCCGGACCTCCTCCTTGGGATGGTCGTGCTACCCCGTGCTGTCCCCGTGCTACCCCGACACTACCCTGGGGTACGTGGACCGGAGTCTGGTCCAACATCTGCCCCCGAAAAAACAAAAGCCTATTGTCGCTAACGACCGGTCGCGGGTCTCTTGTTTCTAACCGAGCGCTTTTCAATCGTAGGCGAATAACGGACTCGAGGTCCATTCAACGACTCTCTTCTCGGCTTCTTCTCCGTCCCAAGTCCTTCTTGCTCTCTTTTCCGTCATCTTTCTCGTCCCTGCTTTTCGCCTCTCCTTCTGCCCACCTCGATGGAGTTGCGGCGAGGGAATGAATTTCTGCCTTTCGCGGATTCTATCGCGGTTTCCAAGGCCGAGGGTTCTTTTTTTTTTTCTCTTATTTATACAGTTTTCTTTCTCTTCATTTCGACGTCTTGCCGGAATTTCGGTTCTCAGGGGAAACATCGGCGGGACACTTCGTTTTTAAGGCGCTTCTTTGCCGGGGAGTTTATTTGGGTAAATGCTGCATTCGTGATGATGACTTGGGTCTCGCCATTTTTGTATGTTCTATCTTCGGCTCTTTTTTAAGGTGCATTTTAGAAGGGACGGACACTTCATCGAAAGTAGTTAGAACCGAATTTCAAATTATAATTCATGCACCTTCGTTTCAGGAAAAATATCCTACCCGCTGAAAAAAAAATCACAAGACTCGAAAGTAAAAATCACATAAATCAGGAAATAACATATATCTCTTAAGATAACGTAAAGAGACAATTATTCAATTTTGGTTTAACACGTTGATTGCCATGCGCATTTTATTTGACTGGTATGTCACCCGAATATGGGTGACGTGGCAGTCAACGTTTTAAAGACACTTGCAATCCCCAAGATATGGTTATAGTCTCCTTTTCACTATACTAACCAATGCGTACAATTATCGGATATGCCCAGCCTTGACTTTTAAGTACTGCATATTTTTTGTCGAGGGCACAGCTCGCATAGAAATATTAGTGATCCTTTTCTCTAATCTTACTCAAGTTTGCATTATCTCTTTTATCGATTTTCATTATTACCGCTTAACTTTATTCAGTAAAAAATCTTCTGGTAAGCAGGAAAAGTGAAATTAACTCTCGAACCGCCATGTCGGTCCCATGTGATCGACATGGCGTCAATAATTCTACGTAAAAGAACTATGTCGCTCAATTGAAAAGTGTAACAAAATTATCTTCGCGTTCGACGCGTTAAAATCCAATCTCCAGCTCAAGTCTCCAAAACTGCGTTCGGAAATAAATAGTAACAAAAAATGTGGGGTCCGATGCCATATCAGTCCTATTTCCTTCATTGATAACCGATTGCCTTTGATTTCATATGATAAACAGCAATGCGATTCGGTAACAGCTGACGTCCGACTTCAAAATTGTGAGAACGTGTCGGGAATGTTCAACGATTTCCAATGACTTCCAGCATTAAAATCCATTGTTTCCTGAGTGAATAACCCCTCGATTGCATCTATTCGTACTCGGCGTGCACACCACGCGCAAAGAACTTGCACCGGAATTCGGCCTGACACCTCGAGTGTCTCCACCTTGGGCCGAAGGCCGACATGGCGAGTGCGCAGTCGGCCCCTTTGAGGCACCCCCTCTACTCGGTTCTCATCCCTCTCTGGAAGGGGTTTAAAACTCGTGCGAGCCAAAGGAGTGGCCTGGACGTCGAGTTTGCGCCCTGGCCAGTGGTCAAGCCCTCGGGACCCGCCCCGAAAGAATCGAACCGCGTCCTCGGCGCACCGGAAGCACCTGTAAATAACGAAAGAGCGGGAGAGCTTCGGTCGAGGAAAGGGGGAAAACGGACGGGATGTGGGCACGGGGCGGAACGACACGAGAGTCGCGGAAATAAAAGCGGAAGAGGGCAGAGGGATGCGCGCCACCCCTGGCGAGTCCCGCGAGTAGGAGAGAGACCCGCCTATCGCGCTCCCCACCGGGGCGAGAGAGAGGAGGCGAACCTGTGCGGGCCGACACACAGGCAGCCACGAGGAGGACCTCGGGGTAGACGGACTTGTTTTCCCGAACTGGCAGGCCAGCCAACGGATGAATATGGCGCTCTCGAGTGCCGGGGAAAAAGATCGATATATGAACTCCTGCCAATCTCTATGTTAATGTCGGCGCGGTCGAGGGGATACGCCGAGGCGGCGATGCTTGCCAGGAATGCTCCTGGAGGACCCTAAAAGTGAATTGTGACGTCTGCGGGTGACCTCAGGACCTCTCTTGTGGCCGAATCGTCTTTACGGTGAATTATGCGTCCTGGCGACGGCCGAACCGACGCGTATTCGACGCCGACGCGGGGAGAACGAAACATTGGAAAGGACTTTTCGCGACTTTTATCAATATTTAACGGACCTAGGGCACCGAGTGCGATTAGCAGGGAACTTATTAACTTTGTTTCGTTAACCCTCCGTCGCCCCTCTGGGTCTTTTTGGGTGATATACAGAAACTTCTTTCTCGAGTTGCCCTTGTAAATGTTTGTGTTGTTATTAAATGTTAGGTATTGGAAAGGTTTTGGGGGGTAGATTTAAAGGCTTTTGCCCGGGGTAGCGAAGATTTTGGACGATAAATGAGGGTTTTAGTTTTCAGACGCGTGCATGGAAATAAAAATGACGTCAAACGTGGTATAATTTATATTAAGGCCCTTGTCCATGTGTTCGGACCGGTCTGTGCGTTTTCTCTGGTATTATTTTATTGCTTACCGTTGTAGGATGTGTACCTTTTGCTCTGGCCTTGACCCCCTTGCCAAACACAAAAGATACTTAGCGTCTACGTACATAATGAGCGCCTTTCACGGCGGGATGTGTATAGAACTAAAGATCCACCCTGGCCATCCGCGAATCGTCCAGTTGCTCCGGATGTAATCATAACATGGCAATTTCCCTAACTTCTAATGACGAGGTCCGGGCATTAATGCAAATTACCGTGCACGAACGGTCATTAAAAGCTCCCATTTAAAATTAAATCCCATGCTACCTTGGGGAATCTTCTCCCGTGAGTCAACTGGCGCTCGCTCCTTGTATTCGCCGAGTCGCATAAATTTAAGTCGGGAATTAATGTTGTTATACATACTCCGCAAGAGGTACTTCACCTCACAATGCTGAGAACGAAATTCTTCCTGCCATGCGTTTATGAGTGAGTAAATATACAAGGAAAGCGAACTAAGGCTGCATTGTTGCGCAGCTTTTTTTCCGAAATAATCCCAAGAGAAAAGGTTCTTCCGAGAGAAAAGACACTTTTCGGGGGTACTTTAGCCCCGTAACCATTCCACATAGTCGTACCCTATTTACAGAGGAGGGACAAATATGGTAGTCCCACGACTGTTGACGAAACCACGTAGAAAACTGTCCGACAATTAGCGGAATTTTCATTTTTCCTCCGGAATTAAAACATTCTAACGTCATTTTCAAACAAATCACTGAATGCGAATTATAATCTACTGCATTGAATGCAACCCTCGGTGCATCCACAAGACAGCAGATGTTTGACCCCCTATTTTACGGACGGTACCACACTTTGACGTAACCTGCTCTTCCCAAACAATGATACTCGCTATTACGTTAAATAATGAGCAATATACCCCGCCTATTACGTTAAATAATGAACATCATTGATTTTGGAATCAAGGTAATTCAAATTTTAGCACCTATACGTGTATCTCGATTTCATTCAGAGTGTCACTATTTTCGGTATTAACGTTCACTTGTATTCAAAAGTGTTCGAAATATAGACACCTTTTTAAGGTGATATAAAAGGATCATTCTATACATATAAATCTTTTCTCCAAACTGGGTGCACCGAATCATTTTAAACTTTAGCGCGTGATTATGGAGATCCTAAGAAAGAACGCGATGCATGCGAAATTTCATTTTCCAAACGAAATGTTGTATTTATCTCGAACAAGAATTAAAAAAACATTTTTTTTCGGAAAATGAAATTTCACTAGCATCGCGTTCTTCCTTAGGGCCCCCATACTCACGTGCTGAAGTTTCCAATTATTCGGTGCATCCTATTTGGAGAAAAGTTGTATAAATATTTTGACGTATATACGTTTGTTGTTCCCAGTTTTTGTGTTACATCCCGGGTCTGCCTGTGGACTCGTAGGTAAGGTTTATCAGGCAAATCCTGCCTTAGACCCTAAAAAATCTCTCCTGAGCGGGATTCGAACCCGAGAGACTTTGCGGCACAAGCGATGAGCGTACTGCTGGTCTATCGAAGGCCCGTGAAGTGAGGAACTTCTAATACATATATATTATATGACCGTCACACAGCGTATACAAGACTAGAGCAAAGACGCAATTTTCCGTCGATACATGTCCTAAATACTCGAATAATAAGTTTGGCTCCGTTTGTCTGTTGCAGCGGAAACTTCGCAAGGCTCTTCGCCTGACACCGTCCAATGCGGAGGCTGCAGAGCCTCCTACCCCCTAGCCGATATCGTGCGGTTTATCGAGCACAAGGTTAACCACTGTCGGAGCTCCCTTCAGGGCTGCCACAGCCCTCCGCCGGCAGCGGCTCCGGAGGACTCCGACCCCGAAGACGCCCTGGCCCTGAAAGCGGAGCAGGAGAAGGTGAGCTCGGTGCCGAGCATATCTGCCCCCATCAACAAGAGGGGTAGTCGCCTCGAGAGTCCACCTACCCCCCAGGGCTCCGGCCCGGACGGCGGCAGCCCCATAGAGCTCAGGGCCAACGCCAGCTCCACCCCCAAGAGGCGGACGGAGGGCCAGGAGGAGGACAAGGAGGACCTCCCCAAGAAGCAGAAGACCGAGTCCGTCAACGCCGACACCAACACCGTCAACTCCGGTAAGGACCACATTTGGTTTAGTTTCTGGATTTTAGATTTCGGTCCTTTTATAAGGGCCTGGGACTATTGGTTGTCCAACGCCTCCCTGACAGTCATCTATCTAGGATAACTTTGGTTTTGATTAACTATTTCGCTTAACTTTGGATATCTTACGGGATGTATCGGTGCATCGGTGTATAGAGTTGACAGCGAGGACCTCATAAGCACTTCTTTTCTGAATCTAGCAGAAATCTTGGCGATCTAAATTCTGGAATGTTGAGGGCTGCCGGAAGGAGAAGGGTTCCGTTTTCTTTCTCAGATTATTTTCCGTTCAGGATCCCTTGGCGCGATGTAGGGTTGTTTTGGGTTTTGTCAATCGGTGTTTGGCTGAGGAGGAAGTTCGGGGGGGCTTTTGTCTTAAGGTGATGTGAAAGTGGTGGCAAAGAGGTCTTACGAAACTTTTCTCCGAACTAGACGTACCGAATGGCTTGAAACCGTAGAATGTGAATATGGTGGCTGCAATGGAGGTTCTGCCATCCATGAAATTTTAATTTCTTTAAATTTGTTTATAGACATTTTTAAACCATTTCAATAGAACCTGAAATTGTATGGGTGTCAGGACCTTCCTTAGTCTTCGTGTTCACTTTGCAGAGTTAGACGCGATTCGAAACATCCAGACGGGTTCTCGCGTTTTGCGACTTTTTAACAACTGTCAGGACACGTTCTTCGTGAAAAGTGGGAAGTTTCTCGTTGACGAGTTATTTGTTGTTCAGTGGCAGATGGTTGAAGCAACGGCGATAAAAAGTTAACGCCACAAAAGGAGAACATATCATTTAATTTATTTTACAAAAAACGTCACGTGGTTTATCATCATCTCGAGGCCGTTAATCTGCAGGGGGACGCGTTTCCGTTTTGTTTTTATCTTTCGGGAGCTCGACAGCAGAGAGACGGACCACATGAAATCATCGCAACCGAGTCCACCCGGTGATCGAAAGTGGTGCATCGATCGTGAATAAAAAAGGGAGTTTAAAGTACTGTTACCTCGCTGCCATGTGATGTCCGACATGGGCCAACGATCGCGAACAATGGCGTTCGGGGGATTCGATTTTTGAATTTAAAGCGCTCCGCTTTCGGGGGTGCGGCCTGAAACTCACCCTTTGTCGCAGCCACATTGTCAGATTTCGAAAGGGGTTAACGCGCGGGTGTCGCCAGAATGCCCGTTAACGCGTGTGAAAAGTGTAACGCTTTCCCCCCTTTTTCTGGAGCGTTTTCTGCCCCGCCTTTTCTGCCTCTCTTGGGAAAAGGAGCGCAACGCTCGATGAATACCCTCGTAATAAGGAATGAGTTGGGAGTAGGGTCGATTCGGAGTTCATAAATTCGCAATCGCTCGAAAACGTGCCAGTTGTGCACGTACGAGGATTGAAAATGGTCAAGAAGGTTACTTTTCACCCGAAGAAACGTTTAACTGTCGAAGAAACTTTTAACTCACTTCCTTGTTCCAATCAAAAATGTCTTTCGATTATTCTTAGACGTTGAAGTCTCGATAGAGAGCCTCGAATTCCCGTACTTTACGTTCTTTTTCTAAATATTATACGCTACTGAAAAGTCCCCCTTTCTGATCCTAACATCGGATCTAATATGTGGCATAAAACTTGCAAAATTCCTCCTGCACAATTCCGCAACAAAAAACCTTTCACGTTATCGCATTTACCACTTCACCGGACACCACTAAACCAGCCCCCACCTCATCAACGGTTGCACCAGGTGTATCTCTACCATCCCCCAAATATCGCATCATTTCACGGGTACCGGATCCAACCAAATGACACCAACTAGTTTCTGAAAGACAGAAAAAACTAGGATAAATAAATCATTTCTCGACCCCCACTATAAAGATTGGCGTACATTCTACCGAAGAAGAAGAATCGCGGTTCCAGCGTCCTTAATCGAGATTTCAGGATGGCTTAATCGGTTCTTGAATCACCGAATATTCCTATAACAAAACTTGGAAAATTCAACAAAAAATCTATCATACTTTTGCATTTACCATTTCACCAGACACCACTGCCCCAGCCCCCACCTCATCAACAGTAGCACTAGGTGTATCTTTACCATCCCCCAAACATCGCATCATTTCATAGCTACCAGATCCAACCAAATGACACCAACTAGTTTCTGAAAGGCAGAAAAAACTAGGATAAATAAATCATTTCTCGACCCCCACTAGAAAGACGCGTACATTCTACCGAAGAAGAAGAATCGCGGTTCCAGCGTCCTTAATCGAGATTTCAGGATGCCGCAGGATATTCCTATAACAAAACTTGGAAAATTCAACAAAAAATCTATCATACTTTTGCATTTACCATTTCACTAAACACCACTGCCCCAGCCCCCACCTCATCAACAGTAGCACCAGGTGTATCTTTACCATCCCCCAACCATCGCATCATTTTACAGCTACCAGATCCAACCAAATGAAACCAACTAGTTTCTGAGAGACAGAAAACACTACGATAAATAAATCATTTCTCGACCCTCACCAGAAAGACAGGTTTCCATTCTACCGAAGAAAAGGAACCGCGATTCCAGCGTCCTTAATCGAGATTTCAGGATGGCTTAATCGGTTCTTAAATCACCGGATATTCCTATAACAAAACTTGGAAAATTCAACAAAAAATCTATCATACTTTTGACTTTACCATTTCACCAGACACCACTGCCCTAGCCCCCACCTCATCAATGGTAGCACCAGGTGTATCTTTACCATCCCCCAAACATCGCATCATTTCATAGCTACCGGATCCAACCAAATGAAACCAACTAGTTTCTGAAAGACAGAAAAAACTAGGATAAATAAATCATTTCTCGACCCCTACCAGAAAGACAGGCTTCCATTCTACCGAAGAAAAGGAACCGCGATTCCAGCGTCCTTAATCGAGATTTCAGGATGGCTTAATCGGTTCTTGAATCACCGGATATTCCTATAACAAAACTTGGAAAATTCAACAAAAAATCTATCATACTTTTGCATTTACCATTTCACCAGACACCACTGCCCCAGCCCCCACCTCATCAACAGTAGCACCAGGTGTATCTTTACCATCCCCCAACCATCGCATCATTTTACAGCTACCAGATCCAACCAAATGAAACCAACTAGTTTCTGAAAGACAGAAAAAACTAGGATAAATAAATCATTTCTCGACCCTCACCAGAAAGACTGGCTTCCATTCTACCGAAGAAAAGGAACCGCGGTTCCAGCGTCCTTAATCGAGATTTCAGGATGCCGCAGCCGGTCTCGAGCCACCGGATGTCCCTGTAGAGTTGGAGGAGTCCTTTCTCGGGCGACTCTTGTCCTTCGACCCTCCCCCAAAAATCCGAGTTAACCCTTCGCTCGCTCGTGCTCATCCCGCTCCCGCCGGCCATACGGCCCCGCTCCCCAAGCCCTTTTCGACGCGTTTTTGTCGGATTTTTTGTTGCCGGACGAGTCGCAGCCCAATTAGAATCGTCCCATTGTCCGGCCACGTGGTGCGCACGAGCCAACCGCTGCTCCGCGTGCGTGCGATCAGGTAAAACGCGTGCGATGATGGCCCGCACGCACAGGGGTGCCCGATCGCTCGCCCGGTAAACGAGATGCATCCCCGTAATGTATCCACGTGTCCGGAACGTGTCCCTGCTTCTTCTGAATTCTGTAGCGGTGTCCGATGCACCTGTTCTTCGTTCTTGTAATCGGTTAATTGTCAAGGGATCGGGATAAGACCAGGGTCTTAATGTGGGATTGGAGACGTGGGCTGAGGATCTAAAAAGTGATCGAAAAGGTAAATTACATTAATTGCGCTACTGTGGGGCTTTGGATGCTGATGAGCATTAAATAGAGATGATATCAAAGGGTGATAGAAGGGACCAGCTGGGTTTTTTATGTTTTGGGCGTCTGAAAGAGTTTCATGGTTTTATTTTTCAAGGGTTTAGAGTGAATTTAATTAAGAGTTTAAAGTAAAGTGGAAGAAATTTGCAGGTTAGGACTGATAGAGGGGAGGATACCAAAGGGTGAGAGGTGGATCAAGTTAGGTTTGTGGTATCTTGCTGGTCTTACGTTACGATCGGTATTACGATTTCTTCATTGCGCGATACAAGAGTTTGCAGAGAATTTCAATTCAAGGAGGTTAAAATGGAGGGAAAAGGGGATGCATGGTTTTTAAGGTTACGTCTCAACCATTCGTTTTAAGGGATGATGTTCTGAAACTCCAGAAGTGTTAGATCGTATTTTTAACACTAATCGTTACTAATTCCGGTGTTATCGAGGTATTCGGCTGCATCCTAGAGGGTGGAGGAAGAAATATGACATAATAAGGGATAATTATTTTGAATCTCCAGCCGAAAGAACAGACTTCGCAATCAACCCACTTCCTTCTAGTGATATCGGAATATTTAAGCGAATTAGTTAACGCCTCGCAAATATCATTCAAGGGATGGTCTTCGAGGGTGGAGAATACGTTTTCCGAGGAAAAAGATTTCGGCTTGGAGGAAGGAAAAGGGAGAGACGCGCACCTCCGGAAGGCAGATTGGAGGAACCGTCGGAGACGTCGCCGGGGACACGCGCGAGGGTGGGAAACGGTAATCCCCCGAAATTGACACCCGGTCGGTCCCGGTGAGATGCAGATTTGATCTATCTGTCACGTTTGTCTGGAATATTAATTTTCACGGCATGTTTCCCCGGTTTCCTGCCTCTTTATGGTTTCTTTCCGACCCCTCGGCCGAGGACCACCCGAGGATCGCCGGAGGCGAGCGGAGAATTGCTTGCGAATTGCCCTGCTCCGATCCCTGCTTTCCTCTCAACTTTTCCACCCTTCCTCCACGTCCGTCCTACCACTTCGTGCATACTGTCGATTTGTCGGAATCACTCGTCCCGGTCAAGTTGCAACAATTTTTTATTCGATTAGACGGTACACCTCCGTAATCTAAAATCAAACCGAGGGCATCCGAGTTTGCTCCACAATTTCTGTCGCAAAGTTTCCCACTTCAAAGGGTGAAATTTAGCAGGAGGTGAACAAGCATTCTTCATTCGATTAACCAGTACTTCACCATTATGGAGATAAAAAGCCTTACCTCGAAATTAAATAATTACACCGAACTTTGCTTGCCAGTTTTCTTGTATAAAATATTTTGAACCAAGTGAAATTTAATTGCGGATTGATACTTTATAATCTGATTAACGAAGACACCGTCATTACGACGATAAAAATCCCGGCCTCGAAATGAACGATGCACTCGACTCTGCTTCACAATTTACTTTCATAAAATTTCCCACGTAAAGTGGTGAAATTTAGCAGTAGACGCACAATTTTTAATTTGAATAGCGAGTACATCGCCACTATGACGATAAGAATCCTAACTTCGGAATAAATATTACATTGGTCTTACTGTCTACAATTTTCATTCATAAAATCTCCCACGTCAAGTAGCGAAATTTAGCAGGAGGTGCACGAGAATTCCTTTGATTAGCGAGTACGTCGCCATTACAGCGATAAAAATCTTAATCTCTAAATGAATATTAAACAGAACTCTCCTGCTCAATTATCTTCAATAAAATATTCTCCTCAAAGTAGCGAAATTTATCAGTCCATGCCCAAGAAATACCCTTACTCCGCGAAATATGATTTCTGTGCAATTGCTAATTGCACTTTGTTGTTGCATTGAAGCGGCCTTATTAAACTCATGCTTGCAGGTTATGTTCCTCGAGGAGAGTAATGATAAATCATTGAGAACGTATAAATCATTTTACTTTAATTGTTACCCGACCTTCTATTCACGTATCATCCGTGACACAGAATGTGAGGGGCTTGAACCATTAATCACTGTAATAAACCCTGGATTAAAAACCCCCATTTTATTATTCTAAAATTTAAGTTTGTTTCAGTAAACCCCCTTATTAATAATTATTTCTCCAGTAAATATAAAGCATGGCTTATATTTACATCCTACGAAAATGCTAGGGAACTCTTCCTCCGAATTCCTTTTTAAGTTTCCGCCGACGCGCCTCGTAGTGCAGCCTTCACTTCACTTCAACGTTTAATAATTATTTCTCTAGTAAATATAAATCATAGCTTACAATTATGTTCAACGAAAATGCTAAGGATCTATTCATTCGAATTCCTTTTTAATTTCCGCCGACGCGCCTCGTGGTGCAGCCTTCACTTCACCGTTTAATAATTATTTCTCTAGTAAATGTAAATCATGACTTATATTTATATCCTACAAAAATGGTAGGGATCTGTTCATTCAAATTCTTTTTTAAGTTCCCGCCGACGCGCCTCGTAGTGCAGCCTTCACTTCACATCAATGTTTAATAATTATTTCTCTAGTAAATATAAATCATGACTTACATTTATGTTCAACGAATATGCTAGGGATCTGTTCATTCGAATTCCTTTTTAATTTCCGCCGATGCGCCTCGTGGTGCACCCTTCACTTCACTTCAACGTTTAATAAATATTTCCCTAGTAAATATAAATCATAGCTTACAATTATATTCAACGAAAATGCTAGGGATCTGTTCATTCGAATTCCTTTTTAAGTTCCCGCCAACGCGCCTCGTGGTGCAGCCTTCACTTCACTTCAACGTTTAGCACGTGAATAACTTCAACATGCTAACAAGTCGATCCCCAGCAGTGTCACCCAGTAACGCAATATGGTCCTTCCTGAAGGTTTATAAGCGAAATAAGGCAAAGGGACTGTCTTTTACACATATTGCCCACGACGTGGCCCGACAGAACATCGAAGTTCGATTCCGAGTTGGCTTGTGGTCAGGAGAGCTCGACATAAGGGATTCCAAGAGCCGCTTGACCAATCGCGAGACACCAACTTTGACCACAAAGGAGAACGTTATGTCGGGCCTAGACTATTTGTCCGTCTCGCAGAAAAAGAAAATCGGATGCATTATGTATATTCGCGGTGCATACGTATTGCTGTTCCTTCGAGGCGCCATTCATTTCAAGTACGTAGGTGCACCGGATGCTCGGAGCACAAAATGAACATACTGACGTGCAAGACAAAAGTGTCCTCAAAACGCACCATCCATATTTCTGAGATGATCCGAAGTGCAATCTGATTCCAAAATCCGGAGCCGGAAATTGTTATCACTTTTGAGATGGCATAGTCTTACACCTACATTTTTTTCAATTAATCTCACTTCATAATCTTGTTAAGGTGATATGAAAGTGGGGTCTAAAAGGTCTCGTTTATAAAAATTTCCCCCAAACTGGATATCTCGAATCGTTTGATATTTTACCTCGTGAACATCAACGCCTTAAGGAAGGTCCTGATCTCCATGAAATAACAAATTTTTTATTTCTTTACATATACTTTTGTAAGTTTTATACAAAATTAAATTTCAGGCATGTTAGGACCTTTTCTAGAGTCCTGATATTCATGTGGCAAAATTTCAAACGATTCGATACATCCAGTGCGGAGAAAATTTGCATAAATGATTGGCCCCTCGGATGCCACTTTCATGTCACCTTAACCAAAATAAAATAGAGTTGCAGAAAAATAACGGTTGAAAAAAAAACAGCACGGTTAGACGAATGGACGAACGATTTTGGAATAAGTACTTAATATATACATTTTTGTGAAGGATATTAATATTTTTATTTATTCTTCCAATGAAGTTAATAGAGAATAGCCGTGTCCGCGTTGCGCGATATTATGGAGGTATCTGTACAAAACTTGAAAAGTCAGTAACTAACCAATTACTCGATCGGCTCAAAAACAAATCACGGTTCAAACGCCGATTGAACCTCGTATCAAAAATCCCGGATTGAAAATCTCCCGCGAGTTACCTGGTCGGATGATGCATGCCGCATGTTCCCTTTTAACTGCAACCCTTCCCGGACACAAAGTGCATACGTCGCATACGTTAGCTAATCGATATTTTAATATTGTCACGTCAACGGATTAAAGGCCTTTGTCGTAAATGGTCACGGGACCGAAATCCGAAGCTCGCCGAGCCGTTTGTGATAATGCGCGTCCACCGCATGAATTCTGATAATGCCGACAGGTAGGCAGGAATTACACTAAAAAATCCATAACATCGGAAACTGCAAGTACTCCTACCTCGAGCATAAACATAAAATGCAGAAAGCCAATACCGCTCCGTTTATAAATCCTTTAATATTCCAAGTAACTCAATTCTTTTAATTTTAAACCCGCTACATTGTTATATCGAAATTCGATTTTGGTGAATAAAGTACTGCATTGATAAAATCGTAAATAAATTCGTCGATTTAGGGTCGAAGTGTCGTGATATTTATCCGCGGAAAGAATGCTACCTGAAGTTATACAAATTGCCGGGTAAAATCTACGGTTTTATCGGCGCGATCCATCGAAACGCGGATGCATTCGATTTAACTTGGCCGACAAAGTTGTCTCTGAAAAGCGTCACGCTACTTTGTCTAATCTAAAATTGCTGCGAGGTAGCTCGAAACTAGTTGAAAACGCAGGGCCGTTTATGTATTATTGGAAAAGTTTAGACATTCTGGTAGAGCGGTTTGCAAGGGCGAGGGTCGAGTTATACGAGTCGTCGAACTGCCCCCGGAAACCGGCCACTTGAGAACTACCCCTTCGGCGCCGCGAAGGGGTACGAAGTCTTGCGTGAAGAAGATCCAAAAGGAGTATCCGGAAGATGACCAGGGCCCGATTCACTGTTAAACAATGCCCTTCCGAGCGATTTCATCGTAAACGCCGAGGAGCGCCAATTTGTCGGGCAATTTCTGGGGAAGATCGGTCGGTCACTTTTGCGACTGCAGCCCTCAAAATGAGCACGTTAGAATGTCTGAAGGATGCTGCCTTTTTTCACCCCAAACTGCCTTTCGAGTTTCAAGGATCTGGTGTCGCCGGTTTCTGAGTTTCACCTTGTTGATAGGATTTTTTCTTCCTTTCCCAGATTTCACTTTATTTCAATTAATATTCGCTTCATCTATTTGGAGCTGAATCTGCAGATTTCACGAGAATCGCCAAGAGACTTGTCATGGACGCTGGTTTATTCTAATAACGCCAGAAAATTACCACTTTCTGTGGCTATCTGAATTCTTTTTATTCTCCAGTATAAACTCTCGAGTGAGATTTATCGAACGATTTTTGCTGAACGTAAGTTGTGTTCTTCACTTCGGCCTTGAGGATAGGAACGTAAGAATGGTCTGTGAAGTACTAGTTTTTCATCGCCAAGTATTTTCCCACATTTCAGGTCGGTAGACTCACCTCGTCAAGGAAAAGTTCATTACTGCGATTGAGTTCTTTTCTTAGCACTGGGGAATTAAGTCAGTTTACGTCGACGTCTTACTAAGGTGCATACCCACAATGTCTATACGTGGACTATAAATGAACTGAAAGACACGAATCAAAATGTAGTGTTCACGGTCATTGTAATTTCTAAGACCTTACATACATCCAAGACCTCATGTTGTTGTAACCGTACTTCAATTTTGTAAAAATTGCCTTGGAAAGTACCTCATTGGAAATTACAAACTCCAACGATAGGGAGAAGTCAGGGATAAACCCTGATCTCTTATAAACCAGCTCTGTAAAATATCGATATTACAACTCTATATTTTTAATAACATACACGCAACGCGATACAAAACACTTGTACTTCCCCAGGATTTATTAAACGATACAGAAAGTTATTGCGGTTTTTGCTATTTAAGATTTGACACTTTACCTTTAAATAAAGTCGTTGCTTCTTTAAATCATTGTTACGTACCATTTTAAGGCGCAAGCTTCGCTCTCCATTTCCATAACAATTATTGTATTCTAAATGTTATAATAACACCTTTAAGTAGTCGTTGTCAATGGTCGTTCAGAACGCTCTTGATCTTCAAGACTCTCGTCTCCACCATGGAACTTTTGAAACCATCATTGCGCTGTATATTTGTTAACGGTCCCCAGACCAAGTGAATTGTTAATACTTTGAGCCACTACAACTGCCTTAGGGTCCATTTTCAACTGGTACGAGAACGTTAAGCTTGTGTTGAATTAGCTCCCCCCCACCCATCTCTCATTAAACGGTATAAATAAAACAGAAAATAATATCTAAACCATAGTTACTGCCATCAAAGTATCAAAGTCTGCGCTTTAAACTAATATATAACATGAACACTCTGATAAAAATCGATGGAAATTTACGTATTATACATTATAACATATCTCATAACTGAAGCTTTACCCAGAAAAACGTAAAATGTAAAAATTGCGAAAATGAATTTTTACTTGAATTAAATGTAATGTGATATTACAGAGACGATGGAATTTTCCTGCAATTTATTGTGGCACCGAGATAACCAGCGATTGAGTACGTAAATTGACATGAGCATTTTTATCAGGGCATAGAAGAGATACGTCATTATTTGAAACCACCGTGTCAAATCTAAGACAGCGAAAAGTGCAATAACTTTCCGTACAACCTAGGGGAATTCTTTGGAAGGCACTTTATCAGAAATGACGAACTTGAATGATATAGTGCGAAGTCAGGGATGAGCACTGATCCCCCAAAGACCAGCTCTTGGGCACCATCAGCGGGACCATCTCGCAGCCCGCAATCGGTTATAAAATACTGCCCTGTGGCTGGAAATATTTTTTACCATGGACTTTCTCGGTGGAATGAGTCAACTCCTCGTAGGATGATTTTCCACGGGGCGTCCACGTCGCGGTGCCCCCAAGAAGTAATCCTAACGGATGGCCACCCGCGCAGTTTGCATATGAAAAGCCGCCCGGCTGTGAATCAATATACCTTTATGTGGGTACTTGGCTTATCTTCTCGCACCCTTCGACGCCCTTACGACTCCAGGGCACGGAAGTCGACAATATTTTCGACTTCCTGGCAAAAACCGGGGTCGAGCCCAGCAAGGAGTCCAACGGGAAGCGACGATGGTCCCGGAAAGGGCGATGGTCACGCCTCGAAATTCGACCAAACTCGTTTTCGAGCTGACTCGCAGCTTCGAGACGAGAAGTCGGTCTAAGGACTATTTGTGGTTTCTTACTTGGTCGGCAGAAACTGTCTTTACTGACTCATGACAGACCTATGGTCCTCCCGAATCAGTGAGTCATCTCCCCCTGGAAGGTGATGGGCTCTTTCGAAACGGTTTCCGAAACGGCCCGAGGAAGTTCCTACGCCTCTTTTTCGAACCACTCGTGGGAATCCCGAAAGATGACGGCCCACTTTTCGGCTTTTGCGGGGGAATGAGAAGAAACCGAGTTAATTGGGGAGAGCACTTTTAACCGCGAATTCTTGAGAATGTGGCCAACTTTCTGGGAGCTTTCGGTAGATTCGGTTCTTTTCTGTTTCGGGGAGAGACGATGAAGCTCGTGGGCGAAGCAGAGGTAAAAGTACAAAATTATACAAAAATGAAATTAGGGAATGTCTTGCTTTCTGTAAGCGTCACGAAGTACGCGTAAGGTCCAAATTGTCATAGTAATGGATATTAGAAAAAAACATTTCTGCACACTGTTTACGTTACATAAATGTTCAAACTGTGTCGAAATTAAAGCTTCCTTTAATCGTGACCTTACGTAAAACTGAAACGAAATCTCTATCGACTAAACATCTAATTTCAATTAATATTAAATAGGCTCAAGTACGTTTCAAGAAGAGAAACATACCGATCAAAGATGTACTCAAAATTGACTGTACTCCCTGATGCCATAAAAGCCGGAAAACTTGAAATAGTCGAATAAACACCCTGTTTACAGCTTAACGTACCTAAAAGCGAGCTTCCTTTTATATTTGAATCGACCTCCAGAAACCAAATCTTAATTAGAAATATCTTAACATAATTTTTCCTCGGATGAGGGCCAAATTTCTGCTTTTACCATGTTACTCTTTTATTTCCCCGTCCAGAGGGTGCAATGAAATTGATAACTAGCCGAAAGCACCCCTTTTCGCAGATTAATTCCGCCAGGGGTGGGACTCGGGGGAAAAAGCGCGTCTTCTTCTTTAAGTCCCGCGAGATCGAAGCTTTCCTTTCGCCGCGGTGACGATAAATCCTCCTCGAAACATCCCGACGAAATTCCCGTAGAGTTGCGTCTTAGTGATGCCTCGGCTTTAAGGCCATCTCAGACAACAAAGATTTTTTATCCGCCTACAGTCAGCCTCCGACTGCCATTTAATTAGGATCGCTTTATTTCGTTACAGCCCTTTGTCTCCTATGGACTCTTTTCTCCCTCCACCTTTCGGCTCTCCTCTTCTCCCTCTCGTTCGCGACCATAAAATGTCCTGCGATATGCGACGTATGCGTGTAATCAGCATGACCAGATTTTTCCATCACTCGTGATAAACTCACTTTGTTAATCATTTCCATCATTTCAAATCTTTCGATGTTTCCACTTACGGAATTAAATATTTTCCGAAATTCTTCCCCAAAAAACCCCCGAATAAAGTGTCTCTGTTTTCATTACGGTATTAATTCTAATTGAATATTTTGTCAGAATTCCTTCGAGGGTCTGAGAAAAGTGGACATTGCCCAGATAGACAAAGTGATGCTAAATTTGCATCAAATTTTTCCTCATAAGAGATCATTAAGTAAGTCACGAGGGTGTCGCTTATGAGTTTTGGAACTCATATCTGCAGTCCACAATGACGAACGAAAAGTACTTAAGTATGAAACAAAGTTAAGTACACGCAATGTTTCTACGCATATGTCCAGCTGAATTTATCTGACACATTGCCGGTAAATAATTGCAGCTTCTGTAGCTCATATTTGAGCCATGGCGTGACAAGTGTACCGCAAATTTTTCTTCATACTTACTGTGCAATATGCGTAAACATATTGCAGACATTTCATGTAGCAAATGGTCTGCAAATTGTTTGTAAATCGATTTTCCTCGCTATACGATGATCACGAATTTCAATCTAAGATTCACCCGAAATCCTTTGTTCCGCCTCGAGGGATGCTTAAAGTAATAGTTTACGCTCCGAACTTAATAAATTCTAACGCCATCGTGATAGTCCGTATCTTAACTGCCTAGATAATATTTGGCTGAATAACTTAGGCTCACTTTTTACGCGATAGGCTGATTTTCCGGCGAGATTGCCCCGTTCGATACGTCATTCCCCATGAAAACGCGACCGGAGTGCGTCGAGGTCGAATCGAAAAGCGGCCGACAAAAGAAAACGCCGGCAGTAAGTAACCTCGACGACTCTGGCTATTCCTCGGAGGGTTTATGAACGGCTAGTTTTTCACTCGGAGTGCATCTCTTTTCGCCTTTGGCTTATCGACGATCTCATCGATAATCGGTCGGCCGTGTTTACTTTGCCGGGATATTTTTTGTGCCATCCTGCATAATCGACGTTTACGATTTAACAATCGGGGAAAATGATACGCTCGACCGTTAAGTTAAAAATCGAGGACGTCGACTCGGCACTTTCTTGCGGCTCTTTTTTGCAATGCGAGGGTGCAATTATCATATTGGTGATGTAGCTTTGTCTGACAGACTCAAGATGTTCATAGTGACTGGGTTAATCGGTGATTGATTCGAGCTGGGAGTATATATTTGATGTGTCAATGGAAATAGAGATCAAAATTGTGCCTGAAGAGAACACTTGGAGCGCGCGGATGACTTCGTTTCGATTCTCCGTAATGGTTAATAGGTACTTTATATCTTACATTTACGAATGCATGCGAAATAAATCGAGGTCGAATCGAAAAGCGGCCGACAAAAGAAAGCGCCGGCAGTAAGTAACCTCGGCGACTCTGGCTATTCCTCGGAGGGTTTATGACTCCCGCAATGGCGAAAATCAGGGCGCGAGGGGACACGCTGGTCGAGAATTACGAGGCGTCGAGAATATGCTCCTCGCGGTCCTCTCGAGGCGAAGAGGGTGGCCAGAGAACACATGGCGGCGTCTCGCTCCTTTCCGGCGTCCAGGGGAGCCTCGGCGGAATTAATAAAATCCCGGGGAACCGCCACCCCGGGGTCCATGGGGCGTGAAAAATGGCTCCGAGGATCCGATATTCCGGGATTAAAAACATTGAAATTCAAAACCAAGCTCCCCGGCCAAGGCACGGGAAGTCGTTAAGGGTCAGTTTCGGGAGCCACCCCTCGATTATCGGCGGACGATATTATTTTTTTTTTTTTTCTCTTTTCTGAGCCACCCCTCCGCAGATCGCGGCCGCAATTTGACGCAGGCGTGCCGTTTGAATTCGAAATTCCGCCCGCGGACGGAGAAATCCGGGGACCGGGGACAGAGACAAAGGATCGGACCGAGGGGGAGGAAAAGTCTCGGGGACGTGGAAATTGAAAATTAAGGGGCTGGACGCCCGGAGGGGCGCGATACGTTTTTACGACTTGCGCACCCCCCGACGTATGCTCGACGACGCCGCGACGAATCGCGACGCTCCTCTTCGGCCGATTAATCTCGCCGATTTTCAACGGGACGACCGATGCCCAATATCGACGTGTTATCGCCCTAATCGCCGGCTCGTTATGAGCACGCGGGATTTGCGGGTTCAGCGAGTCCGGGAAATGAAACGCTGCGTTACGTTGGATTCATTGTCTAACATCTAGCACCTTGGAACAAGTTGCACCGTGGAGGTGAAGATTAGGCGACGTGGATTGACTACCCTGACCTGGATAACCCTGGCCACTTTATACCGTCCACGTTTCTTGTTTATGAAACTTTAGGGGTGGAAGCGCAACGTACATCTGGGAAACGGACGCGACAGCTGCCCTTTAAATCTTTCTTTCGTGCATTTCGTTTTCTGCGATTTTTCTTCAAGCACCGTTTTTGAGCCTCGCTTTGTTTAACATGAATTAAGTTCTAGTCTAGACCTATAAGTGGAAGAAATATTTTATATCTGCCACTTTTAAGGTGACATGAAAGCGGCATCGACATAGTATCGTTTATGAAACTTCTCTCCGAACTGGGTGTACCGAATCGTTCCAAATGTTACAATGTAAATATGGAGGCGTTAAGGAGTTCCTGACAGCCATGAAATTTAAATTTTATCACATTTCTTTATAGATAATTTTAACACTGTAAGAAATGAAATCACATGGGTGTCGGGATCTTCCTTACAGCCTTTAAGTTCGCGTTGTCAAGTTTGAAACGATTCGGTACACCCACTTCGGAGAAAAGTTCCATAAACGATTGACTCCTCAGATGCCACTTTCACATCCCCCTTAAGGTCTGAAGAAACTGCAATTGTATCAAAGTTACCCTTCTTTGTATTACTTCGGAACGAATTTATTAAATGATAAGATGCACTTTAATGGAGAATGCATCGAAATGACAAAACGTCAACCCAGCTAAACTCTTCGTCCGCGGTTTCTGTTTCAGAACCAAGATGGCTGCAATGCTCCCAATGCTCGCGTCGACCAACCTCGGCCTGGGAGCTGCTGCAACACGTGCAGAGCGTGCACGGGGCGCGGCTCTATACCTCGTCCTCGTCCTCGGGGAACTCGACGTCGAACACGCCGGCGCCGAGTCCGCCGACGCCGACGCCGACGCACGTCCACCACCTGAGTCCGCCGAACCACCTGAACCTGAGCGGCAAGTCGACCGGGAGTTCCTCGGCGGCGAACTCCTCGGGAGGGACGAATTCGAGCGGGAGCAGCGGAGGACGACAACTGCAGTCCTCGGCGACGCTGGTCGGAGACCCTCTGCACAGTTTCCTGAGAGTGCCGCCACACCTGGAGCGGACATTTCCACCCATGTTCAGGCCAGACTTCCTGGCACTGAACCCCCTGGCGGCTAGTTATCGGGGTCTACAGGACCTGCAAACCGCCACCAGGAGCCTCCAGAACCTGGGGGACCCACTGCGCGGCATGGACGGCCTAAACCTGGGGGACTCGCTAGTCAGGAGTTCTCTGGACTCGCTGAACAACGCGCGGAACCTGGCCAACCTGGCGGAGCTGTCCCATGGTCGTGGACTGCCCACCCAGGGCCATCCGCCACTCCCTCTAGAAGCTAATCTGGATTTTTACTCGGCGCGCCTAAGGAGCCTCGCTAACCCGTCCTTAGGCGCGGCTCCGAATCCCAACCCCACAAACCCTGGTCCTCAAGGCGTCCCTGGTGTCCCCGGGGTCCCCCCAGAACCACCCAGTCCGGTCGCGAACCCCCCAGCGAGCGCAGCCGCGGCGACCGTTGTCGCGTCTACCCTGGTCCATCCCCATCAGAAGGAGAACTCACCGCCCTGCTATACGCAGAGCCCCGTTGGCCACCACAACAACAACAACAACAATTCCACCGACAGTGAGAAAACTAGCCCACCCGTTGCATCGACCCCCATCATCGTGGACTCCGAGACGGTCTTTACCTGCGAGGTCTGCGACAAGAAGTTCCGCTTCCAGTCGAACCTGATGAACCACAGACGGAGCCACCAGGACAAGGACCGAGTGGCCTACCAGGAGACGGCACAGGACGCTTCCTCCCAGAGGTGCGAGGTGTGCGAGTTGGAGCTATCGAGTTTCGCGGAGCTGCGAAAGCACATGAGGAAGGAGCACCAGGATAACGTCAACGTGGCGGCCAGCCCTCAAGGTAGCGTGGAGACCGTCCCAGACGACGGCAGCAGCTGCGACGAGAACATGGACCTGGACGAGGCAGATGAAGGGGACCCGAAGGGCGGCGATGACGCCGAAGAAAACACCCCCGAGGATCTCAGCACCACCCAAGGCCAGAACAGCGAAGACGGAGGTGGCGGAGGTGGCGGTGGCGGTGGAGGCAGGTCCGAACAGAAACCCAGCCTCGTCGGGGACCTCATGGAGAAGTTCGGCCTCAGCAACATCGCGCAGTACTCCGAGGCCTACAGGCAGGCTCTTCAGGAAAACCATCGCGGGGGCTTCATCAAGACGGAGTCCCCGGCAAACAGTCTGACCAACTCTCTAAACAACAACAAGGAGAAGGACAGTGCCCTCTCGCCCACGAACTTCAACTCCGGTGCTACCCCGAACATCTTCTCCGGCCAGGGGTTCCCCAGGTCGGCAGGGCCAGACTTTGGAGGCCTCTGGTTGCCGAACCCACACTACCTGGAGAACAACGAGTTCCGAAAGGCCTCCAAAGCCACCACCTCCAGTCTCTCCCTGCAAGGTCTACCCAGCCCGCTCCTGAAGAAGGAACGCAGCGGGCGAAACGACACTTGCGAGTTCTGCGGCAAGGTTTTCAAGAACTGCTCCAACCTGACGGTCCACCGAAGGTCCCACACTGGTGAAAAGCCCTACAAATGCGACCTGTGCACCTATGCTTGTGCCCAGAGCTCGAAGTTGACGAGGCACATGAAGACGCACGGTCGCGTGGGTAAGGACACCTATAAGTGTCGGTTCTGCGAGATGCCCTTCTCTGTGCCCAGCACCCTAGAAAAGCACATGCGGAAGTGCGTGGTGGTGGTGCAGCAGGGCCCGAAGCTGGGCATCCCGTACCCGGGAAGTCAGGACGAGGACTCGTCGGTCAGTACCAAGGATACTTGATCGTGGAACGGCAGCCTGCCGCCTATACCACCGTTATGGCCGCACAGGCCGCCCTATCCGGTGTACTAGACACGTACAGCCCGGTGTACCGAGAGGACCGAGGTCCCTGAAGAAGACCCGGAAGAAGGTTCCTGAACGGCGGAAGCACGGACTCTTCAAGGAAGGCCGGGGCGGAGCCGGAACGGAAGGAGCACCAGGAAGGACCCGACCTCGTCTCCGATGGTGGAGGCGAGAGTCCTGCGGGACCAGCGACCCTGAAATGGTCAACTCAGCTGAACACTCACGGACACAGGGTCCCGATGGAGGAGCACGAAGACTTTCGTCCAAGAGACGATAACCCGGAGCCCCCCGTGGCTCCGCCTTCTCCACCCCCTGTGGGTGGGGAACCTAACCTCAAAAGATCTGCGGTCACCCCGACCGTGTATTCACACACAAAGAGACGCACTCTCGCGGCCGGGCCGAGAATCGAGTCCGGCGCGACGCCACTGTAAATCTCCTTGTACACATACCGATATACATACTATACATAGCTCCGACGGCATAGCGACTTTATTATCACATTTGAAGATTATTTATTTAATAACGACGTAACGTACCGTAATATATACATATAAATACGTGAATATACGGAGATATAAATATATAAATATTATAAATATGAACATATATATATATACATATAAATAATTATGTGTATAGGCAGCGGTCGGGCGCATCGCGGCTCGGTCGCAACTTTTCTTGTACAGTCTTTTATTTCCGTCTCACGGACCCCGCGGAAATCGATGCGATTTTTGCTGGGATCCTTCACGCTTTCCTTCCGTTCTTTTTCCAGGGAAAGCCGAGGGGAAGACGAGGAAGAGGGTGGATAGGGAGTGCGCAACCGGCGTTACACTTTTGTATATAATTAGGCTTACGTAACGTGTGTACACTCGACTGTATTGCACATCGATATTTAGACGTCGCGAGGCTCGACAAGACACATCCTATGGTCCCGGATTCTCGATGCCCACTAGCTCCTTCCCCGTTGTATAATAATAGCCTGTCGTCATTGTCATTATCGCTGTCACCCTTTCATTTTCATCGATCATCGACTCGCCGTGACTCTTCGTCGTTTCCAACTTTCTTACCGACCGTCGCGTTCTCGCCTTCCGACGATTATTCCAATTCCTGGTGTCCTTATCAACGTCATCGTCATTATCGCGAGGATCGCGGCCGTGTACAAAGCTGTACAGAGTTCACGACTTTATCGAGGCGATTGTAAGTTATTATTGGAGATGTTTTTCGTTCTGAGATTTAGGAGAATGCCAAAGTTGTCTAGGTTTATCGCGTTTATTGTCACATTCATTATTGCCACTATTATTGCTATTTGATTATTATTAATATTATAACGATTGTCATGATTATTGTAATTATTATTACGCATTATTGCTATTATTATTGATAGTTTCGTGCAGGGTAAGGACTGTTGGTGGGTTACTGCTTTCCAATTACACCGAATTCCTGGGATTCACGTCGTTTATTAATGATCTTTTGCAGTCCGTTTATTATTCGGCGAGTCGAGAAACGTTTGTACTTCCTTGTTTTACAGAGATTATTAAGAAAATAAAGAAAGTGAATTTTATCTCGATATGGTAGGAACGATCATTTTGGTCCTTACACGAATTATTTAAATATATATTTATATATCGATGATGTTCCGTGTTTTATTTAAAATCGATGCGTTTTTGGATGGAAAACTTGAAGAATTTGTTGGAAAAAATACGGATGTTGAAAAGGAAGGTATCCCACGTCCGAGCCCTGCATGTTGATCGGTCATTGTCACCGCTGTAATTCGTTCTTCGTTGATCGTATTTATTACTGCCGAGGGCCCGTCAATTACGACACTGATCGATCCGTTCGATCCGATCGAATCGCGATTCGAGGATTGGAAATCGGAATTTTGCGGATTTCCGGGATTACACGCGTGATTTGTGGGGTGCGGATCTCCTAGGGACGTCCCAAAAGACCATCCTCACCTGCAGGTGCCATTTGACGGCGTCTCGGGGGAACACGCCCGACTCGAAATTTTATTTTGAACCTGTTTAACCTAAATGAGACCTCTTTTGGCCCTATTTCACTGATTACTTACTTTCAAATTTACGTGTCCTACTTAATGCGAATTAAATTCTACTTTAGGTCTACGAGCAGATAAAATTAAAATTTGTATTTGTCGCGAAACTCTGCCAAATTTATTTATACCTCCTACTTTTAAGGGGATGTAAAAGTGGTACCCGAAAGGTTAATCGTTCATGAAACTTTTCTACGAACTGGGTTTACCGAATCGTTTTAAACTTTACAACGTGAACATGGAGGCTAAGGAAGATCATGAAATTTCATTTTTAATAACGAATTTTGAAGATATCAATAAAGAAATTTTATAAAATGTGTTTTTTTGGTTGTGCGACCTTCCTTATAGCCTCCATATTCACAATATTAAATTTGAAGCGATTCCGTATACCCAGTTCGGAGAAAAGTTTCATAAACGAGACCTCTTTGACGCCACTTTCATATCACCTTAAAGCCTGAAATGGGGTCTCTATGAGTATAGAAGTTATTTTATGTTATCTTAAGACTCATTTAAAAAATAAAAGACGGACAATTAGAGGTTCTAGGTAGGATAAAAATGTCGAGTCGGTCACCCAGGGAGTTCGCCCTCGCCCAAGACTGAGGTTTTTCTTCTTTGAGTTGGTTATTTTCTCGGGGGCTCGCCATTAATTTCCTTTCGTTCCTCCCTTCTCGCTCTTGTTGTAATCGTTTTCGAAGAGAACTGTTCCTAAAAAATGATCTAGGCAATAAGGTTGATGATGCGTCGCGCGGCGAATCGAGCGGGACATGAGAGAGAGTGAGAGTGCGGATGCATGAATGCGAATAAGGAAGAGAGACCGAGTTATAAATAAATAAATATATATACATACATAAAATCTATACATAAGGAAGCAAGTCATATCAGATAGTTTTCAGTGTTAGACGTGTGTACGGCTCTAGATACAAAATCTCGTTATCTAGTTACAAAGTGAGGGGCGGCGACGGGGCGAAAGTGATAAGCAAAATTGTATTTGATCTTACATTCTTGATCTTGGTCTCGTTCAAACAAGACCAGGAGTTGGTCTTGGTCCTCGTTGCACGTTTCGCGAGGCCAAGACCAAGACTGGGAGACCAAGACCGATTTTGCTCGTCACTAGGCGAGAACACTTGTTAGATATTTCGGAAATACGTACACGCCAGGCCCTGTTCATACATATACGTTCGTACGTGTGTACATAATGGCACTGCCCGTAGCTAAAGGTGAGGAAGAGGGAAATTGCGAGAGGAATACCTGTCAGACAAAAGCGACAACGAACGACCCCGAAAATGGCGATGGCGAGAATGGAGGACTGCTCCTTGACTATTTATTAGCTATCACCGATCATCCAACGAAACTTCCGAGATACGACGGAACTCGAGCCCAATTGGTCTACATATCCCTCAGATTTGGAAGTGCCGGCCCCTTTTTTTCCAGTAAAACGTGAAAATGAAATCGAAAAGGAGCACGGTTGCCCCTCGATTCGCTGCCAGGAATCGATCGCGGAGTGCGGATTTGCGGGAGCGTGCAGCTGCGGCGGCTGTGCAGTTGAGGGCGAAATAAACCGGCGAAACGATACCACGCTCGAGGAACGTTTCCTTGGTCGGCTTTCCCTTCTTCCTTTTCCGAGACACATCGCGCAGGACCAATGTCTCCTTCGGATGACAAACGTAGACTCGCGCGTGCGCGCGCCATGCGGCCATCCCTGAAAAGTGCGTCCTTTCACCCCGACCGTATAAGATATATCGAGATAACCTGGGTTATTAATTTCCTACAAAATAACTTAAGACGCTAGTAACCGTATGGTCATTTTCAATTATATCACGTGATAGGAAATCGCATGAATTCTTGCGAAACGAATGACATTTTCCAGGAGAAACTAGCATTGAAAGAAATTACCCTGAGAAAAAATTTACCCAAGAAATGTTTGTTTGAATAGTACTAAAGAAATAGGTTGTTAAGGGGATGCGAAAGTGACATCCGAGGGGTCAATCGTTAATCAAACTTTTCTCCGCTCTGAGTGTACTAAATCGTTTCAAACTTCACAAAGTGAACATGGAGGCTATAAAGAAGGTCCTGATACTCATGAAATTACATTTTTTTATGAAAAATGTTAAGAATACCTATTAACAAATTATTAAAAAATTTTAATTTCATAGATGTCAGGACCTTCCTTAAAGCCTCCATACGTCACATTGTAAAGTTTGAAACGATTCGGTTCACCCAATTCGGAGAAAAATTTCATAAACGAGACCTCTTTGACGCCAGTTTCACATCGCCCTAATTAAAAAAATAATTATTTCACTCGAAGAGTCGTTGCATCCTATTTATTCGAATTTATTTGAGGGAAATAATTATTCCTGGAATTAATAAAAGATGTCTTGGGTACCATTCAAAGAAGTAGTTCCTTGGTTCAATGACATTTTTTTTCAAGGTAGAAATTCTCGAAATGTGTCAATGGGTTAATTTTTTACGAATCGTGCACTAGATGACCAGATATCCATTTTTTAAAATCAATCTGAAAAGGTCAGGAACGATTTTGGGCACTGGTCACAAGATGGACACAATGTCATTACAAACACGGGACCTTTCGACACATTTTGCAGATTCACTCATTATTTTGTCAGTCATACCTTGGCGAACAAAATTGTTTTGAAGAATACTGGAAGGGAATTTCATGCGATTTCCTGCAGTCTGATGTCATAATTCATGGTTTCTAAAACCTTGAAAAGTTCTGCTTAAAGATTCGACTTCACGTTCTCTAAAAAGATCAGGTGAATTTGTCTCGGCATTTCTGTCAAAGCGAAATGTAGGGGAAGATGTAAAACTTGTTGCGTGATTAATATTTTCCGTTCGGTTGTTGTCACGGACAACTGGGACGTTGTTGAAATCGGTGGAACTAGTTCGTGTTTGAGTTAAATGTTTTGAAAAAAAAGACCTGCAACTGGTTGGTATGAAGTTGAAGAGAGGTTAAATTTAATTTCGTGGAGAAATTCCGGATAGAAATTCTTGGTGTTATTGTCCTTACACTTGTCTAATTGTAGGAACGCGAATAAATTGAGTTCGTTGATTATTATTTCAATTTGTTCGAGGCTGGATCATTTGGAGTGGTTTAAATTAAGGGTTCTTCAAAAATGTGACGTCCTCGGTACTTCGAATTTGCTTATTGGGTCGATTTTGCAATTCCTCATTTAATTTCCAATATTTATCCCGTCAGATGCGAGTAGACACGTTTAATAGTATTTCTCTGAACATTCAGGTTACACAAAGCATAGAACTCATATTTTACTTCTAGATCGAGTGGCTTCATTTAATTCATCTCGAGAAATAAAAATATTTAATATGTTATCACCGGGTATTATGACAACAATACCAAGGCATACGGAAACAATGCGCTTTATTTCAAATTAATATGCACAATATCTCAAATGTTAAGATGAGCACGGATCGTTATAAAAATGAGTTTCAAAAAGAAAAGACCCGAATCTTCAAAAGAAAATTTAACAACCTATTGACGTCTCACAAAAAGGGGAGGAATTTCTTTACATAAAAATTGACATGTGCGCTATACAAGTATTCCAGTGAGGAATATAAAATTGATTAGTCTGAGTAAATTCATACAACGTAGCGCAGAATGGTGAAAATTCCTGAAATTCCTTACTAGTTGACGTAATTAATCTCGTACTGAGAGGTAGAAGGTTCTTAATTTTTTTTCCTTTTTTTTTCCTGAAAAATTTATCCCGATCGAACCGGATGGTCGCATCGCGTTAGTTAATCGGTTTCTAACGTTTCTACACAGGGTAACTAGCGACAGATAGAAGCTGGAGAGATTTCCCCAGAAAGCAGCAAAGTCGAAGTCCAATTCTTCTAGACACTTTTAAACGATATATTTCGCGTGCGAAGGAAGAATGCGAGGGAATGCATGCAAAAGAGAGCAAATGGGTAGGAGGATCGCGAGAATGAGTGAGGACGAGGATAGCCGATAAAGAAAGACGAATAACCGAATATCGCAAAGCGCGGGACGGTCGGTGAAGTTCTGGCAAAAGAAACACGAAGAAGTAGAAGGGAGACGAAGCTGAAGCGAAACTTTCTCATCCAGGGTAATAATCCGAAATCTCGGTTTCTAGGACATTAAGCCTAGGTTTAAACCTGGTACTAAAACACTTTTAAACCGAGGGTTGACATTAAGGCAATACGAAGACAGGCGTGTCGGGCAAATCTCTGGCCAAAGCTTGCGACAATCTTTGACCGAGTTTTCCTCGGTGAGCCCCTAATTATAACATAGCAGATACGGTGTATGTCTTGTGCGATTCAAATAAACGAAATTGTTTTTAAAAAAAAAATCATACCCGTGCCTGAGATTCCTTATCTGCTGCCCAATGTGCTAACCTTTATCTGTGTACTTCTTATTTTTTCCTTTACTCTTTGCACTTTAAACTGTTGGTGCGACGTTCTTATTTGCTGGTCCTTACACTGTGCATAAATAAGATTATGATGAAGTATGTTCTCTCTGATAGAGGGGAGCGTGCTATTATTTGGCACAGTGCCGTAAAGTTAACTTCTTTAAGGAAGCGCCCATTAAAAAAGTTTGTCCTGGAGAGGACCCTGCCAAGCTAAGGGTTAAGTGAAATTTGTAAAATATGGAAGGAGGACATTGAGGAATTAGGGCCTTAGTTGTAAAGCACGTATATTCTTACACCGCCAGTCATTAAAATGTGATGCTTATACCCTTATCAGGTTAATGCAGGACCTTGAATTTCGTCGACAATAATAAGGAAACAATTATTCTTCGTCATTCAACTCTTTTATGCGACTTGGAATAATCTGAAACTGGTGGATGTCCATATTTATTCATTTTAATAGATTTCTGAAAAGAAGTAGGTTCTCATATTAAATTCAAACGAACTCTGTTAAGAAGTATTCTCTACCTAGTAATATTATTTATATTATTTGTTTATTGACTGATTGTTGTGGACATCAGTGCTCAACATTCTTTCATTTAAATATTACGCACGTTCTATAGTTAGCCACTACCTGCAACTTCACGCCGTAAAATCCGGATTTAAATTTGGTAAAGAATTATTAATAAATTAAAGTATGTCAGAAATCACTCCAAATGTGATGTAAATATAATGTAATTTTATATATCACATCGAGGTAGAAATTCCGATTTTTATGGTCTTCACATTACGGTCGAGAAAAGTATTCAGGCGACATCTACCGATGAGCGATGCACCTAATTGGCGATCTCTGCAGTTTCCGATCGATATTCATTTCCTCCTATCGAATAAAGACGCGCAGAATATCTACTTGAAAGTAACGTATGCAAAAATTATCCAATGAATTTCCCAGCAATTGCTTGTAATTATTGCTCAGAAAATATGTAGAACTTATCGTAATATTCTATTTGAATCTCGCTGGACTGAAATTCCGACTTACAAGGGTGTATGAAGAGTTGCCATGATTCAGGGGCTGGCCAATTTTTCGTTCTTATCATCGTTGATTCTACTTCAGATCCTGTGATTGATAAATTATAACCCTTATCGGTAAGAATAAGACTGGACACAACTACTTCTTACTAATAAACATACCTACTTATGTTATATTTATACCGATTAATAAAACATTTTCGATTTTCCGAATAAAAAATGAAGTTATGTTGTTTTCATGTCGTTTTTATCTTCACTACGCCGTCTAGCGGAATACATTTCAATCATCGCGCGCAAACTCTCCGCAATCTGCGCGCGAAATTTGAATCGGGGTCCCGCGCAACAGACTAATCGAAGCATTATCAGATTTAATCACATATGTGCCTACTTGACACTTCAGAAAATAAACACATGGATCATTCAGAAAAACAATGTAACCCGTAAGAATTAAAATAAACTAATTATCTGAGTGCAGCAGATTATAATTATGTAGCAAATTGCTTCAATACTAAAACGAAACCATGGAAGTCAACAGTAATTAAATATAAAAAAATAAAACCAAAGAGCATTCACTTTCCGAATCATGCCCATTTGATGCATGGAAACTTCGTGTAAGTTAAGTACTACTGTGACATAAGAAGTGCCACATCAAACCCTGCATCTAATCAAACTCTAATTGATCCTAAAGATATTCCAAGAATCTACGTTTTATAAAATAAAATTAATATTTTCTAATATACGCCAATTTCACCTGGGGGGAAATAGACTTTACTGAAACATACATTTTCCTGAAGAAACATTGCCATTATTTCTAAAATTGAAGTATTTCTGTATTTCACAGTATTTCTGTAAGCTACTGTATTTCTAAAATCTCTTGGGAACCATTTCTTCCAAAATTACGAAAATATAAACTTAGAATACCCCTTGAAGTCCCATGAAAGAAATGGGCCTTACACGCGTGTTAAGCGGGATGCAGCTATCCAGGGGCCAGTCAGTTTGGACAACCCCTAACGTAGTTCCAGAGGCTACACCAGCAACCCCTCAAAGAATCGATAGCCCGAGGGACCTCCGCATTTTTAATTAGCCCCGCGCATTTGCCTCGCTGCTTTGGCGGCAAATGCGGTATTTCCTTGTTCTATTTACCCTTCCTCCCCTCTTTTTTTAATTAAAACATCTCCCTGCAAAAATATGCTCGCTTTTTTTCGCCCGCTGCAAAAAGTCTAGCGAAAAATCATACACGTGGCGTTTACACCCATTTCTTAGATGTTTCCAGGTCAAATAGAAACTGCACGGCCTAGTTCGGTCTTTTGTTTGAGTCAATCTGAACTATTGGTATTAAATTTATGATTCACTTAATAGTAATGTTTCCGAGAGGGGCTACTCACTCGGGAATCAGACAAAGCGATGTCTAAGAGACGATTGCCATATTGCATATGATTGACACGATGAATGACATACAACGACAACGTAATTCAATAACGAGGGACGTTCGGTGTTAAAATTTCTATAATATCGTTTCGAAGATTTCTAGCGATTTCCCGGGATTTTGAAGGATCCGTTTGCGATTTTCTTCGTGTCAGATTTCTCACTATTTGAAATGATCCTCAACGAGTTTAAACCCTGTTACCAGTTTTTCATTTTACCATCTTACGTTCTACAACAATGTTCCTGATGATTTCGGGCTGATTCTGTGAGTAGATAACCTCTAAAATCTTTTATATCCGCAAAATACTGAAAAATTCAGCACTCCTTCGTAACTGAAAGATATCCATGAATTATCACATAAAATATTTTGAAACTTAATATAGCATCTCCCTACCGTGCCATCCCATAACAATCAAGGGCTTTGTTTATAAATTACATATTTATACACATTTTAATTTAAGAATCCACATAAGATGTATATTTATAAACAGTTAATCGATATCGGAAGGTTAATGTCTGGAAATTTCAGTTATACCGACTTCTTAAAACAATGGGTCACAGAGGGTTAACATCTCTTGTAGTACTCGACAAATAGGCATTCGTGGAAGTTCCCCATTAAGGGAGGCATTTTTAGCAGGAAGCCCATGAAGCCCAAAGTGCCATAACGTTTCGTCATCCATCGTCGGATCGTCCTCCATAGTAATCGCTTCGAAGCGCACTGCAGGGCGCGCATCCGAATTCAAAGTTAGGACAATGCCGTTAATTTTTGGCCGGCAGTCCATTGTTCCCGGCGTACATTCATCTGTCAAGTACTCCCGTCGACTTCTGGCAAACGGAGACTCCGTCGGTAGTGGCGAAACGATCAATCGAAATCGCTCGAATCGGCCGCAGAGATATCCGAGTCGTCCCGGTCGGTGACTTCGACGACGCCGAGGCGTCTCTTCGGGTGGCGCGTCCTTTTCGAAAATTCGGCTTCCACGACCCGGCAAGAATTCGAGACCCCTGTCGAAACGGCGGGTCAATTGTTTCCCGGCTTTGTTTGAATGCGTGTTAACTATAGTGACGTCACCACAATGGCGGACACTAATCTGCACGTCAGAAACAGAGGTGCCCCTTCCGCCTCCCGCTCCCTTGCCGCGCCTAACCACCGACGGCCGGGAAACTCCAACCCGATCTGTCGGTTTTCGGGACAAAATATGTCAAACGCCCCTGCAGAAATCCACCTATACCGCGGCAAGAGCCACCCTGGGCGTGTCGACGTTTCCGTCTCGATAAATTGCGCACTAATTTTCTCTCGGAGGCTTCCGATAACGCCGCGATACTCCGCGTCATCGGTGCGGTTATGAAAGCTGCAAGAATTTTCAGGACGCGCTCCAAAGTGTCCCACGTGTCGTTCGCGTTAGCCGTTTTGCGAAATTTTTATTACTAACATTCGGTAACAATTGCGCATTAATTTTCTGTCAGAGGCTTCCGAAAACGCCGCGATACTCCGCGGCATCGGTGCGGTTATGAAAGCTGCAAGAATTTTCAGGACGCGCTCCAAAGTGTCCCACGTGTCGTTAGCATTCTCCGTTTTGCGGAATTTCTATTACTAACATTCGGTAACAATTGCGCACTAATTTTCTCTCAGAGGCTTCCGATAACGTCTCGATACTCCGCGTCATCGGTGCGGTTATGAAAGCTGCAAGAATTTTCAGGACGCGCTCCAAAGTGTCCCACGTGTCGTTCGCGTTAGCCGTTTTGCGGAATTTTTATTACTAACATTCGGTAATAATTGCGCACTAATTTTCTCTCAGAGGCTTCCGATAACGTCTCGATACTCCGCGTCATCGGTGCGGTTATGAAAGCTGCAAGAATTTTCAGGACGCGCCCCCAAGTGTCCCACGTGTCGTTCACGTTCTCCATTTTGCGAAATTTCTCCTACTAAAATTCGTTAACAATGGGATGAGATATCTGGGATTTTAAGAGCAATTTATTAGAAATATGTTGGTCAAAATAGTAAAAAATAAGGATTTTTATGAAATAGTGACCCTATATTGTAGTTTTAAATGTCTGGAAACGTTTATAAGAAGTATATTAGAGTCTGAAGTGAGCCACGTGTCTTCCGCGTTCCCCATTTTGCGTTATTTTCCTTCGTAACATTTCATAGCAACGGAATTAGGTGTCTAGTATTCTGATATCCCACAAATTTAATCCAGAAACACCGGTAAAATATTTTACAATAAGACTTTTAATGAAACAATGGCAATATTGCAATTCCCGAGAAAGTCTGAAAGCACTGTCATATCCTGAAAGGGGACATATCTTCCACGTTCTCCATTTCGCCCTGTTTCAACTTATTAGTGGAAACAGGAACAAGTAATAGCATCAAAATTAGACGACTTAGATTTTAATATAATTTTGTCGAAATATTTTCACGTCAGACTTTTAATGAAACGGTTAGGCGAGAGTATCTCGATTTTCAAGAAAGCCCCCTTAAAGTGTTCATGAGGATGATTAGAAACGGTATTACGCGAACTCTTTCATTACGGGGAACTTTATTGCAGTATTACACGTGAGTTGGAGAATTCCGAATCTCTTGGGATTTTCTAGTCGTCCTTTCTCCTGGGCAATTCTTGCGCCTGTGTTACCTTTACCCCGTGAACACAGCCGTAATTCGCCGTTACCTGCTGCCAGGCGGTACAATCCGCGTCAAAAATTCTACGTCCACATGTGCCCATCTTCCCACGGTATACTTCCCAGGCTGTAGCTAGAAAATTAAAAATAATAAAACCTAAAACCACAACATCTCGGTCACGGGTTAAACAATATTCCCTGGATCGTCTAAACAATTATTAAGAGTAAACAACAGCAGTCTCCCTCACAATTGTTATTAAAAATTTCCATTACAAACGTTTAATTGCACTACAAACTCTCTGTTTACACTTGTCATTACTAATCCAACTTTATAAATGAACCTGCCTTATAATCGTCATCTATATTATAACATGTGATAGTAAAACGGAGCGTTGCATATAATTAACATGTTTAGAAAAAACGAAAAGTGCTTGAAATATAAATTTGTACATATTATGTCGTACATACATGTACCGAGATGTCGAGTGGTTAAATGGAAGTGAAAAGAAATTGTTAAAGGCTCAATCGTTATTATAACAAATAGCGAGGCCCTCGACGAAGCAGTTAGTAGATGTTGATCATAATTCACAATCCTGGGGCATAAATGTTGTTTTTGGAGTTTGAGATTCTAGGCTGTACCCCGAAAGGCCTGCAGGGGTCGTAAAAAATTCAGTGGCCTAGTCGGGTTTGTCGTGGGGAAGTCCTTAAGTTCGAAGTTTGTTAGATCGCGGAATTAGTCGGCTGTTAAGCCAGATAAGCATCCAACATGGCCGAAAACAATTGCGAGGGATTACAGGAAAGGGGTAGTCGAAGAAAAGAGGGGCACCCGAGAGCCGTGCTTCTTGCCAGCTGAAAGGTTAAGGAATGTTCATTAGTCATAGAATCAGACAATTGTATAACGCGGGGGAGGGTGTCCGAATTTGAGTAACAAACACAATGACTTCTGCACCGAAACCTGCTAAAAGGAAGCGCCGCAGCAGGGAATAAAGTTTGCTCATTGTTCATTCATTGGTTTTGACTGTCATTGCAACAAACGCTCGTGATAATGTTAATATTATCGTAATTGTTACGTCCCTATTCTTTTTATCCGTTAACGGTATTACTTGAGTTACAAACGATGAAAATTAAATGGCTCCATAAAGAGACAGTAGGGATAAATAATTAAAAATATCAAATGACACCTACTGTGATGTCATTATCGTTCGATATTAATTAAAAGATTTATCATATTATTAAACGTAATTACTAATCACCGTATTAACATTACGTAAAATTATACAAAATTGATAAATAAACAGAATCCAGATCTATTGAAGTAAGACAGAAGTTTAATAATTGTTGAGATTATTAAATCGTTATGGCGAAAAATTGTATAGTTAATATCAAAATTTCACCAGAATTGTTTCAATAATGAGAATATTGTTTAGTCTTAACAAATGTCTTTAATTACAGAGATAATATACGTTCTATCATTTTTTTTCATCATATTGTATGGTTTTGACATTTTCATCATATTAGATGATTATGATGCTAAAAATGCCACAATTAACATTCGCAACTATTTTTTAAATTTGCATTTTAAAGACAGAAATTTGTTATCCATTATTACGCGAACGGAGGAGATGGTGGATAAACGGTTAAGGAAATCATTAATAAATGTTAATTACCGGAAAATGTTACGTTGTAGGTATCAGTTTAATGATTACAACATCGAAAGTGCGACGTTTAATTTCAGGAATTGTTTTCAATGTTTACATTTTAGGGTAAAAAATTTGTTGATCCATTGTCACGCGAACGGAGGAGATGGTGGATAAACGGTTAAGGAAATCATTAATAAATGTTAATTACCAGAAAATGTTACGTTGTAGCTATCGGTTGGATGATTACAATATCGAAAGTGCGACGTTTAATTTCAGGAATTGTTTTCAATATTTACATTTTAGGGTAAAAAATTTGTTGATCCATTGTCACGCGAACGGAGGGGATGGGGGACAAACGATCGAGGCCATTAATAAATATTAATTACCAGAAAATGTTACGTTGTAGCTATCGGTTGGATGATTACAATATCGAAAGTGCGACGTTTAATTTCAGAAATTGTTTTCAATGTTTACATTTTAGGGTAAAAAATTTGTTGATCCATTGTCACGCGAACGGAGGGGATGGGGGACAAACGGCCGAGAAGTAAGGGGTCGACACGATGGCCAATATTTTTGTAGAGGCAGACTGCCACCCCCGAGGGTCAGCATTCGCTTAGTGATGGGGTGGCGTTGACCAATCGGACGCGAAGCTGGACCACCCCTTCGCACTGACCAATCGAGAGGCACTTCAGGGTGCCCACTCGGACGTGTACATCGCGAGGGTGTTAGATTCCATGTATGGCTCTTCCAATGGAAATCCCTACCCTCGTCATTTCCCGAAACACCACCTACTGCGCGCCACCTTTCAATTAACGATATTACTTTTCAGATTAATTATAACAATTTATGATTTATTAATAACAATCACGATATGACAGGAACGTATTGTTCTTGATAATCTACGGGTAGTTGGAAAGTGAGGTGTAATAAAATGAATACGGAATGTTATAGCGGTTTCGGAATTTAGGTGGCCGAAATAATATTTCATTATCGGGTTTATAATTATTTTCCGATTCAATCGAATCGAAGGTTTCCAGCAAATCTGGTTTATTGGTTACGGAAACCTTAAGTCTGTGTTCAGTTAATTGGTGGGGACGTAATTTATATCCTTCCACGCTTTGAAAATTGTTTTCAACATATACGTTGCGTAAATCATTAATTCTTCAAACCTTGCCTACCTTATGAACGTTTCATTATATATATTAAAAAAAAAAAAGCTGAAGCTGTCTCCTGGTTTTTAACATATATATAGAGAAGGGAGTTGTAGAATTAAGTTTTTGATGTTGGGAAATTTTGAGCGATAATTCCTCGAAGAGTAACAACTCGATCAAGAATTACTCGTATATTCAAAAACATGTTTAAAATATGTTTGACAATATATTTTACAATACGTTAAAACAAACACGTCTCAAAATTGTGTGCTTTTAACGCTGATATAAAAAACGGAATTTTGGAATGAAGAGTTTATAATATCGGAGGATTTTGGGAAATCGAGCAGGGGTGGAGCTCTTCGATCCCGGGGGTGCGGAATCGCGGGTACCACCGTAACTTCACGCAGGAAGTGGATCCTCCCTCGCTAAAGACATAATTTGTGTGCCTCTACGATTTGAAAAAAGTTTACAACAGGTCCCGTACGTAACTTCGTTAATTCTTCGAAGCATGTAAGCTCAATCAACAATTTCTCACCCATTTAAAAATAGGTGAGAAATATGTTTAACAATATACTTAACGATACGTTCAAACGAATGTGTCTCAAAAGTACGTCTCGTTAACGCCGACTCGAAGAATAAAATTTGTGGAATGCCAGCTCAATCAACAATTTCTCACACATTTAAAAATATGTTCAAAATATGTTTAACAATATATTTAACGATACGTTCAAACGAATGTGTATCAAAAGTACGTCTCGTTAGGGTTGACACGAAGAATAAAATTTGTGGAATGAATTTGTAATACCGCAGGGTTTTAGGAGATCGAGCAGGGGTGGTGCTCTTCGATCCCGGGGGTGCGGAATCGCGGGTACCACCGCAACTTCACGCAGGAAGTGGATCCTCCCTCGCTAAAAACATAATTCGTATGCCCCTACGTTTTGAAAAAAGTTTACAACAGGTCCCGTACGTAACTTCGTTAATTCTTTGAAGCATGTCAGCTCAATCAACAATTTCTTACACATTTAAAAATATCTTTAAAATATGCTTAACAATATACTTAACGATACGTATCAAAAGTACGTCTCGTTAACGTTGACACGAAGAATAAAATTTGTGGAATGAATAGTTTGTAATACCGCAGGATTTTGGGAGATCGCGCGAGCAAGGGTGGAGGTCTTTTCGATCCCGGGGGGGGGTGGCAGGATCGCAGGATCGCGGGTACCGACGCAACTTCACGCAGGAAGTGGATCCTCCCTCTCTGCTCTCACCCGAGCCGGTAATAATGATGAAGTTCGGTGTCCGTGTAGCCCGAGTGGATGGCGAGACCGGGAGGGTTGAACCAGGCGGAAGGAGAAAGGCAACTCCGACCGGGGGTGGGTTATACATTTGAGTACATAAATGTATGTAACTTTGGGTTTGTGTTGGAGTGGGCGTCGGCCATCTTGTCCGGTGGGTATTGACCGAGGCGACCGCCAGCGAGAGACATGCCATGGCGGGCAAACCACCCCTAGTTACTACCCCTGTCGCTAATTGCTCTTATTAGTTAAATCCGTGCGGGACGTCATTGGATTATTTGGAAAAAAGGCGAGCAAGGAACGAGATCGTTTCTTTTACTTCGGCGGACCTTCCTCGGAACTCGGAGTCCTTTTTGGAAGAATGATCCATTTGCCGGATCGCTGATCGGAATATCGGATTTCGATCGTCGACGAGTTCGATGCCTCGGTTAACTCGAGCGCGTCAACCGTCGATTGAATTTCGACATTCCCAGGAGAAAACCCTTCCAACGATGAGCGATGGCAGGAAAATCTCGGCGGGGATCGAAATAGCATCTTGACTCTAATATTTTCAATAAAACATCTATTCTTATGTTTAATTTATACGGACTAAAGTGTATTAACTTTTAGTTACTTCTAATAGCAAGCGACGAGGTTCGGAGGTCTTTTGCAAATTGTATAACCGTTTGTACCATTTTTAAAAATTCATTTATTGCTGTTAGATTAAACGTCCCGTTTAATTATTTTTTTATCGTTAGTCCAGAGAGAAAGAAAATAACTTGAAGAACCTTACCAAACCGTTCTTCTTTTATTTATAAGTAATGCGGTAATTGTACTCATTGAATAAAGTTACCGAACTCGCGTGTTTGATTCTTCAAGTATCATGGAGTACCTATCTAAACAAACAATTCCAAAACAGTGGTATTTTCCCAAATCGATTATCACCTCGCAGGATAACGTTCCAGAATTTTAATAATTTCCCGAATTTCAAATAAACTAAAACAAATTATGCGTAACAAAATAAAGAACATGGAACGTCTAGATGTGTACATGGAAGACTTTTCTGTGAAGTTTTACTCATTTAAACAATTGAAATTAATAACCGAGGTATTTCTACTCGGCCACGACGGACTAACGAAGGTTCTACGTCGATACTTCCTGTCCGGAAGTCGAGGTTTACGTCATTTCCGCCCAGCTAGTCGCCACAGGGGTGGCGGGAGAAAACTCTCAAGATCATCCCTCTTCCACACTTGTGCAGGAAGTATCTCGATATCCATACTTTCGAGTCCTGCGGGCGAAGGTTAAAATTCAACGTGCAACCTCGAGGCTACCTCCACCCGTCTTTGCGGCAGCCTTCGCTTCAACCTTTCCGCACCTTACACTTTCCCTCTTCCAGGATTTTATTCTATGGCCCTGACCTTTAGCTTCTTGAAGAAAGAGGCTCCCAACCACGCCGCTTAATTCACCTACATGTCCACGTACGAGCACGCGGAGAAGCACCCCTCTCGTGATTATACAAATTTTAATGAGTTAAATGCCCCGCACACTCTGAGCCCTTGTTTCAATTTTCCTAAACTTACCATTCGCCATCAGAGACAACAATGCATCCCCTATTCCACCATTTTCATAAACAGAATACCATTTCTTAATCGATCCATTCCCCATTTTCGTCCTTGCCCCATTTCTTTTATTTTATTAATCAGCACTGAGTCATTGGCCATTTATGCAAATATTTAACTCCTCTAATAAGTAGTTTAATTCCAGCTGAAAATACATTTCTCTCAATTTCCCTTTAAGTGATAAAAATTAGGTATCGATAAATTGTCGTTTTAAATTTCATATTCCAGTCTTGTGCGCCTCTACTCGGATTTTATTGTTATTCTAAGGGTAATGGTCTAGCAGCATGATTTGTTCTACCTGAAACCCCTCAATAATTATCACTGGCATTAATACGCCTTTGTAATGATTCTACTATAAAAAATAACCATTTAAGGGGCAACCCACTTTTAAGAATTATTTCTTTAATTTCAGGAGCGAAGCACTCGATCGATGCTTAACTTTTTACACGTATTAATTTTCTTTTTTATTTTTTACGGCGTCAATCATTTAGGCCCGTGAACAGCATGATTTGTTCTACCTGGAACCCCTCAATAATTATCACTGACATTAATACGCCTTTGTAATGATTCTGCTATAAAAAATAACCATTTAAGGGGCAACCCACTTTTAAGAATTATTTCTTTAATTTCAGGAGCGAAGTACTTGATCGATGCTTAACTTGTTCCACGTATTAATTTTCTCTTTTATTTTTTACGGCGTCAATAATTTAGGCCCGTGAACAGCTCGTTTGGAAACTCGGGAGAGTATCTCGTCAAATCCATGTATAAGAGCACATATGTTCGAAACCCTATATAAGCGCGATACAGGCGCGAAACGCTCACCTAGTAATTATCAGCAACGTATAGCCAGAATGGCCAGAAAATCCTTTTCCCTAAATTGCTCGGCCGACACCGCAAATATCCTAGTCCGAGGGCGAACCGATTACAAGGAGCAGAAGTCCTTCGAAAAAGCAGCCGGCCCATCTCGCAACCCTTCCACGAACAACATTGGAGCCGGAGTTGCGCGGTCGTCGCATAAAAATTCCAAACAGTCCAGTTACCGGCAGCGGAAGCTCTAATTCACGCTTGGTATTTCGCGCGGCGTGTATTTTAAGGTTAGAGCCCTGGCACTAAAATTCCACCCTTGCCCGAGTCCTGGCGTGTCTATCCGCCTAGCCTCCTCCCTCTCGGGGGCGCACTCGAGGGGTCCGGCCGTCTCGCTCGCTCCTTACGACCCTCGCACGTATCCGTCCACTCTTCTCGCCCCCTCCGACCGGGGCGGACCTCTCCGTCGCTCCCGCAGTGCCCGCCCGAAGCCCGGCTGGAAAGAGAGAGACCCACATCGGAGAGGGAGAGCCGGTCGGTAGGTAGATAGGTATAGTGGCTGTAGATATAAAGGTTGTTCAGCTACACGGTGGAGGGCGAGAGACGGCCCTGGACCCGGGCTGCCGGTGGAAGGGTTCGTTCGACCCTTAAGGGGTTGTGGCTAGCTGCCCCCTTCCCTCGGCCGGCCCACCCCCGCCGTCCTCGCAAACCACCCTCCCCGGAACCCTGCGAGCAAAACTACCCCGTGCCGGCGGCCATTTTACTCTCCCTTTGGTCCGCACTCGCCAAATTGTAATCCGAGACGGCGAATTCCGGCCCGCGAACCCGGTCCCTCCTCAAAGGATGCCTTCCTCCTTCTTCCGGGTTTTAACGAGATTCTTTCTGTCGCTCTTGCTATTTGCTTACTCCTATTCTACCCCTCGAGTGGGAACTGCCACCGGGCGCGCCGGAGCCGAGCTCCGATTTTCGAAAACCGTTTTTCACCAACTTTCCTCTCACCTTCCACGGCTTCGCTGGTGTCGCCGGAGGTTCTTCGCTTACCTGTGGATTCCTCGACGCGGAAACGTTCCGCGATTCTGGGGGAACGAGGAAATCCTTTTTCTGCCGGTTTTCTTTCCGGAGATCGTCCGCGATGATGTGATCGATATCCGCTGTACCTTAACCCTTTCGTTACCTTGGACGAGATATCTCGCGACCCAATACTAGCCGATTAACGCTTTTGACGAGATGTCTCGCGACCCGATACTGGCCGATTAACGCTTTTGACGAGATATCTCGCGACCCGATACTGGCCGATTAACGCTTTTGACGAGATATCTCGCGACCCGATACTGGCCGATCAACGCTTTTGACGAGATATCTCACGATCCGGTAGTAGCGGATTAACGCTTTTGACGATAATCCAGCTTTCTAGCACCAATATTTTGACATTCTATATGAATATATTTTATAACTAATTCTATTCATATAGCTAAAAGGAAGAAATAAATACAGCTACTACCGGATCGCGAGATATCTCGTCAAAAGCGTTGATCGGCTACTACCGGATCGCGAGATATCTCGTCAAAAGCGTTGATCGGCCAGTATCGGGTCGCGAGATATCTCGTCCAAGGTAACGAAAGGGTTAAGGACACATGGTAGGTCTGAAAAATTCTACAAAACGCGGCGAGTAATTGCATTTTTTCCTCCTTCACGAGGTAAAAGTCTAATGTTTGCGATAAAAAAAATATTCCTAATAAAAATGCCTGATTCCATGATTATACAAAGCCTGGGGTTGAGACATCGAATTAATACGCTCTTCACTTTGATATTCTCTTGAATGAAATTCGTGGAAATAAAACATTTATTTTCGGCAAGTACGCTTTTAATTAGCGCGGTTCTTTTGTTTTATTTCAATTCTGATTCCTTGGTTTAATTTCTATCCGATTCTTTTAATTTCTTTCCTTCGTTATTGTTTGCTTTTTATACGTGTTAAGCGGTGACGTATATATTGGTTATTTGTCACTTGTTATTATTAGTGCATTAGTACACTAATCATTACGAATTCAAGATTTGCACTAATATCGTGAACTCCGGAACGTCTATGGTGCATCCAGTTGCCAGTTCTTAATTAATATTCTTGCGACCCTAACGGAAATGATCCGAATACTACCGAGATGAAGATAATTTAATATCTCGATAAGCAACGCGTCTTGCCTATCAGATTCTATGCGGTAATCCATGATTATCTGTTTATGACGCGCCTAATGGCTCGGTCTGAATCCCAAGTGCTTCGTGATCGTATCCAGATTGGTTAATAATTAAGCACAAGATTTGGCCACGGGAAAGGCGCTCCACTATTACTAAATTTACATTTTTCTAATAATGCGAGTTATCAATTTTAGTCCGTATTGAAAATAAATCCCGTAAAAAAGTTAATACTCCGATTAATTTAATCGTAAACTCTCAGAATGACTAAAAGTGAAGCATAAGATTTGGCCACGAGAAAAGCGCTTCACTATTACCAAATTTACATTTTTCTAATAATGCGAGTTATCAATTTTAGTCCGCATTGAAAATAAATCCCCTACAAATTTTAATGCTCCGATTAATTTAATCGTAAACTTCCAGATTGGTTAATAATTAAGCGCAAGATTTGGCCACGGGAAAGGCGCTCCACTATTACTAAATTTACATTTTTCTAATAATGCGAGTTATCAATTTTAGTCCGCATTGAAAATAAATCCCATAAAAATTTTAATACTCCGATTAATTTAATCGTAAACTCTCAGAATGACTAAAAGTGAAGCATAAGATTTGGCCACGAGAAAGGCGCTTCACTATTACCAAATTTACATTTTTCTAATAATGTGAGTTGTCAATTTTAGTCCGTATTGAAAATAAATCCCGTAAAAATTATAATGCTCCGATTAATGTAATCGTAAAATTACAGATTAGTTAATAATTAAGCACAAGATTTGGCCACGGGAAAGGCACTCCACTATTACTAAATTTACATTTTTCTAATAATGCGAGTTATCAATTCTAGTCCGTATTGAAAATAAATCCCGTAAAAATTTTAATACTCCAATTAATTTAATCATAAACTCTCAGAATGATTAAAACTTAAGCATAAGATTTGGCCACGAGAAAGGCGCTCCACTATTACCAAATTTACATTTTTCTAATAATACGAGTTATCAATTTTAGTCCATATCAAAATTAAATCCCGTAAAAATTTTAATGCTCTGATTAATTTAATCGTGAACTTCCAGAATAATTAAAACCTAAGCATAAGTTTTAGCCACGGGGAAGGTGCTTCACTATTACCAAATATACATTTTTCTATCAATTCGAATTATCCAATTCAGTCCGCGTTGATAACAAATCCCGTAAAAATGTTAATATGCTAATTAATTTAATCGTGAACTACCAGGTTGGTTAATAATTAAGTACAAGATTTGGCCACCGGAAAGGTGCTTCACCATTACCGAATCTACATTTTTCTAACGATTCGAAATATCAAATTCAGTCTATATTGAAAATAAAGACTGAATTAGACTAAGAATATAAAATATTTATCGGCTAAAGTATATGATCTAACGGTACATAAGTAAATGTGAAACGATGTAATATTAATTTTTAAGAATGGCAAACTTGTAGTGAATTAATATTAAGACGAAAGCGATTAACTGTTTTTTAAAAGTGAAAAACGATGTTAAGTGATAATTGAAGGATGATCCGCGGTATTAAATTATTGTTATCGAGGTTGAATTTTAAACATTAATAAAAGAAAAATTGTAGAAGAGCTGAGATTCGACGAATCTCAAAAGAAAAGCTTCGCGAGAGAGGGACGATAAGTAGAACAGTCTGATCGACTATTGGAGCATCTGATACGACCTTCTTTTTATGACGAAGCAGAAGATGAGACGAGGAAAATGTGAACGGAGAAAGGGAGGAGAAGGAATAATATTCTGATATCCAAGGCGAACTTCCGGAACACCAATTCTCTCTGATAACTAACAGAATGGAGAGGGTTAATCGAAATGAACACAATATGAGTAAAAATAAATATAAACACATAAGGAACGGATATGTGGAGGGGAAAAAAATATGGAAAGTACACTTTATTTCTTTTATAATTTCACACATGTACCAGTAATTATGAAAAGTGGCCTAAGTAAAAGACTTAAAAAAATTAAATGTATCATTTACCCGCAAATGTAAAATTGAAATATCTTAAAGAAAAAAATATAAATTTATAATTAAACCACTTTAACAATCACTGGCACTATCGAGGATAGGAGGGCTGAGGTGGTTAAAAATGGAAAATCTTTTATTAATTTCCGTCACCATTACCATTACATTATCCATGATTACCACGATATACCTTGATTAATATAGATGTCCTGGGTATCCTATTTATGGAATCTCAAAATGGCGCAGCATACTTTCCTGAAACCAATAATAATAAAAATTACCGTCAGAATAATCTGTTACAATACGCACTAGGGTCAATAAATATTACTACTAATATTTCACAATTCCGAACGTTTTATCGGACCCCAAAATATGAATTCCTCGTCCCCGACAAAAGCACAGCTGTTATCACCCCTAAATTACAGTTTCACAACCCAACAGCTCCCCTCTTATTTTCTTCCCTCCAAGAAAATCCCGGAAGAAGTGGTAATATTGTCCAAAATATTTATTATCCAATTCGTCCTAAAAAAAATCTGAGTATTTCTAAGAGCACGTTTCCCACCTCTGAAACGCTCCTGACATCAAAATAAATTTATACATATTTCGATAATTCCCGCTTTTCTCTTATAAACCCGCCTTAGCAATCCATGTTCGATCATAAAATTACCAAAACCATATTAATTATGGTCACCTAACATTATATCTTCGTTCACCAATTTAGAATCTGTCCTCTTTACCCCTTCAGCAATTAAATTATTCCACCGTAAAAAATCCTCAAGACAGAATAAAACATTCCACCATTAAATCCACATATTTTATGTTAACATTTACAACAAAACCGCACATATGCCCCCTTAATGCATTTATAAGTAAATGTACATGCACGATAAGGTTTACTGTCGCCGAAAGTAAATACGAGACGCGATCGAGTCGTGAAGAGATGGACTCGCGAACAAGATCATATCGCGACTGGCTGGTATAGTTTGTCGTGCAATAACATTAGTGGTGGGCTCAACATATATCATTCTGTACGCGCGCCTCTGTGTTGACAGGCTGCGCCCCAATTTCGGGGCGAAGTTCACGAAAGGAACCGGAACATGGACTGGATCGACCGGTGCAGTAGCTCACAGCCCTACGAACGGTGACCACAATCGACTGTGTAGACAAATTCGAGGTCAGTGGTGACCAACTCCAAAAATCCGCGCAAGTGACACGCAAAATCCTTAGGAGGAAAAGGGGGTCATCATCGCGTTACAGTTTATTCGTTGTCATTGTATAGTAAGTCTAAATTTTCGAAATTTTGGAGTTATCATCACGTCGCAGTTCATTCGTGGTCGTTATATGGTAAGTCGAAATTTTGAAAATTTTGGGATCATCATCACGTCGCAGTTCATTCGTGGTCGTTATATGGTAAGTCAAATTTTTAGAAATTTTGAGGTCATCATCACGTCGCAGTTTATTCGTAGTCATTATTTGATAAGTCGAAATTTTCGAAATTTTGAGGTCATCATCACGTCGCAGTTCATTCATAGTCATTATATGATAAATCAAAATTTTCGTTTATTCGTGGTAGTAATATGGTAAGGCAAAATTTTCGAAATTTTGAGGTCATCATCACGTCGCAGTTTATTCGTGGTAGTAATATGGTAAGGCGAAATTTTAGAAATTTTGAGGTCCTCACCACGTTGCAGTTTATTCGTAGTCATTATATGATAAGTCAAAATTTTCGAAATTTTGAGGTCATCATCACGTCGCATTTTATTCGTGGTCATTATATAAGTCAAAATTTTCAAAATTTTGAGGTCATTACCACGTCGCAATTCATTCGTAGTCATTATATGATAAGTTCGAAATTTTTGAAATTTTGAAGACAATGCATCATGTACTTTTCAGTAATCAGTGTTTTAGCATTGTTAGCATGAGCTCTATTTATTAAAGTGGTATGACGTAGTTAGATGTTCATGGAATACTGAAATATCTTGGTGATAGAAAACTGAGAGTTGAAGGATCTGCAACGACATTTTATTTGACATTATTGGTTATCATGTTGAAATCATATAATAAATCGACACATATAAAGAGTATATCGCGTAGTTCTTGATATTATAGCAGCTGTTAATTTGAGTTTTGTTTATTAAAATGAAATTACCAAAATAGTAATGTAAAGTCAGAATATTTTACTAATAGGAACAGAACAATCTCCGACATTTTATATTCCAAAGCAGATCATCTACACCGCGAGAGGAAAGAACAGAATTAATTATTAATCACAATAAAATGAAAATAAACAATATTTGCAAGTTTATACACTCCTACCTCAATTTACGCTGCACTTTTTCCACGTGAGTTTCCTTTTAACGGGATAAATTATAGGACAATTTACGCGTTTATTTATTTTAATTTTTTTTTTATTAAGCCCTTTGAAATAAATATGTATTTCTACAATTTATATGTACTAGCTTTTATTTCAAATATTTTTTCTTCTGTCCTGACGGACTTTATTTACGCGATTTTCATCGCGTAAAACAAAACCACGTGGAAGGGTACTCCGCATAAATTGAGGGACATCTATGTGTAATTATTACAAGATAAATCGCATTTTGCGGTAGCGTACCATGTTATAGTTGTTACTTATCGGGTTGTTAGCAGTTGTTGGAATGAAATGTTTATATTAACACGTTGTGTGACACGAATTTAGGTGTCACGTTAAGTTCCTAATGAGTTTCCCATACATGGGTGACGATTGCGTTTCCTTCATTTATAACAATCGTAGTTTGATAGGTTTTTTTTCAAAATGTCTCGTGACAACCATGTTCAAAACGTGCAATTACAAAGTTAAAGTCGGAACGTCCTACTGACAGAGTGAAGGAAGTTGAAGGGCCGGCGATGACGTTTTGTTTCTGAAGCCTTAGAATTTTTAAACGCCGCGGAAGGATTGTTTGAGTTTGCAAGTATCATTGCCTGCTCTTCAGGAACAAGTTTCAATAAATTAAAGGCTGAATACACCTTCATGCATAATTGAGCAAGGTCAACGAAATCGAGCTTCGCGTCTCGCGGTGCCACCCACCCACTTCCTCGAGCACCCATTTCCCCGCTTCCCTTCATTTCGCATTCTTCGTATTCTTCTTGGAACTTGTAACGTTACCCAGCTGAAACTCCAACTCCACCCGGAAGTCGGAAAATACTAATCCCAATATTTACGAAATTGCGGAAGAACAACACGTTACGCGTGGTCGAAGAAAAGTCGTGGCACAATTTTTACACAAATTTCTGAAAAATATTGCGATCAATTTCAATTCATATCTTTATGCGTGGTCGAAGAAATGTCGTGGCACAATTTTTATACAAATTTCTGAAAAATATTGCGATCAGTTTCAATTCATATCTGTACGCGTGGTCGAAGAAAAGTCGTGGCACAATTTTTATACAAATTTCTGAAAAATATTGCGATCAATTTTAATTCATATCTTTACGCGTGGTCGAAGAAAAGTCGTGGCACAATTTTTACACAAATTTCTGAAAAATATTGCGATCAATTTTAATTCATATCTTTATGCGTGGTCGAAGAAAAGTCGTGGCACAATTTTTATACAAATTTCTGAAAAATATTACGATCAATTTTAATTCATATCTTTACGCGTGGTCGAAGAAAAGACGTGGCACAATATTTATACAAATTTCTGAAAAATATCACGATCAATTTTAATTCACATCCGACAGTATTTCCAGATTCAACATCGATTTTACCTACAAGACGGGAACAGATTAAACATTATTGTTTATGAATATTTAAAAAATTACAGGATTAAGCTCACCATTTCCAATTCTTTACGACAGATATGAAGTTCAGCGATAAAATTTCATTCGATAGACGGCGTTTTTAAAAATGCATATAAATTATTTCTAACTGTGTCGAATCGATAAACCTTTCTTAAAGCAATCAGTTCGTCCAGTCAAAGGAAACATTCATTGAAATTCTTAAAGAAGAAAGTTTTTCCCTGAGACTGAAGTATCAATATTTAAAGAGTCTCGCATTCACTGGTAAAGTTCGCGCATTAATAAAATCGCTGCAACTAGAAAACTCCAGCAGTCTCTGAGGAGTTTTTCCATGCACGAAATTCCACCCCCTTGCTGGATCCAATCCTTCCAATTCCGACCAATGACAGCGAATTACGCCATAAGCCTAACCCATCCCCATAGCTCATGGCGACGCCACCCAAACTTTTCAGGACACGGATTCACCATAAAAAATATTTAAAAAAATGTGTATTATCGTATAGGCCAATTAAATATTAAAATTTGAAGGAAAAACAGCTGGACGTTCAAGTTGCCTGAAATTCCAGTTCATGGCTCCTGAAAAAATCTACGAATTGATAATTGCGAAACCTAGACCGCCCCCTTATCAAATCTTGTGAATACGGTTGATCTCAATTATCCCGCAAAAACCGATGCAATTGCCAAACCTAGGCCGCTCCCTTATCAAATCTTGTGAATACGGTCGATCTCAATTATCCCGCAAAAACCGATGCAATACCTTAGGCCCAAGTTCCGTGCAGCAGTTTCCTACGATATATCAAACTCGGTCGGTAAAACAGTGCCCGTCCCCCGTGCCGCGAAGTCGCGAGTTTTTCGATTCACTTTTCGCGACGTTTCGGAAAAACGGTCCGGAAGAAAGGCGTCGGGGATTTCTTACTGGACTGTACCCACATACACATATCGGCATCACCCATGCATGACAAGACGCCTCGCTGGTCACGCCGGGAAAAACGAGGAAAGTCGGAGAATACAAACTCCTCATCCCTTTTACTCCGTTTCCTCGGCGCGCGGGACTCGAACTCGAGATCCGCCACCCGTTTCCCCTTTATCCTTCCCCGGCCTGCCCGCGGAAAACTCACCCCCAAGCCCGACTCTTCCGAAAGCTCGGCAACTTTTTCTCGCGCAAACAATGGACACTCCGCTGGAAAGCTCGCACGGAACCCCGGTGCAAGGTTAGGGTGGACCAGACCCCGACGAATTCTCTTTTGCCAAGAAGATATCGCCCCGCGAGTCTCGCCAGTGAATCTTCCGCGGATGCTGGACGTTCTCCAAAATGGCGACCCCCTGACTGGAAGGCTCTGGATCATTTCTCAAAATATCTACCTGTTTTAGCACCTTGAGATTAATTTTAGTGGAAAACATGGGATTGTCTTATCGGTGATACGTGGAGACTGGACGTTCTCCAAAATGGCGGCCCCCTGACTAGAAGGCTCTGGATCGTTTATAGGAATGTCTACGTGTTATACGATTAATTTAAAAGGAAAACATGGGATGGTCTTATCGGTGATACGTGGAGACTGGACGTTCTCCAAAATGGCGACCCCCTGACTGGAAGGCTCTGGATCATTTCTCAAAATATCTACCTGTTTTAGCAGGTTGAGATTAATTTTAGTAGAAAACATGGGATGGTCTTATCGGTGATACGTGGAGACTGGACGTTCTCCAAAATGGTGGCCCCTTGACTAGAAGGCTCTGGATCGTTTATAGGAATGTCTACGTGTTTTACAATTAATTTAAAAGGAAAACATGGGATGGTCTTATCGGTGATACATGGAGACTGGACGTTCTCCAAAATGGCGACCCCCTGACTAGAAGGCTCAGGATCGTTTATAGGAATGTCTACGTGTTTTACGATTAATTTAAAAGCAAAACATGGGATTGTCTTATCGGTGATACTTCAAACACTGAAATGAAACTGTCGAGTTTTGACTGGAAACTGACTGGAAAGCTCTGGATCATTTCTAAAAATATCTACCTATTTTAGCACGTTGAGATTAATTTTAAAGGAAAAGAGGAATATTCTTGGTAAACTTTTTATATGGGGAGTAGACGTTCTCCAAAATGGCGATCCCCGCTAGCGCTTCGAACACCCTGAACCGACTGGAAAGCTCTGCATTGTTTTAGAGATAAATGTTAATAGGTTACAATTAGGTATACGTATTTTCATGCATCACAATTAGGTTAACCGCAAAAGGAAGATATTGCATGAAAAATCTACCAACGAACCTCCTAAATTAAGTTTTTACGTTCTCCAAAATGGCGACCCTACTCGCGCTTGAAACACCCTGGCTCGACAGTTTCAATGGATCGTCTCTAAAGGTAAATTATTTTACTAATTCAGGGTAATGATGTTTATCTAAACATATTTTCTTAGACATCTTGACACTTTCCGGGAGCACCTTATGGTTTCATTTCTATTCATCCACGCACCTAACGCTCAATGAATAAAAAAAATAATATTCATTTCTATTCATCCACGCACCTAACGCTTAATGAATAAAGAAAAATAATATTAATTTCTATTCATCCACGCACCTAACGCTTAATGAATAAAAAAAAATAATATTCATTTCTATTCATCCACGCACCTAACGCTTAATGAATAAAAAAAAAATAATAAACCCGAAACATACGATCCGCTTCCGTAATTGCTCATCCGTAAAAGATTTTCAACTGGAAATAAAACCGCGTACCGTTTTATTTCATTATGCCCACGCGGGGGAATAAAAGTTGCCGGGACGCCAACTCTTTCGCCGCCTTGGAAAATGTCCCGAAGGTGCGGAGTAAAGGGGTGATTGGGATGCCGGTAATGCGCCGGCATGCAGCCGTGAGAATATCCGTAATCTCGTAGTCACCGGAGAGGAAAGTCGGGCCTTAAAATGTTTAGTAATAAACACTCGATGAGACGGAGGGTGGTCGCAACCCTGTTCCCTCTTTTTCCTTATTACTCCCCTCGCACGAGAAGTTCCCGAGACGGGCACGTAGCGGCGTATGCTTAAGCAGTACATAAATGTCAGCCGAGGGTACATAAATACGAGTCGCGAACTCCCTAAGATTTTCCCGGCCCAAACTCAAAAATCTCCTCGTCACCCAACTTCCGAGTTCCGACTTTCCGTTTCTCCACGCTCCGCGGATTTTCCGCCTGCACTTACGCAAACTTTCGCGCAAAAATTTTGGGACATGTTAATGATACTTAGGCGTTGCCGTCGAAACGTTTCCCGCGCTAAATATTAAATCCCTTTCAACTCATTCCATATGTGCATTTAATGTGTATTTTATGGACTAAAGTAATTCCTACTCGATATTTTTATCTTTAAGTTGCTATTTTCTCGATTCCATCGAAATTGTTTCCTTGTTTTCCTTTATTTGAAATGCTTTAGTATATAGTATGACATCGGCACATCGCGACGACTTAACTTTTTCCGAATAACTAAATGATTAAATAGATATAGAGGCTTTGAAAAATGTTTCTTATGGCAGTATACTTATCAGGATATATTGAAATAATTTTTGAATTTAGCTCGAATCGTGCGATAAATTTAAGGGACAATATGAACATGCAAACACAAAGTCACGATCTCGGTCCATCTACGTCCACGTGCAGTGTTTTCACACATATACTAATTATATAAAAAAAAATATCCAAAATCTCAGTTTCTATCATTTACAAGGAAAGTATCCCAGATGTGTCTCGCCGATTTCATTGTTTCCGACATACGTTGCAGTACGTAAAAGAAGATGCGCGTGTTTTATACACATACTAATTCGCGAGTTGAAGGATTCTCAATCTCAAAGTTAACCTCGAAAAACTGTTTTTAACCCTTTCTCATGAATGATACATTTTTTAAATCGCTGACTAAAACTGAACAAAACTGCAGTGATCCTGTCGAGAAATATTCCATTGATAAGAAAATGTCAAAAAAGCTATTTTCAGATGGGTCCGACATTGATGATACTTTCCACCGCTTAAACTCTCGAATTAACGCGTATTAATAAATACGTGTTTCATGTTTTTCGCAGCACTACGACATATGACAGAACCATCAGAACCTATGTGGTAGATACATCTGAACTGTTGAAAAAAGAAAATTCAAATTTTCTAATATCTTTGCTGGAAGTTTCATTCAGACATGTCATACTAAGTTTATAATATATTTGCAATAAATTTATAAAATGTGTTATAAATTCAGTAATATTATTTTTTCCCATGCAATTCCCACAAAATTATAACATGATGTCAAATTATAAGTTTATTTATAAATTCGTTATAAATGTATACTAGTTCACTTTTAGAACATGGAATTTATAATTCTACTACAACTTTATGTACTTAAAATGCAGGAATATTCCCGCAATTCCCACAAAATTATAACATGATGTCAAATTATAAGTTTATTTATAAATTCGTAATAAATGTATACTAGTTCACTTTTAGAACATGAAAATTATAATTCTACTACAACTTTATGTACTTAAAGTGCGGGAATATTCCCGCAATTCCCACAAAATTATAACATGATGTCAAATTATAAGTTTATTCATAAATTCGTAATAAATGTATACTAGTTCACTTTTAGAACATGGAATTTATAATTCTACTACAACCTTATGTACTTAAAGTGCGGGAATATTATGAATATTTCTAACAGGGTGGGGTATTTTCCTCGATAATCCCAGGTTACCAGGATTTCAAGGTGAGTCTCCGGACCCGCCATTTTCCTGGGTGGCGAAAATCGCGTCTCGCGGCCGGACGCGTGGCGGGCGTCGCGACGCTCCCCCGGCCAGGAGGGGTCACGGGGGTGGACGAGGGGCAATTTTGGAAATCCAGCGAAAATCTGTCGTTTCCAGAACAGTGGCTCGGGTATCGATTCGAGTTTCCGTGGGCGTTGCTATGAGATGGACCCCTGTACAGCCAGAGGAGCCTCGAGTGTCGCCAAGCTACCCTCCTGCACTAACGCCACCCCCGCCTCCACCCCCGCGGCCGGCCGTTATTACTTCTGCAAATATACAAGATCTCGCGTTTCCGGATCGAACTGCTCGACGTAAACTCGTAGAAATCGCTCGCTAATACCGCCTCAAAGGGACGACGCCACCTTTGAGCGGCTCTCCCTGTCGCCCCTTTGTCTCGCCAATACCGCGTCCCTGAGATTTTCGAGACGGGACTCACAATAAGAAGCAGTCTTTCCTCTCCAACGATTTCAATCAAAAGGAACGTGTAATAACGTTTGGACCCGTGCATGCCGCCGAGATGCTTCTGGATTTTTGTCTGCGTTCCTCTCGGGAGAGGAGGCAGCTTGTTCACGCAATGTCCACATCGCCGTTTGCTGGAAATCCGCAATAAGGAAGAGTTGTTGAAAAGCGGCCATTTCGAATTCTTGAGTGCGCTTTGTAAGTGGGATGCTGAAAGAGGAATTTCTAAGAAGGGAATGGAACCGGGGAAAAATGTGTAAGCTTATTTTATCAAGAACTGAATTTGAAAGTTGGCGCCTTTTTCTGTAGTTTGTTCACGCAATGTCCACATCGACGTTTGCTGAAAATCCGCAATAAGGAAGAGTTGTTGAAAAGTGGCCATTTCGAATTCTTGAGTGCGCTTTGTAAGTGGGAAGCTGCAAGAGGAATTTCTAAGAAGAGAATGGGACCGGGGAGAAATGTGTGCCTTTTTTCTGTAGTTTGTTCTCGCAATGTCCACATCGCCGTTTGCTGAAAATCCGCAATAAGGACGGGTTGTTGAAAAGCGGCCATTTCGAATTCTTGAGGGTGTTTTGTAAGTGGGATACTTATTTTATAAAGAAATGAACCCGAAAGTTTGGGCCTTTTTTTACATTTTTCTAGAATAATTAACATAGTACGTACTTCCCTGGTTACCCGTTTAGTATTTTGGGGGTAAATTCACGAGATGGTTTGTTGAAAACATATCAATTTTAGAACAATTATGCATCGGTAATTGTACGAGAAGGTTACGAAGCGATATACAAAGTATCGCGTCATTTTTAGATATAACACGAGACGACAAATGAAATTTTCATGCGATACTTTCACAACCTGTGCTCATCGGCAATTATTTCCAACGCTGTTAAAAGTATTCCCAAATTTCTTATAATTTAATGACACAAGTTTATATATTACATGTATTAAATACATCACTGTGTACGAAGAAAACATACAACACATGCTTCATAGATTTGTTACATTTTCCTTTTAATAGCATAACTGAAAATTTGATCTACCATCAAAAGCATAATATATTTGCGTACCGGACCGAGTGAACTTATTATTAATTTCTAATTAAATTGAAAAGCGTGAACCCTGAAATTTAAAAGATATTTTCGTGAAATGGGAAGGGAGGTGAAGGGAAATATGTCCACTGTAACACCTGTTACTCTCCCAATCTGGGGTTCCTCTTGATCCAGGGTCCAGAGGTCCCAGCATCCTGTCAGGTGAGTTCATGACCTAAAGGCTTGGGTCAAACGGATCTGGTCATTCCTGTTGTGGACCAGGGCAGAATCCGGTCGGAGGGTTCAACGTCCAGGGGAATCCATCAAGTCCCCTCAACTTAATAATGACTTAAGACGGCATAATGATGCGAGCATTTTACAGGATTTCCCATGGACCTTCCGAAACCGCCTCTCGAACTTCCATGAATTATTTCCGCGATAATGATGAGGCCGGCAGCGTCAATTAATCAGCCTCCACGTCACTCCCAAGTAATTAAATGAAAATTGCTGAGGGAGCCGCGGAAAACTTGGTATTCCCTCGATTAGTCAAGGCCTTATTTCGTAACGCGCCTAGATAAGTTCGGGTCATGTAATCGTTCGTACCAAGTTTTTACTTTCCCGTTTTACTTCCCGTGTAAACCCGTCAATTTACATATCGAAAACAAACACTCCCTTGTTGGGTTACCACCCACATTTCATTTGTTTAATCGGTACCTACGATCCACCTACCCACTTGTTCCTTCGTCATACACGCATTAAAAATTATTACTTTCCTTACATTTACCTGAAATATGTACTTAAAAAGTCACCGAACTCCTAACAACGATTAATCAAGCCTCTTCCTTTTCCCTTGAATTTTTTGTGAAAACAATTTCCAGAACACTTCCACAAAAAATCGTTTGCTTCTCCGGCAGAAATTATCACTTTCGATAACAAAAAGGTAACTTAACCCTTTCGCTCCTTAATGCTTGCGACAAAATGTGATCGCTGTGAACGGAGCGCATTACTGAATAGTTGACACCGAAGTACGGAATACCACGAAGTAATTAGATGTCGTTTTTTGTTCTCCAAATTTTACAGTTATATTTATTATATTCAGTAACATCATCTTACTTTATAAAATATAAAAATTTATAATCATAATTGGGTCTTTAAACATTCGATGAAATATAACAAAAATGGTGGAAAATCACGCTTACTAAAGTAATCTGGCATATTTAACCGGATTTATTATCTTCATGGGTCTAAAAAATTACATAGTTTAAAACTCAGCATATTAACACAAAGGCAGAAATTGAGTATTTACCGGTGAATCATTAAAATTAAGATAGCAAAATTATTTAAAAATTATAATTATATATTATATTTAGAAAAATCTTCTTTATCGACGTCAACCAAGTTCCTCGACGTGTTTCACTTCACCTTAAGCAATTATAATCGCTGGGATTACAAGTCCCACCGGGAGGGTTCTATAATATATCTATCTACATTGTACAAATCTTGTCGGGGTAATTTTGGAAAAATTTGTAAAAATTACCGACGTATCGAACATCCTGCTCGCTTCCTGAAGAGACGTTTGGAGGCCCCGGAAGTGGTTGACGCACGTCGAAATCCGGAACGAGAGGTTCGCGCCCCGGAAGGGCCGTCTAGGAGGAGCGATCGATTAATTAATTCGCCGATTCGCCATCGAGCCGCGGTAATTAATGCGTTAATTGGGTCCGCCTTGGTCTCTCTCGCGGCGGGGAATAACTTTTTTCCCGCTCGGTCCTCGTCCTGTCAAGGTCAGCGAGACGAAAACGGCCGAGGGGCCCTGGGAGTGCACTCCGCGTCTGACGCAGAGATTTTCGACGCTTAAAACGTCCTCTTTTTTAGCGCCGGTTTCCATGGCGAGCCGACTACCGTATAACGGGTAGCCTAGACACTCTTAATTGGGTCCGCCATTTTCGGTAGTCCGACCGCCAACCCTACGCCACGCCACCCGACCCCACCCCATCCCACGGCGCTCCACTTCGGAAGGGTTGCCCACCCACCGGCGACCCTCGAGGCCGAGTGGCTTTTGTTTTCACCCCAAGGGCTCCGCCATTTTGAATTTATGATACCCGGACCGAGCCGGACATCGAAAAACTTCGGTCGTTAGCAGAAAATCGGGGGAGCCACCTACGCGCCCTCCCCGCCGACCCGACCGCCCCCGCGATAATGAGGAATGCCGGCCTCGTTACGTCGACTTCTGCCACCGGTAGCCAATTAGAACCTAACCTCAACCCGGACAGGGCGTCAACGTTTCGACGCGCGCGGGTGTTGATCCCTCGAACGTACAAGAGAGGGCTAAGGAAAAGGATTCGAATACTAAAAATTGCAGAGAAGAAAGCTGAAGAGCATCCGTTTCACGTGGATTCGTTTTACGCGAATGAAAATCGCGGGAATAAAGTCTGTTGAGACGAAAGAAAAAATATTGAAAGCATAAGCTGGTGCATATAAGTTTTAGAAATATATATATACACACACGTTTTGCTCTCATAATGAAATACCGAAACGAAAATATTGCAAAAAATCTCTCATGTTTTCTGATACCAAATGAAGTGTCCGATAATAATTGCAAGAGGAATTTCTAAGAAGAGAATGGGACCGGGGAGAAATGTGCGCCTTTTTTCTGTAGTTTGTTCTCGCAATGTCCACATCGCCGTTTGCTGAAAATCCGCAATAAGGAAGAGTTGTTGAAAAGCGGCCATTTCGAATTCTTGAGTGCGCTTTGTAAGTGGGAAGCTACAAGAGGAATTTCTAAGAACACCTAACGCTTAATGAATAAAAAAAAAATAATAAACCCGAAACATACGATCCGCTTCCGTAATTGCTCATCCGTAAAAGATTTTCAACTGGAAANTTCGATACATGTTTCTAAATGATTAAAGCTAAATATGTCATTAAGAGTTTCAACGAATATTTTAGATATCTTCGAATGAAATCTACGAGACATCTTAAAAAATCTGTCGCTTGAGATATTTTGCAAGGATTGCAAAAAATATTTAGAAATTATTCTGCGCTACTAGGTCTGTAGATGTGACGTTTCACGCGACAGCGTGACGTCGAGTGTCACGCGACGATTAAATATTATCATTCGAATACATTGTAACCTTTTTAAAAATATTTAAAATCAAAATCACACGTTTTGCTCTCATAATGAAATAGCGAAACGAAAATATTGTAAAAAATCTCTCATGTTTTCTGATACCAAATGAAGTGTCCGATAATAATCGTAAAGTAAAAAAATGTATTTTTATTACATGTTCATAAATGAAAAAACATAATTTCGATACATGTTTCTAAATGATTAAAGCTAAATATGTCATTAAGATTTTCAACGAATATTTTAGATATCTTCGAATGAAATCTACGAGACATCTTAAAAAATCTGTCGCTTGAGATATTTAGCAAGGATTGCAAAAAATATTTAGTAATTATTCTGCGCTACTAGGGTAGGTAGATGTGACGTTTCACGCGATAGTATGATCGAATTTAGTAGTGACGGTGCTCAACTGGACATCGACAAACTTTAGTCGTTAGCAGAAAATTGAGTGTCAACTACGCGAACTCGACAACCCCCACGATAATGAGGAATGTCGGCCTCGTTACGTAGAGTTCCGCAAGGGGTAGCCAATTAAAATCAGGCAACTCCTTGCTTTTGTCGACCATAAAAATACATGTATGCAGGTATTCACGAGATGTCACGAGTACCCTTAACAGTCTTCTGCCGTGAAACGGTTCAATTGATCTCAGAGTTACCATCTTTCTTCTTGCCCGTGTAAGAGAAGTCAATGGACACCCTTACCATTCGATCACAGAAATTAATGAAACAGTCATTACGTTTCCACGTGGCATAGAAAATATCTTGCGTTTCTTCTAACACGGAGAAACGACTAATATATGCGATCTTGAAAAGCAGTTTTACTCCTGTTTTTTCACTGTTAATAATATCTGTTCGAAATAAAGTGCAGATGCAGTCAATGTTTTTTTCGAGATATTTGGCATATACAAACGCGTTAGTAATTTTAGTATACAAGCATACAAATTTCAAAGGGGGAACACACGTATAATTATATGTATTTTTAGGAAAGCGCGATGAGGTAACATTAACCATTTGGCTACTAAGAGCGCCTAAAGGCGCTCGATATTTGATCCAATATTGCCTGCACGGTCAAACGAATTTCGCCCATATGTTGAAATGGTTCCGTGTTCAAAGGGCTAATAAATTAACATTTGTACCGATTGCTATTCTCACCTAACCGTTTTGTCAAGATTTCAAACACTTCTGTAGAAATTCTCACGTAGAAATGGCATCCTTCAAAATGTATATATTTATCCGGTTTTCATTTCAAATACTGGTTTTGGTTCAAATATACATTTATCGAAATATCCAAACATTATTAACAAGTCGATTCCAAGTCAATTTCACGAATTCGATGGATTACTTATCTTTCACGCGCGTGTTATAAAATACAATATTTATATTTTGCGAATAAAATGAATATCATAAAGATTAACTCCCTAGAGTGGAAAAGGTAACCATCAATGGCGGCCATAAAAATAGTGTCGCTTCCAAGTGTAACGAATTCCATGGATTATTTATCTTTCACGCGCGTTTAATAAAATACAATGTTTACACATCGCAAATAAAACGAATATAAAAAAAAACGGGACAGGCCAACTCCCTAGATTCGAAGAAGCCGACCACCAATGGCGGCCATAAAAATAGTGTCGCTTCCAAGTGTAACGAATTCCATGGATTATTTATCTTTCACGCGCGTTTAATAAAATACAATGTTTACACATCGCAAATAAAACGAATATAAAAAAAAACGGGACAGGCCAACTCCCTAGATTCGAAGAAGCCGACCACCAATTGCGGCCATAAAAATAGTGTCGCTTCCAAGTGTAACGAATTCAATGGATTATTTATCTTTCACGCGCGTGTTATAAAATACAATATTTATATTTTGCGAATAAAATGAATATCATAAAGATTAACTCCCTAGAGTGGAAAAGGTAACCACCAATGGCGGCCATAAAAATAGTGTCGCGTCCAAGTGTAACGAATTCCATGGATTATTTATGTTTCACGCGCGTTTAATAAAATACAATGTTTACACATCGCAAATAAAACGAATATAAAAAAAAAACGGGACAGGCCAACTCCCTAGATTCGAAGAAGCCAACCACCAATGGTGGCCATAAAAATAGTGTCGCGTCCAAGTGTAACGAATTCAATGGATTATTTATCCTTCGCGCGCGTTTAATAGAATACAATATTTATACATTGCAAATAAAATGAATATAAAAAAAACCGAACAAGCCAACTCCCTAGATTCGAAGAAGCCGACCACCAATGGCGGCCATAAAAATAGTGTCGCTTCCAAGTGTAACGAATTCAATGGATTATTTATCCTTCACGCGCGTTTAATAGAATACAATATATACACATTGTAAATAAAATGAATATATGAAAAAGGGCGGGAAAGGCCAACCCCCGGAGTCGAAGAGGCCGACCACCAATGACGGCCATTATCGGCGATCACGCCCCGGTATATTTCCGATAATCCGATATCGCGGCTGATAGTTTAGTCCAAATTCAATGTCCGGGTTGGCGGAGTACAGCGGAGATGTCGACTTAAAACAATTCAAGCCCGAGAGGTACGCAATATCCTGACTCCCCTAATTCGATTACGGGACTGCAGCACGTCAGGCTGCACGAAATTCCCCGCAGTCCTGGGTTACTAGAGTTACGAGGTAACGCTCCTAGATGCCCTATAGTTACTTGCACCGAGAGCGCCGAATTATCGGCCTCGATTCAAAGAACCTACTCTACAACTTGTCGAATTAATGCATCGAGAAGGGACCTGTTGGACCGACGCATTAAGAGAGGCCGCTGCACCGAGGCGCCGCTGGGGTTAAAATTCAATTTTTATTGACCCTTAAAATACTCCCGCTTCATTTGTATGAAAATGTATACAGACTATCACGAGGAACCTTGCGCCACTTAATTAATAATTAACCCTCGCGTTAATTGCAATTGTCTCCGGACTGCCGATTAAATGCGGCCATTTAAAGAAGGGTTTAAAAGATTCTTGAGTGAGATTTTTATAAATATCTCAGTTATGTCTAACTGTTATTTTTAGCCGTGAAATTAAATTGTTATGAACCCTTAAATACTCCCGTTTCATTTGTATGAAAATGAATACAGATTATCATGAGGAGGAACCTTGCGCCATTTAATTAATAATTAACCCTCGCATTAATTGCAATGGTTTCGGGACTGCCGATTAAATGCGGCCATTCAAAGAAGGGTTTAAAAGGTTCTAGAGTGAGATTTTTATAAATATCTCAGTTATGTCTAACTGTTAATTTTAACCGTGAAATTAAATTGTTATAAACCCTTAAATACCCCCGCATCATTTGTATGAAAATGTATACAGATGATCATGAGGAGGAACCTTGCGCCATTTAATTAATAATTAACCCTCGCGTTAATGAAATTGCTTCGGGACTGCCGATTAAATGCGGCCATTCAAAGAAGGGTTTAAAAGATCCTAGAGCGAGATTTTTATAAATATCTCAGTTATGTCTAACTGTTATTTTTAACCCTGAAATTAAATTGTTATGAACCCTTAAATACTCCCATTTCATTTATATGAAAATGTATACATACTATCAGGAGGAGGAACCTTGCGTCACTTAATTAATAATTAACCCTCGCGTTAATTGCAATGGTTTCGGGACTGCCGATAAAATGCGACCATTCAAAAAAGGGTTTGAAAGTTTCTAGAGTGAGGATATTTTTGTAAATATCTCATAGTTACGTTTAACTGTTATTTTTAACTGTATCTGTGACAAACGACCCAAGTGGAAAATTAATGACCTCGATTTGAACAACATGCTGTACAATTTGTCACATTAACCCGCCAAGGAGAGGTCTGTTTTGCCAACACGGAAAAAGGGGCCGCGAGAGAGGTCCTCCATTATGACGAAGATGTCATGTCTGTTAAAGTCGTGTTCACCCATTGTCTGAAACACGTTCCACAGCATTGAAAGAAAAATTAAGGAAATCCAAATACCAAAACCCACTATATGACATAGCAATACATATTGGTACAAGTTCCCCCCCCCCAATTAATTTTCTAACCAAAAAAAAATGAATACGCTGTAACATTTCCAAATATCAACATTGTATTAACCATTCGTTTATAAATTTCCCATTTATACAAATATTTATAAACGTACAATATGTAAACAAATTCCTTGGTTACAAAGGAATGGTACAATAATACAGCGCTACATATTAAGTTTTTGTGGAAAAATTAAATAAAATTTGCACGGGTGACTTCCTAATCAGTTGGCGTTGTTAAGGATTTATGCTTTCTATTAATACATTTCAACTTTTCAATGATAAATTGTTAATATATATTTACGAAATTTATCGGGTCAAAAGGGAACAGTTCTCCCATATTTTTTTCTCGTACTGTCCCTCAGGGTAGCGTAGGGGCCGTACACCCCTGGCGCAGCTCGCACCCCCTGCCGCAAAGGGGCCCGTCGGTTTGGACAACCCTCTCGGCGACCACCACTAAAATAACAAGCCGCTCCGCTCTGCATTACCGACCGCGTCTCAGGGTCCGCGCGGTACTTCGCAGTTTGGTACGGCGTCCACGTCAGAGGGCGACGCAGTCGCCGACGACCACCCCGGTAACGTCGGCCCATCCCGACGAGGCCTCATTACACTAGGTAAATACGAATTCCCTAGAACCACCCCTAACGAACGAAGAAATCCTATTGGTTGAAGACTGCCAGAGGGTGCGCGATCCGGCCTGCAGTTTCGAAAATGTCGGAGATGGACCCTACATGCTGTGATCCTCGAAATGCTGTCGTAGTTCCCGTTCCTCACCATATTAAGATATTTGATAGCATCCAAGAATACTTATTAACATTGTTAAAATTATATTTATATGTATTACAGATAAGACTTTGTATGTAGTAATTTTTAAATACTAAAATATTATGGATTTATAGAATAAGAAAGAGATTCGTTCTTTCTAGATACGGTTTAAGGGTTTGTGAACGATGTACACGAATTTGAAACGATCGTCGCATGATTAAATGGTTAGTTTGACGGTAATCGAATGTACGTTCGATAAACAATTGCTGTATTAAGGTGTAATTCAGTTTCTACGTGTTTATGCCGGAGTTTAATTCTTTCCATAGATATTTTTTGTGTAAGTTACCGAAAGGTATCCCCAGAATATTCTTAAAGCGTATGAGCAACATTCGCGGTATTAAAATTGATGTACGTAACACGTGATGCCTGAAAAATATGTTTTCGTGGAATATATTGAAAATTGTCCGATGAGAAAAATTCCCGGAAATTAGTCTCTTAATCGCTTTCGGAAAGGTTTTGTCTCCAGGGCTCGACCGCTCGATTTTCCGCGTTCCTCCGCAGGGATTCCGCTGGCCCTCCCACCACCCTTTCTCCGGCTCTCTTTCTCTCTCTTTTTCTCTCTTTCGTGCAAAGCCCGCGTGAATGGTGTGACGTATCGTCGGCGAGTCTGTGCCTGACATCCCGGATTTTTCCATTAAATTTTCCCGAGGCGCGAATCTATCACTGTTACACGGCCACCCACCACCTCCGCCCCAATCCGCCCTCTGCCGTCATACTGTCCCGGAAAACTCCGGGACGGCGCGCGTAAGTGATTCCCCATTACGGTTGCGGACCGAGCTTCCTCGAGACCTGTCAAAATGCTCAAAAACCTGGCCATGCCTACACCTCTGTCTAATATCGCATATTAACTCTTTCGTTACCAGGACGAGATATCTCGCGACCCGATACTGGCCGATCAACGCTTTTGACGAGATATCTCGCGACCCGGTAGTAGCCGATTAACGCTTTTGACGAGATATCTCGCGACCCGGTAGTAGCCGATCAACGCTTTTGACGAGATATCTCGCGATCCGGTAGTGGCTGTATTTATTTCTTCCTTTTAGCTATACGAATAGAATTAGTTATAAAATATATTCATCTAGAATGTCAAAATATTGGTGCTAGATAGCTAGATTATCGTCAAAAGCGGTAATCCGCTACTACCGGATCGCGAGATATCTCGTCAAAAGCATTGATCGGCTACTACCGGGTCGCGAGATATCTCATCCAAGGTAACGAAAGGGTTAATACTGTATCTTAACACATTCGCGACCGCTGACGTGAATTCACGTTTTTTCAAGTTCTATTCCTGGTTGCCGCTGACGTGAATTCACGTCATTTTAAGTTCTATTCCTGATTGCCGCTGACGTGAATCACATCCATGACGATACACGATACAAGTTTGCGGCAACCAGTTTCAGAATTTCATTATTTTCGCCGGTACTCAGTACTTGAAACGGAAAAAATTTGCCGGTCGCGAATATGTTAAGGTGAAGCGAAACACGTCAAGGAACTTGATCGACTTCGATAAAGATGATTTTTTTAAATACCTACGTTGTCGACGTTTATTTTCATATTGGCAGCTGTGTCGAATTATATTGGGTATTGTACCAAATGGCATACTCCACCTGCCGTTTTCGTACAGTAATTATAAAGAAATCGAAGTAAAGCTCCAAAAATCCTCTGGATTCATGGTTTTCGGGGCCCTAACTGCCTCCTGCGCCATCTGTGATTTCCAGGTCAATTCAATTTTCACTCCGAGACCTCGTATTCTCATCGTTTGAGCATATAAGCACATAAGACACTTTTTTGCCTTTAGCCCGTTCAAATGTGAGTTTATCGATTACCAGAGTGTTCTAAATTGTCGTAAAATTGTCCTGACCTGTTCATTTCTCATATCAGAGCCAGTAATTGTATATTGATCGAAATATGAGAGCTCGACGCCATTTTGGTTCTGGTCTTGGTTGAGTTAAAAAATTTTAATGAAAAATCGAAATTTTCAATGCGTCAGGACAATTCTTAGATGATCAGGAGTGATGTGTCAAAGTTTCGGACAGTTTGATCTAATACCCTTAAAAAAAAGTGTTGTATTCAAATCGACTGATCTGAAGGGTGTTTCACTTCACCTTAAGGTGAAGCGAAACACGTTGAGGAACTTGATCAACGTCGATAAAGGTGAGTTTTCTAAATACCTACGTTGCCGACGTTCGTTTTCATGTACTACACTTTCCCGACTATAATTGCAGATTATGATAATTAATCTAGAGATAATCGTTCTTCCATCTAAATGCATGACATCTCGAACTCGAGCAATGCAATTTTAAACCAAGACTCCAAACAACACTTTATTGCGAAGTACTTCATACACCCGTGGCCATTACTCGTCTCCCCAGTGCCCAACAACTACTTAAATACAAATACAAATACACGTGGGACTCCTAGCCCCCTCCAATCCCTCCGAATTGAACACCCGAAAGTCGCTCAGTAAAGCAAACTCCCCAAGAAACTGTTCGTCTGTAAAAAAAAAAATCGAGAGAATGGCCGCCATGCGCTTTGGAAGTAAAACTTGAAAGGTAGAGTTATTAGATATTATTAAATGTTGTTAATTACTTCAACATAACATTAGGTATCACGCTTCAGTTGTCAATATTCCCTATTTTTTAATATGTCGCCATTTTTTAAAACTAAGGGGTTGAAATGTATCAGCAATGTAGTCCTTTGCTAGAATTACAAATTTCTTTTTTTCTTCATGTGACTCTAAGGACGTTTACAATAACGTTGGCGAAACCGTCTGTAAGGATTTTAACTCGAATATTGGCAAAATCAATCGTTAGGATTTTAATTCTAATATTGGGGAAATCGGCCCTAAGATTTCTAACTCGAGCGTCGGGTAAACCGACCCTAAGGATTTTAACTCGAATGTTGACGAAACCTACCTTTAGGATTTTATCTCGAATGTTGGCAAAATCAACCCTTAGAATTTTAACTCGAATGTTAGTGAAACCGGCCCTAAGGGTTCTAACTCGAATGTTGACAAAACCAACCCTTAGAATTTGAAATAAAATATTGCTGGAACCGATTCTAAGGATTTTAACTCAATCGTTGGCGAAACCTGCCTTTAGGATTTTATCTCGAATGTTGCCAAAATCAACCCTTAGAATTTTAACTCGAATGTTAGTGAAACCAACTCTAAGGATTTTAACTTGAATGTTGACAAAACCAACCCTTAGGATTTTAAATCAAATATTGCTGAAACCAGTCCTAAGATTTCTAACTCGAATCTCGAGTAAACCGACCCTAAGGATTTTAACTCGAATGTCAACGAAACCTGCCTTTAGGATTTTATCTCGAATGTTGGCAAAATCAACCCTTAGGATTTTAACTCGAATGTTAGTGAAACCGACTCTAAGGATTTTACCTCGAATATTGCTGAAACCGGCCCTAAGATGTCACACTCGAATCTCGGGTAAACCGACCCTAAGGATTTTAACTCGAATGTCGAGGAAACCTGCCTTTAGAATTCTATCTCGAATGTTGGCAAAATCGACCCTTAGGATTATAACTCGAATGTTAGTGAAACCGGCCCTAAGATGTTTAACTCGAATGTTAGTGAAACCGGCCCTAAGATGTCTAACTCGAATCTCGGGTAAACCGACCCTAAGGATTCTAACTCGAATATCGCGAAAACCTGCCTTTAGGATTTTATCTCGAATGTTGGAAAAATCAACCCTTACAATTTTAACTCGGATATTAGTGAAACCGACTCTAAGGATTTTACCTCGAATATTGCTGAAACCGACCCAAAGATTCCAACTCGAGTCTCGGGTAAACCGACCCTAAGGATTCTAACTCGAATGTCGCGGAAACCTGCCTTTAGGATACAAAAGCTCGGGACGGTAGAAACCAAGAAAGCAGGGATCACGTCGAGTTCCGAGTCCGCGCACGCATCGCGCGGCTCGTAAGGGTGCATTTAAGGGAGAGTCGGCATCGCCGGGTGTTTCGGCGCCCCTGCTTATCTTTTCGCGGCTCGTTAAAAGTTGATGCGAGCTCGGCAGGAGCGGCGTTGTTCTTGCAACATTGATGGGCGCGCCGGAACTCGGCGGAACTCGCGGAGGTTAGGTTAGGTCGCCGCGAGCCGATCGGACGGTAAGTCGGCGACCGGCTGGTTTCCGGTGTACCGAAGTTCTTAGACGCGTTGCGACGCCCGACACTCGAGAGCTCTGCGCCAATAGGCGAGGTGTCTTTGCGTAAATACGGATTTCGCGGGGCCCACGCCATGTTTAAACAGGGCCGCGTTCAAACACAGATGTAGTCCGCCGAGCTACACGAGTGTTTGCTGCCGGCGATAATACACGTCGACCGAGTTTCTTGCCGAAACGACGTCTTAACAACTGGCGAACCTGCGACTGTTCTATTACCGCGATAAAGAGGCGGGTATGAGATAATAATAATCAGGGCGGCTCGACTGTACGCCCCCGTCTTGGAAATTGCTGATCCCATGTAATACGGACGTAACCGTTGAACATGGAACAGGTAGTTGGGCATGGAACCTGTCGAGTGAATTACTGCTCGGTGTTTCACGTTTTCGTTACATCCGCATGGACCAGGAAATTGAAGAAGGACGAGTGTTACTTTTCTGCACGTCCTATTTCTAGGTCCACGGATCCACCTTTTTGAGATCCTCGCAAGTTTTACGGGTTTTTGTATATTAATTACCCTGTACATGTTGTCACGTAAGTAACGAAATAACGATGACTTAGGCTTTGGCGTTAATGGTGTTTATTTTACGCGTGTATTCTGGAATTGAAGCTGACGATCCTTAACAGCGAGACGTTGTATCTATGCGCAGGAAAATATTCGATGAATATGGAATCAGTCAATTTTTGAGGTGATTCAATCAAAGCGTGTCATTATTCCGTGGACATGGACAGAATATTTGATTAAATTAACGTACGCTTCAAGGCCGGAGGATTTTGCTCATCCTTATCTGGAGGACACATTTTCTTTCCTACATGTATGTGGTACCGTTCAAATGATCCAATTTAGTTTTGATCGGAATTCCGGTAGGGATGATATGGGACATCGAAGGGTTAAGGGGGCGAAAAAAGGAGCCATCTCTCATATGCATTTCTGTCCTAATCGTGAAATTAATGTACGGAACAGTGCCTTAGGATTTTCCTCCTCTTTATCTGGAGGACAGACTTCTTTCCTACATGATGTGGTACCGTCCAAATAATCCAATTTAGTTCGATCAGAATTTGGGTTCAGATGACATGGGACATCGAGGTGTTAAGGGTGGCGAAAAAAGGAGGCATCTCTCGCATATCCATTTCTGCTCTAATCGTGAAATTAATGTACGTAACAGTGCCGTAGGATTTCCCTCCTCTTTATCTGGAGGAGATACTTTTTTCCTGTATGATGTGGTACCATCCATATAATCCAATTTAGTTCGATCAGAATTTGGGTACTGATGACATGGGACAACGAGGTGTTAATGGTGGCGAAAAAAAGAGGCATCTCTCGCATATCCATTTTTGCCCTAATCGTGAAATTAATGTACGTAACAGTGCCGTAGGATTTTCTTCCTCTTTATCTGGAGGACATACTTTTTTCCTACATGATGTGGTACCGTCCAAATAATCCAATTTAGTTCGATCAGAATTTGGGTTCAGATGACATGGGACATCGAGGTGTTAAGGGTGGCGAAAAAAGGAGGCATCTCTCGCACACCCATTCCTGCTCTAAGGGTGAAATTAATGTACGCTACAGTGCCGTAGGATTTTCTTCCTCCTTATCTGGAGGTAGCTTACCCCTCGCTCGAGGACGTCGGAGGGGCGGCAAGAAGCCTGGATTCATTTTTCAAAGAATCTGCGGGAAAATGCAAATGCACGGGGCATCTGGCAACAATGGCCGCGGTCTCGCCCCTATTTTAAGGGTTGGTTTTCGGCGGTCGGGGGTGGAGGATGGGAGACCGGGGCTTTGCCGGCCATGCAAAGCAGCAGCCCGACCCCAACCCCTGATAAGGGTGGACAGCCACGATCGATTAGAGGGCAACCCCACCCCTCCCCAATGCCCACCCACCACCCCCTCCCTCCTGCGACCTTCGAAGCTTTGGCCATATTCCGATTCGCAACACGCCCGACTAACGCTCCGGCTAAAAATGCTAATTCCAAACGAGCCATTTTTTAATCCGCCATTATACCTCTGCAACCCTTTTCGTCTCGTTCATCTTTTACGTATATAATAAAACCCCGTGGATACGAAAATGGCGCCATTGTCTCGTCCACCCGGGCAAAACTGTCTACAAGGGTGAGAACACCCTCTCGACATTTTTAATACATTTTATTATTACAAGTTTATCTTCCGGGATGTTCTACAGTGGTTCGGTTAAATTATTAGAATCGTTACTTACGTTTACAGGAATACTCTCTTCGAGGGAAAGCCACTCGTGCAAGGTGTTATCAAATTTGCATAACCGAGAGCGGCGTGAATTTTATTCCGAACGTGATGGAGGACGACGAGGAGGTGTAGGGAGCTCCAACGAAAGTGAAATGTGCACGTCTATCTAGGTGCATCTTGAATTACCCGGAACAAAAAGATGCGAATACGGCGCTAGGTATTTGCATTGGCGGTTCTAAAAGATGCAAGAGGTTTTAAGTACCCAGCTGCACGTACCAACCACGCGAGATGTATTTCAATGCAAGGGTTGACACCCTTGGGTCCAGGTGCATTTGGATACCAACCGCCGTTGCACCCATCGGAGAAGAAACGTAATCCGGTAATTCCCATTTATCTGCGCCTTTTCAATATGCAACCGACATATACATTTTACCATTTCGGAATCACCATACCGTTCATTTTCCTTCGTGTCCTCATTCACCCAACCCTCCACAATCCACCCAGGGCCAAAATGAAACTACTGCAAAGATTTCCAAAATTCCTACAATTTTATCTTGCATCTCGACATCCAAACTTTCACGATCATTTCACGATTAACCGATCATTTTCCTTCGTATCCCTTCTCATTCACCCAACACGCCACAATTCACCCAGGGCCAAAATAAAACTACTGCAACGATTTCCAAAATTCCTACAATTTTATCTTGCATCTCGACATCCAAACTTTCACGATCATTTCACGATTAACCGTTCATTTTCCTTCGTGTCCCTTCTCATTCACCCAACACGCCACAATTTACCCAGGGCCAAAATGAAACTACTGCAAAGATTTCCAAAATGCCTGCAATTTTATCTTGCATCTCGACATCCAAACTTTCACGATCATTTCACGATTAACCGTACATTTACCTTCGTCCCTTCTCATTCACCCAACCCTCCACAATTCATCCAAGGCCAAAATGAAACTACTGCAACAATTTCCAAAATTCCTGCAATTTTATCTTGCATCTCGACATCCAAACTTTCACGATCATTTCACGATTAACCGTACATTTTCCTTCGTCCCTTCTCATTCACCCAACCCTCCACAATTTACCCAGGGCCAAAATGAAACTACTGCAACGATTTCCAAAATTCCTACAATTTTATCTTGCATCTCGACATCCAAACTTTCACGATCATTTCACGATTAAACCCAAGACATCTCGATCGAGCATCCTTCGATATTTTGACACGAGTACGTGTTATGACTAGGGGTCAGTAAAAAATGTGCTTGACATTGTTTTGTAACGCGTTCTTTGTCCCCCTAATTTTCTGATACTCTTCACTTACGGACCCGTTCATATGCTTTCCCAACTTTCTTCCCTTCCATCCAATTTGGCTGATTCTTTTTATTAAATAAAGGGAATAATGAAAGCATGAAACGGTCGTCAATATCCTTGGGACTATAATTTTGTACACAGATTGTATATCGGGCATGTGTGCAATATTGAGAAATACACGCATGACAAAACCAATTTCAACGAGTACTTCGATACGACGTTGGAGTAAATTTGACGAAACCAGTTCGGTTTATTCAGACAATTTTTATCGTTGTGTATGTGGATTGTGCGGACTAAAGACGCCATAAGAGATGTTCATGATCCCATGTCTTTTCCTAATTTGAATAGTTTTTCAAATCGTCGCCCAAGATCCGGCAGGATTCAGACGTCGTTGATTCCCGGCCGCTATTTGTATAATAAGATAAATAAGACAAGACCGAATTAATCCTTCGATCACTCAGTGGATCCTGTGTGCGTCCTCTTTATCTCGAGGGCTTTCGCCTATCTGCCCAGTCTAAGCTCCTCGATCCGATCGCTTCTATTATCTGGCACGAAAACGATGTTTACTCCCGTCGGCAGTGCATCCCTGCACCCCCTTTCCTGACTCGAGAGATTGGGAATAAATCCGACGCCTTTAAAAAAAATTGGCCATAAATTCTCGCGTTAGCCCGGCCCGGTGGGCATTCCCCCGTTGAATTTAAAAAATTCCCTAATTCAGTGGAAAAGCATTGGCGGCACCGACGTGGAAGGGTGTCGAAGGAAGACCCGGAGGAGGGACCGACGCGGGGGGTCCTCGCCAAAGGGAACCCAGGAACCCGGGAATCATCGGAATCGATATCGAATACGACTGTGTCACCCGGTAGACCGTTGTCCCGATGTGGAACACTTCGAACTCTGTTCCACCTAGTCGATCTAAAGCGATAGGGCGAGAATTAATTAAGGTACTTTGCAATCAGGTCTTAAGCCATTCTGGGCGCGACTACGATGGATCATGGTCATCATGGTCAATCCATGGTTTCAAACAAAGGATCGCCTCTAAAAATAAAATAGACTCAATCGATCAACCCATGGTTTCAACAATCGCCTCCAAAATAACATAAGCTCGCATATTGGACGTGAAACTATTTTTCTATTCTTATTTCACTTTAAACGTCAAAATTTACTGGGAGAAGACTCGATGTAAGACATCCTGGACGCGACTACGATGGATCATGGTCATCATGGTCAATCCATGGTTTCAAACAAAGGATCGCCTCCAAAAGAACGTAACCTTGCACGTTGGATGTGGAACTACTTTTTCATTTTTATTTCACTTTGAACGTTAAAAATCTACAGGGAGAATAATGCACTAATGCTGAAAATACACGCACTCAAATTATCTCGATACTGCAAGCGATGTTCAATGTAAATAATAATTAACCGTAAAAAATGTGGAGATTGAAATTGTGATGAGGAACAGTTCGAACTTTGTTCCACCTAGTCGATCTAATGCGATAGGGCGAGAATTGATTAAGGTACTTTGCAATTAGGTCTTAAGCCATCCTGGGCGCGACTACGATGGATCATGGTCATCATGGTCAATCCATGGTTTCAAACAAAGGGTCGCCTCCAAAATAACATAAACTCGCATGTTGGACGTGGAACTACTTTTTCATTTTTATTTCACATTAAACGTCAAAAATCTACCGGGAAAATAATGCAGTAACGCTGAAAATACGCTCACTCAAATTATGTCGATATTGCAAGCGATGATCGATGTAAATAATAATTAACCGTAAAAAATACCGGGATTGAAATGAACTGAGAGAATAACGAACCCTATCGAAAATTTTTATTAAATTGTTTTGATACCGACGCAGTCAAATGAATATAAATAGTAATTAACTGTGAAAGGAGAGAAAATAAATAAGCGTTTTAAACGTGTGATCTTATAACTGTATTTTACATGGAAATTATTCATGTAGTCATGTCTATGATTACTGTTTATAAGTCATTGCAAAGCATGGAAATCATTATCCTAGGTAATTAAGTATAATGGATGATCCAATTACTGGTTATGGATCTACCAGTAAAAGTCTTAATCGCCTCGTCTCGACTTCAGGTCGCCTTCGTCTATTAAAATTATAAATGTTAATCAGTAATTGGAATAGGTTAGTAACAGTACTCAGGCGTTAAGTGGAGCACTTAGAGTTTTCAATAACTATTGACACCCTGGTATCATATTTTAATATTTCATTTCTAAATAAAGATAAATTCAATTTTAGACAGTATTAAAGGCATAACGCGACTTCTTTGTTTCCATAAAATCGAGAAAAGGATTCGAAAAACGGTACACCGAAAAAGAAGCATACGTTTAGAGATGGTAAAAAATTCAGCAATTATTTAGTCCATATTACGAGACATTAGAAATATTAAAATTAGGTAAGAGTAGAAAAAAAGTTTGAGACACCTCGTAGAAAACTGGCCGATGCGTTACCCGGAAGGGATTCGATGGAGGACCGAGGGAAGTGGAAAAAAAGGAGGGAAACATGAGAGGGAAAGGGGAGAGAAAGGACAAGAGACGGAAGGAAACAGATGCTGGGGGAAAAAGAGACTCTGATATCCCTGGAATTTTCATATCGACACAGAATGACAGTTTTTTAATATTAAATTCCTCCCGGCTTTTTGACTTCTCTTTTTTCTCGTCCCCGCTCCCTCCCGATCCCTCCCCCCGCGCTCGCGCAACTTCGGGGACTCCTCGAGAGACCCTTGGCTAAAAGTCTTATTTTCATTTCCTTCTCAAACTTCCTCTATATTTCTCTTTAACAAAGGTAAACCTGTCGTTCGTGTCCACTTTAGTATCTTAGTCGTATTTTTTTTTTTTTTTCGTCCGGCATCCTTAACGGTGGCATTCATTAACTACGCCGTAGTATTGCAACTTTCGCGATGCCTCGGCCATTGTTTTACTATTACGATTCCTTATCAAACGCATTTCCATTAACTCTTCTCGTAAATTTTGCACCTCGGTACCGTTGAAATTGAAACCTTAAACGTCGAGGTCCAATTAATGACCCGTTCAATTATATGTACGTATGTTAAACCAGAATCCATAAGGCAAATAATTTTATTTAAAATCCTCAAAGGGTGTTTATCCATTTTCTGCGGGAAAATGTTTAGAGAATTCATTTATTCCCATTCTAATTCCGACTGGGCCGCATATGTTGTTACGGAGAGCGGCAGACTTCCATAAACGACTCCCAGCTGAAATCTCTGGACCCATTCAGCGAAAGAATGAAAGTAGTGATCGGGCCGATCAGTCAACCGATACAAAACCGATGCGTAATAAATATCGAATAAATTTCGAGCCGGGTGGTCGACGGGACTCTCCATTTTTTCGGGCACGCAAGCGCGATCCAGAAACGGTGAAAAGGGATGCGCGGAAAGGGGCGAAAAAAATGGAGCGACATAAAGGCCGGCCTCGCAACAAGACCCAAAACAGTTCGTGCTTGTCAGTGGATTCATTATTTATAATCTGGGTGGCCCAGGGTGAGAGAACCCGACAGGAATCACGGTGTTCCCGGAGGATCCCCCGGAACTTCTCTCTACCTCCGGCACCTCTGCCTCGCATTGTCGAGTCGAGTGCGGGTTTTTAACCCTTAAAATTCGAAGGGTGCACCCTGGAACTCCGCATTTCGCCCCGATGGGGCGAAGGGGTGGATCGAAGTCGCCTAGACAGAGAGAGAGAGAGAGGGGTCGAAGGGAAAAAAAGACAGAAAAGGACGCGAAAAAAAGCTCACATCAGCCACCCTTGAAAGGAAGGATTACACCGGGGATTTTGGTTTCGCTCGTTTCATCTGGACCAAAGCCGATTTTCCCGATTTTCCAGCGACGTCGAAAGGTCCTCGAATTAGGTGTCCATTGTGAGACCACGAGGGAGAGAGAGAGAAGGACACTGGGCCAAGGGTGGAGGAGAGTGTGACGCTATACCGGAGGCTTCCCCGAAGACTTCGTGACGTCGCATATTAAGTCGCTTTCGGCCCCTTAATCGGAAATCCACAACCCCTTTCCTCGCTGAGATGATCCTCCGTGTAATTTCTGCGGAGAGCCCGCCAATGGAATTAATAGAAATCAATCAGCGTTCGATTGTCCGAAACTTTGCTTCACCCGCCACCCCCTGACGAGCAGCTATTTCAGGCACCTTCGCGTCTCGGGAATAGCAAGCATATGTAGAACTAATAATTAACGGAATAAATGTGGATATTTCCAAGAACATATTCAAATTTTTTTAAACAATACCATCCTTCCTTAAGTTTGAAATTTTATTATTAAATTCGATTGTCCGAAACTTTGCTTCACCCGCCACCCCCTGACGGGCAGCTATTTCAGGCACCTCGCGTCTCGGGAATAGCAAGCATATGTAGAACTAATAATTAGCGGAATAAATGTGGATATTTACAAGAACATATTCAAATTTTTTTAAACAATACCATCCATCCTTAAGTTTGAAATTTTATTATTAGATTTGATTGTCCGAAACTTTGCTTCACCCGCCACCCCCTGACGGGCAACTATTTCAGGCACCTTCGCGTCTTGGGAATAGCAAGCATATGTAGAACTAATAATTAACGGAATAAATGTGGATATTTCCAAGAACATATTCAAATTTTTTTAAACAATACCATCCTTCCTTAAGTTTGAAATTTTATTCGACGGATTCAATAAAACCTCGGATAGACGTTGTATCTACCTTCCCAGATATCTGCAAATGTAATACGAGCAGCGTTTAACTTAATTAAATTATAGATGCAACTGAGGATTTTAAAATATAATTGTTTAGCCATATAGAACTAATAATTATGAGATTAATTAGATGCGGATGCTTTGAGCACGTTTTAAAATTTTAATAAATAACGCATTCCTACATTAAATTCGAAATTTTATTGGACTGATTCGATGAAACTTCAAATAGACGTTGCACCTACCCTTCCAAATATCTTCAAATTTAATAACAGCGTTTTACTCCAGTAAATTTGAAATTCTATGGAGTATTTTAAATGACAACAGTTTAACCCTATCTCGGGTTTTCCCACGTTATCCTTCCTCGATAAATTGTTGAAAAGTGAGCAGCCTACGAAGATTAATTCGTTCCCTCGGCAGATACCATTAAGATGGCGCCAAAAGGAATTATTGGAGCAAAAATTCGGCCGAGTTGCCCTTAGGACCCCTTAGGATGCTTCTGCTTTCCGTTAAGTCACATTTACAACCCCAGTTGTGTTTGTTTGGACAACGGCTCTTCCTCTCGGTCCTCCTCTCTTTCCCTTGGTCTCTTTTTCCCCGATCCCACCGTGGGAAATGCGCGATCCACGAGGCGATGGTATATCGATCAAAAATATATTAGTGCCCCGATATGACAGTGCGGAGTGTTTCCTTTTCACCCCTCGAGGCACCCCGAGTTCGCTCGGGGTGGCGGGTCGCTTTTTTTCGGGCCCGAAACTCCAAACACAAAAGGGCCCATACCAGCGGCAGGAAAGGGTTTTCTGGGACCTGCGAGATGGGAAAGTAAAAAAGCGCGAGACCCGGCAAATTAATGATTTAGTGTCAGGACGATACCCTTTTTTCCGCCCCTCTCAAAAGGAGGGCGAGGGTTCTCCGATTTTTTTCCCGCTTCCGGGCACCGATCGCGATCGACCCCTCAGGTGATCGGAAGCCCCGAAGAGCCACATTTATTAGAACCGGTAAAAAACGATTCTTCGATGCGACGAGGATGACGCGAAGCTCTTCGGGAACTAATTTCTCTTCCTGTGATTTGCAGAAATTTTCGAGTTTCTAAAGCATCCTCTGGGGAGGAAATGTTGTGACGTATCTTATCGGATTCGCTTCTGCTGTGAAATCTGAAGAAATGCATTCGATAAAGTTATTATAGACCGGAAAATGAAATTGATTGAAAGTTTCTCCCGGTTACTTCTAGACATGGACATTTGATTGCAGGAATTTTTAAATACTATGATGTCACGTTTAGGAGATCGTTAAGGAAATGTAAAAGTGGCATTTCAAAGGTGAATCGTTCTTGAAACTTTCCTACGAACTGGGTATACCGAATCGCTTCAAACTTTACAATATGAACGTGAAGGTTATAAGGAAGGTCCTCGCCCTCGTGAAATTTCATTCTTGGAAAAAAATGTTGAAAGTATCTATAAACAAATTTTAAAAAATTGAAATTTTATGGGGGTCAGGATCTTCCTTGTAGCCTCCACATTCGCATTGTCAAGTTTGAAACGATTTGGCACACCCAGTTAGGAGAAAAGTTTCATAAACGAGACCTCTTATCACCTTAAGAACGTCTACAAATCCCGAGCAATTTAAATACAAAAAAGTTGTGTCAAGATAGCAAGTTTGATCCAATGAAACTGGATAAGACTCTCGATACATGTTTCACGAATATTCAACGATACTCTTAACGACATAACGTGAACAATGCTTAATTATTCCGTTGCATTTCCCGGCGCTCCGGCGCGAATAGAAATTTCCATTGGCGAAAACGTTTTCCCTCGCCAGGAATAAAAAGAGAAGAAAATCGCGGCAATATATATATATATTTTTTTTTCCGGCGCATAGCCCGAAGGCCGGGGAAAGAGTTACTTTTTCGAAATCGACTTCCGTCTCTCCCATCATCGGCCTCCTTTTTCGGCAAGTGTTACCCCACGGTACGATCCGGCATTTTTACCGGGTTATTCGGAAGTAGGAAGGAGGGGAAGGTATCATCCCTTATGCGACGGGATCGTCCTCCCATGGGAGGTCCCGGCCGTTCAAAAATTGAAGAACGTCGCCTCGGCTGAAACTGAAAACTGCATCCGAAGTGACCAGGGGATGCGTCCCTCGAGATGTCACTTGGCAGGCTCGACGAAGGGGTGGCCACCGTCGAGGGTAACTCCTCGGCTAGGGCGCGGGGAAACTGCGAATTTAAATTCAAATTCGGCCCGAACGGACTTTTTTGATCTCACGGCCCGAAATTGGTACATCATTTTGATCTATGGTCCTCGGGTGGCACATCGATGCGCGAATAATGTCACCCCCGGAGTCGGGTATTGGATTTGGCCATTCCCGCCGCGTTGTCCTTCCGATGACAAGACACGGGGCCCCATAAGGTCTTCCGTGATTCAACCCCTTCATCCCTGGCCCCGATTTCCAATTGAGCGCGCTTTTTCGCAATAATTTCTTGCCCCTTTTTGCTCGGTTAAGTTTAACGTACCGGCAAGTAACCAGAAAACAGCCGTTGAAAAAGGCTCGAATTCGAGAGCGATAAATCATGCTCCGAAATTCGAGAGAGGAATTTCACTCGTTATTATACCAAGCCTTGTTGTTCAATCGTTATTGTCGAGTTATTACAGGATTTGTCTCCCTTTTTCCCTACTCGAAATGATGCTTATATTCGTTTTTCCTCGAAGAAAATTCATCTAGTTTCGTCGGGAATTAAGGGTGCTATTTGTCGGACAATATAAGCACGGTATCGACTTACAATTGAATTTGTTTATTACAAGTTAATCCAGTAATATCGAACCGCGTTGAATTATTTTATAACTATTCTCTGTTCCTGAATATTTATCTTCTTTCTTGAAAAGAATTCTTCCTTTCTCAGCCTAATTTACGGGCGCCATTTTTAACGCTACTTTTAGCTACAATTATTTTGTTTATTCCAAATAAATGAAAAAATCCATATCTCTCCGTATCTAGCTGAAAGTCAACTACGAAATTGGAATAACTTTACCGAGAGTCCACAAAATGGCGTCCAGGGTGCGATTGACGTCCTCGCCAGAGGCAAAGCTCGAGGAGAAAAGGATGCTAAACAGATTTTGGAGACTTTCTTGGGATGCCAGGACAGATTGTGTACTCTTGTAAGAGTCACCGTAGGTTTAGGTACGGGTGGAGATGTTCCCAAGAAGAAGGTCGCAGGACGATGCGGTGGAAACTCCATTAGCATGTTTGCGCCACGAGGGACGGTCCTCTAAGTGATGTTTTGTGCCGAGCCATTCGAATCGCCCTCTATACTTGGAAATTCCATCCCTCGGAGGAAAGAAAAAAAAAACATTACATTTGATGCCTAAAAATATACTACGCCTCGGTACAAAGAAACTCGTCTGGAGAGTCCACCTTCTAAGATGCGATTATTCCGCAAAATTCGCCATGACTAATGTAAATTATATTTACACCCTCGAATAATTCCTACTGAAAAATGAAGGGTATTAATTAATTTCAATGAAGTCGTAGATAACATCGAGAGATGATAACTAATATGCACTATTTTCCAATTTTTCAAACATCGGGACTTACTCGATGGACTCCATTTTCTCCTTTCGATACTTTCTTCCGATTTTCTCATATTTTCTTAATATTCGGATATATATTGCCGAAGCGTTGCATCAATTTAGTATTTCTTATTAAATCTACCGTAACAAATGAATAGTCCTAAGATATATGTAATGGGGATGGAAACTTCGTCGCTTCGCATTTTTCTAGGATTACACTCAATACCATTATAGGAATGAAATTTGGAACGTGTGTAATATAGTTGCAGAAATATATAAAAACACTATCTGCAGAACGTGGAGGAATAAAATGTCAAGTAACTTTCAAACTTATTCCGTTCCGCTCTATTCCATCCCCCTAACAACTTCCTGCACCAGTTCTGCTCCGAGTAACAAGGATAACAAGGATTTCACGGATCCTCCCACTTTCCGCGATATTGTATTTTCCGGCTTTTCGCTCCGCATTTCGGGCGAAATTCGCCACATCGTTAGAGATATTTCCGAGACACGCGTTGTATAGGTTCGTAACAAGGTTAAGGTGGGGACTTTCGCTGCAGAGGGTGTGGGCACGTGGTCAAGGTACGTCAAAACTAGTTTCCTTGCTCTTCCGGCACCCAAAGGACTTTCGTCCTAAAGGACCCTACCAAAGAAAGGGTCATGTCTGTCACGCACTTCGCTTCCGGGTCAAAAACCGGATTACCACACGCCCAGAAGAGATTTACATTATCAATGACCACGCGTGTCCTTTTTAGGATCTCTTTTACGATTCCCTTCAACGCGGTTGTAATGATCTTCAAGGACCTCCCCGAAAAAACGGACTTGCCGAATAAAACGCCATTATTTTTTGGCAAAACAGATCTATGATATAGAAATACACCCCTCCCTGAATTGACGCGGTAAATTAAACCGGATTAACACACGCCCAAAAGAGATTTACATTATCAATGACCACGCGTGTCCTATTTAGGATCTCTTTTACGATTCCCTTCAACGCGGTTGTAATGATCTTCAAGGACCTCCCCAAGGAAACGGACTTGCCGAATAAAACGCCATTATTTTTTCGCAAAACGGATCTATGATATAGAAATACACCCCTCCTTCAATTGACGCGGTACTTTTTTTACGCGGTAAATTAAAACACAATTTACGCCCTATTAAAACGACGTTACTTTTTTTGTTATGCTATTTGGAATAAATTATACGTAAAAAAAACTTATATGTACTAGCTTTTGTGTTTCATATTTTTTCTTGTGTACCGACAGACTTTATTTACGCGATCTTCATTCGTGTAAAACGAATACTCCGCGTAAATTAAGGGACGACTTGTATGAACTTCATGAAAAATATATTTTGACCTTCTAAAAATTTAATTCTCCACCGAATAAATGTGTTGTTCTAAAGCTTCAACTTTTAAACGCGGAATATTTATACACTGATAAAACAAACTGTTACGAATTCATGATTTATGTACTAAAGGGTTTATTCAGATACGTTATACCGGTTATGAGACTTGTGGATATATTTTTAATATACACGGCTTTTTAACGTTACAAATTGATTTAAACAATTTCCAGTAAGCGTCATCAAACTCGTTCGAATCGAAACTTGTTCCGATGTTTAGAGACACTTATCCCTAATCTAAATCATCAAATTAAATTATTTTTAGTACAATTTTTCACCCCAAAGATCTATTAAATTGAAAAATACCTTTAACAGCGTGTTTCCATTTTCCATGAATTTCACATTTGCGTGAACCCTCATTCGAGAATATCGTGAAAACTATTTCTTCACAGCATTCCCCTTAAAACTGCGCATCTCTATAATTTCATAACGAACGTCAATTATCATACTTATTTATCTTAAGCTCCAAAAACCCGGTACGATATTATTTCTCTAAACAAGGAGTAGAACTCTTTCCTTAGGGGTTGTTTTCTTAAAACCGAGCGCTAGTCGTTCTTCAATTTCTTTTCCAAGAGCATAAATAGTCGAAAGAGACGTTCCTTCGGCAGCTTTTATTCCATCGGGATATCACTACGTATCATCGTTTCTCAAAAATGGAGAATAAGTATTTAGATTTTGGAAAGCCGAAAGAGTAAAAGTCTCGCCCCGGCCATCGTTCTTCGCGGAGTGAAGGCGGTGTCCACGTTTCCCCCATTTCTCTCGAGGACTCGAGGGCGAAAACGACTCGTTCGTACCGTTTTCTCGAGGAGACGTTTTATTATCGGTCTTCGTTCCATCATGGCGAGAGTCGATTACTCAGAATACTCAAGGTGAGAATCGGGCCGCCAACTCCGACCGGAAATAACGATGGCAGATAATACGGAACGGCTATCGGCCGGAATCAAATCATCTTAAGGACCGCCCCTGACACCGGAACCTCTTAGCCTAACAATTTTTTAAATATTCCACCTCGGTCCGATCGGTGTCTATCGACTCCATCGACCTCGCGTTATCGGCCCGATCAGATTGGCTCGGCGTTTCGCGCGCGCCGGGCGATTACCTTACGGGAAAAAAAAAAAAAGAGATTCCCCGTAAAGAGACATCGACATGGCGAACCGGCTCGTCTAGGAGAATCCCATGAGCCCTCGTCTTGACGCGATACAGAAAGTTCATAATTAACCCTTTTAGTACCGGGCGAAAAAGAGGTGCTTATGCGAAGATAACCGGCCGAATTTTACGATTTTACTAGGATTTGGAAAAAGGCTCATAAAACCAAACGAAAAGCGATGTTTACATAATTCAAATAGCAGGGTATTAAGGACAAAATAGAGAATAAAACGGTGACGGTAATTTTTCTATAGTCATTGAAAATTACATAAATAACAAAGGTATAAGTGGTAAAAAAAAAAGAAAAATTGAGTTCTCTGTTTCAAAACGTAATTGCACATAGGAAAAGTCACCTTTTTATCATAAATTTATGTAGACCGTTTATTGCAAAGTATATACTTTAAATTTTCAATATATTTTTTAACTAAGTAAGTGATATTGCACAAGAAACATGAAAAATAACTCCAAGGCACGTGGTAGGCGCCGGACGGATTATCTCATCCGAAACAAGTAATTGTTATAGGTTATAGGTTGTTACAGGTAGGTTATAGGTTGTTATATGTGTTGTATTGTTATTTTAATTCTCTCGTAATGAAATTAGACTATTTACAACGTATTATAAATTTATTTTGAGATGGAGATCTCTCGCAAAGCGAATAGTAAAGCGCTACAAGGTGCGAGCCGATATATCGGCTCTGGCACTAAAAGGGTTAAATTTATTATAAACAGATTTATCTAACACAAAGGCCAGTTCAGTCATTTTTAATACTTTACTCCAGAAAGATAGCATTTTTTCTTCGAGGATATATTTGCATTACTTTTGAGAAATTGTAAGATTTTTTTATGTGGCTTCGAGGAAATCGTTATGGAGAGGGTTTAGATGTCTGAGATTTATGTGATGCAGGATTTTGGTGAAGGGTGAGCGATATGCGTCAGCAGAAAAAATAGAGGAATAGTTTATTCTGGCTCCGGTTTATGGAAGATACTGCCATGTAATGACGCGACGAAAGCCGCCATTTTACTTCATCCCCCTCGTAGGACTTACCCCATACGGCGGTATTGATAAAAAAATCGAGCGACCCCATTGGCCGCTGGACCGATTGGGGTGACCCCTCGGTGCTGACCAAGCACCAGCACGTACTCCAATTTAATATTATATACCACCCCAATGCACCCTGAGTGCGCCCCTTTTCCTCCCTCCCTTTTTATCCCGTTCCGAGATGGACATCGATCGCTTCGACAACGATGTCTGCGCGAAAATGATCGCTGGCTTAAAAATTGCACATTTTTTAAATAATTTAAATCTTCATTGCTTTAGTTTCCTTGAACATGATTTTATTTTAAAACAAAGAACGATCGCTTCGACAACGATGTCTGCGCGAAAATGATCGCTGGCTTAAAAATTGCACATTTTTTAAATAATTTAAATGTTCATTGCTTTACTTTTCTTGAACATGATTTTATTTTATTTTAAGACAAACATCGATCACTTCGAGAACGATGTCTGCACGAACATGATCGCTGGCTTAAGAATTGCACATTTTTTAAATAATTTAAATGTTCATTGCTTTAGTTTCCTTGAACATGATTTTATTTTATTTTAAAACAAACATCGATCGCTTCGACAACGATGTCTGTGCAAAAATGATCGCTGGCTTAAAAATTGCACATTTTTATAATAATTTAAATCTTCACCGCTTTTGTTTTCCTGAACATGGTTTTGTTCATATTTCAACTGAACATCGATCACTTCAACAACGATGTCTGCTCGAAAATGATCGTTCGCTGAATAATTATACATTTCTGAAACATTTTAAATCTTCATTGCTTTAATTTCCTTGAACATGATTTTATTTCATTTTAAACTGAACATTGATCGTATCAACAACGACGTCTGCGCGAAAATGATTATTCGCTGCAAAATTACACATTTCCGAAACATTTTATATTTCCATCGCTTTAGTTTTCTTGAACAAGATTCTTTTTAATTTCGTCTTGGATACAAAGTTTCTTTAAATCCGGCCTTTAGACTTTATCAATCATATTAAAATTAGCGCCCGTCTGATCTTGTTGGTAGTCAATTGTTTATGCAAATCGCTAAACTGCAAAGTAGTAAATTATCGATTGCCCAATAAAACGAACGCAATTGTAAGCAGTTTCACCGTCGAAGTTTGTGCTCTCCTACTTACGCCATTTCTCACTTGCACTTTCTGAATGTAAATAATGCAAGAAAAGCCGTCGTATCATCTATTCTGAGAATCGATAGAGTATAAAATTTCCATGCAGCCATTGTAATGAACTTTTGCTTTTATGCACCTTGTATACCATTTTCTTTTTAGATACTTTCCACTTTCGTCGAATAATTTTTGATAGGGATATTAACATCAATTTTTTCTAATTTTAAAAAAATCAGGTTTATAACAGATTCCATTTATAATGAACCTTCAACGGTATAAAAACCAAATTGCAGATTTATCCAAGCTTTAATTATTAATACGTATTAGTATTAGATTTCAGTTCCCGATCAACCCAGAGCTTTCTCTCGTTCTTCTTAATTAACTAAAAAAGCGTCGAATAAACGAAATTTATCAACATATACTGCAGCATTTTAAATCCACCACTTGCAATCTTTCCCCACATTTTAGTGAAACCATATATAAGATATATTAAGATGCTCCACATTTCTAATCACCCCTACTATTAATTAACGCAAGAAGTATATAAACCATTACAACATAGGTAACAATGTCAGCCTAAAAAAGTCACCGCTTTGAGTCCTCCAAGATGAAGTTCAAAGTTCAAAAACATTAAACAAAAGCAAAAATATGAAGACTCGTGTCAAGTACAACCCAACAACCATGCAAGCATTGTTGTTAACTAATCCGCAGAAAAGGAGCAAAAATGAAAACGGGACTCACGTACATGTCAAAATGCTCCATATTCCCCGTCTACCCAACTAACGATTAGATTAAGAAATATAAAAATAATTACCACAAGAAGAACGTTGTCAAGTTGCAAGAGGTCGCCGTTTCCGACGTATGAAGATGAAGTCAGGCCCCAAAAATGTGAAATGAGACCAAAGGGGAAAACGTGAGGAACTCACTCCGGGTACATTCGAACTGCGTACAAGTTTTGGTGGTAACTGGTCCGCGGAGAAGGGCTTGATCTCCGAAAGAGTGGCGATAGGGCCCAGGGGGTCCAATCTTTACCTGAGACGGAGGCAAAGGTGGGGGACAGGGCAAAAAGGGTTTCCAGGAGGGCCATAGGACCATTCGGTAAGGCAATTTTTCTTATGCACGATCAACCAAGGCCCATTCTCGTGCCTCGTTCGCGTGTACGTGTGGGCCTTAATTATTGTTCGCTCGCCTACCTGGAAATGCAAATACCTTCTACGGGGCACACGGACGCACGGAAGGGATGGCGGGGAGCGAAAGCGCCATGGCGAGGTGGTGGAAAAAAATGAATTTAATTTATTTCTACCCCGCAGCGAGGGTCCGTGACGACGCGAACGTTAAAGGGTTGAACGGCACCCCAGATGACGCAGTTTCCAATTTCCTGAATGAAAAGCGAAACTAATCCACGTTTTCGGCACCTGGCGCTTTCCGTTTTTTACGCGGTGCGACGCGCAACCCTCTCGATCGACATTCCCCGAAGAGGACGGCGAGGAACCAATTAGAAGTCCCGAATTGGACGGAAACGTTGGAAAAGGAGGTCTGAGAAAATTCGACGAGGGAGAGGGTTAACTTTTAGCTTACATTGATTTATAAAAATTCTTGATATGTGTGCGATACCATGTTAAATTAACTCCGATCGTGACGATCTTATTGACGAAGTACACGCTGATCTGTAATAATATTGTATAGCAATGAAAATTGTGATACAAGGAAAAACATAAAGAGTGTACTTTCGAATTCATCTGGGTGAATTAAATTGCATTGAAAATCTATCGTGGAATGGGCATATAAAGATGTCGCGGGGCTTCCATTGCTCGTTTCCCGCCATAAATGGCCACCTGAGAAGGGGCAATTTTTTATTCCGAAAATACGTAAAATCGTTTTCCCTCGTTTCCCCTTTTCAGTGCGCCCTCCTGCAGGTGCCTACAGTGACCAACCTGCCCCCTCGTCGATAAAGTCGACGTGCTCAAGTTCACCCCTCGGATTACGCGCTTTTCAGAAAAAAAAAAAGGGGGAAAAGAGGAAAGTGCCAGACGCACAATGGGGGTCACGGACTCGGTTTTGGGTGAAAAAACGTGAAAACCGACACCAAACAGGGGCATGGCCCCAGGAAATTGCTCGCCGAACGTGCAAATTATGGCAATAAGGGTAATCTCATTGATCCGTCCGGAAACACTTTTTTTCGATAACAGGGACTCCGATTTATGTCAAGATTTATCTCTAACTATATCTACTAATCCTTAAAAAAAAGTGTCATTCCCAAGTACACCCATCTCACAAGCATTTTCCATAAGAAATGAACGACTTCCTTATTAATTTTCATTATTAAATTATGCCTGTAAAAATGTCCAGCCGTGAAAAATAAAAGTTCTTTATCCTCCTCCAAAAGAATGCATTATCGCAAACTTGATTCTCTGCCATCGTAGTGAAGAAAAAAATATTTCTTTATTAATCCTTGTCATTAAATGATGCATCTACACATTCACAGCTACAAAAAAAATATGAGTTTGTTGCTTATTAATCTTCATTATTACATAATGCTTCTAAAAATATCCAGCCGTGAAAAATAAAAGTTCTTTATTCTCCTCCAAAAGAATGCATTATCGCAAACTTGATTCTCTGCCATCGTAGTGAAGAAAAAAATATTTCTTTATTAATCCTTGTTATTAAATGATGCATCTACAAATTCACAGCTGCAAAAAAAAATATGAGTTTCTTGCTTATTAATCTTCATTATTACATAATGCTTCTAAAAATGTCCAGCCGTGAAAAATAAAAGTTCTTTGTTCTCCTCCAAAAGAATGCATTATCGCAAACTTGATTCTCTGCCATAGTAATTAAGAAAAAAATATGTCATTATGAACCTTTGTTATTAAATAATGTATCTACAAATTCACAGCTGCAAAAAAATATGAGTTTGTTGCATTGCCTTGTCGTTCCGGTTTAATAAAATACATTATCACCGTCACGGCACGGTTTTATAACGACAGTAAAAACGTAGGGTTTGTTCTTCGCATTCTACCGTGGTAATAAAATCACTATCACCAGGTGCGCATCAAAGACGCCACTCGGAAACAACTCAGATATACTTTGACGTGCAAATTTCCATTTAGGCGATGAAAAAGTTTAGTCTTAATTCGCGCATCAAGATAGGCATTCGCCACACTCGCCCTTTGTCGAGGCGAACCTACACTTCGGGAGCAAAGGGTGGAATCTTCCGGGGCGAGAGAATAAAGGGCGGCGGGTGCGAATCTACCCTGAAGTACTTGAAACGTTTTGAATACCATATCTCGGGCATCTGTAGAACCCTCGAGTACGTTCGGACGCGTCCAAAATTATCCGGAATCTCCCCGCGAATGTTCATAAGTGAGGCCCAGGACTCGTAACCGATCGAAATCTCGGCCGAAGGATGAGATCCTCGAACCGACGCGGCCGAAATCATTTCGAGAGGATCCTCTTCGCCGCAAAGGGTTGCATCTCGATCGAGAGACTCGATAACAGCTGCGAAAAGCCGAACGGCATCAAAAGATCCACGATTTGAGAGGGGAAGAAAAAAAAGAAAATGACCACTCTCTCTAAAGGACATTCATTTAAAAGACCACCGCAGAGTGTCATCGAATATCAAAAAGGCATATCACGATCTTCGAAGTGGATTTCAATCTTTACCAAGAAATTTACCGAGTCCTGTATATCGGTATCATCGACCCAGTTCGACAGGGTTAAGTACGCTTTTGCTCCAATTAATGGTACACTTGTACGGAAAGAAATGAGAAAAATAGTTGGCATATCAAATTGCTGGATTGCCTCTCCAAAGGGTAAAAGGAATTTCCAGGAATTTCCAATTTGACGTATATACTATTTTCCACGTGAAATTTCTGCGACGTCCAGGGACTCGATTCTCGAATTCGTACTAATTTTTTTTGCATACGAATAGATTCTCATGAAAAATTATACATTGTTGCAAAGTGATGTCACTGGTCAACGTTTGAAAGTCGTATAAAAAAATCGTCAATTTCGCGTGCGAAAGTTAATCGAATGAACTTAAGAATAGGGTCCCAGGAGTGGCAACAAGTGGACCGTTGCACGCCCTGCATTGTTTTGATTGCAGAGACAAGTATAAGATTCGCCAAAGCGAAAGAAAAAAAGGACCGAACAATCGAAATGAAACAATGCAGAGGAGCGGATCGATGGGTACGCTTTTGCTCCATTTAACGGTAAACTTGTGCAGAAAGAACTGAGAAAATTAATTGACACGTTCTACAGTGGTGATATTATCGTTTGATTTCCCCATCAAAGGATAAAAGGAATTTCCAGGAATTTGACGTATATCAAATTTTCAGCGACGTCCAGGAATGGCAACGAGTGGACCATCCAAAATGGCGGTCAAAAAAGCGGCAGCATCGAAATGTTGCTCGGAATACCTCTACAAGTATGAGATTCAGCAGAACGAAAGAAAAAGTACCGAATAACCGAAATGAAACAATGCAGCGGCGCGGATCGATGGGTATGTTTTTACTCAATTTAACGGTAAACTTGGACAGAAAGAACTGAGAAAATTAGTTAACACGTTCTTCTGGGATGATATCGTTTGATTTCCCCATCAAAGGATAGAAGGAATGTTCCAGGAATTTGACGTATATCAAATTTTGTGCGATGTCCAGGAATGGCAACGAGTGGACCGTCCAAAACGGCGATCGAAAAAACGGCAACATCGAAACGCTGCTCGGAATAACTTTACAAGTATGAGATTCACCAAGGCGAAAGGAAAAAGGCTGGGTAACCGAAATGAAAAAATGCAGAGGCGCGGATCGATGGGTACCCGACGTAATCCTTTTCAGGACCTTAACCCCATCTGTCGCGTTCGGGCGCATCCCCGGCGTATCGACCTATTTCTTCCATTCTCTAGGCTATTTTTTGGCCGAAGGAAAATTCAAAGGACCCCTCCAGGGCCCTCCGCTACCTGGAGGTCTCCGCCGAGCCCCGGAGGATAATCCATTAACATAATTTTACATGGAGCCGCTTTATCTGCCGCGGGAAACATTATATCGGTAGGTAGAGCGGGCCAGATGCAAAGAGGGAAATAATGCCGCACCCGAGGCCCAGGTAGAGGCGAACACCTGAAAGGGTTAATTCGAATATCGACAATTTCCCGACACACATTTTTGCCTAACGGTCCCCGTCCTTGACCCGCTCCCGGGTAAAAATCTACCCCTGCGAAGCATACGTAGGCATGCAAAGGCACCCTTACACGGGAGTATGGTGCTCCTATACGAACACCCTTAGGGGTGTTCCTATGGGCCCAGAAATATACCTGGAACTGGTAACTCTAACCTCCGATGCGAAATGGCACGACCATCGCAACGCCGAGGGGTGGTCCCACCTCCCGACCGAAAGGGTTGCATTATCGTCCCTAGACTACTCGACGTGCACCTAACGAGGGTTGACAGAACTGTGCGTTGCCGAATTTCGGTTGACCTCCGCAAATCCACTCCGTGAGGCCAAATCTGGAGTGGAAAAGAGAGCATTATGGAGACTACAATTGGCCCAGAAGCGATAGGCCTCTTTGGACTCCGTTTCCACCCTGTTGATAAAAACATTACAATTTTATAACTTTTTTCTTCGAAGTTTTATTCAGACATGGTATACTAATTTTATAACGTTTCCAAAGAACATTTATAACGTACGTTATGAATTTAAGACATAAGTGTACTCATTTTTCTGTACGATGTTACAAAATTACAAATTTATTTTGAGGTTTATCATAAATGTATAATAATTCACTCTTGAGACGTGAAATTTATAATTTTACCACAAACTTATGTACCAAAAGTGTATGAATTGTATGAATATTTTTAACAGTGCGGATTGCCCCACGTCCCGTTGCGTCGTCTCTGCGCAAAAATTTGCATCCTATTATTCCCCTTTGTTGAAAAAGAAATATTGCAATTTTGTAATATTTTTGGAAAATTTATTCGCGCGGTATACCCACTTTGTAAGAATTTATTTCAGATAAAACTGATAACATGTAATGTTATCAATTCTTGTGTAATGTAATGTTATCAATTCTTGTGTAATGTATTGTTATCAATTCTTGTGTAATGTAATGTTATCAATTCTTCTGTAATGTATTGTTATCAATTCTTGTGTAATGTAATGTTTATTAATTTTATCTAAGTGCATTAATTTCCCTGCAACGTAACGCAAAGTTGTAACGTGAGGTTTGGAAATTGTAATTATTTAGAATCTTGTGATAAATGTTAATCGATTCACTTTTAAGGCATCGAGTATATAGTTTTAGGAAGGTATTATGTACCGAGGGTGCGAGGTTTGTGAATATTTTTAACGGTGGACTTAGTACTCGTTGGCAAAGACTATGTGCACACTTTGTCGAAAAGGATGCCAAAGGAAATTATTACTCTCCCTGTTTCGCCACGAGACGACCAGCTTGAATGCAAACTCCTGCCAAGACATTGACATCTTAGTGCCCTACATTTTCGAAATTACCAGGAGAGTCCTGGAAAGTTTCTCCCTTCTCTAAGGATTTTCGTCCGATAAATGTCCCTCTTCTATGGCCTCGACAAATATTTGCGGTGGTTTATTTAACTCTACTTAACAGAAAAGAAATCCAGAGGACCACCATATTAATAAATGAAAACTTTTAAACTCTTCGAGTTGAAAAGCACTAAATCTTTCGTTCTCAACCTGATCAGCATCTAAGCAAAATTAACCATAAGAAATTATTCTGAAGCTAACATTAAAAACATGTAACAGAAAATCCATAGCATTATCGAAACTATTTTTATGTATGTTTATTTATGTTCAGCTTTACTCTTTACATTACCAGGCTGTGCAGAAAACTGTTACGGTCATTACTGTCTAAGATTCCACGCTTTGTTTTCAAATGAAGTTAATTTTTCTCTATGTCCATGTTATGTTTCATTTTAAATCGCAAACTTCACTGTACATTTTGATGTCGATAACCGTTTTAAATATTAATTCCAGATTTTTTCGTACTATATATTTAAAGATAGAAAGAAGCAAACTCGGATAATTTTCTTGTACTCGCAATATCTTTTTTCGAAACGAGAGTTTCAAAGATCAGGCGTTCTGGGCGACTTGCGGCCAATAACACAATGCAAAAAAAATGAATGTTCAAACCCCAATTATTATTATCAAAACGTAGAGCGAAGTCCGCGCTTTAAAATGGTATCTGCCACGAACGAAAAGAAAAAACCACGTTATCAGAAAACAAAGCATCAAATCTTAACCACCAAAGCCCGCAATAACTTTCTGGACAACCCAATAATTTTCCACGATAAAATCGTCCGATCTTTTACACGAGAAACTATAGGTCGAAGGAAACGGGTCGCCCTGAATTTCTATGGTTGATCCAGTTTCAAATTTGGCAAGGAATTTTGACATTTTTGCGGACGATGAGAGACCCTCGACGTTAGTTGGTCGGAGGGCGTCGAGGTTAGGACGTCCCGTGGAAAAGAGTGCTCGGCACTCCGGGGTTTGAGCCTGATTTACGGGAATTGTGACGGGCCATTTGTCCAAGAGCTCCTCGGACAGCAGCGAGCAGCCCGTCCCTTATCTGCACGGGGCAGCAGCCATCTTAAAACCGCCGGATCCCCCGAAGCGGATTTCTGGAGTACCGGTACTCGCGGGACTCTAATTTCCAACGCGGCCTCTGCAAGAGCACCGATAGGGTCCCGGATCCCGAAGGACTCCCGGGACATTGGTCTCAAACTTCCCACGTCAAGTGTCGGAACTTCAATTTCCGAAATCCACCGAAACTGTTAACCGTCGAGCCCCTGGTTTGCATTTTTTCCTCCTGCCGAAACGCGTCCTGTTTCACGATCCTCGCTTTATCATTTTTTATTATTTTATATTATCGTTTTAGGACTCTATATAAATATTTCTGCATGGAATCCGGACTTTCTTGGGACTACAAACACTGATATTATGAAGATATACAGTTTGGAAAATGCGATTTTTCAAAGCACTTATACAGAATTACAGTTTTATCGAGTTAGCATCCGATTCGTGCCGTTCAATGTTCAACATTTTTTCATATAAAAAATCGTAAAATCAATTCGTCATTGATCTCAAACTTGCCACGTCAAGTGTCGGAACTTCAATTTCCGAAATCCACCGAAACTGTTAATTGTCGAGGCTTTGTGCTTGCATTTTTTTTCCTCTTGCCGGAACGCGTCCTGTTTCACGATCCTCGCTTTATCATTTTTTATTATTTTATTTTATCGTTTTAGGGCCCTATATAAATATTTCTGCATGGAATCCGGACTTTCTCGGGACGACAAACACCGATATTATGAAGATATACAGTTTGAAAAATGCGATTTTTTAAAGCACTTATGCAGAATTACAATTTTATTGAGTGAACCTCCGATACGTGCCGTTCAAATGTTCAAAATTTTGTCATATTTTTTCATACCAGGGATCGTGACCCGATTGAATATCAAGAAGAATTTATGAACAACGAAGAAGAATATATTACTAATTAGTCTTATTAAGTTTTACTGCTTAAAATACATTTTTTTTAAGTAGAAAAAATGAGACGAGGTTTCAGGACAGTTGAATAGATAACACATATGAAAGTACAGGAATGGAAGCTTGTTATCATGGAAGAAGATAATGACATCCCGTTAATGACATTCGGTAATTCAATGGTTTTAATTGCCTATGATTTGCAATCCCTTAAATAACGTCTTGTAAAATTTCATGCAAGTGATGGAATTAGTTGAACTTCTACGTCGAAGGACACGGGCCGAAATATGATCAATACCTAAACGACACACGCCTACATTTTTCATGGTGGTCCTCTAAGCCGCTCGTATGTATTCCCGTGGACCGCCCTGTTTATGGGGCGCAATTTATTTCGAAATCGAACGTAATGGCCGCCGGTTTACGCCGCTCTCTCGCCCGTACTCCGACCCGGGCTACATTAAAATTTCAGACAAATACAAAAATGCGAGGGCACACCTGAACATCTATTGCCCAATTTCGAGCCAACGGCTGACAAAGGTCGGCGGGTTTGCGAGCCACGTAAAAAAGCCTCCCCCATTTCCTCCGCCAATTCCTATCTAACTACTATCGTAGTTCCCCCATGTATCCGCAAGATGGCCGCCAGGTCGATCCGTAACTTCCTCCACCCTACAATTTGACTATTTGAAAATTCCATAAATCAAAGTAATCTCAAGGATACGCCGTTCGCGTATTTTACAGGCGATCGAAGAGTGTTTCATCGGTTTATTGTATAGGAAAGGGTGTTGTAAAAAAATTACGGGAGCGATCGCAGAAAATAATAAGGATTCGCGTTCGGCAGCAGGGCCGTATCATCCAGCCGCCCAACGCCATGTCACTCGACAAAACTTTCCAGGTCGACCGATATCATACACGGCGCGGATTTGGCGGGCTTTGCGGGACTATGGAAAATATTTCCCGGGCCAGTTGCAAAGGAAATTTCCCCGTCCGGGTAACTTTCCGACCCCTCTCCACCGCCGGGACATACGTACATCCCGATGAGAGAGCATGCTTCGAATTTTTTCCCGGAGCCGCTGCGTCGGTTCGCAAAATAAAAGAAAAAAAGGGAGAGAGAGAAAAACGAGAACAGAGAGATAAAACCTCGTCATACACTCGTACCGAGTTTCCATATCGTCTCGTTCGACAAAGTCGAGAGCGTCCGTTGTATATAGAATCGGGCGACCACGGAATTTCTCTGTTAAAAACCGCTTAAAACCATTTCACCACCGAATGCATTAAATCGACCCTTCGCCCTTCTTACTTGCGAAAAGGGATCATCTTTCCTGGTTTTTCGTTACAATCCTAGGTGCAAAGTAATGAATTTATTACCGTAATTGCGGCATTGGTGGGACGTGGAGAAATGAAAATCATAATTATCGTGGAAGCACTTTCGAAATTATTAGAGTCTGAACTCCAGAGCAAAGCAGAGGGTCGTGCAATGTTGGACTGGAAAATTATTTTTTGGTGCCGAAGAGCATACGTGAAAATAAATCACGCGACGAGGGTGGAGAAATTATTACGAGAAATAATTATGCAGATACTTCCCCGAGGCAGGCAAATCTAAGCAATACCCAGATATAGGAACTTATTATATACAAATATATAAATACCGTCTTTGTGAATTCATGTGATTTAAAAATCTAACATTTTATCACGTTATGTTTTTCTATCGCGGCATTGAAAATCTGCCTAAACTTTTATTATTTCTTAAAATCATCGATTAATATCGTTAAACCTTACTGCTTAACATACTTTTTTCTAAACACAAAAAGCGGCATTGAATATGTTTCCCTAGGCAATGGCATCCCGAAAAAATTGGAAAAATCACCCCACATACCGGTGTCCTTTTTCCCTCCGAAATTGACTGGCGCGTCGATCCAGAAGATATTTAACACTTCCTCGGGGAGCATCCTCTCATCTCGAGGCGTCCACCCCGGTTCCTCTCATCCCGGGCACCTTCTGTCATCGTTTTTTGATCATACACCGATGACTTGCCAGTTTCTCCCGCGATCTTGCGTTTGCAGACAGAGGGGATGTTTTCCTCGGGATGCCGTTTTATCCCGGAGATTTGAGGGGCGCTCGAAAATTCACCCCTGCCTGTCCCTTCAGCCCCCGGGATCTCTCCCGGTGGCGAGCGAGGAGGGACTTCAGTCAATTTTTATCATATATCGGAAAGTTTCGTCGGATTGGCTTCTGCCTGACCTATGCCCAATGGCGCGCGCTATACTTACCCTATCGTGCAGGGCTATCGTCTCCACCTCCGAATTTACCCCAAAATCCGGTCTGGCTGGGACCCGCCACCTTCTGATAACGTCCATTTTATAAAACGAAACCTCCCTCTTCCTAGCTTCCTTCGCCGCTGCTGGAGGTTGGAAAATTTATAATATAATAAATATAGGAATTAGTGGGTGACAAAATTCATAAGAATTGAATATCTTGAAATTTACAGGAAAATGTATATATGAAGTTTATCGGCAGGTAATCGTTGTCAACGATACGTTGGATTATTTTTATGCCGATATATACCCGCCACCTTCTGATAACGTCCATTTTGTAAAACGAAACCTCCCTCTTCCTTGCTTCCTTCGCCGCAGCTGGAGGTTGGCAAATTTATAATATAATAAATATAGGAATTAGAGTACATTTGTAAGAATTGAATATGTTGAAATTTAGAGGAAAATGTATATATGAGGTATATCGGCAGGTAATTGTTATCTACAGCTACATATGCCTATATATACTCGCCACCTTCTGATAACGTCCATTTTATAAAATGAAACCTCCCTCTTCCTAGCTTCCTTCGCCGCTGCTGGAGGTTGGCAAATTTATAATATAATAAATATAGGAATTAGCAGGTGACAAAATTCATAAGAATTAAATATATTGAAATTCATACGAAAATGTATATATGAAGTTTATCGACAGGTAATTGTTATCTACGATATGTTCGACTACTTATGCGTATTTATACCTGCCACCCTCTGATAACGTCCATTTTATAAAATGAAACCTCTTTGCTTCTTTCGCCGCTGCTGGAGGTTGGAAATTTATAATATAATAAATTTAGGAATTAGCGTATGACAAAATTCGTAAAACATTAAAATGATGAAATTTAAAGGAATATGTATGTATGAGGTATAACGGTAAGTAATTGTTATCAACGATACGATGGACTATTTATGGAAAATTCGGATTGGGATAAGTACGTGAACTAATAGCGCAACTGAGATGAAGAAGGAGACTTCACCAAATGGTGGGGGCTTGCCTCCCATGAACCATTTTTACGAGCAATATACCCAGTTGATGTACTGTCATTGTTCCTACAGGGGTTGATTACATTGAATTTGCTATGAAAACTATACTGCAATCACGTGTTTAAACACATTTTATACGTACTTACTGAGCGAAATTATTTAAATATTGTACACATTAAAAAAAAAATGAAGGTTATGATCTGAATTTACTTAATAATCCCGAAAGAATATAAATTAGGCGATATCTTATTTAACTGATATAACAAATTTCTGACTCACCGACATGAATTTACCATTTATATTCTTTAAATATCATTTATTAAACAGTAATTATCCCGTAAATGACCAATTTAAATTTATTTCTCCCTGATTTTCTCTAAAGCGTGGAAAGCAGCACGGAATAATAATTCTCTTAATTTCGTTCTTCTTCGAGCTTATCCCAAGATGTTCTTTTTTTAATGTAAATAGTGAACGCTCACCAGAACGGAACGAAAAAATCATTTCGGTGGAATTCCACTTTCAGGTATTCTTTTTGAAATATCTTAATAAATTCAGAAAAGTTTAGCAACGGAAGAATGCTTCCTACCCCATTGCTAAGACGCAATTAAATAATTTATTAAGCGGAAGTAATACAATTGAAAAATACCTGGAAACATAGTTTCATTAAAGAATGCGCAGAGAATTAATCGACGTTTTTCGGAGTTCACCGACAAATGTTTCGGTGTGTGGAGCAATGTTAATGCGTAATGGCGGTCTTTTTCCTCCTGACATATGCGTAACCTGGCGTCACACGCACTCGGAAAACGTTAACCCCTTTTCACGGCGACTCCTCTCGAGGGGTGCCAGTTTTAGGCTAGACTTCGTACGCAACGGATCAAAAGGTGAGCGAAACCCTATTCACTTTAATCTCAATTGCACTGCCAAAAATGTCAAGAAAAGAAAATCCATTCCGCCACATCTGGGACAATATTTGGTGTCACTGTCATTTGTAGGGAAAAAGTGAACATTTCGCGGTAAACTGTGTAAGTAACGTAAGGTAAATTAAAAAATGTCAGGTAAATCGTCACAGAATTCCCAAACCGTTCACAAACATTGGATGATGATTTAAACCATCGCATCAAATTCCGTCTCACATAGCATTGTACATTTAAATGACAAAAAGTGTAGAAACAACGTTGTACTTACCCCGCGCATGAATTGTACATAAAATAAAAAACAACCAGAAACTGAATGGATCACCCGAATAAGACAATATTCATAATTCATAAACATGTCTCTTTTGCATTCTAAACATCTCATGTACCCTTTAACTTTCAAAATAATTACGAGACAAAATAAAACCGGACGATTTAAGAAAAAAGACGAAGAATATTTCATAAAAATCGGTGTCTGAAATGTTGAATAAAATCGTTGGTAATTTGAAGAAATTCTGAGGCAGGGACTTTCGTGGGGGGTTTAAAATCGGGTGCTTTGCATCCCTCTCGCGACATCAGGAGGAAATACTCTTGTTCGGGAACCGCCAAAGTCTTGCAGGGTGGTATCGATCCCCTTTGATATATTAGGGGTAAGGTCCACGCCGCTGTCCTGGCAGGACCGTGGAATATGGTTTTTATGTGTTTCTCCAGAGCCCTCGCGGTATCCCCGTCTCGAAGATAATGGTGGTTTCGAATAAATGTACGATTTCTTATGCCAACGTGACGCCACCACCCCCGAGCTGAGGCTCCATTTTCTCCGCCCCTGAGCCGCGTGCGCGCAGGATACGACACTCGCGGGGTTGCCTGATCCTTTACGTCCGAGAAGGATTCTTCGACCTATTCCGAACCTCCCACATTAAAAAGACTAAAAAAAAATAATATCATGCACCCAGACCGAAATACACATTTTTAATACATCAGAATGGTATTTTTTTTATATACTAGAAAGACATCATTTTATCTTTTTTTGTGGAAATGATTAACAAATTCGATCAGGTAGTAAAGAAAGAAATGCCGTTCGAGAAAATTAAATATTTGTATGAATGGAAGTTTATGATATTTTTTAAAAAAACATTGATGAGATTAGAATTGAGTAATTAGAACGAGATAAGATCCTGATGTCGGATTTAAGAGAGGCAGAGTTACGAGTCTGATCCTTTACGTTCAAGGAGGATTCTTCGACTTATTCCGAACGTCCCGCATTAAAATGACTAAAATAAAAAATATCATGCACCTAGCCCGGAATACAAATGTTTAATACATCAGAATGGAATTTTTTGATATAACAGAGAGAAGTATAATTTTTTCATTTTTTTGGGACAGCTGATTAATAAATTCGATCAGGTAGCGAAGAAGAAAATGCCATTCGAGGATATGAAATAGTTGTATGATAAAGGTTTACGATTATTTATAAAAACAATGATGCGATGAGAGTTGAGTGATTAGAGCGGGATAAGATCCTGATGTCGGATTTAAGAGGGGCAGGGGTTGATAGTTAACCTACTCGATCAATTATTCCAGTAACACTTAATCGTCGGCCAGCATTTCCTAATGCATATTCAACTCCAATTCGCGGTGTCGTTAATATCCAAGCTGTCGGTTAATAAACGTGGCCACCGACAGAAGTGGCAATGCATCATGATTCGACTTCGTAACGTCGTGCATGTAATAAGCGAGACATTTTCATTAGCCGAAGTATCTCGCCGATCATGCAACGATAGTGCCCAAATTGCAAAATAAAAAATATAAAATAATACCCACCCTGAATAATGAAACATTTGATTTTACTGTTAATTCCATATTTTCAACAATGTGGATGTTATCTCTAGGTATTAAATTAAAACCTCGGAAAAATCCTGAACTTTAATTCACTGTCTTATTTTCTTCCATCCGACAAAATTTAAATATTATATATATGTTATCTCTTTCTATAAATAAAATCTGACTTATCCCTAGTAGCATAGAATAATTTCTAAATATTTCTTCGTAATCTTTGCTAAATATCTCAAGCGACAGATTTTTTAAGATTTCTTGTAGATTTCATTCGAAGATATTTGAAATATGTCTTGAAAATTTCAATGACATATTTAGTTTCAATAGTTTATAAACATATAGAGGAATATATTTTAACTTATTAATATAATCAAAATACATTTTTCACTTCACGACTATCATCGGACACTTCATTTGGTATAAAAAAATACGAGAAGCTTTTCTAATATTTTCGTTTCGCTATTTCATCATGGGAGCAGAACGTGTGATTTTGATTTTAAATATCTTTAAAGCGTTTATAATGTATTCGGCAGATAATATTTAAAAAATACTTGTATTAAAATAAAACGAAATGTTTTGTATATCTAGTAGAAAAATATTATGAAAACACACGGTGCTAATATTATATAAATATTATAGAGATAATATTCTAAAGTAAACGTTTTGCAAATATTTCAAATGTCTGCTAAATATTTACAAAATATACGATATTCGTTAAATATATAGATAATATAGGACGAATATTTTGTGCTACTAGGGATCTCATTCTAAACAAAACAGTGAGTAGTATTGCTATATACGTGATATATATATACGTGAATAGTATTGCTGAAAATATATGTCACGCGATGGCAAAAAATTGTGTAACGACTTTAAGGCCGAATTTCTAAGTCGCGAATCCGCAAGTCTACCTTGGAACTCTTACCCTATAATCTCACACGTGACGGATTCTCCCGACACTCTAATTTTCCGAGTGGGTGGGTACACATGAAAATCTCCAGCGGCAAAGGATAAGTGTTAGGGAACGGCAAGTCGGGGCCAATAAAAGTCCCTCCCCTTGCCGCGCGTACTTTACTTTACCGAGATGCACGTGTATATTTCAATTTGTGACGTCATCGCCGGAAGAAAGCTGCCGAGGGAAATTCGAAAGGACATTCTCGACCCCGGAAGAGCGATTCCCGTCGGAACCGCCGCGACTTACGGAAAAATAGATTATATTTCCTAGCTTGTATTTTGTATAACAGTAATATCAAAATTGTGTATCGGGTATGATAGAGTACAAACGAGTAATCAAAACTGATCTAAACGATGAGAAACAAAAGCAACGGTATTCAATTATATACATACACCTCCTAAATATACTTACATACAATTGTAAAATTGTATGAAACTTTTTATCACCGCATCAGCAACAGATTCTGATCCCAGAGAAATTAAGTTGGACAATTTTTTTTAATGAATTCCTAGTGTAACTAAATTATTCCTCGTGTAAAATGTAAAACATCGCCTGTAAACCGAAGCTTTCCTTAAACAACAGAAATTGAGGGACAGAAAATGCCATCGCAACTCCTTGTAGGACTTTAAATACGTCTCAGAGGTAATAGATCTTTCTCTAGTTAAATTACAGCAGATCCACGCCATCGCCATAGGTGTTTCCTAACCTGTAATTTGGTCCGGATTTTGACGTTAACTCTTGAAACGAACTTAGATCTGCCATGGCCATTAGGAGGAAGACGGCGACGAGTTAGTACGCGATTGCTCTGATGGGCAGCCTAACCTATAACCGCAGTTGCGCCCAAAATTTGCGCAACGAGCAAAATAGAATTTTTCCCAATTTTACGACGTCCCTTGGGGGCTTCTTTTATCGGTGTTTCTTCATTCGACCTTTTGTTCCCGGGAAGGAGACGTTAGGGATTTTCATCCGACGATAAATCAAAGCCGGCGGAGTTTTCGCTCCCAAAATTGGCCGAAATTTCGATGCACCCCTCCCTTGAAGTCGGGATTCGTTCGAGCATCGTTCCCCGCCCGCCAAAGAAGCGCGGAAGGAAAAGCGGCGCCATATTGTTCCGAGGCCTGTTACGCGGCCCCTCGGACAAACAGAAATATATGTCGGGAAAGATGTCTTTCCACCCTCGGACTCGAGGCGTTCCTTTTTTAAACGGCGAAACAGTTGCGACCACGAATCGATGGTAACTACGCCGACCGGACTCGGGTACAGTCCCGCGAAAATGCGAGAAGTCCTCCTTACCTCCACCCGTAGCGTACAAAAATCCGCCAAAATTCCGTAAAAAGTTCCGCCAAGATGTCAAGCTTTTATGGTTCTTCCGGTAAATATTATTTCCTAGGGGTGTAGAAAGTGGGGTAGGGCCACCCTTCGAGGAAGGGAGAGAGACTTCCTTCACGAGCTGTACCGTGTTAGGATGCGCGAGGTGCCCGGGCCTTTTGCATACATTTTGAAACCGCCACCGCACCAAATATGCTGCTCCTCTCGAGGAAAAAAAAAGGAAGAACGCCGGAGGAAACAAAAACGTGGGACGCGCGGGAGTACTTCGTCAGGTAGGGCCCTGAATGCTTCCCTGCAAGCAAAATGCAGGGTTGCGGTTCCAGGATTTGCAGTGACATTTTGGGAGGACATGTTGCGAAACCCCGTAGATACACATTTTTAAGAACTCTATCAAGTATGCCTTACGTTGTTTCGCGTGTCAAGATTTACTTTACCGTGTGCAACGGTTTTTATCGATTTTTTTTTTATAGATTATGCGCCGAGCGAGGCGGCGAAACTGAAGATCTAAGATGGCGGCGTGTCGGAGCGACCATTTTTACGCTTTGAGGATTATATCAGTGATTAACTTTCAACTACATATATGCAGTTTATCCTTTATTAATTTTATTTAGTAACTTTAACACTTAATATTTTCTAAAATGTTTCTACTTCTAACCAGCTTAACTATCACTTCCACCTTATAATAAGAAACATTAAGGTGGTCTCTGAGACTACGTTTCCGCTTTTATGATACCAGCGCAAGGAAAATAAATAATTTGGTTATAACTACCGTACCGACGTTGCTGAAAATAATTATATCAATTTAAATCGCCCAAATAGCGAAACTGACCACATCGAATGGTAAATGTCATCATTCCAATAGTTGCAGATCCCATGGCTGCGCTAAGTACTTGCAACAGTGACCACCATTTGAAGTGATAACATTAACTACGGAAAATCTGTTACAATACTTCCCTCGTTGAAGGTAAATCATAAAAATCACATTTAAACATCGAAGGTACCAACATAAGGTCCCGTATTAAGAAGCAGCATTCTTCCCTCCTTTGGAAGTACTTCGGCGAAATCGCAGAGGCGGTCTCGGAGGCATAATGTCGGAGGAGAGGTGTTGAAGGTAAATCATAAAAATCACATTTAAACATCGAAGGTACCAACACAAGGTCCCGTATTAAGAAATAGCATTCTTCCCTCCTTTGGAAGGACTTCTGCGAAATCGCAGGGGCGGTTTCGGAGGCAGAATGTCGAAGGAGAGGTGTTGAAGGTAAATCATAAAAATCACATTTAAACATCGAAGGTACCAACATAAGGTCCCATAGTAAAAAGTAGCATTTTTCTCTTCTTTGGAAGGACTTCGGCGAAATCGCAGAGGCGGTCTCGGAGGCAGAATGTCGGAGGAGAGGTGTTGAAGGTAAATCATGAAAATCACATTTAAACATCGAAGGTACCAACACAAGGTCCCGTATTAAGAAATAGCACTCTTCCTTCCTTTGGAAGGACGTCGGCGAAATCGCAGATGTGGTTTCGGAGGCATAATGTCGGAAGAGAGGTGTTGAAGGTAAATCATAAAAATCACATTTAAACATCGAAGGTACCAACACAAGGTCCCGTATTAAGAAATAGCATTCTTCCCTCCTTTGGAAGGACGTCGGCGAAATCGCAGAGGCGGTCTCGGAGGCATAATGTCGGAGGAGAGGTGTTGAAGGTAAATCATAAAAATCACATTTAAACATCGAAGGTACCAACACAAGGTCCCGTATTAAGAAATAGCATTCTTCCCTCCTTTGGAAGGACGTCGTCGAAATCGCAGAGGCGGTCTCGGAGGCAGAATGTCGGAGAAGAGACGTACAGGAAACGAGCCCGATCGTTCGCGCAGAGGCAGAGGGTTGTAGGTAAAAGGTGGAGGAGGTCTGGCACCGAGGGGGTTATTCCGTCACTATCGGAAAAATGTTATTTACGCAGGACAGGACCGGGCCACGGAAGCTCTGTCCTTATTTACATGTGGTAAGTCTCCTACGGGACCAAATCCCGGAGCGCGCTCGGAACCCTGATAATTCTTCCTTTGATCCGCATCCCGTGGGTTCACCCTGGGCTCCCGCCCCGCCCCCGGGACGCGAGCCACCCCCGAGTTCAGTCTGCAGGAGGATCGCCGAAAAAAAGGAAAAAAGTATCCGGCGGCCCCCGTCTCGCCGACAAAGAGCAAAGATTCGAAAAGCTCGAGTAGCTTCATCCCGAAAGGATCAGGATAGCTTTCCGCGATCCTCCCATGCGGAGATTAAATTATTTTCTCCGAAGAGAGAGAGAGAGAGAGCCGGATCGGCGGGCGCCCAGACGGATCCTGAAGAGCCCCGGAGACGCCACGACCAGCCGAATGTAACCGAATTTTACTTTCCTTTTCTTCCTATTTTCTTAATAAATAGATTCGGACATTCGCGACCATTCGAAAACTATCTAATGGTCGGGAAGTTTTATAATAAACGGAAGGACCGCGAATTGACGTTTACAAGAAGACAAAGTGAATTCACCCTTCTGCGGAAGAAATATCGCGCGGAGACGGAATTCTAAATTCTACCCAGGATTTTATTCCAGATTATCGATTACTACTTTTACGGAAGTAGCTGAAACTTGGACGGAGTTCGAATCGATTCAGTTGAACGAAATCGAAATAATTAAACAAAGAATCCTTTAACGTAAGGGTGGCTCATAGCACCTAAAACGTTCATTCATAAGACATGTTCCAATGTTGAATACCCAACATCTTTTTCCATGAAATGCTCCATTCAGACATGACGAAGAATGACTGTAAACTCTCTAGCCTATCTTCTTTGTTACAAAAATTGACTTTAAATTTTTTAAAGTATCCATCGTCACAACCGAATCACATTAATTATTCCTAGGTTTAAATATAGGGTAATTAATGAAGTCGCCAATCTTTCGTTTATCATTCTCGTGGTGTCGGTATCTTTGATATCGCCGACTGTGGAGGCGAGTGGGGCCGAGTTACGCTTATCATTTTTTCCCCATCAATAAAGCATCCCCGTAGGCGTTGATCGGGATTAGTATGGGGGGTAAGCAGTCAACCAATCAGCCCTCGACTGGCACCGAGCTACAGGGGAAGATGTGGGCAGTTTCTAATGGGACACTGGCAATTGATCCGAATTAGTTCGAGTTTCATTTCCACCTGGGCGATGGTGACGCAGAACTTACAAGATGGCCGCCGCAGCGGTCGCAACTTGCCCGATGTCCTTAGGTTGGCCCGATCGAAATTTTGGCGGAGTTTCAAGTTTCCATCTGCTACAGTAACGACGGACTCCAACCAAAAAGGAGAACGTCCCGATATCATCTCGAGCAGGCTCTATGCTGCCATGTTACGGATCTATACACGGTGGACTACTTTGTTTCCGATTGATTTTGCAAATTCTCCCTTGCCCGGAACACAACAAATTACACCTACAATTTGCAAAAAGAAAAAACTGTCCAATAAAAATCTGATACGACGGAGCAAATTTGTCGAATGTTTCATTATATATATTTTAATGTGACTATATCTTTAAATATAATGAAATTAATATAAATTAAAATAATTCATTTAAGGTGATGTGAAAGTGGCGTCAAAGAGGTCTCGTTTATGAAACTTTTCTCCTAACTGGGTGTGCCAAATCGTTTCAAACTTGACAATGCGAATGTGGAGGCTACAAGGAAGATCCTGACCCCCATAAAATTTCAATTTTTTAAAATTTGTTTATAGATACTTTCAACATTTTTTACAAAAAATTAAATTTCACGAGAGTCGGGACTTTTTTCATAGCCTCCATGTTCGCGTTGTAAAGTTTGAAATGATTCGGTACACCCAGCTCGTAGAAAAGTTTCATGAACCTTTCGGTTGCCACTTTCCCATCCCCTTAATATAAATTAAAAAATATAGTAATCGCGTAATGAGGGTTTGACAGCATTGTATAATTTTTTTTTAGTATCGAACCGGTTTGGATTCAGGAAAATTTTCAGTCAGAAAGTTCATATAAGCGTTGCGGATAACGAAAGGGAATTAATTCTTGTTAAAATGTCTTTTTCCCATGTAAGTGGAGGGGTAAGAACTCTCACGTCGAATTACGTTACGCGTTCATACACTCTCGTTCGGAGTGCAAGTTCAACGGAAAGTACGGGGGATTCTTTTGAACGCCACCTGCTATTAGCAAGGCGAAGGTAAAATGCCTACTTAGGCTGAGAAGGAAAGTACCGAGTCGGTACACGTTAATCGCTCCTTGCGCAAATGTATTTGACTTTAGTAGGAGTTACGACGGAAAAGAACCTCTTCCACTAATTTCCCCTAATAAGTAAACTAAACTAAGGGAGTTACGACGGAATCACATTGAGTACCAAAATTAACGTTCCAGTTCGGCCCACGATTGAGAAACGGACACAATTATTGTTTGAACCATTCTTGCAAATAAATTATTGTTTGCAAATCAATTATTGTTTGAACCATTCTTGCAAATCAATTATTGTTTGAACCATTCTTGCAAATCAATGGGCACTGGGAGTTAACAGGAAAAGGTAATGGTAAAAGAAACAGACGATCCAAACCTGATTTCCATATATCATTAAAATGTAAGTAAAGCCCGATAAATATTAAGGAATAATTTCAATTCTAAATTTGTAAATCTTAATATAGTTTGCATTAAATATAATAGCTCCGTCCTCTTCCGAACTCCTTGTAGAAATTCACTACATCTGCTACCACTAAATAAAAAAGAAAGTCTCATGAAGAAATCACGCTCCTCCAAAATATTTTATGCTTCGGAAAAGCATTTTAATTTTCCTAAGCTCATTAAAAAGTTCCCGCGTGCATAACTAGCAACCTGTCGCTTCATTCCGAAAGCCAATACATCCTATACCATTAAATAAAAAGAAGACTCATAAAGAAATCACGCTCACGAAAAGCATTATAATTTTCCTAAGCTCATTTAAAAGTGCCCGAATCCATAATTAGCAACTTGTCGCTCAATGTCGAAATCCAATATATCCTATGCCACTAAATAAAACAAGACTCATACAGAAATCATGCTGATCCAAAATATTTAATGCTCCCGAAAAGCATTATAATTTTCCTTAGCGCATTCAAAGATGCCCGAATCCATAATTAGGTACTTGTCGCTTAATGTCGAATAATTAGCAACCTATCGCTTAATGCTGAAATCCAATATTTCCTATACCACTAAATAAAAAAAGGACTCATAGAGGAATTACACGAATCCATAATTAGGTACTTGTCGCTTAATGTCGAATAATTAGCAACCTATCGCTTAATGCTGAAATCCAATATTTCCTATACCACTAAATAAAAAAAGGACTCATAGAGGAATTACACTGTTCGAAAATACGTGCTCTCGAAAAGCATTCTAATTTTCCTAAGCTCGTTTAAAAATGCCCGAGTCCATAATTAGCAACTTGTCGCTTAATGTTAAAATCCAATATATCCTATACCACTAAATAAAAAAAGGACTCGTAGAGAAATTACGCTGCTCGAAAATGCATGCTCTCTAAAAGCATTCTAATTTTCCTACCCTCATTTAAAAATGCCCGAGTCCATAATTAGCAACTTGTCGCTTAATGTTAAAATCCAATATATCCTATACCACTAAATAAAGAAAAGGACTCGTAGAGAAATTGCGCTGCTCGAAAATACATGTTCCCGGAAAGCATTCTAATTTTCCTAAGCTCATTTAAAAAGTCTCGCGTCCAATTAGCAACCTCTCCCTTAATTTCTCGTCCGCGACGAGGAGAGAGCGCCGGTAGTTGAGGAGCACCCGGTAGACGGTCTCACTCTCCGGTTAGTTAGCGGGACTAGAGGATCCAGGGCTTCGTATCCTTCCAGGATAGAGTATCCCTCGGGAGGTTTTCGTCCAATCGGGTGGCTGGTCAGCGGGGGCGCATGGTGGGGGTCGGAGGCCGGGCATTGGTCAGTCGAGGGGTGGCCCGGTATTGAGCGAGCCGGTCCAGGGGTTGAAAAAACCGCCCCGAACTGACCTCAAACGTCCTACCCTCGTCTCGCCGAACCTAACCTAATGTCGGGGAGGCCGCCCCTCCACCCCGCGGGGGGTGGACGCGCTCTTAAATACTCGAGGCCTACGCCGGCTGTGTTTTCACGATTATGCCTGTGCGCGCCGCGCGTTTACATTACCCCCCTCGCAAGCGAGACCTTACCACCTCCGCCGTGACTCTCCAGAAAATAACGACCCGTAGAATTAAGCGAGCCTCCCGACGATTTTAAGGGAAACCCATACAGACCCGAGAGTCCACTTGATGACGTTTCAAAACCCTGGGAGACCCTGGAGACCCGGGGCACCCGCGGCACCCGGGGGATGATACGGAAACGCTCTTTAAAAATGGAGCCCTCCGTTTTCGCGCTCGTTACCTTACCTCCGGGAGGGATTTTAGAAAATTCAAACCGAGGGGACTTCCTTTCGAAAATTCCGACGGACGGAGCCGGGGAGGAATTTCCACGCGGGAGGGAATAACGAAAGGGATGATTTTCAGACCTCTGTGCCTCGGGAGATCAAAGTCGGGGCGGGGAGAGGATTTAGCCAAAAAGAAAATCGGGGAAGGAGGTCGAAGAATCGCGCCAATTCTGGGTTAAGCCGGGATGGGTTAGTGGATGTTATCGTAATCTTCTGGAGGGACGGAGAGAATTTGTTATGTCGGCTCGGACGACGGACTGGTTTTTCGGTTACCACGGATTCAGGATTTAGAAACGAGAATTTTATTACGTGAATATTCTTTTCTCTTCGAGGCACGAGTGAACGGGATTCAGGTTTTTACCGCCAACTAAGGGAAACCCGGAGATCGGTTTTACTAACCTGACTCGATTTGCTCGAGGTACGAAAAGGGGTACTTCGCGATGGGGATTTTTCTCCCGGAGCGATGACTTATAATTTTTTTATTTTATTTTTCGATTCGTAATTAGTAAGCGCCGCTTGGGATGAAATTAATTACCTATCCCGGAAAATGGCCTGGAGAATCTGGCAGCCCCTTAAGTATGTACTACGTAACTTCGATCATGGAACCCCAAACTGTGTCTAAGCGTTCTAAGTACAAAGGCTATTTGCATGTGGATGATATTATACTACGACGTGTCCAAGGTTCCCTCGCTTCAACGATATTCCATGCGTGTCTCCTCTTTTTATTTCATACTCCATCTCTCCTATTTTTCATTTAAAAGATCTGTTTTATAAACCACGGTATTAGAGCGTTTATAAGAAATTATTCTCGGAGCATTACATTTTTTTGTTTAATTCCCAGGGAAAATACGACCCTATTATTTCTATTTCCTATTTAAATGATATATTGTAGAAACCACGGTTCTATAGTTTTTAGGAACAAAGAAGTCATTTTTGGAGAAGGAATGTCACCGTCTTGATACCAACGGATTGTCAATAAACGAGAATGCGTTAGGACGAATATCGCTAAACGGACCATTATATTAGGATATATATATACATAGATAAGGTAACTCTCTATTCAATTGAACATCCTTAGACGGATCCACATATGAGAATTGTCTAAGAACTATTTACAAGTATATTATCCTGCAGCATCCAATCCCTTCCTGCATCCCCTCCATGTTCCTACTACCCTTCTCCTGCTTCCTCCACTTCCCAACATTTCATACCTACCCTAATATTCATACCTACAAAATACCTCATGATTTCCTAAATCAACAAATCAAACGATATCTGCAACCACGTTGCAGATATAAATTTTCCATAAAATCAGAAAAATTCATGACGAACGGATGGGGAAGGAACGCTTCGATTTCTGCGTTGTCTTTACGTGGCGAGCAACGTGCGCGAAAATAATGACGTTTTGACGAAAAGGTAGCAAACTGTCCTATTACCCTTCTCCTGCTTCCTCCACTTCCCAACATTTCATACCAACCCTAATATTCATACCTACAAAATACCTCATGATTTCCTAAATCAACAAATCAAACGATATCTGCAACCACGTTGCAGATCTAAATTTTCCATAAAATCGGAAAAATTCATGACGAACGGACGCTTCGATTTCTGCGTTGCCTTTACGTGGCGAGCAACGTGCGCGAAAATAATGACGTTTTGGCGAAAAGGTAGCAAAATGTCCAGCAAACCCGTTACATGGATGCAACCCAAGTTGGACCATGGACGCCCAACGTATATCGAGGCGTTCCAAGTCCGAAGGCTATTTGCATAGACGATATTATACCGTAGCCGGTCCCAACTCTCGCCCTCGTCCTGCCCCCCTCGTCCTTCGCTCGTTCTCTTTCGTCCTCTCCGTTTCTCCAGCATCTCTTGTACCTTCTGTACGCCCAGGACGTCTCGGGATCTCCGGAATTGGATTAGTAGTGGTTCACCCAAGTAAGACTTGAACTATACTCAATTTGAACTAAGATCGCGCCGTTGGAAACGGGCAAATTGCTAAATCAGTTTTACTTGATCACCTATTCAGAAAGTTATCCCCGATTGAAAATGGATATTTCGCCGTGGACGTAATCGCGTGCGATAATCGCGCGATGAGCTTTGCGGTCACAAAGCGTTTTGCCCTAAGAGTTGTTTGCTCCTGTTTTGTCAAGTTGTGCTTATTATAAACATAGGAATTCATTAAAAGAAAAAGGATAAATGCGATCATATACCGAGTCATGTTGCCGTTATCGTAAAAAATATTGCCATGAAATGGACATTTCGTCTTGCACGTAATCGCGTGCGATAATCACAAAGCGTTTTGCCCTAAGAGTTGCTCGCTCCTATTTTGTCAAGTTGTGCTTATTATAAACATAGGAATTCAGTAGAAGAAAAAGGATAAATGCGATCTCATACCGAGTGAACTTGTCGTTATCGGAAAAAATATTGGCATAAAATGGACATTTCGTCCTGGACGTAATCGCGTGCGATAATCACAAAGCGTTTTGCCCTAAGAGTTGCTCGCTCCTATCTTGACAAGTTGTGTTTATTATAAATATAGGAATTTAGCGAAAGAAAAAAAATAAATGCGACCTCATACCGAGTCAACTTGACGTTATCGTAAAAAATATTGCCATGAAATGGACATTTCGTCTTGGACGTAATCGCGTGCGATAATCACAAAGCGTTTTTCCTTAAGAGTTGTTCGCTCCTATCTTGACAAGTTGTGTTTATTATAAACATAGAAATTCATTAAAAGAAAATGGATAAATGCGATCTGATACCGAATCAACTTGTCGCTATCGTAGAAAATATTGGCATGTTATAAATTATCGCGATATCGTATACGATACCTGGATTTCAAGTATCGACGAGTAATGGCGATATTTTTATTCTTCATAAAGGATCTTTTTTTTTAATTATTATAGTATCCAACGCACAGAATTGAAAAATGAGTGGAAAGTCCCACTTGGATTTTCGTTTCATGATAACCTTCGACGTGATGATAAGTGTTGTCCGGGTGCATTTATAATAATTGAAGCTGGGTTAGGTCGCACTTATGAAAGGAACTGTATAATTTATTGTATTATATTTTTTTATATGCCGTAGGTTATTAGGGAGGACATTTCGGTTCGGATGTCGGAGGATTCCTTAAATCTGTAAATTGAGCTCGATGTTTCGCACCTCTCTCTTTAAAGGGAGTACCCGAGCAAAGTCACCCCTCAGCCAAGATTTTACGTGCATTAGCGATTCGATTAAATCGTCGTCTTGAAAGCTCGGCTTTAAAACCTCAGCTCATGAACTTTCTCGGAGACATTCTCTCCATTCTCCTTCCTCTCTTTCCCCGTTATTTACACGACAAGCTTCAGTCTAGTTTCGCTTCGGTAACACGCGTTACCGGGATTAATATTAAGTGCCTACGTATTTCTTGGTTTACCGTGATTAATTTTTCATCGTTCATCTCACAGTACTTAATGATTCCGGTTATAGAAAACTGATGTTTCGGCGCTTGAATCCTTCCGAGGCAACTATTTTTCAAATCGTTTTAATATTGAAGTAATTTCGAGAAATGTACTTCGTTATTTGAAATCTCGATTATGGAAACTTCATAATTTTCCGGATACAACTTGTGGATTAATTTCGTACAATAATTCTAGTCGACTTTATATTAAAAACACAGTTTTTTAAACAAACTTTGAAATGTGTATACTGGGGATCTCTGATCATTCTTTTTCACTGACACCATAATTTATCAATTACACTTTTAAGATCATTTCTTGCTTTATGGAGGCATTTAAAATGAAATTCTTGAGATGAAACGTTTTCATTTTGCATGTAAAATCCGAAACTGCAACGAATAATACCATGTTTCGTTTAAAAAAACACACCACGCCACTCTTAACTTTCAGGGTGGATATTCCAGTTTCCTTTACTACCAAAAGTTAAAATGATCACCATTCCATATAGCATTTCCGATTTAAATACTTATTAGTATATTTCGGAATTTTTCATACATACCTTTCCCCTCCATTTGACGCTAAAACAACCACGGTCAGTCAAATGACTTTTATTAAATGGAATTGGTAATCGAGGTATAAATTATCGGTAACTCTAATGTTAATAGGTGTGAGCGGGTAGTTAGGGACACTTAAACCATTCTATTATAAATAACTATTATGACGCAGAAAAATTAAAATATAGAAATTAGTCTAAAATCCACAGAACAAGCCCGGCGGTAATCGTCACCTATGTCATTCAATTATAAATAACCATCATGATGCAGATAAATAAAAATATAGAAAGTAGTTGAGAATCCGCTGAACAACCCCACCAGTAATCGTCACCTATATCATTTAATTATAAATAACCATCATGATGCAGATAAATAAAAATATAGAAAATGGTCTAGAATTCATTGAACGACCCCACCAGTAATTGTCATCTATACTATTCGATTATAAATAGCCACTATGACGCAGAAAAATAAAAATATAGAATGAGGATTAGAATCCACTGAACAAGTCCACCAATAATCGTCTCGTGATCGTGAAATCGGCATCGAGGGTCATGGATTCGTCAATTATTCGGTAGTTTCCCGAATCAAAGTCACATCGCACCCTAAAGCTGCGTTGAGGATAATATACAACAAACGAAAAATATAAAACAAATAGAAATATAGAAAGAGGTTTAGAATTCACTGTACAAGCCTACCGATAATCGTCTCGTGATCGTGAAATCGGCATCGAGAGACTCGGTCATGGATTCGTTAATTATTCGGCAGTTTCCCGAATCAAAGTCACATCGCGCCCTAAAGCTGCGTGGAGGATACTATACAACAAACGAAAAATATATAACAAATGGAAATATAGAACGAGGTTTAGAATTCACTATACAAGCCCACCAGTAATCGCCTCGCGATCGTGAAATCGGCATCGAGAGACCCGGTCATGAATTCGTTAATTATTCGGTAGTTTCCGGAATCAAAGTCACATCGAGCCCTAAAGCTGTGTGGAGGATAATAATATACAACAAAAATAATACAAAACAAATGAAAATATAGACTGAGGATTAGTATCCACTGAACAAGCCCACCAGGAATCGTCTGCGATCGGGAAATCGGCATCGAGAGACCCGGTCATGGATTCGTCAATGATTCGGCAGTTTCCCGAATCGAAGTCACATCGCGTCCTAAAGCTACGGGGAGGATCACCCCAGGGTCCAGAATCCAGCGTAAAATGGCCGGTCGAAGGTCGCGAAAAGCGTAAAAGATGCAGGCTATCCCGGGTAACGCAGTTAATTTGCCGAATGGGGCTGTCCCGGCATCCCCTAACATGGCCACTGCTCTCTATACCCGCGCCTGCCGGGTGATCCTAGTGGAGCCTAATAAAAAGCATCCCCCCGGCCCGTCGAGGGATAGCGGGGTCAGAAGTCCATTCGGAAAATGGAGGGACCCGCTCGTCCAACTAAATCTACCCGATAACGCCTTGCTATTGGCCGGGCCGCTCCAACTTTGAAAATTCCCCGCTATCGGCCCAATCGACATTAAGAGGGGAAACTCGCCCAGGGCTGTTCCCCCGGTCCCGAGGACTCACCCCCGCCAGGGGTTGCCTCGGATGACCACTCCCGGATTTTACGGGATTTTTTCCCCCGCGGACAGTCGGACAAAAGTTTCCTGGTCTGTTAGCAAGACGTATGGGAGACGGCTAGTCTTGGCCAGGGTTCGACTTGACTTCCGACTTTCCCTGCGGAAAACATAGAGTCTGAGGGTCTCATCCCCTTTTGCGAAGATGCTATAAATTCATGCCCACCTCCCGCCCGACCCACCCCGGTCGCTCCGCTGATCTTCGGATAGTGGCCGAATATAAGAACGACCTCCCGATCTCTGCAAGTGGGGTTTTCGGGCTCGCGAATCGATGTATCGATGTCGACCAAGTTCCGACGATTCTCTCTTCGGGGCTACCCTGACGTCGCGCGGTCCAATTAAGGCGGGACGAATATGGCTGCTGAGAAGTCTAGCTTGTGATACTTTTCGTCGAATTGGGTACATCGAATCGTTTGAAGGTTTACGTCGTGAATTTTGGAACTCCAAGGAAGGTCCCGACATCCGTGAAATTTCATTTCTTATATAAATTAAGAAGAATTTACGAAGAAATTTTTTAGAAATGAAATTTCATAGGTGTTGGGACCTTTCTTAAGGCCTCCTTGTGGTAAAATTTCATTTTTTTGTACAAATTAAAAGGTATTTGTGAAGAACTTTTGTAGAAATGAAATTTCGTGGGTTTTGAGGCCTTTCTTAAGGCCTCTTCGGAGTCTCCCTGACGTCGCGCGGTCCAATTAAGGCGGGAGGAATATGGCTGCTGAGAAGTCTAGCTTGTGATACCTTTTGTCGAACTGGGTATATCGAATCGTTTGAAGGTTTACGTCGTGAATTTTGAAACTCCAAGGAAGGTCCCGACACCCGTGAAATTTCATTTCTTATATAAATTAAGAAGAATTTACGAAGAAATTTTTTAGAAATGAAATTTTTCGTAAATGTTAAGACCTTTCTTAAGGCCTCCGTGTGGTAAAATTTCATTTTTTGTATACAAATTAAGAAGTATTTGTGAAGAAATTTTGTGGAAATGAAATTTCGTGGGTTTTGAGATCTTTCTTAAGGCCTCTTCGGAGTCTCCCTGACGTCGCGCGGACCAATTAAGGCGGGACGAATATGGCTGCTGAGAAGTCTAGCTTGTGATACTTTTCGTCGAACTGGGTACACCGAATCGTTTGAAGGTTTACCCCGTGAATATTGAAACTCTAAGGAAGGTCCCGACCACGGTAAAATTTAATTTTTTTTAATACAAATTAAAAGGTATTTGTGAAGAACTTTTGTAGAAATGAAATTTCAGGGGTGTTGAGACCTTTCTTAAGGCCTCTTCGTAGTCTTCCTTACATGGCGCGGACCAATTAAGGCGGAACGAACATGGCTGGTGAGAAGTTTTGCTTATGAAACTTTTCGCTGAACTGGGTTTACCGAATCGTTTGAAAGTTTACCCCGTGAATATTGAAACTCTAAGGAAGGTCCCGACCCCAGTAAAATTTTATTTTTTATGCAAATTAAAAAGTATTTAGGAAGAAATTTGTTATTAATGAAATTCCAGGGGCGTTGAGATCTTCCCTAAGGTGTCCGTGTTGTAAAATTTAATTTTTTTATACAAGTTAAGAAATATTTATGAAGACATTTTTTAGAAATGAAATTTCATGGGTGTTGAGACCTTTCTTAACCCTTTGCACTCCCAATTATTGAGATGTCGATTGCTTATGTTGAGGCACACTCGACAAAGGAGTGTAAAGGGTTAAGGCCTCCATATTCGTGTAGTAAAATTTCAAACCATACGGTACATGGAACAGTAAATAAATATTTCCCTTTTCATTCTCTTCTAAATCAACTCCTATTAAAAAGCATTTTTCAACCTGTCAACTCCCATAACTCGTAATTTCATATATTCTCAGATTTGTTTAAAAATCACACACATCACGTAAAACAATGCACGAGGACTAAAACCTCATTTATTTGATGCAAATGAATGAAAATTTTCGTAAAAAAAGTATAATGGCAAGTAGCGATATATTTCAGTCGTTAATTCTAAATATCCATAATATACGAAACATGCAATTGACGTAAAATTCATTGCTGAAAACCAATTATAAACCAAATGAAAGTTACTATGGAGATATATATTCCCATTTAAGCTCTCTGTACCGAACTCAACGGTATATTACGAACAGTGAGGGAAAAAATAAACCCTTAACGATACCGCAACCCCTCGTGCCATGGTGTATATTCTAATTCACGCGGAATATAACGAAGCGAAGCAACCTCATTAAAACTTTATCTCAAACTAAGTAATAACTAACTAAAAATTAAACGGAAAATAATTTGGAGCAAGCATTTTTTTTTCCGGTAGACTTTTTGCGCTTTTAAAGGAGTTTACCCGAGTTAACACTGTTTTACAAATATCAATCTGTAAAATATTTCACTTTCCCTCGCTGCAGATAAGATTATCAACCTAATTGTAGTTTAAACTTTCGCAACATTAAACGAATTAAAGTTGGGGCAGGGTAAAGAATGCCTAGACTGAGCTGATTTCTTATAATGCCGTGCTTATCGTTAATGGTTTTATGCAAACAATAATGTATACTAAATTAACTGGTATTTGAAACCTCTATTTATGTAATCGTGAGTACTATCATTTGCTTACTAATCGACGTGTTAGAATTAATTCCGTAGATTCTGCACCTTGAATTATTTTTACTTAGTACATTTTTAATACTAATTTTTTCTAATTGATCCGATGTTTATCAGCGTTTTATGGACGGATTAAATGTATTTAAAGAAAGTGTACCGAAGATGAGTCTATAGGCATGGCAGACTGCTCGAAAGCAAGAACAAACCCTTCTTAAGTCTCTTCCGGGCAGGAAATGCGTACCCGCGGATCGCCGACCAATCGAATCTCACAGCAAATTTAACACCCCTTGGGAAAAAAAGTCGAAATTTCCTATTTCACCGAATTTCCGGTCGCCTGACGTTTTGACAAACATTACCGTCCCTCCTGACAGTGTCAGTGGTTAAATCGACCGCCCCATCTTCTCGCCAAATCTGATTCTCTATCGCTCTAAATGAACTCTTCAAACTCGCCAGACTAACTCCAACATTATCGACTTTATCATGTACAAAAAGTCTAAAATAATTATATGTCATAATTAATTTATGTCTCAATTGGCAGGTTACCCCTGGAGAAAAATTAAAAGGACGGTTTTAAGCGAAACGATTTTTCAAAAAGGCGATTTTTGCTCCCGAGTCAAGCAAGGTCTCGGCATTAACGGGAACGAATTTTTACAGCTGATACTTCTGATTGTCTATTGTTCTAATGAAATTCTTCAAACTGGGCAGACTCACTCTAAGGCTATCGACTTCATCGTCATGTAGAAAATATGTAAAAAAAAACTCGGTGAATGAAATTGAGTCGCGCTTCCCTACTTCCGGGATATGAGTTCCGTTTTCGCTTGGGGTCCAGGAAGTGAAGTATTTCCGGTAAATAGTAGGAGGTAAACCACGTGCCACGTGCGACAAAAAGTCTAAAATAATTATATGTCATAATTAATTTATGTCTCAATTGGCAGGTTACCCCTGGAGAAAAATTAAAAGGACGGTTTTAAGCGAAACGATTTTTCAAAAAGGCGATTTTTGCTCCCGAGTCACGTAAGGTCTCGGCATTAACGGGAGCGAATTTTTACAGCTGATACTTCTAATTGTCTATTGTTCTAATGAAATTCTTCAAACTGGGCAGACTCACTCTAAGGCTATCGACTTCATCGTCATGTAGAAAATATGTAAAAAAAAACTCGGTGAATGAAATTGAGTCGCGCTTCCCTACTTCCGGGATATGAGTTCCGTTTTCGCTTGGGGTCCAGGAAGTGAAGTATTTCCGGTAAATGGTAGGAGATAACCACGTGCTTTGGCCTGATTTGCAGATCGTCGTGATGACCGTGTGTACCCTCGTCAAGGTGTGGGACCATCCAACACCCCCTGGGACCACGAAAAGGGAGCTGGTGCCGGTTTTTTGGAGACGGGTCCAAGATCGACACAGACACATCCAATATCTGGAACCTGAGTACTTCCAAGATAGTCATCGTCCCTATCAGGGGAGGGGGCAGGTTTACCCCGAGGACCATCAGGTGAACGACGAGTTCCCCCCGGACGATAGGTACCAGCTGAGGAACTAGGGGTACCAGGAAATATATAAAATCATGCTTGCAAGACGAAATCAATATCGGACTTACGCGGGGAAAGAAAAGTACCGGAATCACTCAAACCTTTTCGATGAATGACAGCAGGAATCTCCGCATCTGCCCGGTGAACGTTTATGTCGCAGCCTCTCCCTCGAACACTCAAAAATCACCACTAGAACTCTCGAAAAATGGACTCTCTATGAACTCGTCAAACCCGAAACGCGTCCGAGGACTTTCCACGACAGACTGAAAACTCAGGACGAATTAAGAAAGGACCCTCGCCGTACGTCACCTTGTTTTCGGTCGGGAAAAAACCCAAACCGCGAGCGCGCGAGACAGCTTAGCGCTCTGTAAACAAATACAGAAAGAGATACAGATAAATAGATATGGGGTGGAGAGGTAAGGTGCAGGAGAGGAATAGAACTAATTCCAAACACTATCACATTTTGTACTTCTCCCTTCCAATATTCTTCATCGTGACGCTTTTTCGTGTCCCAAATTAGGCTTAGCCCCTACCAAAAGAAGTTTCACTTCAATAATAGTATTTCATAATTAATTTATACCTCACTCTGCAGGTTACTCCTACGGAAAAATTAAAAGAGCGGTTTTGGTCGAGACGAGGAATGTCTTGGCACTACAGTAACGGACTTTTGATTCTCTATTGCTCTAAATGAATTCTTCAAACTCGACTGATTGACTCCAATGCTATCGACTTTATCCTCATGTTGAAAACGTCTGAAATAATAGCGTTTGATAATTAATTTATCTCTCATTTTGCAGGTTATCCCTGGGGAAGAATTAAAAGGACGGTTTTGATCAACACGATTTTTCCAAATTTCGGCGATTTTGGGTCTCGGGTCGAGCAATGTCTCGGCATTAACGGGAGCGGACTTTTACAGCGTCCCTTCTTGTCTTCTTCGGCGAACACGAAACGAGATTTGCTGGTTCACTATCCGGGTGAAACGACCCTATCGGAAAGTCATAAAGGCGGAAATCCTGGCCGTAAATTAGGATCGACAAAATGCCGGACCCGCCGCCATTTTTCTGCCCCCACGCCGGACGCTCGTCCGTCCTGGATGACCGCGAGGGGCGAAGAACCGAAGTTTCGCTCCGTTTTTAGGTGGAAACTTCGAAGGTTGAAAATCGGTGTCACCTGGGGCCCGCCAGACGGGCTCGAAGCGCCATTAGAGGAGTTAAGAATTTTTACGATCGCGGGGGTGAAAGAGCGAGAGAAAGAGAAAGAGTGCAGGCCGTAACAAGGGTGGCGCATTCTCAAGAATGCCGAGCACGTTCTCAACCAATGCCAGCAGCCAAGCAGTAAAACAAATACGCTCTCTATACCCGGTGTTTCCGTAATACGACTCGGCGTGTCTGGCCTCGTTACCGACGAGAATGGGGCTAACTCCGAGCCACCCTTAAAGGCCGGACCCCCTTTTCATGGCTTTCCTAAGACTCCGTAGGGTAGCAAGTATACTCGAAAAGTCCGCACTGACGTCGCCCCAGTAATCCTTCGGTTTATGGCGCGATTCCGAAAAACTGCCGGGGAAAAACCACCCGAAACGAAATTTTGCATGTCGATCTATTGTCGATTTATTGTTTATGCGCAGTGGTCCTTTCTCTCTCGCGGGTCTTTGCTCAGAAAAATATTTCGCTCGACCGACCATAGAATTTTATTACCATGTAGTGAATTACATGAAATAGGTACGTCACGCCAGATATTTAAATAATCCGGTACATTCAACCGAGATATCAAGTTTATTGAGTAAAATGTTTTCTAAAATTAACAAAATGATTTAACGGAAACGTTTTTGTCGACTCGAGGCCAACGAACTTCGTCGAGTGAATTGAAATTCGATTCGCTCATTCAAAACGTGTTCTGGAATTAGCCGAATGCTGACAATCGAACGATTTCGTTCGATTAATCAAATTTTTCTTCTGCATTCACGTTCCTATGAAACCGATTAAAGTACACGAAGGGTTTCAAGCCCTGATTCTTCCTCCCAGGATTTTTAAGCACCAAGAAACCAACCTTTGAGGAAATGTCGCGTGTCGTAAAAATGTACATTGTAAATTAGTTTTTTGTGTCGGTGACTTCGAGTACTTGTGGAACACGCTGCAATTACAATATATTGCAATGAACGTGTACACCCATCCCAGCTAGGATCTTCTTTTCAAAATAACCTCTCCGAAGAAACTTTGTTCCCTTAAATTTAATTTCCAAAATTTAGAACTACCACTGACGTCATTCGACAAGACGGTATATAAACGATACATGTAGGATCAAATTTCAAGTGTCAGGTTTAACATGAACGATTGATTTACTAATAAAAAATTAATATAAAGAAATTGTATACATTGAAGAGTACGTCTTAAAGATCTCAGAAAAAGGGACTTGATTTTCTCTCCGACTTCGCTCGAGCTCTCCTCAATCAGAACTAACTCCTATTCGATCATTCTCATCCAGCCTCACTCTAATTTCTTTCTCACTCAATTCATATTCCTCACTCTCTCATTCCCACACTCATCAATACATTTCTTTGTGCGTCAAAATTCTCACTCACTGAGTCATACGGCCGCTCGCACTTCACGAACTCTCAACCACGCATAAACAGTATCACCTATCGGGCTGTCACTTAATCTAAATACTTCTCATTTCACCCTACAATCATACAAACATTACATTTCACTCTAACTTCTATTTAGTCTTATTCTTAATCTTTATTGCCTTATTGGCGACACAACTATTCGTATAGCTAAATGCTTTCATCTTTTTTTTATTCTATTAACTTTGTTGGACCACACAGGGCTCTAACACTACATACATAAAATGTACACTTCACGAACTCTCAACCACACATAAACAGTATCACCTATCGAGCTGTCACTTAATCTAAATACTTCTCATTTCACCCCACAATCATACAAACATTACATTTCACTCTAACTTCTATTTAGTCTTATTCTTAATCTTCATTGCCTTATTGGCGACACAACTATTCGTCTAGCTAAACGCTTTCATCTTCTTTTTATTCTATTAACTTTATTGCGCCGCACAGGGCTCTGACACTACATACATAAAATCGTCACAATTTGTTTTATCCCGGGATATAACCTATCGGTATCCTGAAAAGACCCTTTAATTACATCGCGAGATAAATATTGCATCTTAATTGTCATCCTTCCTTTTCCATGCGCCTTGTTTCCTGCTTTGTCATAGTGTTCAATTAATAACGCAAGGGATACATATCTCAGCGATATGACATGATAAAAACAGCGCTAAAAGGAACGTCGCCGTGAACCCTTTCAGCGTTCCGAGGAACATCAGCAGGGGAGCATAAAGTATTGCGACGCCTTGTTGGTCGGCACAATGATTCCTGGACGAGAACGGGACGCAAATGTCCTCCTTCGGAAATCTCCTCTTTAGTCGGTAAGCGAATGATAGACAGGTGAATGAAGTGGCCAATGTGGGCTGGTCTCCTCGTCTCGCGTGACACGCACGTCAAGACCCTTTGTTTTCGAATCCCTTTGATTGAGCGCTCCAGTTCTTTGTCCTTCTAAAAGACAGAAAAAGGGACCCCTCGCTTTTTTCCTAGACAGGGTGAACGTTCACCGGCTCGTCAAGACTTTCCGTCCAGAAACCCCACGATTCGAGATTCGTCTGGATTTTATAAACGCACGTGGGAAGGAACAATTTCCTTACAAAAGGACTTCACAAAGTGGGTCTTCGCAAAATTTAGGATTTCGACTATGCTTCATGAAGTAAAAAACTAGGATTAACCCTTTCAGGGCCGAACAACGATATATGGTCGTTTTACAAATGCTAACGACTTCGGCAGGGAATAAAATGGTTAAACGGGATTGAAAAATCTAGAAAAAGCTGCACGATATTTCTACAGATGCTAAGATGTGTTCGATACAAAGTGGGAAATAAATTGTACGAAAAATGATAAGATGAACCTTGTTATTTATGGCGGTACTTTCTCAAAATGAATTCTTTTGACCCGAAGTGACCACTGTATGGATTGAAATTTGATGCAGGCGCTCGTGGAAGATGTACCATTCTATGTCTCGTTGCTGTAACCCAGTTTGAACGATACAAGTTACTATTTAAATCATAATTAATTTTACATGCTAAGCAGAAATGTTATCGGTCTTGACATGCAATTCCAATTTGCATGGGTATATAAAACGAGGTGTTAATAAAATAATTAAAGTGCCCTCGTTAGCGGTCGTTTCGTATTCCCCCAATTCGGCGCGTCAGATCGGACCCTAAGCAAAATAGCTTCCAAAGCAAAGTGGTCCACACTTGCTTCAGGTCACGATCTATTTTTCACGGTCCGATCTTTGATCTCCTCTCGCGAAGAGGGAAACCAGTCCATGGGTAACAATCGGTCCCGCTGACCCTCGAAATCCCTGATTCATGGACCAGTTCCCACCTGATCTGGATCGTCGGATGGAACGTGTGATCTTTCTTCCGGGTCGAAAAGTCCCTCAAAGGTTCTTCGGCATTGCGGGAACCTGTTCGCTCGCGTGCCGAGGTCCTGGCCCCCAGGATCCCAGGATTGGTCAGCGTCCATCCCAGAACTGGACCAACCGGGTCAGGGATGCTGCCCTCACCCCAATGGCCAGTGTCCATTCGGAGGGGAGATTCCCTGGCCATGATCTCCCCACACGAGGGATGTGGCCTCGGAAACTGCTCCCTATTATCGTGGAACAGTTTCCACCTGATCTAGATCGCACGATCGCCCTTCGAAAGCGGACTAACACCTGATCCAACGGTGTCCTGGATTCTGACACTCATCGTTAGGACCTTAATAGAATTATCTAGTGGAGGGTGATGCGCGAGATGCTGACTTTCAGCAGAAGAGATACTCTTCTTGATTCAATGGGACCTTCTGATCATAACTCCAATTTCTGAATAACATTTAACCCTTTGCACTCGAGGTCTCTTTCGCCCGGACGAACCAACTCGACACGATTTTTCGCATATTTGGGGAATTTCATCCAGGTAACTTAAATTGATTTGACAGTCAAATTAACGTATAAAACTATTATACTTTAATATTTTATGTATCCCTACATGCGAAAGAAGAAAATTTGTTATACGTGTAATTTTTACTTTCCAATGTTATATATGTAACCCTGTCAGATGCAAATATAACTACAATTTATTTAGAAGAATTCTGAAGTTGGTGCTTCATCCGCAATGGTTAAAAGAACAAAAAATTGTAATTACATCTACAATAATTGTTGTTAAGGTTACTTTGACCCGCGAGCATATGTAATGATTACGATATTATTTTTCTGCGTGAATATATGAATGGCCTTATAATTACGACTTCCAATGTTTAAATGATTTTTTAATCGTGAGTTTCAATTTATAAAATACCTGTTCATAAAATGTTTTCCGATAAATGATAATTCTCTCCCACGTTCGGTTTAGAACGGAAGATTTAGAATAGGGCACTTATCTTGATGTTATAATATATCCTGAATTTTCTGCAATTTCCTAAAAATGAAAGGTTTATTTAAAATATTCAATTCTTTTCTGTTAAGGACCTGTCCGATCGCGTGACGAGGTCCTGGCCCCCGAAATTCGGAGTGGTCAGCCACGCGTCCACCTGGAAACTGGACCAACCGGACCAAGGATGCTGCCCTTTTGCACAATGGACACACTTATCCTGATGTTATACTATATCCGGAATTTTCTGCAATTTTTAAAAAATGAAAGGTTTATTTAAAATATTCAATTCTTTTCTGTTAAGGACCTGTCCGATCGCGTGGCGAGGTCCTGGCCCCCGAAATTCGGAGTGGTCAGCCACGCGTCCACCTGGAAACTGGACCAACCGGACCAAGGATGCTGCCCTTTTGCACAATGGACATTGTCCATTTTGCGGGGAGATCTTTCGACCACGAAATGCTCCCAGTTGTCCTCTGACCCTCGTTTTATATTAGGGGAAATTCCTTTCAGGTCCTGATCCGAGTTGCTAAATTGCCGGATCCAAGTGAGATGAATCTCTCGCGTTCGATCTCGTTCTCTTCGCCCTAACAAGATCGTGGAAATTGTTTAAACCAACTGTAAAATTGTATAGCCTGTACATTAAATAGATCCACGAGTGTATTATTTAGTTAACTGCATCTTAATAGAACTTCCTAAATGGGTTTATGAATTTATTACAGTTTTTTGTTTTTTTAACAGTGTTCGTACCGATGGCGATGAATAAATTTGTGGACTGAAACTTTTCTTATTAATCCTGGTTAGAGGTTTTAGTGGACGGCTCTTCTTTTTTTCGCCCTTCACATCTTGATCATATACCTTTTAAGCGGATGCACCATTACGGATTATGTAAATGCACGGTGGAAGATGTAAGTCATACCGAGCTTCATTTTGTAAGTAATTGTACGACTTGAAAATAACCGAGCGAATGGCTCATTGAGAATTTGTCAACACGTGGAATGTTTTGAAATATCTTAACGTGTATAAATATAAAATTGAATAGAATTATTTATTATATTTCTGGTTGCAGTTTTCATGTAAAACCGACCTACGGAACAAATCAATGCAGGTGTTTTTTAAGGCAAAAGATTGTTGAACCAGGAGTACTATTTTAATTTATAAACGTCTGAAGGAGATCATCGATTTTTATTTTTATGGAGAGAGACACCTACGAAACTGCAAAGGAAACCATTCGGCAGTTTATCCCATGAAATTGTGGATAATGCAGGAATCCCATAAGGGTTATGTCGGTAATATCGACTTTTGCAAAGGGACCTTACCTCTCAAAGGTACAGAGACGTTACCTTCCCATGAAAATACGGCCTGCAATAATAGCATTTGTCCTCGAAAGAATTCGAACTTTCAAATATTCTCTTCCACTACTTCTATTCGTTTTAAATCAAGAATGACAACTAAAGGTTGTTAATAAACAATATAACTTCCACTATCAGATAATATTTCAAAATATTATTAAAATAAAGGATCCCATCACAAAAGTAATGAAGAAGGCGTAAATGAAATTCCAATAATAATACTCCACCTGCAATGCAATTTATCTCGCATCCTTGTAAATAAATAAAAATTAAAAGATGCTTCTCTTCAAGATATCTAAATTGCTCCCTTATATTATACCTACTTACTTTATCATCAGATGGAACTTTTTTCGTATACTAACAAGTGAAACAGATTTGCTAGAAACAATTAACAAGAAATTATTTAAACAACGTTTTTTAGAGAGTTCCTTCTTTATTTGTCAATAAAATATTTATTCGTATTCAGATGGTCGTCTGCATTGATCGACCCATAAAGGTCTTTAATCTGGAAACCTCCTTTGTTGACATCGAGACGTTCCTAAGCAACATGGCAGGTCGACAGAGGCAGGTAAGTGTACGGATGCATTTAACTCTTCGTTCTGCTTCGAATCGGACTAAAATGCTCGTATTCTGGATTTTCAGTCTCACCGCGGCGTTCCACGGGATAAAAAAAAACCAAAATCTACCCCCCATCGAGTCGCCAACAAATGTCACTACAGAACCCACGTGGGATGAGAACACTGGAGACAACTACGGAGATGCAGTGCAACAAATTGCAGAGGTTCAAGGAGCTGGCCATGATGTTGAAGGTAAACCTAATGAAATTTTACTTACTACTCTGAAAAATATTTAGGGTACTGTATTTTCAATTTTATCGATTTCCTTTCAGGATACGGACAGGAATCTGACGATCTGCGAGGAGATTCTGGCGGCTTACATCCAGAAGCGGATAGAAGTAAGTTAAAGAAAATTTAATAAATTACGGTATAAGTATTAAACCTTCTGACGTAATATAAATAATATAATTTGGTTTTCAATGTCCCTACAACAATTGCGTGAGTAAATAAGTATTCGTGTAGATTCTTCTTCTGTGATTAATTCTTTGTATTTATTTCCAAGAGATTCGAGAAACTGATTTTGAGACATTGTTTTGGAGTACTGTTATTTCTTTGGATCATTGAATTAAGGGATTCGAAACTGACAATTTAACAAGTGTATTGAATTTTAGTCTGTCTATGTTCTTCTGCCGTGGTGGATGAAATTACCCTATCAGCATATAATATTTTTTAAACGTTTCTTTTTAATCCTTGCTAAATATCTCAAGCGACAGATTTTTTGAGATGCTCTGTAGTTTTCATTTTTAGATATCTAAAATATTTCTTGACAGTCTCAATGACATATTTAGTTTCAATCATTTATAAACATATAATAAAAATTACGATTATTATCGGACACTTCATTTGGTATCAAAAAAACACGATAAATTTTTGTAATATCTTTATTCCACTATTTCACAAAGGCAGCAAAACATGTGATTTTGATTTTACTTATTTTTAAAACGTTTATAATATATTTAAAAATACTTATATTAAAATGAAACGAAATGTCTTGTATATCTATAGGAAAAATATTAGGAAATAAAGTGGAGCTATTATCCTGATGAAATATTATAAAAGTAATATTCTAAAGTAAATGTTCTGCAAATATTTCACCCGTCTGCTAAATATTTTCAAAATTAAAGATACTCGTTAAATATATAGACAATATAATACAAATAATTTGTGCTACTAGAGTATTATACGCGATTGTCTAGATCGGTAGGATTTGTTTTTATCACCTTTTATGGTGTTTCTTTCGTTTGAATCTCTATTGCCACTTAGAGCGTTATTATCCAACGGAGAAAATGATTAATACCTTTTCAGTTCTCACAAATTGCCAATATTTACTTCTTTGAAGTCAAATAAATCCGGACAGTGGTGGTAATTGTACTTTTATTGTCGTTGCATTACATCTGTAATTGTCAATCCATCGAATCTTATTATTTCGAAGTATCGATTGTTATTGGTATGAACGCTCATCTTTTTCGATCCACGCAATTCTATACTATGAGTTTACCATTTCGAGTGCCATCCACCGTGTCCTCCATGCCAATCACCATGGAAACCACCATACCACCATGGCCAACTAGGGTACCATCCACCATTCCATCCGTGACCTCCCCATCCCCCAGACCACCCATGACCATGGCCGTATCTGAAATGAAATTAATTTGCAAATTTTAATTCCCTTGAATAATTGTCAACAGAATATGAAAAACTATCATGACAATCAAAATGTTAAAGCACATAAAATAGTACCACTCAATTCCTATAATTTGTAAATACTTTGTAATCAACCTGAGCATTGAATATAAAATTTAATTATTTTTTCAATTAAAACAAGTTATCCTAAAATTAAAAGATAACGGCATATGGCTTTTCAGAAACAAATTTCAGATAAATGTGCCTTCAATATTAACTCCAATAATTTAAAAAAAAAGTAGCCGTACACGTCTGACTGTTCCAAGAAACACTTATTTTACAGCTCAAATATACGTGTACAGAAACTTTCGTAATGTTTTAAAGTAATTAAAATTTCGTATCATTTTAAGGGGGAATACAACCACTCTACATTATTATTTAATTCAATTAATTGCAGAGAATATTATTCGTCATAAACTCCTCACCTGAACCAACGAATTTCGAAATATGAGAAAAACAAGCAGCCTGGGATATAAAATAATATTTTAAGTGCCAAATAAATTATTGTATTATCTAGCGAAATGAAAAATCTTCGAATTGAACGATCCCGTTTCAAGGTTTTTATCAAAACTGATTATTTATGAACTCACGATGGCCATCCGTGCCCATAGCTATGGCTGCTATAAATCCAAGGGCTCCATCCGTAGCTTCTTTTGTTCAACTTCTTTTCGCCTTCGGATTCAACTGGTTGAAGTTGAGTAGCAGTTGGTTGAGGTACTTCGTTCACATCGACTGTCTTGGATGATTCGAAGATTTCATGGCCGAAAACCACGGTGACTATCGTCAAGATGAGCTGAAACGTTTCACCACTTTTCATTGACATCCATCGAGCTAGTATTTTAGAAACACCTATGTAACGATGGTGCCAAAAAATCCCCAAATTTTTAACTAGATGACAACGAGACGGAAGGCACTAAAACACCCTTGACGTGATAAGAGATACGAGCAAGGACCTTACCAGGATCTTCATGACCCTTGAGCTTGATTCCGTGGACTGACGTTCGTTCCTATGGGTGACACTTCTTTTATACCAGGTTTCCCATGGAAGTTGTTTACCGGATTATGGTAAATTCAAGCTCCATTGGTGCTCACACTAGGAACTACCGAACCAACCACTCCCATCTACAGAAAACTGCAAAACTGCGTAACAGCACTTGCATTCTTATCCGGGTGTCACTGCACCAAGTCTTATGTGGTGGAAATGTCAGAACCTTACATGTTGACACTTACAAATATTCGATAAAAATCATATCTCCACACAGTTTCGACATACAAATCACTTTCCATGTGCATTGAAACAAATTTAACATGGATCCTATTAAAACAAAAAAATCGTTGAATAATTTCATGCTCTGCACTCATACTTACGTGCTACAAAGAATGCACTTCCTCCTCATATTTTAAAGTTCCTTGAATCAAATTATGAATTAAGAAAATCTGTAACTAATTAATCGGTCATATTTTTACGAAATGAAGACTTCTTTTTTGATGGTGCAAACGTCAGAACCTTACATGTTGACACTTACAAATATTCGATAGAAATCATATCTCCACACAGTTTCGACATACAAATCACTTTCCATGTGCATTGAAACAAATTTAACATGGATCCTATTAAAACAAAAAAATCGTTGAATAATTTCATGCTCTGCACTCATAATTACGTGCTACAAAGAATGCACTTCCTCCTCATATTTTAAAGTTCCTTGAATCAAATTATGAATTAAGAAAATCCGTAATTAATTAATCGCTCATTTTTTTACAAAATGAAGACTTCCTTTTGTGTGACATACAAAGTGACTTGTAAGCCAAAATTTTCTGAAAAAATATGATATACTTTCAAGTCAAAAAAGGAGAATGGGAATTTAACAGGAATCGACGACTAGTGATTGCATTCTCAAATTCGCACATTGCGAATGGCTCATGTCAGGAGTAGCTCAGTAATTTGAAATTCGATAATAACATCGTAATTCTTGGTCTGTTTGAGGCGGAATATTCGACTTCTAAGTAACTGGTCAACGAACCGATGAAGTATCGTGACTTCAAGTAAAAAAGTAACGCACACTGCGTGACTCGAAATCCATTCTTCCATAACGCGGCGCGATTGTATTACTCTTACATTTTAGATCATTATACCTCGACTTCGTAGAAAAATTACTAATTCCGATTTGCCGGATTAGTCCGAGTTACTTTACGTACGAGACATAAATGAAACTATGCAGGAAAAAATATGACATCTTGAGTACACAATTAAAAAGTGGAGAAATTAAATATCGCTTACACGTGGTATTTATAAAGAGCCCATTCGGAGCTCTAAGCTTTCCATTAGTTTGGTGATGATGTTTTAAGTACTCCATTAGAAATGTTCCTAAATTCCATACATTTAAAATATTAAGTTATATTAAAATGAAAAATTTTACGTAGCGACTTAAATTAGTTTCCAATTTTATTACGTGTTGTCAGGGATTTGTCAAACCATCTTGTAAAATTAAACAACGTATGTACGAGATATATTCTTAAGTGTATTAATAACTCAATATATGACAATGAGAAAAGGCAATGAGTAAAACTTCCAATGCACGTTTCAGGAATATATTACAATATATTTTTTAACACTAGACATATAAATCAAATCTGAACGTCATAAAACGAAGAAATCGAATAAGAAATTACAGTCGTAAGGGAATCGGGCTAGTGGAAAATGTTGTGTACATGCACATATAACATGTCAACGTAATTATTACACGTTTAAACAGAATTCTTAAATTCTCGCGATTTTAACTTTGCTACAACTCTCAATTATTTCTAAGGCACTTGCTACGTTTTAATCCCCTGAAATTAATTTGGTCTTCTCCCCTGAGTACTACGGCTGTATTCCCATCAATATTCATACGATATCCACATTGTATCGTTACTTACATCAAAATGTAGCAAATCAAAGGGTTCTTTGAGAATTAATTAAACCGTAGGAGTAAAACAATATAAATCGCTTGGGTTAACGTTTAGATAAATGAATACGACCGGAATAACGCGATAAAGAAACGCGAAGGAAAATTGTTTTTGCCACTGACGTTGAACTCCAGAGGATTTAAGAATTATTGTTTAAATGTACAATGTCCATATGGCGTGACGTATGTGCATGTATATACTTGTCTCGCACATGATAAAGTAACGCTAAAGAAAATTGTTCTTGGCACTGACGTTGAAATCCAGAGAATTTAAGAATTATTGTTTAAATGTTCAATGTCCATATGGCGTGACGTATGTGCATGTATATACTTGTCGCGCACCTAATAAAGTAACAAAGGAAAATTGTTTCTGGCACTGACATTAAAATCCAGAGGATATAAAAATTATTATTTAAATATACAATGTCCATTTGGCGTAACGTATGTGCATGTATACACTTATCTCGCACCTGATAAAGTAACGCGAAGGAAAATTTTTTTTATAACTGTCGTTGAAATCCAGAGGATTTAAGAATTATTATTTAAATGTGCAATGTCTATGTGACGTGACGTATGTGTGCATACACTTGTCTCGAGCCTGATATGATTCGATAATCGGATCTCGTAAACAAACGGACCCTGGACCAGTTCTCTCAACATCCAGTGCAAATTGGAATTACGAAGTTTCCTACTTTCTCGCGACAAAGAACCGGACAAGGAAGTGCCGCCATTGCCTTCGAGATCGATGCCACGTTTAATCGATCGCACTCGTAATAAGAGACGTCGAACGCTTTCGAAGCGAATAACCTTCGTGCTCACCTCCGGTCGATTCGATTCTCTTGGCATTCCCCTCCATTGCATCCGCCATAAGCAATGTAATCGGTGGCAGAAATAACGTAACACATCGCGCCGATTTCAGTCGATCATCCACCTACACTTTTTCCCATGGCGTTACGGCGATTCGAAGAAAAGGTCTTTGTTAAACCTGGCAAAAGACGGGGGATGACAACATCTGTGATAAGAAAATAGTTAACGGCCGATTGTTACTATCGCCGATCCGTATGTATGGCCGATTAATGTCTCTTGTTTGGCTCCTGGAAAGAAACCGCCGGCGGTTTCCTTTTAACCGACGGTACACCGCAAACGAATATTCCGAAGAATGTGCCTTCACAGTACAGAGACTTGGTATGACCTTTCGCGTTACATGAGACTGGGTCTAATTGTACCTTTAGTTACTCTACAAATAAAGATTTGGACCCTATACTTTCCCAAATAGACAAGGCGAGGCAAAATTTGCATCAAATTTGCAGCATTAAGGGGTTACACCACTTTGACCCACCCCAAAATTACGGTTTTTCAAGAATTTTTTTTTAAGAATTAAAACGTTTTTACCCAAATTAAAGTACAGTAAGGTATTATACTACTATTAAACAGCAATATATTTTTTTGTATTTCTTTTATTTACAAAAATGCCGGCTAGAAAGGTGATTTACCAGAGCGCTGCAAAAATCAATGATCGTGCGGTGGGCAACAATAACTCAGTCCAGGTTTAGGCTAGATCAATGAACGAAAAAGAATTAGTTTCTGTAGCCCAAAAGCTAGCGAAATACGTAGCCGTTTTCAAAAATATGCATTTTTCACAAAATGGCATCGATTTGCAAGGAAAGATACGTATTTTGCCCTAAATTACTTTAATTAACGTTGCATAAAAAACGCAAATATCAATACATTCAAAAAACCATACGTATTTCGCTAGATAAACTTATCACGAATAAAACAAAAAAGACTCAAGACGATTGATTGAAAATTGGCGGAGCTAGAGTGCCCACCGATTTTTAAAATGCAGTTTTAAGAAAAACACGTTTAAAGTATAAACGCGTAAAAATTTTTTTTTAATTTTTTAAAATTTCAAAGTGGTATAACCCCTTAAGGATCATGAAATGAGTCACGAGGGTGTTACTTATGAGTCCTCATTTGAAACTCATATCTGCAAGATACAATGACAAACCAAAAATATTTAAATATGTAACAAATTTAAGTACGTGCTATGTCTCAATATTTGTCCGCATATGTGCAGCTAAATTTACCTCATGCATTGCCGATAAATAATTGTAGCGTATGTAGCTCATATTTGAGCCATTGACAAATTTGCCGCAAATTTTTGTTCAAATTTATTGTGTAATATGCGTACATATATTGCAGATATTTCATGCAGCAAATGGTCTGCAAATCGTTTGTAAATCGAGTTTCCTTATCATATGATGATCATGAATTTCTATCTGAGAGTACTTCCAAATGGAATACATGTAACCGTTTGGATCATGCAAGTCCTTAGGTTTATCAAAATATTTTTAATAACACGTAATTAAATATGTACTTCAATGAAATAAGAGATCAGGTGATGTAAATAGATCTACCTTGGTTGAAGATAAACGGTATAAAAAGAATTGTTTCGTTTACTCAAAAGGGATCGCCATTGAAAGTGCTGATCGGGAAAATGTCTGGTAATCGATCTACTCTTGACATGATTAATTGGATCGGTAGGTTTGTTAAAATAACCTGTTTCACACGTAACGTGTCGTCATTAGTCAAGTACCGACCAACACATTTTCCGCCTCTGTTTGTTTTAATTATTCCAATCACTAGATTCGAACGTCAGCATTGTTAAAGTGTAATGTTTGTAAACTTCCAACTTTCAATAAGTGCACTGTAAATTATAAGTGTAGTATTCCATACCTAAATATAACTGACAGGACGTGTTTCATGATCTTATTAATTTTCTTTTAACGGTACACCGCTTAAAAAGTTAAAAATATATATATATATATATATATATAAAAATTTAAATTCAACTCTTAACATAATCGAAAATGATATCAAATTAATCGATGATAACCCGTCAAAAGCAGTAATTTTATACATTAGCAGGGAAAAACAGAACATATCCGACGCATTACAAAATTATGTATACATGTAGGGACGTAGTTATTTATGGAAAATTAATATTCAGTACATTAAATGTCATGAATTGAATCAGTGAAATCGCTGGATAATTCAAGTGAATTACGTTAATACGTAAAAGCAACGGGGAGATGAAAGACCGTTGGTTAATCGCTATTGGCACAATTCTTTACCTTTATTGCAAAATTATCAGGTACGCCGTGCAGATAATCTTACGTAATTTCGTTTAGTGCTTCAAACGTGTATTTTATCCCCTCGGCCCTTCTAATACGAGAATTGCATGAAACATTATTTTACGACCAAATTCTTCGGATAATCATAGTGGATGTTTCCGAATGAATGAACGAAATGTCATTCCTCTATTTTATAACTCCGTCGCGTAACTTCGGGGTTTTGAAACGACTATGAGTTTGCAGGCGTTAATTTTTTTACGTAATACATTTCTTTTCCAATACCTTTCTTTAATTCGATCCGTTCCAACCCACCCGAATAAAGGAAACACAACTGTCAGAAATTATCATATGTAAAGAATTAATATTAAAAAAAAATAAAAAATGAAATCAAATGTCACCTTGTATTATTCCAATATTGCTCTTCGCTTAACAGTTTATCATTGTAATAAAAGTAGGCAAGAAACGAGCAAATGGAAGCAATTTAACGCTTAATGTGCAGTTATTACTTTAGTCGTCAATTAGAATTAAAGTATACCCCTCGAATGGAACATAGCCTGGGAAATGACAACGAAATATCAACATAAAAGGCGAAAAGTAAAAATTGTTATAACCATGGAACGAGGTTTCCAGTGCCGTAACAATAAATTAGGTTTCAGGGCTTTGGCATTGCTGTCGGCGCGGCGCAAAACTGAGATTTTTGTCGTTAAAATTTGTCCTACCGATAAACTTGTCCATTTTATTTGCCGAATTTTTACGAGAAACCGTCCCCTCACGTCTCCTTTCTCTTTTTCTCTGTTGCGCAATCGTTACTATTGAAAGAGAAAACCCAACGGGCTCCGCGTAATAAACGTTAGTACACTGTGAAATCAAATTACGGTCAGAAAGTTTGTACCCGATGGCCGTAATGAAATCCGACAAGTTGGTCGACATCCACCATTGGTGATATCCCGTTTTCTCGACGGTTGGTTTCGCGAGTCGTTGACGATCGATCGAGCGGAATATCCGGTAGCAATCAATTTTACAACTGATCGAAGGCACGCGATCACTTTTCATCGATCAGATCCATCAGCAGCTACCAACTTCGCTGACAATTCGCAGAACGATGTCAAACAATTGGCATCGCAAGAATTTATCCGTTTTCCGGCAAATAACTTGTTTTACAAAATATCATGGATTTGATTACCATTTATTTCTTTAAAATTAATTACATGTGCGAGGTTCACCCACAAGGAAATAAATATATTTCAAAAATTTATGTGAAATATATATTTTTATATATGAAAAAATGTCTACGGAAATAGACAACTTCTGGTCGTAATATATATCCGAGAATATATTTTCTCGGATATTTTCCGTATATATACTTTGTATGTATTCGCCTAAATATATTCCCGGAAATATATACTTCTTTCATACAAAATACATTTTTACGTAATTTGTTTCCACGTGGGCATAAAATGTTGGGCAAAGTACCGAATAATTCAATAGCGTACACATCTAATCATTATAGTAAAAATCTTTGTTGATTCTTCTTCTTTTTTTTCGAATCGTCTAATGATAAACATGATTGATTTTTAGGCTCTTCGTTTTAATCATTTTCGCAGGTGTTATGAAATGCGTATAATATAAATTAGCTTACCTTTTAGAAGAATTTATAACCGGCTGCCATTCTATGATCATTATTATTAAAGGAGCTAAACCAGACGGGAAGTAATAAATTAGACTCATACATATTCCAAACGTCAAGCTTGAAGAAATCGACAAATGATGAGGAAGAGTCGAAGGTCCTGTGCCTAATAGACAAACAAGTATTGTTTCAGAAACAACGATTGTTGAAATCCTTCAAATCAGTTAAGCTCCTTCTACATCACGTATGTCCAAAACAAAATTATAAACAATACCGTGTCGAACTCTCCTCAAACTTCTCCCTAAAGAAGATGGTAGGGTTCTAATTTGTTTTATGCAATTTTAATTTTTACCATTTTAACATACTTCCACCATCCTCTTCGCTTTTTTTCAGATTCGTGATTTTCCACTAGTTACGTCGAATACTTTTTAGTGAATAATAAGAATTCTGGTAGTAATGGAACAAGAGTCACGCGATACTGCAATAATTCGAATTCTCCGATCGTGCTTAAGAAGAGAAGACTTACAGTTCGTAAACAATTATTTCCACGTCTATATATTCATTTAGCACTTTAGAAAATAGTTGCATATCATATTTCTTTCGAATAGAAATGTGGCATATCGAAAAGTTAAGTTGAAAAATCTCCCTAGAATTTCCATAGCTTTCAATTAATAACTTGAACGTCTAAGCATTCGCTTTTCCTACCTGAAATACGCACAACATAACCAAAGACATTAAAGTAAATTTATTTATGGAAAACGATGCAAGAAATTCTGGTTAAATAAAATCTATATATGATACTGATATTACAAAGGATGAAAAAGAATCATGTTCAATAATGAACACGTAACGATTTTCCTGCCAAAATCGTGATTCTCATTCTAGGAAATTAGCACGAAAAATATATCCCATCCTTTTTGTCTGGATTTCAATTTGATGAGAAAAATCAGGAAAGGATGTTACTAGGTGCAAATGGCTAATTTCGGTCCGATGGAGGATTTGCGGTCTTGGCGGACCTGCCTAATTGCGCAATTGAATCTAGGTATGGGGAACATGTGTTTTTTTTCCAGCCGGAGGTTTTGTCGCGACGGACTAGGAAACTGAAAGAGAACGTCGCACCGCCAAGAACTTTCTCCGAAGCAGGTTGCACTTACGAAAGTTAATCGGTATACCCTAACGCAATTCGCAGTCAGCAAGAACGACTCACCGTTCAATGATTAGATCACGCCGACCTGCCCTTTCGACGTCAACGACGTCAACGACGTCGATGACGTGCAGGTCACGTCCACGGATCACTTCTATTACCCTAAATGGACCATTCGAAGAGAGCAAAATGCTGCCCCAGCTGATTCACTGGCTAGGGAAATTCTAAATTACGTGGCAGTAATTCGTTTCTGGCGTTATGCGGCAATAATTCGTTACTGGTGTTACGTGGCAATAATTCCTTACTGGCGTTATGTGGCAATAATTCGTTAAAGGGCAAAATCAAATTCTAGGGAATTTAAATAACAGAGATGATCTGAATATTATTTAGCAATGTTTCGTTCTTAATGTTATGTGGAAATAATTCGTTAATGGACAAGTTTAAATTCCAGGGAATTTAAATAACAGAGATGATATGACTAATTATGTAGCAATGATGTTTTTCTGACGTCATGAAGCAATAATTCGATAAAGGACAAGATCAAATTCTAGAGAATTTAAATAACAGAGATAATATTCGTTAAAGGGCAGAATCAAATTCTAGGGAATTTAAATAACAGAGATGATCTGAATATTATTTAGCAATGTTTCGTTCTTAATGTTATATGAAAATAATTCGTTAATGGACAAGTTTAAATTCCAGGGAATTCAAATAACAGAGATAATGTGACTAATTATGTAGCAATGATGTTTTTCTGACGTCATGAAGCAATAATTCGATAAAGGACAAGATCAAATTCTAGATAATTTAAATAACAAAGATAATATTCGTTAAAGGGCAGAATCAAATTCTAGGGAATTTAAATAACAGAGCCGATCTAAATATTAACTAGCAATGATTCGTTTTTGACCTTATGTGGAAATAATTCGTTAATGAACAAGCTCAAATTCCAGGGAATTTAAATAGCAGAGATGATGTGACTAATTATGTAGCAATGATTCCTTTTTGACGTCATGAAACAATAATTCGTTAAAAGACAAGATCAAATTCTTGAGAATGTATATAACAGAGATGATGTGCCTAATTATGTAGCAATGATTCGTTTCGAATGTTGGAATTCGTTACGAATGTCATGGAGCAATAATTCGTTAAAGGAAGAAGATCAAATTCTGTAGAATTTAAATAACAGAGATAATATTCGTTAAAGGGCAGGATCAAATTCAAGGGAATTCAAATAACAAAGATCTCATATTATTACGTAGCAATGATTAATATCTGACGTTATGTGACAATAATTGGTTAACGGACAAGATCAAATTCTAGGAAATTTAGAGAATGGGAAAATTCTACTGTGTGGTAATAATTCATTTCCGGCGTTACGTGGCTATAATTCATTAAATAACAAAATGAAATTCTAATGAGTTTGATAAATAGGGAAATTCTGTTAAGTATCAATACTTTGTTTCTAAGGTTATGTAACAATAATCTGTTGAAAATCACCGCCTAAAAAATCAAGAAATTTCAAACATTCTGACAATAGTTTTATAACACTAGAACTACCGGCGGATATTGTTTATCTTTGGTTAGTTATCTGAAACCAGTTGGTTTAATGAGTTTGGTAGTTCTAGTGTTAATGGACAGGATCAACTGCGACGGCCTGTTCCTTGAAAGCTGTTTTGTCCATGTTTGTCCTTTCGCGCTCTAGTGGCCCAAAAAAGCGGCGGATGTTGTTGATGATCTGTTAAAATCGATTAATCCAGTTAAACCAGACAAGAAACACCAAATTAGATATTGCGTTTTGTATAAACTTTAAAACTTTCCCTTAAGCAAGAACCGAGTACTTTCGTCCTTCCTCGCGTTTTTATTTATTTTATTTCTTCTATCATTCTAAACTCTGATTTTTACTAGTAAACCCGAATCTGATAAAACACCTTCCGGGATATAATAAAATTTATAAGCGTTAACTATACGCTTAACAGTTATATATTTTTTTTCACGTTTCCGGAAAGTTAGAACATCGCAGTGAATGTAACATCCAGTCATATCTGCATAACTGTACGATTTTTAATAAATACGCACTTTGCTTTGACGTATATGTGAAGTAACAATTCTGTTCAATGTTTCTTCATTTATCTGTTGAATGGTATATCGCAACTTTCTCCAAATGATTGAAGTCAATATATATTTTGGCTTGCGTTTGACCTAAACGCTTACCTGACATAAAACGGATGCAAACCTAGCAACATTATGCAGATTGGTGTCAATCTCGGTAATAAGGAAGAGGACTTCTCGGATCAGTAAATAGACTCGGTCAGTAATGACGGTCGCCGTAATTACTGTCTTTATCATTCTTACCAGGGAAAGGCGACCTTCACTCTTCGACTTCACAAAAGAGCCGAAGAAATCCGCGATGGATTTTGCAATTTTTCTCAAATTCCTGCGTGGCGTTTTTCCGCCATTGCTCTTTTTGCGCTTTTTGTTCTGAAGGAATGTCGTCAAATCGTTCTGACTTTCCTCCGATTGGCACCAAATAATAGGGAACCATGGCACGTTATTAGCTCCCTGCTTCACTTTTTCCTGGTATCGTCGTATTGTTGCCAGTGTCATTATGTCGTTGCAAAAACTTATGTGTCGAAGTCACAAAGGACTGACAATCTTCCTTTGTAAGACTCGACTTTTTTAACCACAACGGAACGACACTCTCGACTTCGATACATTTCGCGGTCTGTAAAATGGATTTCTCTCCCGTATCATTTTCATAAATCTTATCCCCATCAACATTATTTAAAAAAAAATAAAATATCCGCACAGCATTCTTTCTGACTCGCAGTGTTTCTCAGAAACGCTTTGCTACATCTCATTATAGATATGACAAACTTTCCAATTATTAGCAGGATCAAATCGAGCCTAACAGCTTCCGCAGATTTCTGCGTTACATAAATAATCTGTACGCATTCATTTTTTTGTCAGTCTGCCCGAGGTTAGTCAAGCTTCACTTTTAAGTACAAAAACGAAAAAGAGGCACATCAAAAGAATACTGTAATTATATATTTATATGTTCGCGGTAATCTCGAGATTTACTGGACTGATTTTTAATAGATTTTTTGTAAATATGTTCCTTATAATATTACGAGGGAAATATAATCATACTCATACTTCTCATTTAGCGTTAAAAGACGTCTTTTTGTATATAATCTTTGAATGACTAAAAAACGTCTTTTAGTACTAAAAGTCAAGTATGCGCGCAAGCCATTGACTTTATTTTATTACTCTATATAATAATGGACACTTTGTTGGCGAACAAAACTGTCAATTAATTCCGTAGTGTCCGTCGTCGTAGATCTGAGCACTGCCGGGTTTAACAACGATTTTAATTGACATGTCTCTAAATTTAATAAGCGAGTGCCATAATATGACGACAAAATGCCATAAAATTCTAAATTTGTTTATACGTTTATAAACATTATATATTTATTTACATCATAATTTCGAATTTGTAATTTCAAGATTTTAGTTAAATTTTAAAGACATTTAGAAGAGTGCAGTCATTCCGCTCGGCATGCATATTGAATAGCGCGACTATACGACTTAATGAGTGCGTTTAAATTCTATAAATCGATGCAAAAATATTATAACAAAATGCCATAAAATTCTACCCTTATTCATACATTTATTATCATTGAATATTAATTAACATCATAATTTCGAATTTATAATTTGAAGATTTTAGTTAAATTTTAGAGACATTTAGAAGAGTGCAGTCATTCCGCTCGGCATGCATATCGAAAAGTGGGTCTATGCGACTTAAAGAGTGCGTTTAAATTTTACAAACCGGTGCAAAAATATTACAACAAAATGCCATAAAATTCTACATTTGTTTATACGTGTATTATCATTGAATATTAATTTACATCATAATTTGGAATTTATAATTTGTAGATTTCAGTTAAATTTTAGACATTTAGAAGAGTGCACTCATTCCGCTCGGCTTGCATATCGAAAGGCGCGTCGATGTGAGTTAAAGAGTGTATCTGCACGTAAAATCACGATTTTACGATCGATGCCGTAATTAACGAGAAGTCCTGAGTCTGATCAAAGCGATCGCTACGATTTTTTAATAAATCAGCCCATTCTTGTCGAGTTCGTTGGCTTTTTTCGTCTCCCCGGTCCGCGCCGGTTTTTTGCCGGCGACCGCACGGACCCGCTTCAGTTGGCACAAATCAACGGGTGTGTCCGTACAACTGAAGAGAAACTCGGCAATCTCTTCCGATATTATGCAAAAATCAATCCCCGCCGGCTAGCCCCTTGTTTATTGCCGCTTTGTTCACCGTAATGGTGGACAGTTCGTGTGCCGAGCTCAGCGGGACCAGAACGCTCCCGCGTCGGGGCCTATGGTACTTTGCGAGACCTCCCTAGGTACAAAGAACCAACACCTAATCCGCGATATCATAACCTCAAAGAAAGTGAAAACTTGATTCAACTACACGGAAAAAGGTCATTCGCTGACGCTACGCATCCATACTGCAGTCGCAACTCATATTCTACAAATAACTCGAAAAGAAATCAGATCCCTTCAAGAAAACGTAACAAAGTTGCAAGCCAAAAACAAATATCATTGAGCATCGGTAACGCCATGAAATGTAGCTATCTATGCGATGCCCGCGTATTATGAGTACTCAATATTGATAAACTGCGTCGTTGAAATTTTGCTACACCATCCTAATGAGAGTATTACGAAGACCTAAATTAGAGCATAGATCAGCTAGGAATAGTTAGACCCAGCAGCGAAACTCTTCTTTCCGTGTAATCGTATCAATTTTAAATTTCTCCGACAGTTCTCTGACAGTTAAAGTGAAAGAAAGGAGGATCCTGAGTGGTGGCCTACCACAGAGCCCCCAGTGATGTGGTTAACCTATGTGTGAAGTGGATCGTGAAGACCGTAGTCCTCTCAACGATGGATCATCGTGCAACGTTGTGGTTTCTGTACATATGTGCAGTAATAGCGTCGTCGTCGGTAATCCTAGCCCTAGGATCAGGAGATGTTACAAGTCAGGGCCCCCTGAGAAGTCTGCAGCTAGAGGTCCCCAGGGAAACCGTCAATCTTTCCCGGAATGTGACCAGGAAGAGAAGCCTGGAGAGGAGAGGTCCAGCAATCACCTCGGAGGACGTGAACCAGGAGGACAAACCTAGAGGAAAAAGAACCTTAGGACTGTTTCTTCAAGGTCTTGCCCAGGCCTTAGGGTTTAGAACAGCCCCAGTGATGATAGGCACCCTTCCAAATCCAGCGCTTCAGCCTGCAGCTGCACCTGGACCACTGCCTCTCGGACCCAGCATCCCTCTAGCAATGACGACAGCCCGAGCTGCACCTCCGGCTACTCCGACTCCAAAACTCAGAGAGACCTTCAGGATCACCGGCGTCCTAAATTTCGGGAACAACTCCAACCTTCTAGGACACCTGCAGCAGTACGAACAAATGTTCCACGGAGGTGCACCACCGCAGACTGCCCAGACTTCTCAGGACCCTGTTGGCCCTCCAGTGTTGGTCAAAATACCGTTTCCTTTTTCGCCTGATCTTCCACCTCCTCTCCTGCCAGCTGCCGCAGCCAAACCCGAGGACCTACCAACGGGCAGGCCGACGGCTCAAGGCGGCAAAAAGGGAACGCCAGATCTCCTTCAGGAGCACGACTTCAAGGAGATCCAGAAGGCAAAGCTGCTGATCAAGAAGCCGGTGTCTTCGGAGAACAGTGAACAGGACGAGGCATCGAAGGAGAAATACGAGGATGATTACTCAAAGCCATATGAAGAGTACGGCGACGACTATAACGACCCCAAGTCTAAACCCTTTGTGGAGTACTATGATCCAAGATTGAAACCATTCTCGGACTATCACGATCCCAGACCCAACCCATACGTGGATTATGAGGATCCTAGGCCTAGGCCTTTTACGGATTACCCGAATTCTGAACCACAACCATTCATTGACTATCTAGACCCAAGACCCAAGCCATTGGGTGACTATCAGGACCCAAGACTCAACCCGTTGGGTGATTATCAGGACTCCAGGCTCAAACCGTCGGCTGATTATCAGGATTCTAGGGACAATCCATACGACGACTACTACAATCCCCAGCCCATTCCATACACGGACAGCGAGGAGGCGCCAAGGGGTCAGGAGGTTCCTTTCGAAGTGAGGCTTCCGATTCGAGAAGATTATAGGCCGTCTGCCCCAGGGAAGATCCGAAACAGCTATGGTGAGAGTTTGGAGAATGGAGGACATGTTGATGAAAGCATTGCCGATTATTTGCCCTACTTCCGTAGGCCGAATCCAGAGTCGTACGACTATCAGTCTGCCGCAGAAGTACCTTCGGGGCAAGGGGACGTCCAAGACGAGGGAGGGCTTCCTGACGGACATTTCGAAGACTACATCTCAACGATACGGAATGAATACGCGATACCAGGACGGCGCAGGGAAGATAGTGGTAAGACAACCGAAAAAGCAGAAAAGGAAGCAACGGACACATCGGCGGAACCTGTGAAGGGTGAAGACTTCAAGGACCCTCCTGATGCACCTGAGAAATTCGAAATAATAGTTGAAGACACGGAACAAACGGACTTTGGTGACGATTCCTTGGAGAACAACGCCAGAAACCAGAGGCAGGACGGTGAATCACATTCTCCGGACAACAATAACCAACAACATGAAGGAAAATCTGCGGAGAATCGGGCCGAAAATGAAGACAATGATTCGAAGGAAAAATCTAAAGAGGATCTTCCCGACTCGTCCGAAAACAGCGACACTCATACTCGTCAGAAGGAGGGGTCCAGAGAAGATCAACCCGATTCATCCGAGAGCACTGTGAAAGACCAAAGAAGAAGATCAAAGGAGAATGGACCCGATTCTCCCGACATTCGGGACGAAAATGCGGCAGAAGGAAAAAATCAAACCTATTCATCCGAAAGCTTTGACAAGGATCAGGGAGATAAACTTGGACGCAATCGGCCCAATCTTTCTGATACCAAGGATAAATATCAAACGAACAATTCTGGAGAGGAGCAGACTGATGAAAGGAACGAGGAGTACTGGAGAAGGAACCCAGAGGAGGATCTAGCCAATTCTCCTGGGAATACGGAAAATCATCAGGTGGAAGTTTCTGAAAACGGTCGCGTTAATGCTCAAGGGAAAACGTACGAGCGAAAAAGGACCAGAGCTAAATCGGCTAGAAGAGGAAGACCCAGAGCTGACTCTTCAGGAAAGAAAGACGGGCGCAGAGCATCGACACCGAGAACAGCCGCTTCCGTCCCTGCTGGACAAAGGATGCTGAAGACCCCCATCAAGGAATTCGACTTCCTTAAATACACCCCCTACTATACTCCCATTCAGTACGTCTATCGTCCTGAAGACTTGATAGGGATCATGGAGAGGATACGAAGTTACTCCAAAGTGGGACCGCAAAAGAATGGAGTGAAGTACCGCAATACTTCTGCAAAGCCTAAACAGGACGAATTGCAAATTCCCGCGAGTATCCCCTTGAGATCGACTTCGAGGCAAGACGAATTACAGACTCCCGTTGGTATCCCCTTAAGTTCGACTTCCAAGCAAGACGAATTACAGGCTTCCATTGGTATCCCCTTAAGTTCGACTTCTAAGCAAGACGAATTACAGACTCCCATTGGTATTCCCTTAAGGTCGACTTCAACGCTACTTCATGAAGGCGAAGGTAGGGTGATTCAGGCGTGGCCGCCTCCGTTCGACTACGCCTTCGATAGCACCGAACAATCCAAGGTTGCGCAGCCTGTAAACAGTCATGATACAACCACGACTAGCACTACAGAAATTAATCAGCATACCACCAAAAACCCTCCATTGGAGAAGCCCGACCAGTACGACAAGTGCCCAGAAGAGTGCTCCGAGAGACCACTTGAAACCAGTCGAGTCGATACTAGAGGACCTGATCCTTTGAGTGATACACCTGAAACGGCACCATTCCAGCGTCATTTCCCAGAAAATGAAAGCTTGGTGTCTAGCAACACTCAGTACTCGAGTAATGAACACTTGGACCACTCAAACGAGAAAAGTGATCCCCCTGACTGCCCTGAGGACTCTCTCCAGCCAAGCCAGCAGAGTTCGACGAGTACCAATCTAAGCAAATACGAGTACAGAATCGAAGCGAGGATGGACAGTAACGATGATAGGAATACAGAAATGGAGATAACGAAGTCCAGGATTACTGAGATCCCTCATAGGTCCACTTCATCCAGGACCAGAGTACCATCCAGGAGGCCACCCGAGAGAGGCTCCAAGACGTCTTCGGAATCGATTACATCGTCAGAATTTAGAGAAGCCAATACGTTTGGGATGAGGATAGAAGGGAACAGTGATAGACAACAAGAGGGTCCCGCTGATGTATCCAACAACGCGCCTATCAGGACCCCCAAGGAAGGCGAGAAGCTGGGAACCTTTGACGACCCCCTCAGTGCTCACGACTACTTTGGATTCAGCAAGAACGACTACGACTTCGAAAGCCTGAGGGAATCTCCCGAGTATTCTGGGAGCTCCCATGACGTTACGACGATCGCACCTGCTGCTGATGAACCTGAATTACTGACGATCCCAGACCCTGCACCCTACCGGTACGACGAGAGTCTGACGGAATTCACCGTCGTACCTGAAAGCGATACCGAACGCATTCGAGTGAAGGAGTTCAGGAACAAAGTGGCGACGTTGAAGGTATCCGAACTGGAGAGGCTGGGCTCGGATGGACCAATCCGACTCATCGGCTACAGTCGCAACTACTAACGTCCTGAACAAGGAACTTCAACCCGAATACCAAATATTTCTAGGACTTGCAACTTTAGTTCAGGACGGTGAATTGGCTATTGAGAAGGGCTGTCGCTCACTTGCAAGCCGGCTGCAAATATCAGGATTTTGGAACCTGATCAAGTCATCAACAGGCTACCTGAAGGCGTACATTTCATGTAATTATGTGACCGCGTCACACACATCCGATTTGATTCCGAAATGTGACGTCCAGTAAAAAAACCTGATGTTAGGTTCAGCTGTAAGACCGACCGCAGACATTAGGTTTTTGGATCTGATTTTCGGTCATCGGATCAGGTTGCCTGAAGGCGCAAATTTCAAATTTCATATTTGCGCTTTCAGGTGGAATTTGAATGTGTGGCGATGCCGCACATTTCCGATTGGATTCCGAAATTTGACGTCCAGTGAAAAGCCTAACGTTCGATCTGCATGCAAAGACAATGCATCAGGAAAATGGGATGATGAACAAAATCTAATAAAGCGATTCGAAGGCGTGTTTTATATAGTTTCGCTGCAGAATGCCGCACACACCCAATTATTTTTATGTAGTTCTGTGTGTGTCCGGAGATGCATTGCTTTGTAGTTCCAGTAAAAATTAAAAACCGATCGCTTTCAACAGGAATTGAAGAATAAATCTTCATACAGCCTAATCAGGTTACCGAAAAATTCTGATATCAACGACCGACCTTGATGTTTGAAATCGCGTTGAAATAAACTGAAATTATTAGGAGCATTATTGTAGAATGTAACTTTGAGATTGTTCGAAACCAGTGATAACGACAAACCTTGTTAAGAATCATGTGAAAGCAGTGGGAGATCATTTAGAACGATTGAATCGCAAGCAGAGTGATACAAATCACTCGAAATTGTTATAAATTATCAAACCATCGGTAGCGAAATTTTATTGCCAAGCGTTACTTACAACTTAATTATATTGTACTTCATCTTATGAAACAATGGCAATTGGTTCTTAAAGGACACTATTTTAACTGATTTCCGAGTGATTAGCCCCTCGGTCAGTTGTGTAGAGATATGATGAATCTATTTAATTTTTTATATATACATCTAGAGTGTCGCGTCGATTATATGGATCGACCAGGATGCTTGCTGTGACAGAAATAAAAGCTGAACACCATGTCAACATTGTTGCTATTTTTTACCTCAATTTTATCGAAATCCTAACTACAACTGATAAGTCTAATTTCATTCCGTATTTATTCGAACTTTAAATTTGTATAAATTTTCACGGGATCTCTCGGAAGTGGATTCTAAAAATCCAGTAATTTATTAAAAACGGTAAAATATTAATCTAGTGAAGTCAGTGAAGATTAGCCTCCCAGGTGATTGCGATATCTAATTAACTGATAGTGAAACGCATTCGATTGCGTACTTTCAAACACTATTAAAAATATTCATAAAATTCATGCACTTTTAGGACATTAGGTTGTAAAAAAATTGTAAATTTCAAGTCTTAAAGGTAAATTAGTTTACATTTATTATACATTTCTAAATAAATTGAGAATTTTATAACACTATTATATCAAATTGTATAGGCAAAACTAATAAATTTTCTATCTGCTACGTATATAAATAAAATGCTATAAAATTACAATATAGGTTTTAACGTTGCAGTAATTACATAAAGACTCGAGTTTAAAAGTGAGCTCGAATCTTTATGTCATTACTACAATGTTGAAACGAGAAGAACACATCTAAAATATAATTTATATAATGTATACCGAAAGGTGTCAGTAAAACCGTTTAATTTCTAACGTAAACGAAGTACATAACACCAACTAAAAGCTTATTGACTTAAACACGGAACACGTTTCTCGCCTCGATTTCCTCGACAGTCTTAAAAATGTGTACCGAAAATACATCCGAGAAGTCTTGAAAAGTAAAGGCTCGCCTTTAGTCATTACTGCAATTTCTTTGCGAATTGCATCACGTCCGTTCAGGCATTACCAAACGACCTACCGAACCGTTCGTTTGAACATTTTCTGTTTCAGGATAAGAGGGAAGCGACCCGCCGACACAACGAACTGGAAACTAAGATGACGGACATCCTGGAGAACTTAAAGACGCGGTTATTAGTCGAATGATATTTTCCGGCTGACGCAATGCATGGAGAAAAAGGAACGAAAGTTAGACTTAATTGGTATTTTTAAGCCGACTGACGGCCGAGAAACGCCGTCCAGCAATAAAGTTTTGCACCAAAGTTGCAATTTCTTTCTTCTTTCGGAGGCAAGCGGAGCAGAAAGCAGAACTAGAAAAAGGGAGGTTGTTGCTTCGCGAAGAGTATTCGGCGAAACAATGTGCTTAAGAAAATTTATTATCCCCAAAAACATTATCCGGAAAACCCTTCTCTAGTTTCAGACCGTACTTCCTATCCATCGAATTGTCTTCATTCTCCGAACCCGTAAGGTGAAGTGAAACACCCTTCAGATCAATCGATTTGAATACAACACTTTTTTAAGGGCATTAGATCAAACTGTCCGAAACTTTGACACATCACTCCTGATCATCTAAGAATTGTCCTGACACATTGAAAATTTGGATTTTTCAACATAATTTTTTAACTCAAGACCAGAACCAAAATGGCGTCGAGCTCTCATATTTCGATCAATATTACAATCATTGAAGACTCTGATATGAGAATCGAAAGGGTCAGGACAATTTTACGACAATTTAGAACACTCTGGTAATCGATAAACTCGCATTTGAACGGGATAAAGGCTAAAAAAGTGTTGTATGCGCTTGTATGCCAAAACGATGGTAATACGAGGTCTCGGAGTGAAAATTTAATTGACCTGGAAATCACAGATGGCGCAGGGGGTCCCTCTGCAGTCAATTAGAGCCCCAGAAAGCATGAATCCAGAGGATTTCTGGAGTTTTACTTTGATTTCTTTATAATTATTGTACGAAAACGACGGGTGGAGTATGCCATTTGGTACAATACCCAATATAATTCGACCCAGCTGTCGATATAAAAACGATTCAAAAGAAACAAATCAGAACCAAAAAATCAATCGAACGGTTAACATCGAAACCGAACGAAGATCGAACCTAACGTGCAAAATCGAATTCGTTAATCATCCTATCTCAATCATCGTAAAAACTCCCGTGATCCGTTTTGCCATTTTCACAAACTTGTCCCGAGGTGCGCGATCTCTCCGTGGTTCTTATTCGTTCAAATTAAAACAGTTGTGGTTCGGCATACTCTCGTGTACTTCACCACGACGGAGGTAAGTGCGGACTTCTCGTAGAGAGACTTTTAAAACTCGCACACTGTCTTGAATAAAGGACCCGTACTTGGCGGGTGGAAGTCACTTTCGTTAGAGGTCCTGAGGAAAGGAACAACAGTAAACCTTGGGCAATGATTCTTTCGTAATGGCGCAGTGCCGCTCCCAACTCCGTCTTACCTGTAAGGTAATAGACGGAACAGGAAATACTCGCTAATATAAAATTACTCTTCGTATTTCCAATAAATAACATGTAGATTAAATCAATCTCTAAAATTAAAAGAAGTCGCCTTCGCGGAACGATATCATGTACAATGTTAAAGAGAAATTTAATGGAAAACCAATAACTTTTTGCCTTAAATATCTACGAATTATATTGAAGGTATTACCTATCATCGCGGAAAAAGAAAATCTTAACATTGTACGTCAAATTGTCGTTAGAGAAAATCAATTAGGAAAAGGATACCAGGAATTATTACGCAATAACTTAGCAGCTAACTTATCGACATCCTAACTTACCATCAGCAGTTGCAGACTTTATCATGATCGTATTTATAATCTTAATATCATTAGCCGATAGATTTTTCCTGGGAACCTTTATTTATCGATATTGAATAAAATCTGTGAATAAAACCTTCGAGTGTGTTGCGTCCGTAAGGAAAATGTTTGTAGTAAGTAGAGCATAGTTATAACTTCACGAGACCTCGTACCTTCCAGGGAATTTTTAACTTTCTCCGCATTCCCACGGTGTGCATTTGCCCGCCAAATGTTGTTCCTGCCTTCGTGCGAAGGAACCGAACTTTCGGATACACAGGACCATAAAAAATACCCTCTGACAATACGTGATCTAACAAAGGGATGGTCAGGTCATCCTCGACCAGGCTACCCTTTTGCCTACCCCGTAACGATTGGACGTTATCCGGAGACCTAAACTTCAGAAACGACGACACGAATAAATGAGAAGAAACGAAGGAGTCTAAAAGGTCTCTATATTGAACAAACAAGAGTAAATAAATAAATAAATAGAATTAAAAATGCGCAAATTATAAATGGAATATAAAAAGAGACCGAAACAAATACAGAAACGAACTTAAAAGAGTAAATAACAAAATAATCGCGCTAACAGAAAATATAACCATACAAGAATAAATAAATATAAAAATATAACGCTACGCAGGGATAAAAAAGACAAATAGACAAAAAGACGTATAACAACGTTAAAGGAGTACGAGACAAGACGCAAATTATAAATGACAATAACTAGGAAGAGAGAGAGAGGGGCTTATCTTCCTTTTTAGAGATGAATGTGAAGGATTGAGGTGCGGCAATAAGATCTCCTTTTTTCTTTTGCGGTCCGCCAATTGGATTCCAATTGAATAATGCTTTGCAGAAATAACGTGGCGACTACTGGCCAGATTGTGTGTCCACTATCTTAAAAAATTTCCTCTAAATTTTGGCCACGGCCTTTGTCAACGGCATCCGACTTTCTTCTATTTAACGGAATATCGGTGAACCTCCTTGTTCTCTCTCTCTTCATATTTCCCTCCATCTCTCCCTTTACAGATTCTACCTATTACATATTAAGAATAACAATTACACCATCGCTGCCGATGTCGGGGACATTTTTAGGCGACATTTTTAGCCATCCCCGCTACCGAAAACAATCACGAAGAAATTAGAACATTTTTGTATCCCTTCCGCGGCACAGCAACACTTTTCGAGACACTGCGAGTCTTTGCGTGGCTCCAAAAAACGACACTTTGCTTTGTACAACGACCGAAGGAAGTCCTCATTTGTAACTTTGAACGAACTTAACGGGAAGTTACATCCCTCCGTACGCTCTATCGTAGTAGACGTCTGTTTTAAAAACACTTAATCAGAGCTGCTAGGAGCTATTCGCCTTCTAGCGTGCGGTGCAAATAACAGAGTATGTTATGCATTTAATTGTAATACAAGCATCACGGGTAAGAAGCGGCAATTCAAAGGCGACTTGAAGTACATACATACATCTAATTTTGTCTCGTAGTCAACGGAAGTAACGACGGAATTTTGTCTCCCACTTAAGAGACCCTTACTTTGTTTCTCTGGTGAATATGAACAGTTCGCAGAAACGATTATTATAATTAAATAAACCAAACAAGGTACTGACCGTTAGAACTCAAGTGCTGAATACGACGACTCAGGAAAAAGAATAAGTACACTCGTCCGATTTTTGTGGGCGGCGTATGGTGGTCCATCACTGTCGTTTGAATTTTCAAAATGGCGGTTTATAATAGCGATGTAGAGTGAACTGCGCGCGCCAAAAAAGTGCCATCTGACGGTGAAGTCTTGAAACTATTACATACTTAGCATGGACACGCACCATGTTACCGTTCAGTTCAGACCAATCAACTTATTCTTGAAGTTATACGAAAATTATGAAGTGCAAAAAATCTCGCATGGCCTTTCTCTCAAGCGATATCAATGCCCTGTGTATAATAAGCCCGTTTCGGATAGTGCTCCTTCCCCTGCTGGATTGCCTTTTTGGAGTTTTGCAGATAACTGTGCTTAAAAATGACGTCACTGCATATAGCAGCACTAAAAACCCTGTAAGTTTTCGGTGACTGAGTCGGTGCTATTTTTCTTGCTTGCTTTGTACAGGCTGAGACATGAGCCAATGAGAACCTCTGATTGACTTCCGCCTCAATAGTCTCTACAGCCAATCAAAATCTTTTATGTCTCCGTTGTGCGACGCCGCCGAAGAGTGATATACTGGCTTAAGGGAAATATGGAACAGTTTTAGGGCACCGTCGCTAGATGGCTCATGATCGTTGCGAAACTTGGACCACAGGCACTCTGTACTACATCGTGTTGCTAATCTCTGGTTACACTCCAATACATGGAAATGTCGTTCCCCTGTGGTCAATCGCGGTAGACATTTAGCGTCGGTCGGAGTATTTAGTGCTATTAAAAATGAGTTATGATAAAATGGAGAAAGACCTAGGGCCAATACAGTGAGACTAAGAACGACGTAGAGATGTAGTCGAACTCGATGACTCGCTGGTGGGAATGCATTCCGCGTTTGTGACGTGAAAATCGATAGACTAGCGAGAAGAAAAAATGTTGGTTATGTCTTGCATACGTTAGTGCAAACAAACGTGATACAGCTACTCCCCAGATGCAGATCTGAATTCTCGGAAACAATACCGTAGGCTGTCTCAAGCTGGGCAGATTTCGTGGAATCTTCGTGTCCACCATTAGTTAAGGTAATCTGGTATAATGTTAAAGTATTCCGTGCATTAACCTAATGCTATTGAGTCAATGGTTTGATGATAAACATGACACTTTGTGGATGGGTGTAATGCTCCGCAAGGTTGGGTTTCGAAACAATGTCTGAGAGTCCTAAAATGGGCCTGCTTGGCTCGAAAGATAAGGATAAGGAATCGAAAACTGACTCTTCAGCAAAAGATACCTCACCTGGTAATTACCCTCCTTACTGCATCGACAGTGATTCCGAAACCTACGATACCGAAGCATTGAGCATGATGGATATAAATGATATTATCGGCGTTCAATCCGAGGCAGTCAGCGATTCCACGCTGGAGAGCGAAATCGCTGCTCTCTCGCAGATGATAACCGACTCAAAGGGAGAGTCTTCTCAAAAGGACAGCAATGACTCCAAAATACAAAGCGATAACAGTGCAAATAAAAACAGTGGTTTGAACAGGAACATTACGGATGCTGGTGCGGAACAGAATGACGGTAGTTCTTGTAAAAATACTTTTAATGTAGTGGAGGACTTGGCCTCGATGAATACGCTGCAGGGACAGATGTACGGTAACGATTCAGAATTGAACTCTAATAACGATGTTGATTTTGACACGTCACAGTTGCCAGAGTGCTCTAAAACCTATCTAAGTAGTAGTGATACAAGATTAAATAAAGAATGTGAACCCGGCCCGGGTTCATGTTTGGAGACTGATAATAGGCCTGTTGTTTATGCACAAAACAAGTCTGAAGTTGCTTCCATGGGTAAGAATTCTATTTTACATGCATGAAATAATTTATAAGCATTTTATGTCTATCTTGTATCTTAATTGATTATCATGAAATTACATTGTGAAACTGTTTCAGAGATTTCTGCTGATAGTACAATATCTCAGAATGCTGCAATCAGTAGTGAAAATATAGATGTTACTTCTGAAATTCCTGATGAATCTTTAGGAGATCCAATGTGTACAAAAGCACAAGAAGCTCCGATAAAAGCAAGAGAAGAAACTGTTACCGATGTTGTAAAAGTTGCTAATGCTGAAGCAGACATGGAAGAGCATAAAGAAGATTCAGCAGAAGATTCAATGCTTGATCCTTTACAAGCCTCAAACAAACCACAAGAAGATAAAGATGTTAAATCAAATGTATCCAGTTTAAGTAAAAGTCTTCAGCTAATTGGTGAGGCTTATACTTCTGATGATTCTCAAGATAGCGAAGACCAGCCAACAACTTCCAGTGAAACTGTAATTCGTGAGCCTAAAGCAGAGGCTAATGAACGAGTTGTTGATGCCAAAAAGCATTTAAGAAATAAATCTAATGTTACTTTGTTAAAGGATCATTCCATTGAAAAAGTGGAGATAGATTCATCTCACGTTTCTGTTACAATTTCACAAAATGTACAGAGTGAATCTGAGATTGCGGAAAGCAAAGAAGAACAACAAAATGATGATTCTGATAGTATCTTACTTCAACAAAATGAACAGGTAAAGGAAGATACTGAGCAAACTTCAAACTTGCCCATAGAATTAAAAGCAGAGGTCAGACAATTAGAAGATCAGTCATCACTTCAAAATGAGCAACGAGATAAAACAGGTGTAACAGCGAAAGAAGCAAATTCCAATGATGAAATTGCCATGAATCAAGATTTACATGATACTGTTGAGTGTAAAGCAGCCATTAATGATTCTGTTCTTGAAAAAAAATCTGAAGAACTCAAAGACGATAAAGTCAAAGATCAAGAGAAGGAAGAACCAACGCCTCGATCCGAAGAAAAAGACAATGAACTTGTAGAAATTCAAGCTTCTGTTGAAATGGAATCTACTCTTCAGCAGGAAAATCTTAAACATTTAAACGATAAAGAAAAATGCGAAGAGGCTAAACTTTCTCAAGTCAAACGCAATAATCCATCTGATGAGCTCGAAACTAAAAATCTTCCTAAATCTCAATCAGGGGAGCATATTCTTCCTGAAATGGATTTAGAAAATAAGTTTTCGGATATTGAAAAAGGATCCATTGAAAGTTCAGAACAAGTCTTAGTTGTAAAAGAGAAAGTGAAGGAAATGGTTGAGGACGAAACGACTGAGCATCTTATCAAAACACCATCACCTAAAAAAGAAGATACAGTGGGAGAAGTTAATGAAATATCAGAAGATACCAATCCAGATAATGTAGAAAGTGATAAATTATTTCATACAGCTGAAGATGGACCTCCGGTAAATGAATCTAAAGTGGCCAATTCTCCTACACTAAGTGTTACTGAAAACAAACAAGCTGTAGAAAATGTAGCGTTATCTGATGAAGATTCTATAAGTAATACATTAAAGGATAAATCGGACACAATTGCTAATAAAGAATTTAGCTCTGATTCTCTTAATAATGAAGAAATCAATCCAGAAAGAACGCCTACTTTAAGTACTTCCACTTCCCCAGTGACTGAAACATTATTTAAACCTGACACGACTGAGATTTCTAACGGTACTTCAGAAGAAAGCAAATCTTCCCAAATAGAATTGCAAACCGAACCTAAAATAAAAGACGTGGATGATGAGTTAATTCATGACAAAATTCCGCAAGAAGTAGACTTAAATGAAGATAAGGATCTCAAAAAGGTGGATGATACACCTTCCGAAGTCACCGCCAGTTCTATACAAGTAGAAGAATTTGAATCGAACAAAGAAGACAATTCAGCTGGAATTCAGGAGAATTCAGAGGATGCATTTACAAATTTACTGGCAAATATCATGTCTGAGACGAATGCAATGACATCCTCGGATAATATTTTTGAATCTATTGATTCCCCTTCGGAATTTCTAAACAAAGTAAAGTCTGCAGAGGTAAATTCAGAGATTGCAGCTGAACAATCTGGAGATTTAAATGCAACTAGTTCTGAACAACCGGACAATGTTAATAAGTCATCTGGAATAGATTCTACCTTCGAGGGTGCAATTTGCAAGGATAAAGCAGACTCCTTGGACAGACCTGTTGAAAATGATGAGCAATTGACTTCTTCTCGTGATAATGTAGATTCTAAAGAAAACACTTCAGGTATGAGTGATGAAAACAGCAAACTTTTAGAATCTACCATAAATGTTGCGAGCATTAAAGAAGATACAGCCTGTCCAGACAGATCCAGTAATATTAGTAAACTTCCAAGTTCTTCTTCTGCTATAACAGTATCTGAAAGAGAAACGAAATCTTTGGATGTACTTAAAGAGAGCAGTGAACTCATAAGTGTTGCTCTGAAAATTACAGACAGTGGAAAAGATGCAAACTCTTCCAGCGAACCCAACGTAAACAATAAGATTTTAACCTCCAATCATGACATACCTGTTTCTGAAGAAAATGTGGACTCTTCATGTAAGTCTAATACGAGTAACATGTTTTCAAGTCCAGCACTTAACGTCTCCACCTCCGAGGAAGGTGCTGAAACCTTGAGTGAGACCAGTGAAAATAACAGACTTTTAACTTCTTCGGTAAATATTGTAAATCCTGAAGAAAGCAGAAAATGTTCGAACAAGGCTGATACAAATAGTGAGCTTCAAAATTCTGCTGTTGAGATGGCAGTCTCCGAAGAACAAGTGGACTTTATGGTTAAACCTAGTGAGAGTAATCATAATTCTGAAAAAAATGCAGACTCTTCGAAAAGACCTAACAAAACAGAGTTCTTGAACTCTGATCTTAATCTAGCAATCTCCAACGAGGCTGTCGAATCCTTGAAACAGGCTGAAGCAAATGAAGAGTCTTTTCTTAACACAAATGAAACAACTCAAGCAGACGGTGCTAAAGCTTCCTTTCAGGATATAGAGAAAGAGCAAAATAGTGAAGACGTGCAATACGATAGAAATGAATTCTCAGATATCTTTGAAGACATAACGGAGAAAGAACTCTGTGCCGAAGAATTAGAAGCTACTGAAATCGAAGAAGAAACGCAGGAGGATATGAATTTAACACTCGATCCGGAAGATTCGGAACTACAATCGGAAGCATTTGATCTTGGTAACGAAAATACAACGCCTAAGGTAAAAGATGCGGAAGAAGAAACAGAGGATCAGGTGGAAATCAATTTATCGTTAGACCCTGAAGATAAAGTTGATGATATTCTAGTGGATGTACAAGGTGTGGCTAAAGCTTCCAGCCCAAAATGCCAAGATGACATCGATATGGCATTACTCGAAAAGAAAGGTAAGATACTTGAGAAACAGTCAGAAGCTGATGAAGAAGTCGAAGACAATTTGAAGAATATTTTGGAAATAGCGGAGGGAGTGGCAGGCATGTTTTCTGATGATCAATCTCAAGGTACCCAAGATATTGTAACAAGTATTTTAAATTCTGTGGACGATGTTGCAGGTTTGTTGACTGAGAATCAACCTTCCGAGAAGATAACTGGTTTAGAAAATATTTTAGACACAGTTGCCGAGGAAGAGGTAGAAAAGGCTTTTGCAGATCCAACTGGATCTCCATTAGTGGAAGCGACGATTGAAAGTTTAACACACAAGTTACCAGTTGAATCCGAAGAGTCGATATGTAAAGAACTAGAAGATCCGATGACAGCACAGAATATGGATTCTTTGGAAGGACTTTTAGGACTTGATTTAATGGCTGAAGGTGAAGGATCTGTGCTGAAGGAAGTAGAACGTGAAGTGGAGAAAATAGTGGAAGAGACGCAAAAGGACATACAACCTATAGAGAAAGCGTCCGTCTTATTGGGGGAGACAAATCGCGGTTCCAACATTTTGAAAGACGAGGATTACATAACGGATGTTATCAGTGGTTGTTTAAGCAGTACAAACAGTGCAGAACTTGATGATAATACCGCAAAGACAGAAGTTACGAAAATTTTGAACGATGAATCGGAGGACGCTAAAGCTGCTAGGTTACTGGAGGTAGGTGAAGAGTTGGCTAACGAAGCAAAAATTAAAGATGAAGCATCATTTGTCGTAGGAGAGACTCTAGGTACGGACGAGCCCAATTTGACAGATGATTTAGAGACGATGGCTTTTGAATTGGCTTCAGGTAATGAAACTAGTCCTCTCGATACCAGTGCTGTTCTAGGGGATGAATCCAAAATCGAAATACCCCAAGACCTTTTACTGGAGGATGCCGATCAGAACGAAGCTCTGAATGACATACCGTTAGGTATTGAGAGTTCTCATCCCAATTCTGAAATTTCTGAAATAGAATCTGCGGTTAAGTTTCTACAAGAGTCTGAAGAACAAGCAATAGATTCTCCACTGTTACTGTCACCAAAAATGGTGAATAGTGTAGTGGATATGTCAGCAGCTGATGACAGTCTTTTTGTACCGGAGGAAGACATCTGTGACGACGCTGCAGAATTGGCTGCAGAACTTTCTGAGTCTTCTGCAGATCCAATAGCCATATCCGAAGCTGAGATCATATCGGAAGCTGCAAAATTAGAAAGCGAGCGAAAAGCAAAATTGACCGCAGAGTTGAAAGTAAGTCAAAGTTTATCGAAGGCTGCGGATGATCTACAAAGAGCAGAAGAAGAGCCGAGTTTTATGACTTCTTCTAATGACGCTTTGATTACTAAGAAAAGTGAAAAGGACAGTAGAGGAAAGAGTGTTACTAGTAGTGAAGTGTTGTCACATTTGACGGGTGTCTCAAAGAGTATCAGAAAGACTTCCGAACCAATTCCTAAAGTGTCGATACTGGAGGAGAGGTTAAAGGAACCCCCGAAAATAGAAATCCCAGTGCCAGAGGCATTGAAACTCTCCGATACATTGACCACTACGAAAACGAGTTTGCTTATAGAAAAGGATGCCAAAATGGCGGCATTTCAGAAAATGTTGGAGTCCCCCAAGTCGTCTGAAAGGGCTGAATTGAAACTCGTTGATACACCGAGAAAGGATTCTGAAAAGCACGATTTTGAAAATGTAGGATCTCCTAGGATAATTCTAAAAATAGCAAAGTCTGCAATCGCCGACTGTGGAGAGCCAAGGTCTCCGAGAAGTCCCAAAATACGTTCAGCAGCAAACTCTCCAAATCCGGAGGATAGTCCTGGTCAGAAATTAGGGAAAATCAAATTGAAACTGTCCAAAGGAGGACATCCTTCCATCATCTCAAACGAAAATGTGGAAGATACTGGTCAGTGGCATGCCGAGGATACGTCGTCTGCGTCTCCTATAGGTATGAAAATCAAACTATCAAAGTCAGGCGATGCTTCGATAATCCAATCTGACAAACACGAGTCTTCCGAGGAAGTTAAAAGGATAGAATGTCCTATCGGGATGAAAATAAAATTGTCGAAAACCGGTGACGCTTCCATTGTTCAGCAAGACCTGAAAGAGGTTATGTACAAGCATAAAGATAAACACGACAGTTTGCAAGAGACTCAGAGGCGAATGGACTCCCCGATCGGCATGAAGATTAAATTGTCTAAAACTGGAGATGCCTCTATTATTCAGCCAGAAAAGCACGATTTGGGAGAGGAACACAAAGAAGGAATGTCAAAAAGTAAGGACAAGCTAGACATTATTCAAGATATTCCAAAACGAATCGACTCTCCTCTTGGTATGAAAATAAAATTATCAAAAACCGGCGATGCTTCTATTATACCGTCTGATTTGTCCGAAGAAGGGAAAGAAGCAGTGTCCAAAGCTAAGGATAAATTGGAAAGTGCTCAAGAAGCCCCGAAACGAACCGACTCGCCCATTGGAATGAAAATTAAACTCTCAAAGACACGTGGAGGCGCATCGATAATCCAAACAGATGATTCCGAAGACCACAAAGATAGGTTAGAGGTTCCAGAGGCTCCCAAGCGAACTGAGTCACCATTAGGTATGAAGATCAAACTGTCAAAAACTGGAGACGCATCGATAGTTCACAGAGACATTCCCGAAGATTTTAAGGAAGCTGGTCAGAAAAGTAAGGATAAAGATGAAAGTCTGAAGAATAAGGACAAATCAGAGGCCTCGCAACAATCAGAGACCATCAAAGGTGTTAAAATTAAAGTAACGAAAGGTAGAGAAGCATCCATAGTAATGGTAGAATCTTCAGAGATTTCAGAGACCAACCAAACTTCAAAGTCTGACACTGCAAAAGATGCATTGAAGAAATCTGAGTCTCCAATTGGAATGAAGATCAAATTATCCAAAAGTGGGGATGCCTCTATTGTTCACTCTGACAAGGAGACCGATGAGTCAAAGATTAAAGAAAAACTGGAATTACCGCAGGAAACGATCAGGAAAACGGAATCTCCATTGGGGATGAAAATCAAATTTTCAAAGACCGGGGATGCATCTATAGTTCAAAGTGAACCTTCGGAAGAATCAGCACAGCCTGCGCAGACCTCAGAAATGGAGTCATCCAAAGGTATGGAATCCTGTTTGGGGGTAAAGATAAAGCTATCAAAGTCTGGAGATGCCTCAATTGTAGAACCAGAGAAGTCTGAGAAAAAGGAGAAAGCCGCTAGGCAAAGGAAGGACACCGATCCTTCGTTGGAAATGAAAATAAAGCTCTCGAAGACAGGTCACCCCACAATCATCCCAGGTGATGCATCGGCAGAAGGTAGTTCTTCGCAAAAAGGCAAAGATTCTTCAGAAAATACACACGGTTCTGCACAGAAGCACAAAGATGTCGAACCCGGCAAGGAGCCCGCGTTGAAGATCATGAAAACAGGACATCCAACGCTCGTTCAAAGCAGCAGAGCCGAATTAACGATCGAGCCTATTCACCTTCAAAGCAGAAAACACGAAAGTGGTGGAGCTAACATTTCACCGAAACGCAAGGAAGTTACTATTTCTCCAGTGGAATCAAAGAAGTCTAAGCTCGAGGCAAAGCTCTCTCAGATCCTGCCTGAAGTGACCATCCAGCCTGTTATGATGAGGGATTCCAAGCAGATGATATTCGATCCAAAAACCAGTGTGATAAGTAGGCAGCAAATGAGCGTAATTAGTCAGGAAATTAGTATAACTCAAGTGAGGCCGTCCAAATCGAAGGATCAATCGATGAGTGATAAGCTTAAAGACATTCTAGGAAAGAACAGAGCCATGTCTCCAGTGGGCTCTGACTGCGAGATCATCGAGCACAGGCCAGAATTAATTATTGTTAACGAAAATTCTAATTCGAGCCAAGACGTTATGATAATAGAGGAGGTCCAACCCATCCGAATGCCGGAAATCAAAATTCCCAGGAAGAGAGGAAGGCCTCGGAGGAATCCTCTTCCTCCTCAGATGATGCAGCCGATACAAGAAATGATTATTCCCAGAGATCCTTTGGCTCTGGATGACCTTCCACAGGTAGTTCATGCTGTCGAACACAGGGAGAACGAGAGGCCTAGAAGAACCTGCAGGATTCAAAAGAGCTATGCTCCACCTAAGAGAGGTCGAGGAAGAGGTTTGTACAACTTTGATGTTACCTTATTTTATTTTATGTTAAATAAACTGTTATAACCATTTTGTTTTACCAGATAAATGATACCGTTTTGGAATTGTGTAGTTCGAACACGTATGTTACCTGTGTTAATAATTTTCGAAACGTTTGTCGTGATAATATGTGATTTTATTATTAGTTTGATTACTTTGTAGGCTTTTGCTTTGACGTCTAAAAACAATTTAAAGCGGACTGTATTCTGCTGAACTCTTTTAGGGTAATTCGACATGCTGGACATTTATTTCTTCAATTTTATACCTTAATATGTTTTTTTCAGTTTCTGATATAATACCACGTAACAACAGTTTGCTCTTATTACTCCTCTAGGACGAGGTAAACGAAAGATGGACAAGGTAGAAATGCCCGATGAGAAGAAGGCCAGAATCGAGCAGGACTTGACAGCAATCGAGAACTCCACCATGGCTTTGATCACTCTTGAGGAGTCTTCGACGCAGGTAGAGAAAATAAAAAAGTCATCTAAATCGATGCTGATCGAAAAAGCAAAAAAATCAGCCAAATCGATACAGGCCGAGAAAGTAAGAAAATTGTCTGAAATGATACAGGTCGAAAAGGGGAAGAAATCGTCCGAGTTGTACAAGGCGCTCAAACAGCCAGCTATGGACCGTAATAGCACAAGTGTGTCGAGCAGAGGTGAAAAGCAAGTGGCCCGTAAGGAACTGGGAAAAAACCTGGATCCACATAAGGCTACTATTTTAGATCCTAGAAGTAGTGCCCAACTGGACACGAGCAATTTAAAAGGACCCATTGCTAGCCAGCAACTTGCCGAACTTATATCCATTAATGACAAATCTGTAATTGGAGTGAACCGTGAAGGCAAAGAGGAGGATGAGAAAGCAGAGATTGTAATTATCGAGGAAAAGTCTGGGAGCAAATTAGAAGAGAAAAAGACAACAGATGGGAAGGAAGCAGTCATCGTTCCAGTACATCAGAACTGGTTGACACCTTTGTCGAAGAAACACTCCACCGATATGGATAAACAGAAGGAGCCCACCAGAAACGAATCTATATCCACTGTCCAAGTCATCGATGAAGAGACCAGGATGAGTGCAGAATCTGGATCGAGGTCTCAAACTCCTGCCAGAAATCTATCCGCTCTAGGTACATTACTATCATTTTTATTTACTTACTAATTTTATTTTCATAGTACATGTGTGTTCATATTTAAACACGTACAGTAACAGTACGAAAGGAAAGCAATTATATATATATATATAATAACTGATCTTTAAATGAACCTATATTTTCAAGTTTATAAAATGATATAATTAACCGCATTATTATGACACTCAAAAGTGTAACCAGTTCCTACTTGCAATGTAGGATATTTAGATATTTTTATTTTATTCATACAAATTGGACTAAAGTAAAGCTAATGCAACGTAATATCTCACGTACGCCATTCAGGGGCTCTTTGTTTGAATTGTAAGTGCTTAATTTATTTTTAAATGCATGTATAAATAAGAATATAGAGCTCCGGTCGTTAAAGTTGGGAAGAACGGTATTATATCAGTAAACCAGATAGACTAAAGTAAAGCATAAACGTATTGGTGGACCTCCAAGTGAGGCAGCTAAAAATAGATCTTTTTCTGATGTTCTAAGATCTCCAAGTTCCCAAATGTGAAATGACATGGCGCGTTTAAGTAAAGGGAACGCCGATTTTGTTGATTTCGAGGATGTAGTGCGACATGTTCGATGTTTAGGGAGTGTGTGGTGTTAAGAAATATGCGGTTCCTTTGTGATTGCACGTTCCTCGATGCTATTTCGGATATAACATCGTTGCAGCGTTACACATTAAAAGTCTTAATTTATCGTGCTTTTACGGTTGCTCGTCGCAGCGTATTTAAATTCACTGGCTTCGATCTACGAAAGGACGTGTTACGTTCAGTAATCCTATTACCGCTCCTTCCTCCTTGTATAGACATACCGGGTGTCCCAAACGAAACTTGTAACTCCACAAATATGTGCATTCACCGCACCTTACATTACGTACGTGCACTTTTGAAACCTGAAGTACACATTTTTTTTAATAATATAGTATTGACTTGAACTCGATGACTAATCTTAATTTTCATGTTTTCAGCATCGGAGACGATAATTAATGAAGAATCTCAAGGCAGCGTACTCAGCACTGCGACAACCGAATCAGAGAAAGTCAAAATAAAGAACCGAAGAATGGAAATTAATTTTGATCCTGACGAAGGACCTTTTACTGTCGACAAGATAGCGGAGTATGAGTGGCCTCTTGATCGAAAGGGGGAAACTTTCATGATACAGGAGCAGATATCGCAGTATTTAGGAGTGAAGTCCTTCAAAAGAAAGTATCCGGATTTAAAACGCAGGATAGTTGACATGGAAGAGCGAAGCTATCTGAGAGAAAATGGTCTTGTTAGCGAAGCTATGTGTGACATGGGTGAGTTGAAAAGAAAATGTTGCTGTAACGTGTTTTTTTTTTCTTATAAATATTGTAATTTAATAGTGAATTTTGGTTTTGTTTTTAATTTATTGTTGTGTTTTAGGCTTAACCGCTGTATGCAGCTCCGAAGTATTGGACATAATGTGCAGCGATTTCCCCGATCAGTACGAAGAATATCGTAAGCATATGCGAGAAAAACAGGCCAAAGAACATTCCAAGAAGCAGAAAGAATTAACCGCGGCTGCTAATGCCGAAAGGAACAGGATAGATCTGGCAGAAATGGCTGTCCAGTCTGCGATGTCTTGGAACGTTAACTTTAACAAGGCTCGAAAGGAAAGTCGAAAATGCAGCTTGGACCTGCAGACTTTCACGATACACGTGCCAAAGAAACAGCAGAAGGTCGAGGAGGATCGAAAAGTCAGTCATTATCCAGTTGCCCTCATACCCGGACAGTATACGGATTATTATCGAGAATATACACCTGCGGAATTAAGATATTATCCTCTAAATACAGTTCTTTATGGTCCGATGAGGCCAAACGAACGAAAGTTCGACAGCCAGTCCGATGGCTCGCAAAGTGACAGTGACAGTGACTCGTCATCCGATGATTCAAGGTAGTGAAATCGTCTATGCTTAATTATTAATTAGTAATGTTAAATAATTAATATTTAACATATTCTGCAGTTCGTCTTCCAGCGAAGGTACTCAGGACACGGAGGAGTCACAATCAACGATGGATGAAGTGGACATAGAGATGGTAGCTCAGAAGGAGGAATTGAAAAATGTCAAATGTAAGATGTGCTTAAAAACGCTAAATAAGCATAGTAAAAGCGAAATATTAATTCAGTGTGGTACGTGCAATGGAAACGGTACGTAAAACCTGAGCGATGTCTTAACTATGCGCATAATTTTTATCGTATTAATCACGTGGACAATTTATTTTCCAGTTCATCCCTCATGTATCGACTTAACTTTAGATATGGTACCACACATACAAGCATATGCGTGGCAATGTACAGATTGTAAAACATGCGCTCAATGTCATGATCCCGCCGATGAGGATAAAATGCTCTTCTGCGACATGTGTGATCGAGGGTAGGTTTATTGTTTTGTTTGTCAATCTGAAATTTATAAGAACGATATTATGTAGATAATAGTTTGCCATCTATTCCTCGCTATGGTAACCAATTGCAAATTATTATAAAAAAATATGGTTATGAGCTATACGTCATGTCAGTGATTTCACTTCTTAACGTGCAGATACCATATCTATTGCGTGGGATTAAGGAGAGTACCTCAAGGCAGGTGGCATTGTCAAGAATGCGCGGTGTGTGCAAATTGTGGCTCGAGGGAAGCTGGCGGTGCAACTTCCGATAGGAATAGCGTTGCTCAATGGCAACACGAATACAAAAAGGGAGAGAAGAACACCAAGATCTACGTTTCCACACTTTGTGTTCCTTGCTCGAAGTAAGTCGACTACCAAATATGTTATCGATCGTGTATGTATGAAGGGCAAATGCCCAATGAGGAGAATCGCTGCATTGCGTACTGTTTTCAATGACGAATGTCTGTACAGAGCTTTACCTTCGCTTGATGGAACTCGTGGCAATCTTAGGGACTCAAAATATACAACTTCAAAATGAAGTGGTAATCTACCTGGTTTAGAACTTTACCAAGGCATTGCATCTGATACTAACCTAATTCGAACGTTGAGCATCGACGATCGATACGTATTTCTTTAAAAGCAATATTTAGCAATTACTGCGATACATTTCTCTAGCTGTACCATATTGATTCACTAAGAAATAACACATTTCGGGTATTAAAGCTCTCTTTCCCTCTTCTAGTGTTTCATTCATCGACAAAGATAGGCAATGGTAGATTTTTTGTGATTCAGTACATAACCTCAATTAAAGTTCGTTGCATTATTTATTCCGGTAATGTTCGGTACACGACCTTTCATCATTATAATTTCTAACAAGGAATTATATTGCTTATTTACTGGTCGAATGTGACTGCGAACAACGCAATAAGTAGTATAGTAACTTCATGTCGGTGATGTGACAGGGTTAGAAAAAAATTCATTGTTGCCTATCCTTGCTCGATGGCCCTAAAAGTAGTGAATCGATGTGGGATCTCGTTTCACTAACCCCATAATCGTTTATACGTTGATAAGGCTGTGGCGAAAGGGTCGATATTGCCCGTACTGCAGTCGCTGTTACAGTGCTACGAGGCTCGACCTGGAACCGAATCTAGTGCATTGCAGCGCATGTGACAAATATCTGCACTTAGGTATTTTTTCAGTATTCATTAAGCTCCGTCCTCTAGTTCGATTGCACTGTCTAAATAGTTTTGATGCATGTCATGTCGGGCTATGGTGTAACTCGTGGAAACTTTAGAATAGCATTGAATTCGACAAGCATTCAATATTGGGATAACAATGCTCCGTAATTTGGAAACATTTCAATGAATCCGTAGAAAGGTAAAAAAATTTATTGCGATATCCAACAGTCAGGAGGGCGCTAGGAAATCTTGAAACATCTTCATGATTTTTGTTAACAAATTTGAAAAATACATTGGTTAAGGGAAAAATCATGCCTTGCACGCAGGTAAAGGAATTTCATGATCTCCAGTGAGAGCGGTGACGGAAAATCAGCATATCGATACCCTGTTATCAATAGTTCTTTATTGACCTTGGAGAGGAGCTATTTGCATCGTTAGTTGTAAAATAGTCGATAAGCATAAACAATTAGCTGTTGTTTTTCAACCGTGTAATTTTGTACTCTCGACGTTTCATTTAAACGTGGATGTCATGTTTGAATGTACTTAATTGTGTTCACGATAGAGTATTAGCGTGCAGAAGAGAGCAAAGATTAGAGAAAGCATTTCATTGCTATACATGGTTGTGCAGTTTCAATTTCTTTGATCGAGGAATGTTTCGGTTTTTCACAGTTTAACTTTTTTTTCTCTCTCATTGAACACTTTTTCTCTTATCGTTAGTACTCATTTAGTCGTGGCTACTTCTTGTATATCTGCTTCTATCGAGAGAAATGAATGGCCAGTTCCTTCAACCTCGGTCAAAAGGCTAATCATCGGTTACAATGAGTTACATATTCCACCACATTTTAACAGGTTAATTTCCATTAACCGCCATTTAGATTAACCAGCCAAATTCTATTGTTTAACTTCAGTTAATTGAACTTCACCTAAAAACTGCACACATGTAAGGAAAACATGGATTATATTGAATATGTATTAACATCTTCTTATGACGAAACGAAAGAAGACGTTTTTTATTTTATTTACAATTCCTTAAAGATCGAAGTACGCTTGAAAATATTTTATATTAATTCTTAACCAAAGAACTTTACTTCTTGAGGTTAGCACCTGTTAAATAAGTTCTTGCATAAAGCTAGTGGGACTTCGTGTCTCGAAAACGGTGCATCTATTTTGCTTTCCAGTCGATCGGAGTTTCAGCCAATCACGCGACGCGTTCACCGACAATTCAACATACTTCGAATGGTGTATGCAATTAGTTAATTACGCTCCAAATAAATGTGGTGGAACATTTACGTTTTTAACCCATGATTAATTTGAACGTTAACTTTAACCTACGGTTAGATAATCAATGATTTAACCGAGGTTGGTGGAGCCGGGAACTAGTAGGCTAATTTTTGATCATGCATTTGAAGGTTATGTAATGAAGTTGCGGTATCGTACATCTGTAAGTTCGTAACGATTTCCGAAGTACTTCATAATTGTCTCTATGTTGTCAGGGTGCGTGGAGACCAAGGGAACGGTAATCGACAAGAAAAACTATCTTTGTGATTTCTGCGCGCCGAGTCGACAGCAGCCTACTAAACCTTTAACCCCTAAAACGACGAAAACGTAATGAACCGACCGTTGATAACCAGGGGAACGTTTAAGTGTTACTTTTATATTTATAACGATTATGTAGATAACGTACAAATTTTTTTTTCCCCTTTTTTACAATGTAGATAACAGTTGACGCACTCGCAAAATTATTGTACGGAGCTCAAGAGCATCATTGAAAATGCGTCGAGTGTTATGCCATTTTGATTCGAATGCTGCCAGGCGGATCCGTAAATGACTGCCGTTCGTTAATGTTAAATGCTTTCTGTTAATAGCGCTCCACGACTTGTGAAAAAGAAATATTAGAGGTGATTTGTATAGTAATGGTCTTTCGATTAAAAAAAAAAAGCCTGACAATCGCCTTCGTCGGGACTGCTCAGGAGTAGCGGATGCATCTTAGCGATGTGATTTTTGTATAGTTTCGTCGTCCTTTTCGTTTTCTCAGGAGAGAAAGAGAGCGCGTAAAAAGTATCAAACACGTGTAATGAAAATTGCCATTTTAACGCATCATTGTTCACACCTTCGATGAACTCTTTCTGATCTCGTGCTCTACTAAACACGGATTGGAAAAGGGATTAGACCGAACACAAGTCCTCCATTTGGTAACCTACGATGGATAGGTCCTTTTATATTCTGTAAGGATATCGCACGCAATTGCAAATAGGAAAAAAAAGAAAGATAATAAAATATAGAAGCAAGAGGTGGTTTCTTAAAAATATATACCATTTTATTTATTTTCCGTTTGCGGTAATTCTTGTATCAGTGTTTGTTGCAAGTTTACGTGGATGCATTATATATTTTTTACATATTTATAATAATATAGTAATCACTTCGCACATATAGCAGTTTCTTCTTCCTTTAGTCCTTCGTCTTGAAACTTATCTTGCGTTCATCTTAACTTCCCCTTTTTTTTGCAATGGTTAATGCCTCGATAAACGGATCCTACTCGTTGAGCTGAGGCATACCTTTTAAGCATGCAACATTCTCATCGAACACTAATTACAGGAGTATTTTTTTACTATTCTTCATTATTTACACGATTAAAAAAAGAAGGAAAAACGAAACAATAGCGAAACCAGTATCGAGAAATTTAAAAGCATTAATTCTGGCTTCTCTTGTGCCAATTTGACTGTACGAAGTCGTGACGTACCCTCTCTAGAATTTCCTATTTCCACGCGACATATTTTACAAACAAATGAGCACTGTTAACGAAAGTTTGTGCGTGCGCTCCTGACTCGATGATCATCCTATGCCCTAAGTCATCGCAAAGCTGATACTTCCACACGAGGAACCTTTATTAACCGAGCACTGACTTATCGATCTCAGAGGCGAAAGGAACTCCTTTGTTTTCTTTGTCAACATATCCGTAAACAAGATTCATCCTGGATCACTTTAGGATACCTTCGCGGCAGAAACACGTTTCATTTGTCAAAAGTATCGGAGTTGCATATCTCTTGACCTGGCTACAACCAGGGTATGTTGAAAATCGACTTAACTCGTATCCCCTCTGTCGAAGGATAACAAAAGTGTAGATGAACTAGAAACTCGATTACTTCTGATATACACCGTGCAAAAGTCGGAAGAATTTGAGGTACGGCTTCGCCGTTGCCGTTGATGAATTTCTTACAATCACTCGTATACCCTGGTTGACGATGGCCGTGTACATTCAATCGCCGGGGGAAATCACGCCTTTTAAACACTCCGTGTGTGACACTTAATGAATAAAAAAGAATACCCTGAGCAAAATTAGAGAACGTACGTGACTTACGGATTGAGTTATCTAGAGCACTTACACTAACGGGACGGTCAGTTCGCAATTGCACTCGACCCGTTGACTAGCCGAAACGTAAGGTATCCGTAGTGCGAATTTAAGGTTATGTGAAAGTGACATCAAAGAGGTCTTGTTTATGAAACTTTTCTCCAAACTGGGTATACGGAGTCGATTCAAACATTACAATATAAATAAGTGTCGGGACCTTCCTTGTAGCCTTGTTTATGAAACTTTTCTCCAAACTGAGTGTACGGAGTCGATTCAAACATTACAATATAAATATGGAAAGTATAAGGAAGATCCTGAAGATCATGAAATTTCATGAGTGTCGGGACCTTTCTTGTAGCCTTGCTTATGAAACTTTTCTCCAAACTGGGTGTACGGAGTCGATTCAAACATTGCAATATAAATATGGAAAGTATAAGGAAGGTCCCGAAGATCATGAAATTTCATGAGTGTCGGGACCTTCCTTGTAGCCTCTATATTCACCCTGTAGAGTTTGCAACGATTTGATACACTCAGTTCGAAGAAAAGTTTTATGAACTATCGACTCCTCAGATGCCACTTTCACATCCCCTTAATGCCAGCGAAATGGTCAGACGGACAGCCGATGGACGTGCAAAGTAATTCGAGCCGGAAGAGTGTTGACGTGTAATTTACTCGTACGACAGGTGGACTAGATATTTAGTGGTATTTCAAGTTTGAACGGACGAGGCTCAATTGGTTAGGAAGTAAGTGACTCTTTTATCTCCATCGCCGTGTCGTGTAGAAGTGTTCGCGACACGAGGCATTTTGTACACAACCATTTCGATAGTTGGCTCCTCTGGACTATCAAGTGCACACGCCCTTATTCAATTTCCACGTGTAATTGACAACGTATAAAAATAATCTCGCGCCTTACTCGTGCCTGATACCGCACACCGACAGAAAGGTGTTGAAGTTGTGGAGATGCGTCGTCGGTATTATGGTGACTACGAGATTCCGCGTCGAAAAGTTACTTAGGACACTTTGGATGAAGCTCGGACCCGGCGAGCTGCCGACCTTGTAAAAGATTCGCAAACTGCAGGTCGGATTTACGCTTTGAGAACCTTTCGTTAATTTACAGAGCAAGTACTCGAACACCTCGGTCAGCTCGGCCTCCGTCAGCTCGGCGGAGCTCAGACTTGTCTCGGCTACTAAATTCCCAGTGGAGTTTGATGAACCTGCGGGATATGCAGAATTTTAGCCAGAGTCAGCGAAGGATCCCTTACCCAGGCGCGTTTCAACGTTATTTACCCGTGGACAAATAACAAACGATCGCTGAGACCGTATTCTCGTAATTCCATCTTCGCCTGATAGCGACTTTGTAGTTACCGACACATCTTCCAGTCTCTTCATCTGAAAACCAAGAGAAATTACGATTTAATCGTTCTAATCAAATTCAAGCCCAGTCCCAGCAACCTCGGTTAAATCACTGATTACCTAACTGTAGGTTAAAGTTAACGTCCAAGCTAATTATGGGTTAAAAACGTAAATGTTCCACCATATTTATTTGGAGCGTATAATGAACTAATTGTAAACACCATTGAGTAAGTACAAGGAAGTTGAATTGTAGATGCACGCGTTCGCGTGATTTCGAGACACGAAGTCCCACTAGTTTCATGCAAGAATTTATTTCACAGATGCTAGCCTCAAAAAGTAAAATTCCCTGGTTAACACGTTACGTGCCACGTGTACCACCGATAATACGTGTTAACATCGGCTGGTACACGGCGTGGCACGGAACGTGTTAAGAATTATTATAAAATATTTTCAAGTGTACTTCGATCATTAAGAAATTGTAAATAAAATCAAAAGCGTCTTCATCCGTTTCGTCGTAAGATGTTAATACATACTCAATATAATCCATGTTTTCTTTATATGTGTGCAGTTTTTAGGTTGAAATTCAATTGAATGAAGCGAAACGATCGAATTTGACTGGTTATTCTGAACGGCGGTTAACGGAAATTAACCCGCCGTTAAAATGTGGTGGAACGTGCAACTCATTGTAACCGAGGATTAACTTTTTGACCGAGGTTGGTGGAATCGGGCATTAAGGGGATGTGAAAGTGACATCTGAGGGGTGAATGAAACTTTTTTCCGAACTGATTGTACTAAATGGTTTCAAACTTCACATTGTGAACGATGTCTTGGATGCTATGGGGGCAATGTGAAGGAAGGTCTTGACGCTCATGAAAATTTCATTTTTTATAAAAAAAAATGTTAAGAACGCCTATAAACAAATTAAAAAAAAAATTGAATTTCATGTATGTCAAGACCTTCCTTAAAGCCTCCATGTTCACGTTATAAAGTTTGAAATGATTCGGTACGCCCAGTTCGGAGAAAAGTTTGATAAACGAAACCCCTTCGACGCCACTTTCACATTACCTTAATCGTTGAAACCAAATTCAGACTACTCGAATGTCTTCCCGTTTCGTCAGTGTCAATGTGAGCGCTCGCTGTTGTTTGCCGAGTGGCCGTCTGTTTTGTATAAATAGTAATACGTCTCGTCTCGTTACTATTATTGCCTTGTTACGTACATTCGAATCTATTGTTATCTCTGTGAGCCCAAACACACCACTCGACTTGGGCTCCTCGAGGCAGACTCGGTACAACGACATAATCCACGATGGCATTGTTCGTCCGCTTTTCCCACTCCTTCCGTGCTTCGGATATATAACTGGGATGTGTCAGAAAACAGATGCCCTGCACGATATCCCTTAGTTGCGTGTTCGAGTCCATGGCCTTGACGATTCGATTGATGTGCCTCAACGTTAGGCGGCACTGCCTTTTTATATTTAGGTCTAGGATCGTCATACTGCCAGGCACCAAAGGGATCTGTCCAGCCACCGAAATAATGTCACCCACCTAGAGAATTCCCGAACGACGCGTTAGCATGCGTAATGTCAACCGTGGGGGACAACTCGAGGAATTGTTCCTTCGTCTACTTCTTTACTTACTCGTACTGCCTGAGAATACGGGCCAATATTGGCAGGGGCCCAATGGCTTATGCTCTGAACATGCATCGTGTGTCTTTTATGGACCTCCTTGTCTCCAACGTTACTGATTTCCTTATAAGCCAAGGCATCGAGGACGACGTGGACGTTTAGCGGACACGCAATGCAAACACGAACCGGCGGATTCGTTTTACCGAGCTTTGAGACGTATGCCTCGTTTATCGATAAATAGTTTGACATATCGTTGATGTACAGCGTCACCGCGACGATGTCCGATATCTGGAGGTTTTCCTTCTTGACTAGATCTAAACGAACGAGGAACTGTTACCTTGGCTATGATCGACACCAGACTTTTGCAGCATAGGGAACGAGTTATTTAATTTCATGTTCAATAAGAACATTTCAGAAAAGCGTAAATTTTACCTACTGCTTAATTTGTCTAGAGCTTCTTCCATGGCAAGCTTCGCTACAGGATGTTTCCCTACGATACCTCCGAACCAGGCCCAACCGTTCTGATTCTTGTTGGACGTTGCCATGTCTGGATAATCCTCTTCTTCGTAGACAATTTCCATAGGACTAGGTGGGTTGAACTGACCTGTAAAGACGTTGACGTGAAAAGGTCCTTTTCTTTTTTTTAACTAGGTTGTAGTCACTTGAAATTTGTACAGCTGTTAATTTGTTATTTATAAAAAAATATTAACCAGAATTTGACGTTCTTAAACTTTTACTATCACTTTCATGCTCGTCGTTTTCCTCGTCCGACAAATTGCAGCCATCCTGCAGTTCTGGTCCTACGATCTCAGCCATGTAGTCATATGGTGCTTTTACCGAAACCGACCTCAGTCTCTCTTGTAACGTTAACTTCTCTATTCCACCCTGTAATGTTTTTGGTTTCTTTTTATGTCCTGATTTTCCTGCGAAGCTCTTATTTTATTTACGAACTTAACGAGTACTCACGTCTTTATCTTGTAAATGTATCTTTTTAAAATTCAAATATCCAACAGGCGTAATTTCATCATTAGAGTGCACAACACTTTCATACTCGTCTCTATAAAATATAACGATTGAATTTCATGTACACATACATACAGTTAATATGCAACATATGATATTTACAAATTGTGATGCTATTTAAACTTACATTACAATGCTTTTTATGAACAATGGACAATCGAGAGTAAAAGTTTCATATTCTCCACCTTCGCCACAGACATTGACACCATATTTTTCTTTCTGTAAAGAGAACGTATATCTTACAATTATTTTCTTAGTTATCATAAAAAATATGTGTGAACTTTGAGTGAAATTTACAATATGTAAATGCTTAATACGTGTACATTGTACACTTAATTGTTCTACATGTTTCTTGTAACATCGTTTGGTTCAAAATGCTCATCTCAAAATAACTGCCTGAAATTTTGTTTCCACCCCAAGTGCTGTCTTAAGAATTGGAACAGGTCCAATTTAGGTTTACGCTTACAGCAAAGCATTGAAAGCAACCGATATTCTTATGTCAAATTAATCACCACGACATTTACTTACCATTTTGGCGAGGTGAGATTGCATTTCAGAGATAGATTTGCCCAAATGTCTCGGCTCCAGACCCAATGATGCTACTTTGATCAGTACTGCATTTACGGAACATTCGATCATTTCCTTCAATAATTCTTCTTGATCTCGCCGCCATAAGTAAGCTAGAGAGGTAAGATTTAATCGGTTGCACCTGAAACAGATCCTTTTCTTTTAGTTCCATATTTAACATATTAAGTTATTCGTCAAACATCGCACGTGTGTGAACGTAATTTCAAGCATATTTCATTATCATACATGTATAAGTTTTAAAATAAATTAATTACACATTTTCCACGCGGATTCTTTGATAATCACTGAGAACTGCGCCAGAGGAGACGGCATCCACGTTTTCCTTTTCCTGGAAATAAAAGCTACAATAAAGAAACAGCTGGAAATAATACTGGGAAAAACATCTAACAGGCTTTGTACTGTGATTATAACGCAGTTTCTATTATTCATTTTTCTTCAACTGCAATGAGTACACTTCACTACCTTCACTTTGGCCAAGAGCCTGTAGAGATCTTCAACTTCGTCATTTTCAGTTGGTAAATAATGTTTCTCCCTCAGCAACGATTTACCAAATGTTGGTTCTCTATACAGCGGCAAACCCATCGCCTCACCTAAATACTCCACCCCTTGATGGCCAACAGTTTGGAACATGTATGAGTCCAGCTCATCTAAAAATTAATGAATCTTTAATTCAAAATAATCATGAAATTCACATTATTCCTTTTTCCACTATAAACTTTGATTTCAAATTCTAAAAAAAAAAGGATAATGCATAGTACATTTCTATTTTAATGTAAATACCTTCTAACTTTTTTGAAATTATAAAAAGGTTCCTGATTACTTGAAGAACTGTTTAATGTCTTAATACTTTTGCTCAATGTTTCATAGGCGCATAAATCACTTACAAATTTGACATAAATATTCCATCCAGACAATTATAAAATTTACAGTAAAAGTTATAAGGTTTTAACATTAACGAGATGATTTTAAGTCTAGCAAAGTTATTTGAAAAAGATTCCGATATAAAAATCGATTCTTTACCCTTTCCAACAGGGTACAAATTAGCCAAAGCTACTATCTTGTGGCCAGCTGCTATACACTGCATCATATTGAAGCAAGAATCCTTGCCACCACTGACTAATGCCACAACCCTCATTTTAGGGTATAGGTTTTATTGAGTTTCAGATAAGTAATCTGTGAGAAGTCTATGATGTAGTAGATGCAGGTCACTGTTACTGCATTCATGCGATCATCTATTATGATAGAAAGGAACGTCATTAGTTCATTAGTGCTTACAAAGAAAAACAGAGCTGTGCCAAATATATACTTCTCTTCTTTGTATAACCAATATTGATTATGCCACTTGTAGTAAAAACAAAGATTTAACACTATTTATCTCCACAATAGTATAATATAAAATTCACACGAAATAATACAAGAAACGACTTGGCAGCCATATCAGAGTTACGTATTCCTCATACTTTGCAGCGATCCTTAGTTCTTATTTACATGTTTCATTTGTTTTTTTAATGATAAGGACTTGCTATTGCATCAATGAAACTTTCCATGTAGTTACGTCACTAGGCTGAAGACTTTTATAGCAACTGTGATAAACATTTTATATCAATTGATTAAGAAGTATGGTATAAAAAAACCGACTATAGGATGATTTATTAATAGAACTTAGATTAATCTTAATTTAACTCCTCTATGATATTTGTTACAAATAATTGCGAACCTGTAGCACCAAAAACATTTATATCCCAATTAATGCGAATCGATAAGTGCAACACTGGATTATGACAAATAATAATTTAATGTGTATCAATATGTTCCAAAACTTCCATGACTACAAGTACAATTTAGATATTGCAAATAAGTCATTCATAAAAGAGAAAAAGCAAAATGAATCAAAGGTAAAATTATGTGATACTGAGTGGAAGTCATATATATTTTTATGTGAGTAGGATAGTGATCGAACAGTGCATCAATTGCAAAATTAACGACAAAAGCCAAAGTCGAAACGTCTGAACAAGACACAATGTACATAGTTTGGAAACGCATTGCAAGAAATTGATAGGAATGAAAAAAATACCTGCAGAAAAAATTTTGGTTCGGTTATTCTTGAAGAGGATAATAAGCGGATTCTACGAAATGTCGTTAAGAAATGGCAAAGTAATAGGTTAGAAATAGCCGTCCGGAATCCAATTCTACCGAAATAAGTACCAGAATGTCAATAAATGCAATATTTACGTTAAAATTGTCGAGGATACTCTCTACTACGGCAAAGTCCATCAACGACTGCGAATCTGCACTGTGGCGTCGCGTGGTGGTCAAACCGACAACTTCAGATAATTGAGGTTATTCTAAGTTTTTATAAAAACCATTTTAACAAATGCTTTTTCATAATTCCTCGCAATAGGAATCGCGTTTATAAAATAATCAGGTAATTCCTTTCCCCGTATAATATAATATTTAGTAATAAGAAATAAGAGGAACATATTTTGCTACAGATCCTCAGGTGAAACACACGCGACCGTAGTTCGTGACGTCACCACACACAGGGTGATGCTAAAATTGTTCTTACATGGCTACTTCAGGGAAAGCACATTTGCCCGAAAGTATTTAACTAAAATACAAAATGTAATTATCAAGTATAATACTGTATAAACGTACTATATCCAAAGTGGCAAAATTATTATTTAAGTCGAGAAACATACGAATTTATATTTGTAACAGAAAACGTAAACAAGTGGTTGCACCAATTAATTTTACCGATGGATGGACTTCTTAAATCATTCCTTTCCTCATTTTAATCGATAGAAATTGATTCAATATGGGATCAATTTTTGAATAAATTTATTTAACTCCGTATTCGAGTTTACCCCCACTTTGCTTGTTATGGTTAAGATTGCTTATTTTGCATTAATTAGTAAATTTTCACTAATTAATGCAAAAGAGAGGTAACTTACTAATTTAAGCCGTGTTCTGAAATTCAGGTGATAAATTCATCGTTATTTTATCTCTATCTCCCGCGATACGAGAGAAAGAGTCCCAACGATGCTAGCAACGGTAAGTAGTAAATTTTAAAACACTGACTAGATAGTGCAACAGGGTCATATTCCACCAATGAGTCAGAAAGAGATAGGTTGTGAACTAGACAGCGTGGGGTAGGGATCAACTAACATTACAATTCGTTATATATAGAACTATGAGCCAATCACAAGCGTCCAAAAGTAGCTATTAAATATGGCGGCAAGCCTATGAACATCCGAGTCTCGACATCCTAATGCCCTACTTATTTCTTGAATGAAATTCAATATAAAATGTAAAGTATAAACAAATAATATAAATCCATATCTATATAAAATTAACACCACTATTTTCACGTGGAAATATCGATTAACATAATTAAATATAATCTACATTGCGTTGTTTATGTTAAACCAAAGGGAAGAGTGAAAAATGATATCTAATTACTGCAGCGTATATATTTCGTTTCCTTATTAGATTTGGCTTGATTACATTTTTATGTAAATTAGGACTTGCTTCTTTTAATATAAATATACGTGGATGACGAAATTTCTTCCGAGAGAACGAAATTCCCGGATTCGTTTTCCGTACTATGGGCACTTCCGTGAAGTTTTAGGGATTAAGCAATTCGTGGAGAACTTTTATAGGGGTAAAATTACATGGCCCTTCCGCCGGTAAGGCAGTCGTAGGACGGGCGTCTCAACCCCTGGATGCATCCCTGAAACGCGAGGCGTACGAACTTGTGAAAGTGCTTCCATTTTTCCAAGATACATATAATAAAATATTATTAATTAGCATGCGGAATGTGTAAATAGGGCAATCGTTAGTCGAAAGGTACAAAGTTAATTTCGAAACCAACGGAAAGTGGTAATGGTGATTTTTCCTTCGTGAACTGGCGACCAATAGGAACGGTTGTCAGGCGCCGCCATCTTTGCTTTCGCTACGGTCGCACGAAGCGCAAGCCAGAGTCTACGGAACCATTTCGTATGCTCGTCAAGCTGCGGCTTGGACGGCGGGTTTCGAACGCGTAAAGTTCCAGCGATCGAGAAATTTAATTATCGTTCAACGTAGGAAGAGGCAAGAGAGTCGTATACGATGGTTCTGGCCGAGAGAAACGCGGAAAACGTGAGAAATGGTCGAAGATCGAGAGGCCCCAGCCCCAATGGCCAGACTGAATCGTCGAGCGAGGAAGACGGAGGTATGGACTTGGATTATGGGCTTCGCTGGGAATATAAATGCTCTTCTGTTTCCAATTTTATTGAATTTTTGTTCTCCGCTACTGGAACTAAACCTTCTTAGGCATTTTTATATTTTACGCGATGCCCGTATTGGCCAAAGGCGAAGATGCGTGAACTGATCTTCAAACCGCGCGCCCCACTTTTTTCCCAAAGAACGAAATCTCGGAAATATTTAATGTCTTTCGCGTGTTTAACGTTTAAAATTTAGAAAATGGGGGATATACATTTTTTTTAACCGTTTTCATAGCTCGCAAGATGGGATATCTTTATTTATACGGAAGCGTTATTTTCCGTGTAAATTAGTCATATGGTGTTCTGCATTGGAGACCATTTTAAAATATACGAAATTTGAGCACTGCACAGATTGTTTTTCATATGGATATAAAATGTAAACTCCTAAATGTAAATTAGATTATTTATTTCGGAGTATGGATTTCTAGCATTTTGTTGATACAAATATTATCAGGAATATATTTGTCTAATATCAAATCTTTGAATTTAAGTTCCAGCAGAGAAAATTCGTGTTGGAAGGGATTACCAAGTCATCGTCCCTGAATTTGTTCCAGTCAATGGTACGTATTTAATAAGTATAAAATAAGTAACACATATATATTGTTGTTTTCTGTGTATTTAATATCTTGTACATTAATATCATAGAGCGACGGCTGGATCAATGCCCCGATAGAGCTTTACTGGTTTGGTCTCCGACGACGGACATACCGGATCAGAAACGTAATTATTATTTGCTTCGTTAAAATGTTACTATTTTCTATAAGAATCATAATTCTAATCTCTTTCGTATCTTTCAGTTGATGAATACATTATATTAGCGAAAGAAAAATATGGCTACAATGGAGAACAAGCTCTTGGAATGTTATTTTGGCATAAGCATAATTTGGAGAGAGCTGTATTGGATTTGGCTAACTTCACACCCTTCCCCGATGAGTGGACCGTTGAAGATAAAGTCCTGTTTGAACAAGCATTTCAGTTTCACGGAAAAAGTTTTCATCGCATTCGCCAAATGGTAAGATTTAAGTTATTACTTAGTCATGTTTGATCTTAAATAGCATTCTCAATCATCTGCATTGTTATTAATAAATGAATAATACTACTTTTTTAAAACATAATAGGCAATAATGTCAAATTAAATGACGAAGATGTATGAGGTTCATATATTGGTCAGAAGTCCTTAAATATGATTGTTTTCCAGCTTCCAGATAAATCGATAGCAAGTTTAGTAAAGTATTACTATAGTTGGAAGAAGACGAGGACACGAACATCGTTAATGGACAGACAAGCCCGCAAATTGACTAGCGGGGGAAAAGAAGGAGAAAATGGCAGCGAAAATGGTAGTGAACTGGGATCTAATACAGATAGCGAGTCGGAGGAAAAAGTAAGATCTTCCCAACATTTTATTCTAACCTGTTTCTTAAGTTGCATTTTTTATTATTGTTCCTTATTATGTTCACCCATTGTGAAAATTTATTCATTTTACTACCACAGTAATTAACGTCATAGTTGTTTTTATGTTATAACATCAAGTTTGTGTAGTAAACGGGTGGTGAATCTACATATAAATGATAATGCCAACTGATATTGTTATTAAATCATGTTTAAAAATGCATGCATAGTAGTTTACGCCAACTTTGATATCACCATCACTTACCTTCCTGTTTACCTGTGAGTTCTGACGAAAGGATCTGTTCTCGGTCAATTCATTTACATCTACATTTAGATTGTATATACATTAAAACATTGCAATGCTGCTATCCGACTACTGTACTGTTTAATTAATCTCAACATTCTTGAAGGATATTTTCTCCGTGACTTTAACAAGTTATGCTCGATGTAACATGAACCGCTTCAAGAAATCTAGCAAAAGTATTACTTAAAATAATCCATAACGTTTCTTCAAATTCGCCCAAATTTTCAAGAAACTGGATTCTCTCAAAGAACTCACTGTATTCATGTGTAGTCCGTGTTAGCATAGGAAGGAGAATGGTGAGAAAATAATTGGAGCTCTCAAAGGGAATTACCGCAATCGTCTATCTTTTTTTTTGTTTATTTTGTACCACTTAACATTAAGGGCTACCTAAAAATGTATCCACACGTCAATGCATTGAGCCATATTGAAAGAGTTTGTAGAAACAGAAAGTGTTGGTAATCTTAACGGAAAAAGACTGGAGTAAACGTGGGAAATCCGTAGAATTGTAAATAATACACACCCTGTTTGTACATAGATAGTGTCGTAGTGAACATCGAAAGGTGTCTAATTAATTTCTCAAAATCACTTTTAACCGTTCGAAGGAAATATGCATACCGATTCATGTACCAAGCGATAAGCACTTAAAGTTCATTAACGAAAAGATATATCGATTGGCAGTCGTTTTCTTTCACATAGGGAGTAAGTTGCGATGTCAGGTTTGTGCCGTGTATGAACGTAAATGTGGAACGTTCCAGAAATGGACGATCCACCGCGGAATACGTCGTGGAAAGAACCAAGCTGTGCCAGGAAGCCAAGGCACTGACGCCAAGGCCTCGTCCGACTCGGAAAACATCCCTCAGGTTCAGGTACTCAACCTAAACCTTACCCCACCTGCTTAATATAGCCTGCTTACCACATTCCGCTATGTTTTCTCGCACTACGTCAGTCTAGCGAATTTGTCTCATTTTATTGCCGACACCACATACTCTTACGATCACGAGGAAATTAACTACACTTTCATTTGGCTAACTACGGACATAGAAATGGACTCGTAACGTAGACCAGACGCGTAACGGTGGAATATCATCATCGGACATTTATCATTTAAGGTGATACGAAAGGAACATTATATATATAAAACGTTAAAATATTTATAAAACTTATCTCCAAATTGGATGCACCAAATCATTAAAAACTTTAGCACGTGATTATGGAGGCTCTAAGGAAGAACGCGATGCTCGTGAAATTTCATTATTCACAAAAAAAAAAATGTAATCTTGGTTCTAGTCTAGGATAAATACATAAAAAATCTTTTTTTTTTAAGAATGAAATTTCACGAGCATCACATTTTTCTTTAAGGCCTTCATGAACACGTGCGGAAATTTCAAATGATTCGGTGCACCCAGTTTGGAGAAAAGTTTTATGAATCTTTTCACATTTTGATACATAGAATGACCCTTTCATATCACCTTAACTTCTGTACAATTTACTGGAACTCCAGGCTCGGCGAAGTAGCTGTCGATACATAATGTGTTTTAATCGAGACCTCCATTTTCTTAAACGTTTAGAGGTTTGGACGTTGTAAGTTATATAATTCGTGTAGTACGGGGCGTCTCTGTGCGATCACAAGTGTCGGTAACGTGTCCTCAAATGCCACTTCTCTAAAAGGTCCTCCATACGGTGCACTTAATTTTTCATGTGTGGCTTTAGTTGCGATCGCGAGGAGTTTGTCTCTTACGCTGGGGCGGGGGTCAGTTTATCGAAAAATTATTTTAAAAAGGGAATTATGTGTTGTAGGGGTCGTGTAGCAACTGTGGCGTTGCTTGTCATAGTGTTCGTGCGACGCCCAAGGGACACGCGTGTCATAGCTGCTATCTGCACTGGAGGTCAGTTAACTCTTGTCATGTAAACGTAAACACGTAAAATCCTCTAAATCTAGTTGGACTTCTTCAATCTGAACGAACGTTTCCGATTGCCGGTAGGATGTTCATACAGGCGCGTCTTAAGCTTTGTTATTTTTCCATAGGTAGCTACCGAATATTATCCCTTCCTATCCTTGGAATCCAATGTCACGGCGAAAAGCAATCGAGTAACGGTTCAACTTGTATGAGCATTCTTGTACTTGGTTCAAGGAACTTATGTCTTAAGGTGATGTGAAAGTGGCGTCTAAGAGGTCTCGTTTATGAAACTTTTTCTCCTGAGTACACCGAATCGTTTAAAGCCTTTACAATATAGGTATGGAGAGTATAAGGGAGGTCCTGAAACTCAAGAGATTTCAATTTTTTAAAATTTGTTCATAGATATTCTTAGAATTTGTTATAAAAAATTTAATTTCGTGAGTGTCTGGACCATCCTTATAGCCTCCATATTCACGCTGCAAAGCTTGAAACGATTCGGCCCTTCCAGTACGGAGAAAAGAGTTTCATGAACGACTGACTCTTCGGATGCCACTTTCACATCCCCTTAATGTTAGAAACATAGAAAACATCAACCGTAGCGTTATTTCTTAATCGTTTAGGCGCACTGGTGTCGCGAGGCCACTAAGTTCCATGCCGGGTCGCTCAAACAAAAGAAAACCTCCACGTGGATTGGTTGTAAATCACGATGATTTGGCAGCTTTGGCTGGTCAGCCTAATCAAGCCAGCAACAGCTTGCAAGCTATCGACACAGAAATTGTTAGCCTGAAACGACAAGTATGTTATGAAAGAACCATACCTCTTAACGATGTAAATCGTGTGGATACATTTTTTATGAACTTTGTATCTTTCCTGCTCGGAGCATATGAATGCTCCGAAAAGAACTTGGTGTAGCTACTACGTTATCATTATATTATCGATACCAGATTTTATTCGTATATCGAATGGCTCCGTTGAGAATTAAAAAAGGTGATCCTGTAATTATCGTGTTTCTTTGATCTTAGATCCAGTCGAACAAACAACAAGTCAGCGCACTGAAACGCAAGACGACCGATGGGATCGATGATCTACGTCCACCTGAAGTATCCAGTCGTATAAACGCGCGGTGGACGAATGACGAGTTACTACTTGCTGTCCAGGGTGTTCGGAAGTATGGAAAAGACTTTTCAGCCATAGCCGATGTCATTGGAACCAAGACCGAGGCCCACCTTCGATCTTTCTTCGTGAACTACCGTCGGCGGTACAACTTGGACGCTGTACTCAAAGAGTACGAGGCTGAGAATGGACCGATCTTAATCGATGATGAAAAAGAAGAAAAGGTACATAGAGTACATTCATATGTGTAATGTTAGCCTATTGGCGTGGAACCTTTTCGTAAAATAATATGTTCCTTTTTGTTTTGTTTAGATGGAGGTTGATCAAACATCGAATAACGAAGCTGCAGAAACGTCTCAAAAATCAAAAGCGTCTAGTGGTCTCAGTCAATCAACCAAATAACAATTAAATAGCGGTTTTGGTACCACTAAACGTGAAAAGTAGCGAGAACAATTACTACATATGGCACCCATAGTGAGGTTCATATCCTAAGGATTGCGAAGAGTTTAAACGAGTCGTTAAATTATTGATCTAGTATTCTTCGATGATGGAAGCATGGGAGAAAAGAGTACACAGCCGATTTTGAGAGGTGGTGTTTGTTTTTCTAAAATCACTGACTATAAACGAGAATCGAGTATTTTGCTGAAACTCAGGGATTATTGGAGTGTATGGGTTTTATTGAGACGGTACACTTTCGCCGTATATACGAATTTAATTGGACAGAATAATTGCTTGGATCGAGACACGACAGGTCATTGATGAGCAAGCAACGATGATGTTCCATTAAATAATGTAGAAGTTATGTAAGTGAAGACGTTAAGCAAGAGCCGAAAGACTTCAGTGGTGTTGTATCTCACGTGTAAAAGATAAAATATGATGTTAATGCGTACGATCGTTCGATATCAAGAATAATCTCGACAGATTAGTTCGACTATTATTTTTAACAATTCTAGGAAGTACGATAATCATGCTATCTATTTTACGACCGAAATGAGAGGAAATATATTGAAATACGATGCTTGCTTTGCTTCAGTGCACGCACACGAATCCGCAAAGAGCTCGGTGCATCAAATGGTGTCGTTTAATTTGCAAACTGAGGCTGAAAATACATATCGTAATTAAGCCAAAGAAAAGAGAGAAAAAATTAAGTTCAAAAGTTTCATGTCATCGAGATAAATGAGCCAAAAGACCATTTCATTTAAATGCGAACACAGTGAAGCGAAATCTTAGTATTGTTGGTTACTGATCCATAAATTCCAATGTTTATACGAAGTCATAGTTTTATTAAATTAATTGCACTTCACCCGAAGGAACAAATCTCCAAGTCTTTGATACAGTTTAAAGTGTTGATTTTCAATGTTTGTATCGATAACTTACATTACATCTGTCATTTGATAGTTAGATTTATATATTATACGCGTATATGTACGTATGTATATCTGTTAACCGCTGATTGCAATTATAGAAATGGAAATGTACCTAACTTCAGTTTGTAAAGCATGACTGATACGTGTATATATATATATATATATGTTTCATTTCGATCACTTGATATTCATTTCCTGACTCAGTTGTAAAGGATTTTTTACGGATATAGTTCAGCGATTAAGTGAAATCTTGCGAGTCGAGTGCACGCATTCTGTAATTGAAACTGAAAAACTGAATTATATATTTATATGGGTATTTATGCATTCACGTGTGCATAACCTTAAAAAGACAAATTCGACCGATGTACGCATATTGAGTGGATACTGTACACTAAAAGTTTGTATTTTATTTTGACGCAATATGTAGTTATTAGATTCATTTTAATGTTTTTTAGATATTTTGATTATATAATATAGGCGCCATTACACTATTTATTTACCTTAATGGTATGTGCTATTCTTCATTGAGAATGCAGAAGTCCAGCTTCGATGCTGCTTGCCTCTTCTGCAATAAGGGTTGGTCTTTCGAGACCAAGTTCATGAAACTACGGACCCTAGAGGAATGCAGAGAGCCAGGGACTAGATGATTTAAGTCTGAGATAATGTATATTGATAATCTGCTCGTCGAAATCGCGAAAAACTAAGCTCGCCAGAAACATGCGTGTTTTAATTCTCATAAGACCTTAAAAGAAACTAATCGATGCATGCTCTTGAGGAAAACAGAAAAACGATTCAATAAGTCAACGCGCAGTAATCGAGTAGATAAATTAGATACTAAATTTATAAAGTATCACGTAAGTGTAGGATAACATAAGAGTTTGAGGATAATTTTCTTGCACGTAGATAAATATATAAGGATTTCAAATGTTTCTTGAACATCTTCCAAAGTGTATAGTCTTTAACTGGTTGTAATATTGTTGCATATTATAATCAAACCAAGAAACGTCTTAAACTCGGCCACACCTTAAGACAAATGTAAATACGAAACTTCACTGTAGAATAAGTAGCAGGTGCAGTAAGTGCAAGTTACTATACACGTATGTGTATAGGGGAACGTTTAAAAAGACCGACTATCATTTTTGTCATAAGTGTATCTGTCGAAAGATATACCTGCTTCCAAAGTAGAATTACCCTAATCTAAAACGTTTTAAAATATATCTAAAACTTGTTTCCCTAACGATTCTCGCAATTACGTTGAGATATTCTATTTTTCTGTGTATTTAACGATATGGTTTAAAACCTTGAAAAATAGGATCGATGCATCTATTACACCTTAGTTTAAATAAATTCTTAATTACTTGGCACGGCTTTAGCAAGCTATTTCGCTATCTCTCGAACTTGATTTGAATTATGATATAAATATTGTAAGAAATAATATTTTATTTATAATAAATGACAGTAAATTTGATTTATTCGATTCACTGTACATTACTCGTTCTCGCGGACATACTTCTGTAACAATTCTTTCTTCATTTGTATGTAAGTCGCATCCGTTATATTTAAGAAAAACCTCAAGTTAGTAAAGTCCCAGTCGGATTTAGTTTCCACTTCGCGCCTCGTTCGAAAAACATTGGCAAAATCCGTTAATACTTCATTGTTATAAGTATTCACTGTGTTAATAGAAAGCACGGTTTTTCTTGAACGGTTTGCCGAGTGAACTCGAAAACTCAGATAAAGGAGATTCAAGAGTTTCGTTTCTTCTGAAAAAGGCGTATAATCGCCATGATCGAATGGATTTTCTAAATTTGGAACGCTGTCAAATTCATTTATCTGATCGAGACAATTAGAAATGAAACCTAGAATCTCATCGGAAGAAAATCCATCGCTTAGAAAGAAAAACGTATCTGATTTAATACGTGTTATATCAATAAGTAAATAGTAGTACAAAGCTTCGTTAAATCCTCGAATTCTATTTCCCGTTTTAAAGTTATAAAAGTTAGATTCATTTAGAATAACTTCTCTGATAGATTCTCGTATTTCTTGAACGTCATCTTGTAAGAGCATTAAGCATGATTTCCCTACTACTAACTTATCTTTATTCCGCAGCTTGTAATAATTGCGTATTAGTACCGACAAACATTCCAACGACAATTGTCTCTTCTTTTCATTGGCATCCGATGCATTTTGGAGAACGTACAATGTCGTCATCGAATTAGCGTCGTCATCATTACTTACAGAAGCTACTAACAAGTGAATTAAATGTTCCAGCTTGGAATTTCCTAGACGATACCTTACTTTGTCAATTAAAACAATGACGCTCTCGTCATGTTCCAATTCATTGATTTTTGCTGCGGGTAAACTTCTTGTAAAGTATTTAATTGAATAAGTAATCATAGCATCCAGTAATTGCGCGTTTTGGCTTTGACAAGTGCTCGCAATACGTCGAATAATATCCTTTGTCAATGCATCGTGTGGTTTAAGACAATTCAAGAAAGTTATCGTTAAAGGCAAGCTCGAAAAGTCAAACAGTTCGTTGATTTCGATATTAGTACGAAGCCCAAACTTGTGAAGACTGTCACACATTAGTGAAAGCACGAACTCACTAAATTCATAAGCACCTGGTCTGCCTTCTTTTAGTACCGAGTCAAGTGACCTTAAGTAATCCATGTCCAAGTGAAAAAATGACTCCAGAAATCCTTTGTTCCCTCCCATTTTATGACACAGTTTTAAAAATATTGTTTCCACGACGTAAGAAAATCCTTTCGAAGTTACACGATCTGGCGATTCGTCGTATGTAGAATTACGAACGTACGGCATGTTTATCACACGCTTCTGAAAGCAATGCAGATAAAATCTGTGCATTCGCTCAACTAAATTGGACGACTGACGTAATTGGACAAAACTCCACTCTGGAGTTTTCGCGGCGTCCAATTTAGCCAATAGATAGTATGTCGTGCACAAATATCCGTGAATCAAATTGGTATTCCTGAGAGTTATAACAGTCTGCATTATTTTTTCCACTTCTGTACAGATTCGTGAAAAGGCCGTTAAAGCTGTATAAGCTTTCGCAGCTAAAAGTCTGACGTGACTAATGACGCTCGCAAGGAGCTCTCGGATACAAAATTTAACTCGTTTAATGTATAATTCGGACGAGTAGTCTATGAAATCGCAACCACCGGTGGACATTTTGGAAAACAGAGTAAGAATCTGCATGCAACTCGACTGATCGTTAAATGTGGCGTTTAAGGATTTGGATGAATTTGAGTAGCTTTGGAGACTCTTCAGAGCGTGTTCGGCGAGTCGTGGATAATGCGTGATAAAATGATCGACGGAGCAGCCGTTAACTAAAGTTGATGTCTGCGATTCCGATGTTTGGCCTACTAATCTGGGAACTATCGTGCAGAATAACCGTAAGCTTGCATTTCTGAAAATAAATACGTGTGAGCCGTGATTTATGTATACCCTGGAAGAACTTGACCTTGTAATATAAATGTTGTACCTTATCGGCCACGCATGTGATTGTATATGTTGAAAACATGTCAGGCAGATGTCATCTAAATATGATACTAATTGTGGATGTAATTCCTTGTCAGCCACCAAAGAACACAAGAAGTGCAGATACGCAGTACGTGAAGAATCGTAGATGCACTCAGGGTCATCGATACAATTTTCTGTTCCATCTTGAAGACAATTTAGTAACGTGCGTACGGCAAAATGCAAAAGAGGCCTGCCTTTTCTATCGTCACTTGCAACGATTTTGTGAAACATTATTGTTCGACCTGCACCACGTCTAGTCAAATTTACACCTTCCTTCTGGTCAGTTTCTAAGAGTTTCCTCAGATATGTCTGTGGCAAGGTATTGTAGCGATTCTCTTTGCACAAACATCTAAAGGTAAACGATACAAAGATATTAATTTAACCTGTACATTCTATAAAATCATTTCACTTGAAGTCTACCTTGATAATTGTGCTATGGAGACTCCTGCTGCTTCTATTGCTCCCTTGTGACGACATTTCAACAATACGGATGCTATTATATTGAATGAACGATGCACGGTATCCTCTGACAAAAGCAAGAGACCTATCTCACAGGCTGTTTCGCACGAAACCTTAAAAATGTGAGATGAAGACACGTAATGTCTTTAAAAATATGCAATGAACGTTTATATATAACAGACATAAGGTACCTTTAAGGACATCCATATGCAGGACACGATCAATTGATGAGCCGGAGTCAAAATCACCTCATCGTACTCATTACTCATTGTACTTGATTTTACTGCTTCGTTAATTGCTAAGCCCATTTCAGCAAACGAGGAGGAATTTTCTACGGGTACAGAAAGATAAATCGAAACGGGTACAATCTTATAAAATGATATAAATATAATAAAATACTCTGTGCTCTCGTTACCTAAATTGGAAGACTTCGAGTTAAGCAGTGATAAGAAGAAATCCGTTGCTTCCTCCAGAAGACTTAGTAGCTTTATTGCAAACGTTTGTTTTACGTTTAACTCGGATTCTAGAAAACCAACTGCTAAAATTCCCATTATAGACCCATAGAAAGGTGAGCCCTGAATGATGGCTTTTAAAATATCTTGTTTTATCTGGATAAGTTGTTGTTTCGCGTCATGGTAATAGAAATCAACATAGTTTGTACACAATTTTAAATAACACTCTTCCATTCTACTAGTTAGGACATCTAACGTTCGTGCTTGCTCGAATGGTATCCAGTGTGTCATTATTTTGACGAGAGCCACTCCACTTTCAATTTCATAGAATTTCGAAGAATTACACTTTGTTACTGCTGTACCTAACAGCATCTGGAATTCAGAACATTAAAAAAGTCATGTGATAAATCTAATAATTTAGCCATGAAAATAGAATAGCCCTTACTTTCTTTTCGGAATCCATTAAAATATTGTGATCGAAATGGTCCAATATAATCGTGGTAGCTGTATTCCTAACATCATCCGCAGGCTCCAAAACAAGTTTTATCAGCATGAATAAACTTTCTTTGTTTGTAAAGGTCCACATGCCCCGTGTTTTAAGATGAGCACCCAATACAAAACCTGAATGTTGTTTCTTTTGGTGACGAGAAGTACTTGTTCGTGGACTATTGTTGCAGTAGGAGGCGTTAGTTTGTGACAGGACAGTTTTATACAGATTCAAACCAAGGATCTTCCTTTGGTAACAAGAACCAATCTCAAAACAATCGAGCAGGTACTCGTGTAACCATTTCATGAAGTCAAGAACACAGGCATCGTTGCTCTTGCAGGCACTGATAGATTTTTCCAAATTTCTAAGGAAAATTTTGAAGTAACGGATGATTCCATCTCTCAGAAATGCTGTCGTAATACTTGAGCTGAGATATAAGAGATGCTTCAACGTAGCAAATGGTTCACTGTTACCACTGCCAATACTGCAGCATGCATTATAACAGTTGATGGCAAATTCATTTATCCTGATGCTGTCATTTGAATAACATCCGTAATGTGTTTTGCACACTTCAAATTCATATCCGATTTTGCTGGCTATCCTCTCCAGATGTGACAGAAATAGAGTAGCATGGAGACGAGCAAATTTTTTACACAAAAATGGTAAAATATCTCTGAATCTGTCAAGAGTCGGCTCTAACCAATATTTACACAGTGCATCAAGAGAAGTATGTTCCCTACAGCAATGATTAATTAATTAATTATTAAGTTTTCTTTTTTTACAATTCATGTGTGAAATCTTACCGAGGTGAGGATTCCCAATTCAAAACAAATAGTTTTAAAGGCATGTAAAAAGCCTCTTGCCATTGCTTCCCATCGAGTTTAGAAGTAATACAGGTGTACAGCTTTGTGCCAGCATTGCGTAGGTGGGTTTTGGTCAAACTCATGAACAAAGTTGTTAAAAAATCTATTCCAGTGAAGAGTGAAACATCGTTCCATATGTTGCATATTTCTGATAATATGACATATTTTACTTCGTCCAACCAAGACATGTTGTAAACACAGCATTCAAAAACGAACTTAATGAAACCTTCGTACTTATCCTCCATTATTTTCAAATATAAATTAAATATCAGTGTGGCATTTTGTTTTCTGATATCTGAGATTGAATTGTCCCAATTTGAAGAAATAATTGCTTCAAGTTTATGCTCGTACATCAATTCGTTATTTGTCCAAAAATTATTTCTCAATGTGCTCAGCAGCCATGTATGTAAAACTTTGTAAGCAAAGTAGGAATATTTGGTGTAGCGAATGCAGTTTGCGTATATCACATCAAATGATAGTATACAAATGGCTTTTGAAAGGATCGCATCCTTACTGACTTGCAGATACCCATTTGTAATTGTTAGCTTAAATAACTCTGCATCGCGAATATGAAAATCACTGTCAAATGATTGAAGTCGATTGTTATTAAATGTTAAATAACATTTCAAATTCTTTTCAACTTCTTCTGGGAAGCATATAAGAATCATGGAGAAAGCACGAGATGCTAACAGTATGTAATCACCGCCGATATCTTCATTATTAGTTAAAATTGTCAATAATTCTGTTATAATTGATTTCCATTGTGCAAATTGTAGGTTACCCTTATATGCAGCCAAAATTATTCTCTAGAAACGTGAAATGAAGGAGAGATAAGTAAATATCAATGGTTCCTATGCTGTATTTAAATATAACCGTTCTGCAATAATAAATAAAATACTGACACTGAAAGTATGCGCATGTTTGTTTCTCTCACTTTGTAACTCCTGTGAAATTTGTTGCGATTCCATATTATACCATCGATTTGTAATCTGTAAGAAGTTTAATAATTCTTAATAATTCCCCTTTAATTCTCAATATATTTGTACCTTAATACTCTTGGTTAATACATGGAAACTGCTTGTAGTCCGTGTTCATTTGCACAAAAAAGTCCTCATTGTCATATTGCATTCAGTTGGTAGGATCTTTATGCTTTACACGGAACGCAATGGCGTGCCGCTTCTGTGAAGGGATTTTGACAGAAACTTCTGAATCTTGACATAGTTTCATACCATCTGAATTACTATCCCTGAAATTAAGACATATTTGTTGTCTATTTAATTGCAATCAATACAGCGTACTATAATATAATTTATTATTTAATTCCTTAGTTGCACTGGTTAACAAGTTTGAAACTATGCATTCCAAGTCACGGTACATTAATAATTATTGATGAGTTAAGAAAAGATCAGATCTTGTTTGTAACAATATATTTTAATTCGAAATCAGATGTTACAATGATTAAAGAAGGTTAATACAAGTCGCTAGGAAATTCTTATTAGAGAATTAATTCATTATGTTACTGTTCTTCTTTCCTCGGAAATTCTGGAACATACCCTTGTTTTTCTATCTGTTCCCTGAATTTTAGGTACTCTCGCTTTCGATCAAAATGCTTTACCTGTCCAAGCAAGTACAACCATTAAAGGATAACAATGTAGTCAGGAAACTGACTTGGGATATTTCTGATAAAACTTTTCAATGTTTAAAAAAAAAAAAACTGGTAAATTACACGAAGTTATAGAAATTATTTGGTTATTTCGAAGAGTTCGCTCACCCACTGTGAAGGGCAGAATTGTTCATATCGTTTTCTATGTTCATTACACTCTGTATCTGACTTTCCTTGATCTAAGCATTGCCAGTATTCATCTCGATGCCCCCAACATTTAAGACGTTCTTCCTTATTTAGAAAAGACATTCTGCAATCAATAGTTATTTACCATTTCAAAATTTCAAATATAAGGTTGGATAATTTCTCTTCCAATTTAGAAGCATCGTTCAGCTGCTTTCAATTAAATTTAAATATATTTTTTGACAATTATTGATAGTATTTTTCAAGTTTAGAACTTACCTACGGTAATGAATACAACGCTCTTATGATCAAGATGACAAAGCAATACAGGTGTTCACTCTCAGACACGTTTCAATGCACGTTTAAGACAAGAATAGTTGTTAACAGATCCTCCTAATGCAAGAGGAAAAGCAACTATACTTTAACAACAGAGTTAAATAGAGATATCAGTATAAAAAGTTTAACTAACAAATTAAACTGTATAACTCCACAGTTTCACGTCTAACTGGACGAAACACTGTTCCTTCAATGAAAAGTGGTTTAGCATCTGTCAACCTTGAACTAAAAATACTATGATTTACTATCTCTCACTGAAATAATTCTGAATGAATGTCAAAGGATTCTCAGATACGCAGAAGTCTACATAAATAGAACAGTCAACTCACTCATGTTTTTCCAGATGTATAAAAAGCTTGTGTTTAAAGTTTATCAGTCTACCTATTTGTTCAATTATATCAACTACAATCGCAATTACTAATTATAGCGAGAGTAAAATAGACATTTTCATTCAAAATTAACCAACATAAATAGGTTATGTAATAATGCTTATATTAATGAGTGAGAATTAAAAGCATAAATAACAAAATATTACAATAAAATGCAATAGACAATGGTAAAAACATATTATATGTATAATATTTACAGTAGTGCAAACTGATATTTAAAGGAAACATACTGAATTTTATTTCAAATCGGCTTTGAGGTTATAACGCAAGTCGGTCACAATTGGTCCTCATGCTGGATCTTCTACAAAGATTTCCCGACATGTAATTTTTTACACGATTGATTTTAAATTGCGTCCTTGGCAACGCAGTTAAACTATACCGCTAATTACAGCATCATCACCATAAATTTAATATTGGTACATAACCAACCTGAGAATTTTTATTTTAAACCGTATAGTGCCTAGAACTGCTTTCTTAATGTTCTCTTGCATGCGACATTACAGTTTCCGTCAACCAATTAATTAATAATTATGTATCTTTTATGTTAAGATTCTCTATTTGAAGTTCTTCGCGTTGAAATCGGATTCTGCAAAGAAATCTTATAAATTGAAATGAGTTCCGCAATCTCCAAGATCGAATTAAAAGATAAGCCCTAAATTGAAGAGCAACAGAGAGTGCTCATCCTTAGACCATAAATATCAAGACCTCGCATAGCAGTGGAAGGCAAAGATGACAGAGATGAGTTGGGAGATTGCTCACGGGCAGGGTCGCGCGATCGCACCGTGTG